>NC_137738.1:99261615-99861615 GCF_963264785.1 Psittacula echo
GCAGGGCAAAATAATTTGGTTTTGCTGCCTTTTGACATGCAAAGAACTTTCTCTGAGTTCTCTCACATGGATACGCATTTCGTACCCAGCTGCAGGCTTTATGTGCTGTATATGTTTTATATCATGGAAACACAGGACTTACAACTCTAGCATACATTAGAGAGAGGATATGCCTGTGGATGTGTCCACACAGGCTGGATGAGTTACAGTCTAATTTTGTTCACTGTGTAAATGCCAGCCTGCTCACACAGAGTGTGAGGGACAGCTAAACAGAGACTTCCATATAGCAAACCTAGGGCTCCTATAACAAATTGCCTTTTGTTAAGTACTTTTTGCACAACTGCTTACAAGTAGACCAAATACCTTCCAGGATCTGTAGACCACAGGTTGAAAAGCACTGTTTTAATAAACAAAACACTACTAATAGCTGAGACAAGCAAGCGTGGAAAAAGCAAAAAGAATTAAATTGGATGTGCAGTTGTTAGGCAGAGCAATTGGCACAATTTCTTGCTTCTAAACCATCTTCAGATAGCAGTTTATTACACACACAATGGAAGCCTTTTTTTAATTCTTATTTTTTTTTTTTATGTGTTTTCCAATAATACGTGTGAGGTCAAGTCTTTCAGGAAGCAATATGCTCAAGTAGCAATCCAGCGGCAAGCACAGCATGTGGCATTTGTGCATATCGTAACGCTGGTTTCCATTAGCAGCTCTGCCTCATCTAATGTACACAACAGCTGAGGTCATTGAAAGAGCTTGATGCATGGAGGGAACTATTAGGCCCAGAATCACTTCTTGTGGCTATTATTGGCAGGCTTTCCTATAGGTTATTTAGAAGAGAAGAAGCTAGACTGGTGGTCTTTGTGTGGGTTGGTGGGACCAGTCTCTGCTGCCACAAGCCACCATGTCACATATGTTCCGAGACGTGCAGCCATCACCTCCTAAACCAAATTTCATTTCTGCCTCCACTGCAAGGTTGCAGCTGCAGCACTCTCTTCCATCTGTTAGAAAACTGCTTTTAATTTCCAGACGAAAGTTATCTGTGGCTGGCTGGTACACATTTGTACCTTCAGCTTACATGCGTTTTTTCTTCAGTGTTTACCTCCTTGATGTATTGATGAAGTGAAGTGCTTTTCAGCTTTTGTTTTGCCAGACTAAACTGGCCAAATTAATTCAAGTCCTTTCCACTGGACAAGTTTGCAGCTGCCTCCAATACTTCTTTGCATGCCAGCCTCTCCAGTTGGAATGACTCTGGGCTAGGGGAGGCCATGACTACATACTTTTTTTCCCAGAAAAGCTTGTAAAGGAGCAAAAATATGCCTGCACTCTCCAGAAGGCCCTCTCCTGATGCAAGCTGTGACTGTATTTGCTGTCTTGTGTGTGTTGGATAGGTACTCACAGCCCTTTTGTGGTTGATCAGTGCACTCCACTTTACAGCAAAACAATGTAATTTCTTAGGCCACATTTATGGCAGGCCAGTAAAGTGAGCCAGGGCCTGACAGCATGGCATGGCTCACATCCACACACCTCAACTCTCATAATATCCAAACTGGAGTGACCTCATCCAAACAGCCTGTTGGAAGTAGTCCCTGGCCAAAGCTAATCCCCAAACTGTGCCTGGGCATTGTCTAGCGGGGAGCAGGTCAGCCCCGGTCAAACAGTGCCAGGAGGCACATAAACATTTATCCTCACTGATGGTCGCAGGGCAGTTCATAAACCTGCCCTGGCTCAGTTTAATTAATTAGTGTAGAGGGAGCCTTAGTGCATGACGAGTACTTTGAACTCTTCAATCCAGGTCTGCTGTTCCAGCTTTCAATCATAGTGTGTTTTTCCTTTATGCTATTCCCAATTCACAGATGCCTCCCAACTGTGTATTATCTGCAAATATAATTAGACCTTGCTTACTTTTCCAGAAGAAAACTAACTAAAACTGGCTCCAAGGAATTTCACCCATTATGTCCCCCCACTCCTATCATTTTCCTTTCAGAAGAACCTGTTGTGTTTGTTCTTGACTATTTCCTGACAGACCTTCAGCCCGAATACCAGTCCCTGCTTCTTCCAATACAAACAGTAATTTCCCATGTGGCTCTTTTATCAGGAGTGTTGCTGAAGTCCAGACAGATTAGATCTAAAGCATTTCCCATGTCTAAAAAAGTCTATAGAGAGCCTTGTTTGCCCATTTATTTTTTTGCTTTTCTTATCACCAAAAGCTATCAAGTTAGCCTGACTCAAGTGACCTTGGTAAAGCCCTGTTATATTTTTGTCCTATTTTTCCCTTTACTTCCATGTTTTCAGTCTTTCCTTTAAAATGAATTCACATGTAATCCAAAATTGGTGCTGAACATATCCAGCCCTTTTTCTATGAATTCCTGTGAATTAAGACCTCAGGCAGTCTGTTTTCTTACGTATTCCAGCCTCAGGAGGTCTGAAATTCTCCCTGCTGTTTGAACACCCTCAAGAAATGGGTAGTTTTAGGAAGTCCATTGTGGGCAGAAACAAAACTCAGGGCTGGAACTAGATCAGGCCTGTTGGAAACCCTCACCTTTTGATGGGAGCAAATAAAGTGTGGAACATCACCTCATTGAGTGCACTCAGGAAGAAAGTAATGGCTGCATGGGTATTGCAGTGCATGTACAATACAGCAAGCAGAAGATGCAAGTGTTCACAGCTCACCATGATTCTACCCTGTTCGTGTCAGGTGTGGGAACACTCGGGCTCACTTTCACTGAACTAAAGGTCCAGTCAAGGCAGAAAGAAATCATTTATGGGATAATCCCCTTTGAATTTTGGGGATTTAGGCTCCTGCCTCATTGTTTCTCCACGGAGGTTTTGCAGTCCATCCTGAGTCCCCAGCTGCTGTGCCTGCCCCGCTGACCTGCTCTGGCCACGTTCCACTGCCTGTGCATCAGTGCCTGCAAAGACATGCACATCCCCTCATTCCAGGCACGGATGGTTTGCAAAGATGGATGTGTGAGGACATACACCGCCAGCACTGATACTGCTTAGCACAAGGCAGGAGAAAGGAGAGTGCCTGTTGGTGTGATGTGAGTTTTCTGGGAGCCTCATCTGGAAATACGCTATCTGGTCAGGACCTGTGGTGCCCTTGGAGGAGATTTGGTTGTTGTCCCTGGGGGCAGCATCAAGTGCTGCAGGGGCTCTTGCTTGATTTATTTCAAGTCCTCTTTACTTCAGGTTTCACCTCCTTTGCTGGCAAACCTGTCCCTCACCACCACCATTCCACAGCTGTCTTTGTATGTGTGTATATATATATATATATAAATATATGTACATTCATGTACATACATATGTATATAAATTTATTTCAAAGAACCATCTGTCTCCAGCCCAATGCACACACAACAGCAGTGCAGAAGTCCCGGCAGCTGCAAACAAGCTTCTTCCCCACAGTCTCTGTCAGGCTCTGCTCCAAAAGTCTGCTGGTCTTAATCTGGGACAAAGGAACTCTTTCCCTATTTAGCTGGAGGGTAGCTATGGCAACATGGCACAAAGACATCTCAATAGCTGGCTGAGGCCAGACCAGCCCCCCATCTAGCAGACAGACACTGTTTGCTGTTACTTAAACTCTGCTTCGTTTTGACAAAGGGTATGTTTATTACCTAAGACTGGGCCCTTGGCTCAAAATGTCCGGTAGCTGGAAGTGAAAGTAAGCACTGCAACCCCTCGACAAATGGGACATTTTAGGGGATATCCATGAATAGGCCTTGTAATGGATAATGAAAGAAGCAGTGGAGAGGGAAGGGAGGAAATGAATGAGCAGAGATTGCAGCAGCTGAAAGAAAGCTCTTTGCAGGAGATGGCAAAAGAGTGCTCTGAGTTATGGCTTGTCTGTCTGGGAAAGTTGAACAGATACAGCTTTCCTTTTTGTCTCAAATGAGCTGCCTTGGGGCCACACACGAATTGTCTTGCATGCTTTCTGCCTGCCTTTAAATGGAAATACTGCCTTTTTTTTTTTTTTTTTTTTTCCTGCAAGGGCTGTTTCCCTCTTTTGTGTTGTAAACACGAAGGTGCAGCCACAGCAAAACTGTCTTCCTGGTACGTACCAGCTTGCAAGTGTAGCCATTTCTGGCTTTGACGCTTATCAGAGGTACATTTGGAAAAGCTTTTTTTGAAAAATGGCTTATAAATGCCTCTCCCGTAGCTCTGCACCAGGGAGGTCTGCTGGGGAGCACCAGCACCGCTGCAAAAGAGCCACACTTTTGTGTCCCCACATAAAGCTCCACAACGTTTTCTCTTCTCTCCCATTCTAACTTCTACAGCATTTTTGGGATGATCCTGACAAAATTAGACATTGTTTTGACCTCTGAGCAATGGCAGCGCAGAGCTCACCAGAGCCCCCTCTGCTGCTTTTGCCATAGATCTGTCTAAAGCAAAACCAAAACACACCAGTCATGAAGACCGAAAGCAAAGTGTAGTGAAGATTCCTGCCTTCATGGCCATGCAATGTCAGATGCAGAAGCCTAAACCAGCAAACATCTCTTTCTCCCTCATGCAACTGGCAGCATTCCTCTCTCCAGAATCCTGCTGTGCCCTGGAGTACAAAGCTGCCCTGGGCTGCATATGTAGGCTTGGCTGTGCAGCATGGGGCATGTCTGCGGCCCTGGACTCATCCAGCATGTGCCTCAAGCAATCCCATGCGTCCCTTAGGAAATCTGCTCTGTCCTGCCCCAAAGTGTTTCACAGCAGTGGCAGAGCCAGGACGTGCTGCCTCTTTGACCAGCTCCATCTCCTTCATAAGCTCATTGCAGGCAGCCACCAGTGCTGGCCAATGGCATTAGTGGCTGTTGGTATCACTGCTGATACACGCAGGCACTCCCCTCATCAATTAGTTTCCTCAAAAGCACCACAGAGGCTGCAGAGCTGACAGCCCCGGCACAGGGCCATCTGTCTGGTGCTACCACCCGTGGTGACAAGTACCTTGAGAGCTGCAAGCCAGCTGGTGCATGGTGGTCACCACTCTGACAGCAGGGACATCCTCCAGCGCTCTGCATGCTCACTGCCTCCACCTGCTCTTCCCAATCACACATGTTAACTGGGAGCCTGAGGGGTGGGAGTTGGCTGTGCTGCTGGATGAGCTTCACCTCCCTGTATACTTGAAGCTCCAGGCAGGGAGACAGGGAGGCAGGGTCACAAGGTCCTGCTGAGGAAGGCAGCATCAGCTGTCAACCAGCCTTTGCTGGCTACGTCCATGCACACCCAGGGCATGCAAACCCCTCTCTGCTCATTTAAAGAAGAGCTGGAGGCATTCAGAAGGTGGCCATCACCTCACAAGGCTAGTTCACCTCAGCCTCATGAGGGTTTGGAGGTGATTTATGGCTTGCTCCAGATTACTGGGGAACCACACATGAATGCAGGAGGCTCAGATGCTGTCAAAATATCTCATATTATATATTTGCTGCTGCAGAATGCTGGTGTAGCAGCAAGCTGTTCACAAGGCAATGGCCATTCATCACTCAAATATATGCTAATATATTAGACTGGATAGTTTGTATTTCATCTATGCTTCTCTGCACTTCCATATGTAACCTCCTTCTGTGGAGCCCAACAGGCTATAGTCCTATCTGATGTATGAAATCAAACTCCCATTGGAGTGGAAAGTTGTCTGCTGCCAAAAGTGTGAAACTATCTAACCCCCTGTTTCGTACTGTTTGGATACCGGCTCCAGTTTTGAGACTGGTGAAGATGCTGCTTGTATACACCCATGTGAGAGCTGCTGGTGCCCAGGCTCCCCTCCTGTTTCTCACAGTTGCTGTGGTGGACCCCAGCCCTTTAATAACCAGCTCCCAGGCCCTGCCCTCTGCCTTATCCCAAAATATCACCATCATCTTCTGTAGACCCATATTCCACTGTCACTGCAATCTGCCTGAGCCATTTTAGAGTACTAATGCTGCTATTTTATTTATGTTTTTATGTTTATTAATGTTTTATTGAATGTTGTTATTTTATTTTAGAGTACCAATGCAAGCTATTTATTTGGTTTTTTTGGATGAGGCTGCTGAGAAGTCTGATGAGCACCCATACTTGGTGGTGAAGGAGGCAGGAGAGGGAGCAGCACACCCGTAAGACCCTGAGACTAGCTCAGGCTGCCATGGACCCATTGAGGTTACATGAGAGGAGCTGAAGGTAAACACTAAGATGACCTCTCCCGGCTCCTCAACTCGCTGCTTTGCCTCCTGCATGTTCCTGCCTGACGTACAGGTGAAAATATTTTTTTGGGGCATCATCAACATACCTATTATGTTTCTTCTCTTGCTCCATGTGTGACTAGGACCTTTTCCCAGCAGCTTTAGCCAGATCTGGTGCAGAGGCACTAAAAGTGCTAACTTCCAACAAACTCCATGAGAGCAAAGCAGCAGAACAGGGACAGAGCAGAGTGCTGGAGAGAATGACCATGTGAGTTTCAGGTTGAAGGCATACCAGAAGGCAGGGTGGGGTCCAGGACACTGACACCTGCAGTGTAGGTGTGTATGTGTGTGTTTGGGGTGGCTGGCACCCATGGGGACCTTACAGCCATGCTGCGTGAAGCAGGATATGTGCCCTCACCCTAGGTATCTGTTCGCCGGGGATGCCAATGGGGTTGTCCACAAACATTGTTCCAGGTGCCTGGTGGGATAGCAGAGGGATACGTACATGCTGCATTTTGAGCAACCAGGTATGTTTCCCACCCTTCCCTGGCAGATAGGAGTGCTTCCAGCAGCCTGATGCCACTCTGCAGAGCCTCCCCAGGAGCCCAGGGACAGCAGACACCCACAGGTTTAGTTTTATCACATCAGCACAGGTTTGTGCTGGCAGGAAGGGGCTTGCTCCCAGCGTCCAGCTCAGCACACTGGGGAAAGCTGCAGCTCACACCCCAGCTCAGGCATGTCTGGAGTGCAGACCTTTTTCTTTCTGGTGGCCGGCTTGGAGAAGGCTGCTCTTATCTAAAGGTCAGTGAGGAGATGGCTGACAAACATTGACTGCCTCTGATCTGTCACTGTGCGCATCACACAGATGCTGAAATAAGACTGATCGGGGTCTGGGGGTTGGTTGGAGGGGGTTGTGGAGGGGTTTTGTTTGTTCTAGAGAAAGATGCATTAGCTTGTGCTAAATGCTGAAGTTGTTACAGCTTTTTCCTCTGCTGGGTAGATGAAAGTTGTTGGGGGGGAAAGGAGGTCTGGAACTTGTAGCCCTGAATAACTTAATGGTCATGGTCTGTACTTTGAAGCAAGATAATAAAAGACATCTTTTTATGCTATTTAGTTCAGGAGCCTTTACTCTTCAGCCAGGATTTTTCTGCCTGCTGGGAATGGCCTGATGGAAAAAGTTCTAAAACTTTCAGAAATCCTGTCTGAGACTTTCACTTTGTTCTTTACCTCTGGGGTTTATGTAGCCTTATCCATCGGACAGGACAATAAACATCAAGAACCTCCAGGTCACCCAGGGACCAAGTTTCCAACCCAGAGCTCAACTCATCTCTCATAAGTTCCAGATGCTGCACCAGAGTAAACACCACAGAGTTCTGGAAAACCATGGAGAACTTACCTCTCAGACCCTGCCTCATTCCTGAAGGTGCCAAAACCCAGTGAAAATGACCAGAGTGAGCATCCAACAACAAACAGGCCTTGATGATAGGATACTCATCACTGCTACCACATGCTGTAACATCTGACATCACTGAGTTCTGGAGGACACCTCGGGACCTTACACACACATGGGAGAGTTGAGTCCTAAATAGGATTTTGAAGCAGCCTGCACGCCCCAGAGACATTGAAATGATGCATTGTCATGAACTGCCTTTTAGGTGTCAAAGATGAGCTGCATAGTGACCATGGAGGCAAGAATCTGCTATGCCATCAACCCCTCGCACTTTGAGCCAGCCAGGGAAGGCAGGGGCACATCTGCTATCTGAATCATGAGTGAGCTTAGGCATAAGGTGGGCTGAGCCCAGCTAAACTCATGTATCTAGTCATTCGGTGAAGAAGTTCTGGTTCTTCAGTATGTCTGAGGTAATATCCTGAGCTGCCCATGCAGTTGAGGTACCTCCACAGAGAGGCAGCAGCCAGGGAGATTTCTTCAGACCTGTAGGTCTAAGCTTGACCAAGACTAGAACCCAAAGTCCCAGCTGGATTTCTACACCTTTTCCCAGGGTTTTGCCTTATTTCTTTAGTCAGAGGCTAAATGCAAATCATCTCAGCTCTCTTCCAGACATATTGCTATACTATGCTGTTCAATTTTTAATGAAGCCAAGATACTGCTTTTCCAAAGAGCTTCTGAAAATCAATAGTGCTCTTCTACAACAATACGTCTTTACAATGGTATGTCAGTAAAGAAGAAAGATACAAAGCCTCTGGGGACAAGGTTACCTTCTTACCCAAAATGATGAATTTTATGTGACAAAGTTCAGTAAGATATGTGAATGTACGAATAACTTGGAGGATGTCACTTGCACTGTGATGTTTATTCTTTAGAGTTATTAAACTGATTGTTGGTAAGAATTAATTATTTGGAGGTAAGAGGTGATTTAGTATTTTAGAATTTCAGCACAAAAGCATTGCTGGTCTGAATTTCTTACAGTGCTTTTTATACAGTTATTTTTTAATATTCTGCTCAAAATCCAAAACCGATTGGTGAATAGGAACAGTAAGAGGCACCCTTTAGGTAACCTGCTGTTAAACCTTCTCATGTCAGAATAAGTAGTCATCTGGAAAAAAAAAAAAAGTGAAATTGTCTGGTAAATTCATATTAGTAATAAATCTTGCATTTGATTAGTTCTGAAATGCTTTATTTGATTAAAAATTCATCAACTAAATTAATCTGACTCCAATTTGGGAATTCATTTACAACTCTTACCACACACATCTGCTTCCTTTAACTTCAGCGAGATTGAAAGAAATTCCCAGGGTTTTTCCTAAATTTGGATGCTTTTCCAAGTTGAAGTGTGCATTTGTGAGCTGTCATTCTGGCCACCCTCTCCTAGATGCAGGAAGAAAAAGCAAAGAGGAAAAGCATATTAATGCTGCCAAAGCTTAGGCACCACTGCTAGAAGGGATTTCCTGGTGTTCCCCAGGATGCAGAAAGGCTAGATTTTTCTCCTGGTATTAAACAACCTCCTTCCTCCAGCCCTTCCCGAAGTATTCCTGCAAACTTTGGGATTTTCTTCACTGCTGCTATTGAATGTCTGTGGCAGCTGCTGGCGCCTTTGACTCATTTGTGTTTATTTTATCCGTCCACAGCACATGGGGACATACGACCTTGGAAAGAAGTCTGCTGGACCTCTCCCTGTCCTGCCTCATTTCCCTTTGCACCCTGGAACGGATGTTGTCTGCACTTAATGCCTTGTCAATACCAAGAGGCTTGAAGCCTTGACAAGCTATTTTAGAATTTATCTTACAGACTTCCTTATTTTCCTGCTTCTCTCTCTTTAGAAATCTTATCACCAGCTGAGGTAACACCCTGTCCTTCTCTGCTTTTAAAACTACATAAACAATGGCTTAATAAATCTGCTATTCCATTAGTTTTAGTTAGACTTTCTCCTATATCATTCCTGAAAGGAAAAATTACTTCTCCTCTCTCAATGACATTAATCATAAGCCATCAGATCCTTTTGGTTAATTCTGCATTTCTGGGACACTTGCTCTTACTTTTGTCATTTTTATTCTTCTATATTTTGTAATTTTATTCAAGTTTTATTCTCCTTACATCTTTCTCCAAAGTTTTTAGCCAAAAATAGGTCTTGCATATTCGTGGTTCACCCTTGAAACTGAAATGACATGTCATCGGAAGCTGAATTGGAGGATAACAATGGAGGTGGGTGTTCGGGTTTTTAAAAGTGGGATCGATAGCAAGGAGCAAATCACTCAACAAATCCATCTTGTTTCAGCTGTCTTTGAAATGGTAAGAATTTTTGCCAATCTCTTATTGCAGCTTATTTTCAAACATAACACCTTGGATAGCCCTGGGTGAAGGGCACTGGATAGCTCTGAGACAAAAATGTATCTGGGCCCAAGAAAAACATTATGCAGAGAACAGATAGATGGACAATGAGAAGGACAACGTGACCTCTCAGGAGAAGGCTTGGGGTAAATCTCTGTTAATACAGCTCACAGGCACAGGTGTGGCAGATATACCACAAGTGTTCATTGGAGAACAAATAAGAACAGAAGTAAAGTAATTGGAATTTCTGGGATGCATTATGTTTACCCGCAGAGTAATCAGGTCTTTCCTTGATGTTATTAATATGGGATTTCCTTACTTTAACACAAACCACAGTTTCAATAGTAAACTAGTTCATAATCCAGCTACAATCTACAACTACTTCTAACTGCAACAAACAAAACAAAACAAAAAGTAAAATTTTCTCTCTAAAAACTCTTGGGTTTTATTCACTGAACTTGGGACCAGGGTCCCAGTGACAAAATACTCCCAAAGGATCTGAAACTACACCTAGACAAGGATTAAGCATTGCAAACCCTCCCACAGCAGTAGAGCAGGGCAGAAAGGGGAAAGATAAAAGATTCTATATCCAGGAGAAATCACATTTACATCAAAGTGACAAGCAAATGCAAGAACAATGATCTTCATCTTATCGAACTACAATTCTTTCTCATCTCCCTTGCAGAATACTTTTAGTGGCCAACTGGTCTGTGTCCTGGAAAACCATATTAGAGATTAATTAGTAATGGATTTTTAACAATAATGTAGAAGATATGCACAGGAGAGAAAGATCATGCAGTTGAATTGAATTATTATACTTGCATGGGTTTTTAGATTGACTACTTTATGCTTTTGATTAAATTATTATAATTTATGTGCTTTACAAGTAGCAATCTTCTGTGAGAGATTATTTTCTCTTGACCCATCTCCATCTAGAATTATTTCCATGGCAACAATGTGATTGGTTTGAGAAAGAAACAAAATTATGAACTTCCATTACCACTGGGTAAAAAAAACTTGGTTGGATTTAAAAGCAAAAATACAGCAGATTTTTGCTCTATAAAAGATAAAGAATAGCCTTTGAAGGTGTCACAGCTATATAAAGAGAAAATTCAAACCTGATATTCCTTTGTAGCAAAAGCATTATTTTCAAAACAGGGTTATAAGTGTACTATTATCATTAGACATAATAAATCTAATGTTTATCTCTATTTGAAAGTAATGGGACATAAAAGATCCATTACTTCTCCTGAGTCAGCAGACTGATAAATGAAGGCATAATAACCATTATTTCATGTTTCCCTGTAATTTTCTCTGTGTTGAAATATTTAGATCAGTTAAATGTTTTAAATATAAGGCATAAATTAGAGAAATGAGATAAGCTGGGAGGGACATATGATACTGTCCTGGGTTCAGCAGTAGCAGTCAGTTTTTCTCCTTTTTAGTAGCTGTTGCAGCACTGTGTTTTTGACTTTCAGCCTCGGAACAAAGCTGATAACAACTGATGTTTAGACTGACCAAAGATTTTGTGAGTCTCATGCTCTGCCAGGGAGGAGGAGGGGCCGGGAGGAAGCAGGGACAGGACGCCTGACCCAAACTAGCCAAAGAGGTATTCCATACCACAGCACGTCATGCCCGGGGATGTAACTGGGAGCTACCCGGAAGGGCACGTCCTCTTTTCGGTCGAGCTCTTTTCCGGCAAGCGGTATCATATTTTCTTCCCTTGTTATTTCTCTTATCATTATTATTATTGGTGGCAGCAGTAGTGATTTGTGTTATACCTTAGTTACTGGACTGTTCTTATCTCAACCCGTGGGAGTTACATTCTTTCGATTCTCCTCCCCATCCCTCTGGGGAGTGGGGGGGGGAAGTAGACTGCGTGGTTCTAATTTACAGCCGGGGCTTAAACCACGACAGTTCTTTTTGGCGCCCAACGTGGGGCTCGAACCCACGACCCTGGGATTAAGAGTCCCATGCTCTTTGGCCCAAGTGTCTATAAGGTTATTCCGGAAATGAAATATACCTCTTTGGCTAGTTTGGGTCAGGCGTCCTGTCCCTGCTTCCTCCCGGCCCCTCCTCCTCCCTGGCAGAGCATGAGACTCACAAAATCTTTGGTCAGTCTAAACATCAGTTGTTATCAGCTTTGTTCCGAGGCTGAAAGTCAAAAACACAGTGCTGCAACAGCTACTAAAAAGGAGAAAAACTGACTGCTACTGCTGAACCCAGGACAGACACTCACCCTGAGGGATCAGATGAAGCACTCCTTGGACCATTAACAATTATCTTTGAGTGTGCAATGAGGGTGGAAGGGGAGATCTCAGCAAACTGGAGAAGAGCAAACAGCAGGAAATCGAGAAGGATGTGCATGAAGACAGACCAGTCGGACTCACTTTGGTACCTGGAAGGGTTTTGCATGAGTTATTCACAACTTTATAAGCACCAGCAGGATAAAATGCAAATATATCAAAAGTAGATATTTCAAAACCAAATCACACAAGTCCAGCCTGACCCCTTTCTTTGACAAGATGCTGTAAACAGGGAGAAGCAGCTGACATGGTTGCATCATGACTTCAGAAATGCTGTTGTCATGGACAAGTGGCGTTCTTTTATACAAGCAAAGAGAATGTGAAAGAGATTAAATCATAACCAGGTAGGTGCTGAACTGCTTGATATACAGCACCCAAAGGCAAGTTGTCAATAGTTCACTCTCTAATGAATTTTTCTTTACAAAAGATTGCAGAGACTTTCGTCAATTTGGTTTTCACTTCAAGCTCAGATAGTGGAGTAGAGGATGCACTTTCATTTGTGGAGGGATGAAGCTGCTGGAGGGAAGTTTGCAAACCTGCTTGAGGGAGCAGTAGGACTCAGAGAAGAATCTGTAAGTCAGGGGAAAAGCACAACCAACAAAGCCAAATGCAGTAAAATGTTGAATTTGGGAAGCATGGATAAAATGTGCAAATCCAAAGGAGGCAGCAAAACAGCCCTCCTCCCCCCAAAAGAAAAAAAAAAAACAACAAACCATTCCCAAGCATGAGTTTATATTGCGTAGAATGTATTCTGGGTTGTATCAGTAAGAACATCACAGGCTGTGATTTTGCTCTGCTCTTTGGCTTATGTAATAAATCCAAGTTAAGAATAGTTGGCTACTGTCCAGGATGGGCAGCTGTGACAGAGATTTAAGGAATTTGAGTCAGGAGGAATGGTAGACAAGTTACTCTGGAAAAGAGAGGACTGAGAGGAGAGGAATGGGCAGCAGTTTCTGAGTGCGGTAGGGAGGACATCAAGCAGCTCTGTCTGTTTGTCCAGTAGCACAGGACAAAACACAGTTCATTGAAGCTGACACAAAGGGATAGTAGGAGAATGTTTCTAACCATAAAGTGGTGAAGCAGTGGAAGGAGTGGCCTGGGGGGCTCCTGAACCTCTCTCACTGATGATCTTAAAGAGCAAGGTAGACAAGTCTTTGTCAGGGACCATCCAGCTATGCTTGTTCCTGCCTTGAAACTGGCCAAGAGGAATTAAGTGCTGTTACTGCCACATGTTTTGGATGGTGCATGAATGAAAAGCCACCAACATGTAGACTGTGGAGGATGCAGCTGGATGATGTTCTCCTTTCCTGTTTGAAACTTTCCTTCATATTCAGTGGAGGCTTTCTTCTCCGCTCAGATGTCAGCAGAAGACATTTGAAAGCAGAAGGTACCAGAAGAATGTTTTAACCATGCAGTTCACAGGCTTACCCTAGTGAAGTCCTCTTGATGCAAACCCCCTGGCTGCACTGTCGAAAAGCACATGTGCTTCTCACTCCTCTTCAGAACTCAGCTCCTGCACGTATAGGACACCATCTATCCTGGGCACATGCAAGACTGATACCTCAGAAAAGGACAAAACCCCCTATTCATTTTCAGACCTATCATCACCTACCTGCTTAGCTTTGAGTATATATTTATGTAACTTACGTACTTTGCTAAACAGAGTCCAGAGGGGGAAGTGTAGTGCCAGAAGCAGAGTCAGATTTGCCTGAAGGTTTCCTGAGACACTTGCAGGATTTACCTGGAGTTTCATTAGCTAAAAAACCCTCCTTCGCCTAAGCAGGCCCTAAGCATCTAATCTGATCTCATCAATAAACTAGATTTAGCTATCAAGATCTCTGTATCATGATACTGTAATCGCTCATTATTATGCTTTTTTACAAGTACACCATGCCCCTTGGGCAGAGCTCCTGCTGGGGTGAGCAGGCTTTCCCGCTGTAAGGCAGTACGGGTTATGCAAAAGGATCTGCTGGGAACATGCACACTGGTGTAATCCCTGCCCTTAAGCAACTGAAAACAGAACTTCCTGAGGAGCCCATTTGATCCAGCCAGATGAAATTCATTTTGGATGGTTTCTGTTTCTCAAATCATAGTGGATAAAGCAACAAGCATCTTATCAGGCTGTGGAGAACACTGCTGTCTTCTACAGTTTTTAGAAACAGTCATTGCCATGTTCCCAATAGATCTTTTCTTCTCCTTCCAACATGTTTCTTCCTTTTTTGTAGATTTTCAGGCTTGTAAAGGAACTCTTTTTAGATTCTAATCCTTTAATCTCAGTGTGATAAAGTTTCTCTTAAAAGCTAGCAGTGAAAGTGCTCTTAAAAGTTGCTTGGAATGCACACAGCGTTTCAGAAGAAAACCAAACTCATGTTTATATCTTCTCTCTAATTTAAATCATGTTGTCTATACAAGGAGGCTACAGCCAGGATGGCTGTAAGTGGACCAGGGAAGTTTATTCTAAATACTGTTAAACTTTCCTGTCCTGTGGTAATAACAAACTGAGGTCTAAATACTTTTGGGAAAAAAAACCTGGCTCTGTGGAAGAAATATGGACCAGATTGGTTTTAATAACAAGACCTTGTGTTCACACATTATTTTGAACTTTTCAAGGTGCAGTAAAACTATTTACAGTTTAGTTGCCATTGCCAGCAGGATGTAGTTCTGGTCCCATTAAAGTCTGGTATTGGCTGAGTTCAACCAAAGCTTAATGTCTCTGAAAGCACTAAAGTAATCTTCTACAGGGACATTACTGTCTTGTCTGCTGCCTAGGCCAGCATAGGCTACTCCTTCCAACATGGAGGCATTAGGTGCCAGAAGCTTGGAGACAGACCAGCTCCCAAACTGGGCTGCTCAGAAACATGACTTCTTCCCTGGTTGTTTTCTTGGCTAAGGAGGTCAAGTATTTAGAAAAGGGCTTCTAGAGAGCAGTGGGTCTTTGTCACTGGGACACACAGGCACTGGGATGTTTGCTGGTGGGGATCCAGGCATTGCTCAGAGACCAGAGGCCAGGACCTGGCACTTCCCAGCTGGTGGAACACTTACCTCCCCAGCCTACTGCCTGAGGTTGCTCATCTCATGAGAAGCTCTTTACTCAGTAGTTTTCTCCTGCGCATTTACCTTTAGCTGTTAATAGCTATGAGCTCTCCAGTGCACAGGTTTCCTTCTGATCTGTGAGATCTACGGCATGGGAGTGAATGGCCCTGAAAGCTTTTCTGTGCCTTTCCTCACATCTCTGCTCCTGGCAAATGGCACTTTCGCAGACAAGAGCCTTCCAGGAACAGAAAACAGTGCTATGAAGTATCTTAAAGCCCACCTTCCTTTTCTCCCAATTTTCATTAAATAAAAAGAAACTACTTCACCTCAGGCTCAATGAATCTCATCTTACTTTGCCTTCATTTGACTTACTTCTATGGCACAAAACCCTAGATCTAGTCTTGATAGCCTGCTCTTCACTAGACAGGCTGAAACAGCCTCTCCTGAGCCTGCAGCTGAAGGACCAGAGTGAAAGCCAGAGAGCACCTGCCTCTCCCTTCCCTTCCAGGCTATTTTTAAGAGTCAGCTGGCTACCAAGGCATCAGCTACCACTGCAGGCATGTGGGTATGTGGCACTCCCAAACATCAGCATCCAGGGTGTTATTGGGACTTGCTTCTGCCTAGTGTTGCAGTGCACAGAGAGAAGGCAGGGACTAGTGCAGGAGAGAGCCCAGTGCTCTCCCTGTCCCAGCCACCACACATGTCCCTGTTCCTGCAAGCATGGCCACCTTGGGGAGGCTGAAAATCCCTGCTGCCCCCAGCATTGGCAGCATGAATACCGCTGACTCTTTGCTCCAACTGTGCTTGACAGGGTTTGCCTAGTAACTACTGCTCTTTAATTTTGCTTTCTTACTACAAGGCTTGAGCTCTCTAAGGACCAAAAGATTTCTGGGCCTTTCTTTGACTTAGTTATTTTTAGGCTTTAAAGTTCAGCAGTGATCCTTTCTTTCTCCTCATGTCTGAGTTGTGTCCTGCTGGGATAAGAGGGAGAGCCTGTGCTTCCTTTAACTTTGGTCATCACTTCATTTTTTTTGAGGAGAACAACTTCATAAACAACATTAGATTCTTGTGTTTCAGTTTCACAGAGAAGATTAGTTTTTGTGCTGCAGCAGCTGAAGATTGAACGTGCAAGCAGATCCCAATCAATTCTTAGGTTTGGAAGTACCTTTACCCATCTTCCCTTTGTTTGCAATACTCACTTAGGCATATTAATAACATAATAGAAATCCAACTACTTTCAGACAAGCTGGGGCATCAGTTCAGTAAGAACAAAGTATTTCACTAAAAAGAGCTCAGTAAGATGAAAATGCTTACTCTAAAACCAGCTTATAAGAAAAAGGGTAAAAAACTCTAATCTACACCTACTGAAAACCAGAAATAACCAGAGTTTGCAAAGATACTGGTTTAACCACTAATTGAAAGGACTACTGTTCTGCAAACCTCAAGGCAGGAACTGTTTTGGGGATCCAGTCCAGTCCCTGAAATGAGGGCTAATGCAGCAGCTTCCCAGCACCAAGCTCTGCTTCCTGCAAGTGCTCTCTGAGCAAGGGGGCATACAGGGTCCTTCTCAGCATGAGAGGTATCACACCTTCCTCCTGTGCCTCCCTGAGTCCAGAAAGTAGAATGTCTGTGCTCACTGGCAGTTTAGCATAGTGAGAGGCAACTCTGCCAGTTGTGCTCGTTAGCACTGTGGCTGGCGCACCCCTCTTCAGGGCAAGTGGATTTCTGCGTGCTGGGTTTTGGGCTGATGCTTTGGGTTGAGAGGCCTTTTCCACACATAGTAATGGGCAATTCAGCCCTTCCAGACCATTTCTGGTAAATGGAATGCTGGGGTTCACATATTCTGAGTGGGCAACTGGAGCACCACATGGGAAAATGCCAGGCACCCACATGCCTCTGTGCCACTTGTGTTGGCATCAGCAGTGTCTGTCTGGATTTAAATAGGAGCTTTTCAAAGCCAGTTTAAATGGTGCAGCTACGGCTGCTTCGTCCCAGAATAGTAAATGTTGGGAACTGTAGGCTCATTGCAGTGGTCTGGCTCAGCGGATGGACTTTCTTTGTGCCGCTCAGATTTATGTGACCTTGTGTACTGACATCCATGGCCAATGGTTGTGCATCCTTTAGGACACTGAAAGGCAATACCGCCACGATTGTGCGTATGGACATGGCAGCTGGCTCTTTGCAGACTCTGACAGTAGGATTTTTGTCACTGATTTAGCTTCAATGCTATATGAAACCACCTGTTGTACAATATATGAAGCTGCCTGAAGCACATCCCCACAGAGTAATTAATCAGTTAGGCAAGGCTGTGCCCTCTTGAGACACATTTCATTTTCACCGGAGGTAACTGGGAATACACTGCAAATTGCCTTACCAGGAGAGACTTCCCTGCTATTGACCACCATGGCCTTATCCCCACGGATCACAGAGGGACAGCACAACCCACTAACGTGACAGGGAAGGTTCTTACCCCCACAACCTGCCAAGGCAGGTGTTTTCTCATCCTTCTCTCTCTAAACTCAGGGGGCTGAAGGCCTCCATCATTCACAATCTCAAGCCTGGAGCATTGTCTCCCAACCTTATAGCTCCTGTGGGAGGTTTTTCACCTGGAATATCTTCATATTGTAGCGGGTTAAAGTGTTCTGGCATACAGGAGCTGTGGGTACAGGTTTTGGGGAGGAGGAGACAAAGGAAATAAAGAAAATGGGATTTCCCCCCAGGTGAAATCTCTGATCACTGTCATCAGAAGATGAACAACAGCTTTGCTCGTATGCTCCTGAACACAGCCAATGCACTGTGCTAAAACGCCACTGACAGCAATACGCTTGCTGTGTGCAGGCATGCCCAGGTAGTAGCTGCTGAGGCCTTGGATGCAGGAGAACATGGAGTAGTGTCAGCAGCCTGAGTGCAATAAGGCACCTGGTAAAGTAGTCTGGTGCTCAAATTTGATTATTCAATGAATTTAAGCCCAAAATCAGTGTACACTTTCCTTGAGCAGCATTAATGGAGCTTTGCTTATGCTGCTTCCCAGAGTTCTTTTTATCTTATATTAGAAATTATATTTTCAGGAATTAGAACACCTGTTGCTGTGGTTTCCCTCAGTGTAAATTACCTGTGAAATGATGTTATTTAACTGGTGCAGAATAATGCTGGCTGTTTGCTTACAGCTCAGGAGATGACAAGTCTACAAGAGCAGGGATAATAGTAGTTTGTTCATCAGGTGCTGGCACTTCTGAAAATGGTTGGCAGTGTTTGCTCTGAAATTGGGAAGGGATGTAACAATCCAGAACTCATCTAATTTGCATGGACATTTTACCTTAAATGCCACCTTGAACAAAACTTTAATTGTGCAGAAATGTTTAGGGAGGTAGATAAAATGAGATTGAGAAAATGAAGACGAACAGAAAATAATACATATCTGAAGGAGGTTGAATTATCCTCTGGAAGTTCTCATCTCTCCCAGTGGATTATGCAGTGAACCTGACAGTGCTCAGGTAACCAGCTACGACTGTATACCGACTTTTAGCACCCAGTGTGTCAGGACTGCTTCTCTCTGAGCATGAGTCTCAATTGCTCGTCACCCTCTTGAACCCAGAGGGTCTCATGGTGATGTGCTGAGCAGAGGACGATCTGTTTAGTTCTGCCGCTGGGTGATGTTAATAGACTTGGACTGACAGGTCACTACTGAAAGTTTAAACAGTTCAAGAAGTGGAAATGAGGCCCATTTAAGGGCAGGTAGGAATATTTGAAAAGTCCTGACAACTGCAGAAACTTCTAGGAGATGAAGAAGAAAAGGAATGAAAATAGAGCATGAATCATGTTAAAGCAGAGGGTTAGGAAAGGCAGAGGCAGTCAAACTGCAGGCTCCCTGCTGAAAAGAGACTCAGTCCCTCTCAGAGAAGAAGGATTAGAGAAGGGTTATTTCTGTCACTGCATTTGAAGTTGGTTGCAGTGTGAGCTCTCACTTTCAGGTAGGAATAGGACTTAGCTCTCTCTAATCCTGCAGAGAAGCGGGAGGGATGAAGCGGAGAAAAGGGGGATTGCAGCTTTGCTGAGCCTCTCAGGCTACTACAAGTCACTGAGGTGGCTGTGGAAGCATGCCTGCTGTTCTGCTGTGTGTTGCCTTCAGATAGGTGATAACCCAGTGCTGCAGCGGCATTATTTCCACACATCTACAACACAACGTGAAGAGCTATCTCTGCTCCCGGGCCTGGCTCTGCACAGCTGGGGAGACCCAGCTCCCTCCCTGGCCTTGGCAATTCCCTGAACAGGGAGTGATGCTGCAGAGGGGGAGGAAGGCTCCAGCACCCTCCTGCTCTGCAGCCTCTGCCAGGAATAATGCTCCAGTCAGATTGGCTGACGAGGTGGTGGCAATGATGGGGAGACCACTGAAACATCTTTGACACTCCTCCAAGCACTGCTGGTGAAATCAGCCACAGTACAGTACCATACTTGGTGGTATCATGACCTATATTATGTACCTATCTACCTATTTTTCTTTCAGTGGGGAGGAGGTAAAAGATTTAGGGCATTCAGGATCATCAGAGTCACCCAGTATCAGACCTCATTGCTGTGGATCATTTTTTTTTGGTCTGGGATCTCTCCAGTAGCCAGTTGAATAAAACTTTTCCCCTTCACTGCATGGTTGCGGGCTTCAAGATCAAGTGGAATGGTGAAAGGAGGGAGGAGCAGAAGGAAAAATGCATGAAAACAGAAAGAACCATGCAAGAGCAAAAGCTGCAGCAGACTGCTGCTGGTACCACTCTGGGACCATGAAGAGGCGGAAAACGGTTCTGGGCACACAGATTTTGCGTGGATAGATGATGACTAAATTGCATACATTTTCTCACTGTCCTCCTTCCTCCTCATGGCCATTTTACTTGCCCATCCTTGATTGCATCATGTTGGTGCAAGAACTGGCAAGAAAGTGAGTGGCAGCCTGGCCTTCCCCATTCAGACAGCACCAAATGACACCTCTAGCTTGCAGATGAGGCTCGTCTGGTCTCCATGTAATGTGAGAATAACACTAGGAGCCAGAGGGGGTGTGTGAGTTTGTTCAAACTACAGTGTGGACTCTGCTGCTGCGAAACAGACAGCATTCACACTGTTTGCCTCAGTATTTCAGAAAAAAAAAAAGTCAATCTTTATGCCTCTTCTTTTTCCTAATTTAGGTGATTGAAGCATGCTAAAGAGCAACTCATTGGTGTCCCTGCAGCTCACTAGTTCCAGCCTGCCCAGCATCCTCAGGTTTTTAGCTCCAGGCAATGGCATGGGTGCAAGGTCTATCAGTCACCACTGTGCTACAGAAAACAAAGGAGATCTCAGCACAGCACGAGCCAAAGATGCCCGAAAAACAGTTTCTCCTTGTTCAAACATGCAGAATCCATGCAAGGAGTCAGGCTAGCCAAGTATGAGGTCTTGAGAAAAGGAAAGGATCTGCATTAATCTTCATCTGTTAGTGAGAGAGCCTGCTTTATTACAAGCTGAAATTCAGCATTAATTAAATTGCTCACCTTACTCCAGAGAAAATAAGTACACTGATAAACAGCATGTGATTTGAGTGCAAGTTGGCAGGCAAAACACAGTAGCTTAAGTGAAGAGGCCTGTGATAACAGGCAGCCTCCCCACCTTGAACGAAGATGTGGGTAATGCAAGTGGTGGGAAGCCGCAATGTGTAAACCCCAGCTGCTCTCCTGCTCTTGGTCCAATTTGACTTCCACAGAAATTCCCTGTGGGAGCTGAAAGGATGCTGTCAAAGCTGCTGAAAGGGGAGTGGCAGGCAAGTGAGACCCCCAGCACACGGGAATGAGTGAAGCCGGTGAGCTGGTCTGCAGAGTCAAGGGAGGGCTGTCCCCAGGGGCTATTGGCTGGTGAAACAGTGTCAAAATCCTCACAGATGTCCAAGTAGACACTACCCACTCCTCTCCTCTCATCTACCAGGCCAGTCATTTTCTTATACAAGTTTGTCAAGTTAGTCAAGCGTGACTTCTCATTATGAAACCATACTGACTGGTGACTTTCTTGTTATTCATGTACCTGAAAACGCCTTATAGGGATGAAGCTGAGGTTGATCAGTCTGTGGTTCCTTAGGTCTCCTTGTCCTTCTTGAATATAGGAGTGCATTTGCTTTTTTACAGGCTTTGGGCACTTATTCCTCCTATTTTATGGGAAAACATGCCAGTCCTTAAAAGATGCAGTAAACCAGCACCATCACTGAAGAGATTACATGTAAGAAGAGGGTTTTTCTGGCCTGGTCTTACTGGCACAGAACAAGTTTCAATACCTGCAAACACTTAAGCGATAAAAGGTGACTCAGAAACCAGGAAGAGGATTGTTTTGACTCCAGCCATGGCTTCACAAATAACATCTGGCACACCTTTGCGCAGGCGATCTTGCAGGCTATAAAGTGTTGTGAGTGTAAAGAGAGGGAAAAAGAAGTTGAAGTCCCTGTGGGTGTCTTTCCCTAACAATTCACTTCTTGCATGACATAGAGCTTGCATCACTCTCAATGACTCATCTGCGCTCAAGGATCCCAATTCTGCAGTGAACTGTGTCAACCATCCTCCACTTGTCAGAGGAAATGCCTTGATACTCATCCACACAGCAAACAAAGTAAGAACAACAACAACAAGATAATTAGGGAAAGATATCCAGTAGAGATGCAAATTAATCTCCCTGTACAAAGCCCTTTTTAGATCCTGGGATTTTGTGCACTTATTACTTCTATTAAATGTGACATATTGAAAGCTTCCCTTCACCAAAAATGCTCTTTCACTCTTTCTCTCTGACCTCACTTAGCTAGTTCATGAATAAAATAGGGCAGATTAAAAGAGAAATAAATACAATTTATTAAACACTTGGGACTGTTTGGAAAAAATGGCATATATAAAATCTTCATGAAACAATATTTTAAAATGGTTTTTTTCGCTAGAGGTTTTGAACTATTAATTAACAGTAACATTCAAAAGTTCCATGTTTTCCTTTCCCTACTAACCATTCCCTTGCTTGCAAGAAGCTTCACCAAATCCCTCCACACAATCCTTGCTCCTTCTCCCATTTCTTCTTTGCATGCAACCTTACAGGACCCACTGCCTGATCAAGGTAAGATAAAAAAAAGCATTAAATATACCTTTGTTCTAGCTCAACAAAGAACGGCTGTTTCTTGAAACAGAATGAGATGCTTGCCTTATGTGGGAGGTCCCTGGCAGGCTAGCACATAGCCTGTGCAGCTTTGTGGTCTGCAACCCCAAGCAGGTTTTAAAGTCCCAGGCTTGGGCTGAGCCAGTGGGCAGCAGAGCCCATGGCCAGGCTGATTCTCACTGGCTTCCAACGGGCAGGTGCAATCCTTTCCTCCTCCTGCCCATCTGTGGCTTTGGTTCCATCTCCTAACACTCTCACTTTGCACTGCAGGGCCCCTGGGGTTTCAGCAGGGACATCTTGCTCCTCATTCACAGCAGGGGTTGGAAGAAGCTTCTGGAGGCGGAGATCTCTGAGGAGGCAGTGCCACCAAATGGTGCACCTCCAGAAGGTGCACAGCAGCCCCACATGCCACCCCACATGCCAACGAGCTCTTTCCTGCTGTGATGGTTGGAGACCAGCCATCCCCAGCAGTCATGGGTTTACTGACAAAGATAAATGTCCATGAGACCTTGGTGAGCACTGGCCAATATAAGGCTTCAGCACATTGTATGTCTGTAGCAGGACATGTAGCTTGGCTGGAGCCAGAATTGCTGGATGTGAGTGGAGACAACATCCTAAAATAGCCAGGGGCAATGGAAAGGGCATGGAGAGCATCTTAAGGAATGGAAGGCTCTGCCTGGCAGAGGGTCAGATGCATTGGCTCCCATGCCCAGTGGGAGTGGTGATGACTGTCTGGACCGACATTTCAGCCTTGAAGAAGTATGAGGCAATTCAGTGAGCTATATCCTCTCTCACTGCAAGCTGAATGATGTCAAGCCTAACCTCTGCTGCCAGAAGCTCAGCTCATGCTTGAGCACTTGCTGCTGCTGAGGTGCTGTGTGATAACTTGCTGATCTGCAGTCATGTCTCAGAGCCTCTTAATAAGCGGAAATCAGGAGCAACACTATAAAAGTCAATTACACTAGTACAAAGCATCAGCAACGGGTCTTCTGCATGCTTATTTGTGAGGCTAGGTCTGTCAGTCATGTGTTACTCAAAATGCTACAGAAAAAAATAAAAGCCTGGCTGGCACTCATGGAAGTAAGTGCTTCAAGCTAAGATTTATGGGAAATGAGCTGTGTAATGGGAAACAGATCTTTCCTTCTGAGCTCATGTGCCACTAACTATTTTTACTATTTTCCACGTGTCCCTGCCAGTATCTTTTGCTATGGTGAGCTCATTTTTCTTTATCAACATCCTTTGGGAAGTCAAGGTTAACTTGGAAATTTTTTTTATCTAGAAAACATCTTCCTCAGGACTGAGTCAATTTAATGAGCTCCTGCAGCATAGCGAGAAAAAGGCAGCTCTGACAACTGCTGTGCTCTTGTTTCATGCTGTGATTTCCAGCAAACACCCCAGCAGAGCTGCAGTTGGGCCCTTGGGGAAAGGCAACCAGCACCAGCCCCGGGGGACAGGCACCAGAAGGACTCTGTCTATGACGCTGAGGTAGTTGGTGGTCCATGGCACATGTCTGGCCCTGGTGGTCTCCCCAGGTCTAGAAGCCAGCTCACACTATCACCACTCCTACATTAGCATGGTCTCTGTGCCAGCTGGTGTCAGGGCTGGATGTCCCGCAGGGGATCATCTACCAGTGGGGTTGTAAGGTCCTTTTTAATAAACACCTGAATACTCTCATGCCTATCTGTTGGTCTGGAACCATATCTGCTCCATAAGGAGGTATGCTCAGAAGCTGCCCATTAACAGGTAGGGGCTCCTCCTTCATATATTTATAAACTACGATCCGTCGTTTGGCAATCCACTTCCTTGTTTCCATTCGTCCCCTTTTTCCTGAAACCAAATATTCTCCATGTCCTGTGTTTCAATGCTGGAGGTTTTCTTTCTAAAGCCCAGGTGTTTCAGTGCCCAGGTGCAGGCACAGGAGAGAAAGGCCCCAGCACAGCAGATGTCCTTGCCAAGATGTCTTTTGCAAAGACAAAGCCATTATCTCATCCAAAAGCTTTCTCAGCAGCAGTGGTGCAGTCTGTCCTTGAAAGGCTCGACCTAAAGAAAGTCTGTCCTTGAGAGAAGGGCACAGCCTGCTTCATACAGCAGATCCAGGCCAACTGAAATTGCTCAGATTCTTAGTTGTGCTTATTCTTACACTTATTCTTAAGTGTGAGTTGTCCCGGATGGTTTCTTTAAACACTGAGCTATGCAGGGGTAGGAGAACTAGCAGAAGCTCTGCTTTGTGCCGTGCCTGACCAGACTGTGGTCAAAGAAGCACAGGACCATCTCTGCTGTGCGAGCACTGTGCTGGCTTCACGTGCAGCTGCTCTGTGTTGTGTGGCTGGGATGCCCCAGGGTAGCACAAGGCACCTCAGAGCTGAAGCATTTGTGGTCTTAGCATAAACTGGACAAATGGTTTTGGAGAGTGCAGCCATGGTTGTACATACTTGCAGTAAGAACCTCAAGGTGCACATGTTTTATTGGGCAGGGCTGGTTTTTCTTGCTGAGATCTGTTCTCTGGCTCTGGTTCAATGTGTGGTCCCAGGCCAGCCATGAAGCCAAGGGTTTTATTAGCTTCAGGAGACATCACGTTCCTCTCAACCTGACATTATTCTTTTAAGCCCTGGTGGTGGAGGAGTTGCTCAGATTAGAGATAAAATTGGCAGAAAGCAGCAAAGGTTTCTGAAAGGTTTTGGTATCCACAGAAATTTCAGCTTAATAAAGCAATTTCCTGACTCTTTTAATCTAACCTCTATACCCAGAAGTTTTATTCTGAAGGGCAGAGAAACATTTGGAAACCTATTAGATTCTCTACCACTAGCTGTTTCTGTGGGAAAATGGGAGTTGGCTATAGGAGCAAATGAACAATAGTAACACCCAGCAAGTCATTCCTTGCCATTTTAATTGCGTAACTCTACAAATCACAAAAGTATTGTGTCTATCCATGTGGAACACAGGGGCTGGGCTCTGGCTTTCCCTCAGCCCCTCTAAAGGAGAAATATCTCAACACTGGGGAAAACCTGATACAGAGATATAGATCTGCTCTTTCATTCTTAAATACACTACCAAATACTTCAATTAAATTAAACTCCAACCCTTTCGATATGACATGAAGGTGATGCCAAATAATTCCTTGAGATACAAAAGCCACAGGGTAATATGTTTAAGATAAAATACCTGTGAAGATTTTCTTTAAAAGCAGTCAAAGGTTTCAGGTTGTCTCGAAGCTCCTGTTCCCATTTGCTGTATTCATTTTGTTGAGGTGTCAGGCTGGTGTCAGAAAGGCAGTAGTCGAGTCTCAGTGCAGTAGCTCACCTTCATGTGTGTTGAACTGGAGAAGGCAAGAAGATGCTACTGCCCACAGCAAGGCATCGCCACATGGCCACGTCTGCCCCATGGACAGTGCTAGCAGCTGCTTATTGCCAGTCCCCAGCTACTGGGTGCAGCATCCTGTGGCAGTCATTGCTGGAAATCCCCGTGTGCCAAAAGCAGAGAATGGAGCACGCTTTCCTTTTTGGCTCCTGCAAGTGCTTCCTTTGGGTTGTCATTATGTTCACAGTCTTGCAGAAGGAATAAGGTGACTGGCTATTAGAGACCTTATCAAAGGCAGTGATGTGAAAGGAAAAAGGAGCCACCCTTTGTACTCAGTTCATGGGGCTTTGCAGGAGACATCCTGAGCTGCTTTGACCATAGGCAGAACAACCTTTAAAAGGATGGAGCAATTTACATACTGAAAAGAGTGAAAAAGCCCCAGAATCTGATAAGAGACGAATCAATTTAGTGTATGCATTATCCTTGTTTATGAAAATCTGCTGAACAATCCCAAAGGCACATCCTCACACAGGTGGAATATTGTTTCTAGGAAAATGGAGACTGCAGGTTTTTGGACAGTTAGGAACATGCAGCTTTCTCTTGTATTTACCAGCCTCACATGCAATCTGCATCATGCATTATAGCACCATGTCCTTAAAGATGTAAATGGGAATGAGATGGGAAAGTGTCAGCAAAGCATAAACCACCTTCCTTTTCCCCAGCATCAGCTGTTCTCAGTTCCCAGGGCACTGTCATGCTTTCCTCATTAAATGTGGAAGCCAGTGAGAGCTGGCTCTCCTTGTTTCTCTGAGCCCAGACAACCAGCTAGATGTCAAAAATTTTTCAGATTGCCTCAGAAGCCGCTGCACAGAAGAATGAAAAAACAAATAAAAATTTGAGAATCTTTTTCATAGAATCTTCTAGATTGAAAAAGACCTTTAAGATCATTGAGTCCAACCATTAACCCAGCACTGCCAAGTCCACCACTAAACCATGTCCCCATGCACCACATCTACACATCTTTTACCTATCTCCAGGGATGGTGACTTACCCACTTCCCTGGGCAGCCAGTTCCAATGCTAGACAATGCATTCAGTGAATAAATTGCTCCTAATATCCAATCTAAACCTCCCCTGGCACAGCTTGAGGCCATTTCCTTTTGTCTTATCAGTTGTTCCTTGAGAAAAGAGATCCTCACCTCACTACATCCTCCTTTCAGGTAGCTGTAGAGATCGATAAGATCTCTGAGCCCTGAGCCTCCTTCCCAGACTAAACAGTCCCAGTTCCCTTAGCCATTCCTCACAAGACTTGTTCTCCAGAACCTTCACCAGCTTTGCTGCTCTTCTCTGGCCACGCTCCAGCACCTCAATGTCTATGCTGTAGGGCCCAAAACTGAACACAGTACTCGAGCTGCAGGTACAGTTCCCTTTCAATATTGATGAAATATTTATCACCCAGGCTTTCCAAAATACATCACTAATTCAAGTGTTTGCAGGAGAGCAAAAGGTATTTTTCTCCTCAAGTGTCTCCCCTTGTGAGTTTTAAAACACGCTTCACCTCAGGTTTGAAAGGAACTTGGAGTGAATCCTGGGTTTGGATTCATCCCTGGCACACCACCTCCATGACGGGCAAGTAATCCACCGATGTCATGCCCCAGCTGCGATCTGCCTCCTGATGCTGTAGATAGTTAATGTGTTCACAGCCAGAGAATGTACTTATTTTGTCCACTGACAGGAGGTCTTGGAGCCTTCTGCTCTCCTGCTTAGGGAGGAAGCTCTTCACACAAGCTGTCAGTCTCAAGGAGACGATGCTCAGTTCCATTCCTCCAGCTGCAATGAAATTATGTTGTTATATTGCTTAAAGAATCAAAGATATTAGCAAAAATGGGTTTAATATGACGTTGTAAAAGTGTGACTTAACAAAGTTCGATGGCAAGGTTCACTGTATTACTGTAAGGCACAATCATTTGAACAATGATTTAAAACTACCAAGGCACAAATCAAAGTTAACATAGTATAAAGTTCTGCATTATACTGGTCACTTACCAAAGAGCTGCAATTTGTAAAAGGTCTCTCATCCTCCAGGAGCAACCTTGAAAGGCATCTCAGCTCAAGGGGAGGTCACTGCTGTGCCAGGCTGCCTGGCAGGGAGAGCTCAAAGAAGGCTCACTTAGGCTGTCATATTTATGGAATAAAGTGGTTGGCACGTAGTCAGATTAATGATGGAAAAGGTATGCATGAGACTCCGTGTACCCACAACATTCTTTGTTCATTGATTAATGAGTCTTGGAAAATCCACTCACTATTCATGTGTTAATTGCATGATCTATGTTCCAAGCTTACATGCATCGATGCTTACAGGGTCACTCTGCCCCTTTGTGGATTTCCTGGAGGAGTTGTTGGGCTGGCTATGGCTTAGGCCTTTACCTACTTTGGAGCCTATACTAAACTACCGCTAGCTTGATTAAAAGGGTCAAGTGCATCCATCCCAGGCTAGTAATTGTATCTCTCCCAGGATGCAGTGGCACGGCACAGCTGAGATCTGCTACAGGGCAGAAAATTGCTGCAGTTTTAACATCCCAAAATCAAACTTTCTTGAAACAGAACTGAAACAGGGCAGTGTCTTTCTGAATGAACTTCTGGTGTTCAAAATTTTGATTTTCTTTAAAAATGCTGCCACAACTGCTCACATATGTCACCCCTGGCTTTTGGTTCAAGTTTAAAATTAAACTACAATTTTATAGATTTGGGGAAAGGTGACACTCCAAATGAAAACCTGCTTCCATTGTTTCTGGTTGGTGCTTTCTTTTACAGTTTTGGTTAGAATCGTTGAATAGAATCATAGAATAGTTAGGGTTGGAAAGGACCTTAAGATCATCTAGTTCCAACCCCCCTGCCATGGGCAGGGACACCCCACACTAAACCATGTCACCCAAGGCCTCGTCCAACCTGGCCTTGAACACCACCAAGGATGGAGCATTCACAACTTCCCTGGGCAACCCATTCCAGTGCCTCACCACCCTCTCAGTAAAGAATTTCTTCCTTATATCCAATCTAAACTTCCCCTGTTTAAGTTTTAACCCATAAAGAAGGTTTTGTTTGTTTGAGATTCTGCCCTTCTGTGGCTATTTGAAAGTGAGATGTTTCTGAAACCTTCAGATGTCTCTGTGAATAGATCCACCACATTTCTAGCTCTCCCAGAATTAACATGTATAAATTGACTTTTTAAAGATCTCTGTGAAGATGCATTTTTGCCATGAGGTGAGCACATGACAGAAAGGAGCAGACCTCTGCTTACCCGCAGAAAGTGGCTCAGCATGGCCTGAGAAGACACAAGTCCCACCTGGGACAAACCACCGACCCTCCATATTCCCTGCCTCTGCTGACATGAACCTCCTCATGTACCAGGACACTTTTGGCTGGCTTGTCCGCTAACACATGACCCAAAGCACATGTGCCCAAAATAATGCTCATGGCAAGGCTCCAGCTGATGGGTCCCAGCCTGGACGAGCCTCCTGGCTCTGCTTACAGCTCAAGGGAGACCCAGCATGACTTTTGGAGAGAAAGTCTCCTCAGGCAGGATCCATTTCACCTAAGTTTAGATGCCCACAGTCTGCAGCTGAACAACTTGGCCAGGATCCCTTTTATTGGAAAGCAGGCACTTGCAGAGGGTATGTCATCTCACCCCAAGTTAGCTGAAGGTCAGATGAAGCAGCCTGGAATCACCAGTTGTTTTAATTGACTAAAAAGGGGTTCTCAGCTGCCAGCTCTGAGACAGGAACCACCACCCTTAAGGTTTGGCTCCTTTCCCAAAACACTGATGTCTAATATCTGCTTGGCCTGCAGCTGCTGGCCCCCCAGACTCTTTCGTGTAGGTCTCCCTGCTCCAAGCTGATCACCTACTAGGCACCACAGCCCCTTTGGAGCTGGACATCAGCAGCTGAGATATGTGCTTGCAGGGTAAGTCTTGCTCAGCCTCCTCCTACACTGGGCTCATGGAGCAGAGATGTGTCCACTGGCTGGCTGCAGATGAGCACTGTCAGGGGAGACTCACAGGAAAATTTACAGGATTGACCAAAATACATTAGTACTGGCAGCATGTACATTCCTTTCTTTCCTCCTTGTTTTCCTTTATTTATACAGATAAATTTGGGAAGGTTTAGGTTTTATTTGTCTGCTTCTAATTAACAAGGCAAAAGGCACAACTCTGGCATCCAAATGATTTCTATGCTGATTCCCAAATCCTTCTTTCAAGACATGTGACCATAAACCCTTCTCATCCACACAGTTTTAAGAAAAAAATACATAGACTAAAAGAACTTTCTACAACTTCTTCATCTGAAGATTGCTGGCCTGCTTGAGCTAAAGCTTTCTTAATATCTCAGCTGGAGCCAAATAACCAAGCATGTTCAATGTTACCCTGAACAACTAAATCTGGCAAAGTTTAAGGAACTAAAAGCACTGTCCTATAAGGGAAATGGCCAGACATATTTATCTGCAGCAGGAATCACTTGCCACTTAATACTAGTAATAATCATGTTCCTATTGGTTTAATCAGGTGCCAAATGGGATTACTGTCTCATTTGTGGCATGTGATCAATAAGGAAAGAATAACAGGAAGCCTCCAACCATTAGAAACAACTCAGATCCCAGCAAACTATACTTTTATTCATACTCCAAAATCTCACCTCTCACTCTCCCTGATGTCCCCTGCCCCTATACACACACACACATCACAAAGTGCAGCGAAGGCAGAAAACCCTGTTGGCACCAACCCACCATGCTTTAGTGACCTCAAGGCTTCTGTGTTAAATCACTGACTTTGCTTTCCCTTCTTGCAAAGCGCATAGCCACACTCCTACGTAACTGCTCATTAGTCAGCATTTCATCATGCTTTAAGTACTTTTATAACTGTGTTTCTAAGAATCAGGACTGCCATCAGCACACTGCTTCCAGGCTGCAGCAAGAGAATCCTCAGCTCAGCCTCTGCAGCAGCCGATGCCATTTCCATTTCAGGCATGGTTACACCCCTGCCTGTGCTGAAGGGGCAGCACGGTTCTTCTATTTTGCTCAGAGAGCAGCCTTTAGTTCTGGGAAGCTGGATAAAATCCCCCCAAAAGGAGCCTTATCCCATGGCTGTATCCAATACTTATTTTTTAGGAAACTACAAAGCCTTTTTTGTCTTTGTAGTCCCAGTGCTTAATCCTAGGGAAGACCGCACAGATGCCTTCTGGGGTTTATGCCTCTAAATGTGGCATAAAGTCCTTTGTGTTTTTTGCTGTGACAAGCTGACCATGATTTCAAACAGGTTTCCCTTTAAAAAGTTCTGTCGAATGGTGTTACGCAAACCCAGTAAATGCTTTATTCACACCAATTCCGAGTAGCCTGTAGTGGCTGAATGGTGACTGGTTCAGGGACTGGATGGGATGCAGAAAGGTGGCTTTTAAAGGAATTTGCAGTTTGGGCCTATTTTTGTGACATAATAAAGAAAACAGTTAAGGTTTTCCTCTTTTATTTTTAAAGGTCATTCATTTCTTTCTCATATTTTATTGGGAAAAATAGGAGGAAACCCATATTCTCATACCCTTAGTATTGGGAAAATTCATTAGCAGCCCTAACAAACGTTGTTTTTCTCACATTGTTAGACACTTAAAAATGGAATGTGAATTGCAACTGGAAAAGAAATTAAAACCTGTAATACCAAAATCTCTAGTTTCCCCTGTCCTTTCACCTGTTGCAATATGACCAGTTCCCTGGCTGTCCAGCAGCCAAAGCATCTTCCTGAATTTCTAACAAAACAGAGAGAATGCAGGAAAAAGCTTTTCAGAGGGAGAATATTTCAGGTCATCCTGATGTACACCACGAAAAAGTGAAAACAAAGCAGAAAATCCCTTAATCCACAAGATTGTTTTGTTTGTGTTTTTAGTTTAGCCCTGAGGTTTGTGGCCAAGATAGGAAACCAGACAAATCTTCTGCAGGCTCTGCTACAGAGTCCTGTTTAACTGCGGGGAAATTAATAAGCCTTCCCAGTTTTTCCATGTTCTCACGTGCTGTATACATACTTGTTATCAGGCAGAGAGAAACACAGAGCCTATAAACGACTCTAAAGTCTTAAATCCCAGTCTCTACTGAGGTGTCTAAAATAACTGAATATTGTTTCCATGAAATGGCCATTATTAAACCAGCTACAGGGAAAGGAAGGAGAAGCAGCATGTCTCTGACGGTCGCATACAGGTGAGTACCCCAGGCCCTGGGCAGGGACATGGTGCTGTGCTCACTTTGTCGCTCTCATCCAGCACCTCTTGAAGTGTCCCAGCCAAACAGCACAGTCTTCACAGCAAGGTGAGACAGCAGACAGCAACGATAACTGGTGTCCTGTCTTACTGGTTTATAATTCTGCCCTGTGTGACTCCCTGTGTGGGTCTCTGGTGGAATTAAAAGGGATTCATTAGTCAAACATGGTTCTAGGGAAACAGTTTCAGTTTTTTCACTAAGCTCCCAGTTTTTATCTTTCTTATCATATGTCTGAGCCAAAAATACCCATGATTTTCTTTCACAAAGCTGGTAAATCTGTGGGTCAGGTGGCAAAAAGAAAGAGAAGTAGAAAATGACAAAGAAAAAAGAAAAAGAAAAAGAAAAGGGAAAGGAATAAAAAGAAAAGAAAAAACAACAGCAACAGAAATGGATAAAAAAAGCTGTGGTAAATACAGATTTCATCCACAGTAATTACTGGATGAGCCATGGTAGGTCAGTACCTTGAAGAAGGTAGTCAGTCTGGTAATTACTGCATTAAAGGAAAATGGGTCAGCTCATGACTCTACAAAAGAGTTGTCATGCACAGACTTGCAAATGTGGAAAACTGGAGCTGATAAGTCCAGCAAGTGCAATGCTGTCAGAGCAGCCTTGTTGTTTGTCAGCCTTAGCTGAATGGCACAGCTTGGGAGCATGGAGCAGCACCCCGCCATCTGATCCAGCCCAGTTTGTGTGGTGCCAGCTTGGAAATGGGAAGAAGCAACAGCATCCAAAAGTGACCCACGTCACTATATTTTGAGATAGGCTTGGGACAGTCAGTTCAGCAGATGGAAATGTAGGTCTTTTGCCTTTCTCAGCCTCAGGGACTGTTGAAACTACTTCAGCACACATGAAACAAAGCCAGTGCCAAAATCATGCATTACCTTCCCTGCTGAAGCTGGAAAGAAACAGGATTCCTAGAAGAAAAAGCAGGGATTTTATGGTCAGCAATAAGGACATCTACTTGAGAGCAGGAGATATGGGAGTTTTTCTCCCCCTGTGAATCCCACACCATACAACATTGTTCCTTCAGTTCAGCCAGTGTTTGCTTAATGCAAAACTCATTAACAGCCTAGAAAGCAGAGTCAGCTGAGCAGAGACTAAGCTGTTATATTGAGGGTACCTGACTGGGTGTTGTTAAATCCACTTCAGCACCTGCAAACCAGGAAGCACTTGAATTTCCCTGTGATTTTACCCTTTCCTCTCTCAGTGCAATCCCTTACCGCAAAAATGGAAGGAAACAGGCTGAGGTTCAGATGGGTCTGGGGCTCAGTTTACCACTGATAGCATCAGCAAGTGGAGCAGCACACCAGGAGAGGATTTAGAAAATGAGACTGCTGGTGATGAGCACCCACTGCCCTCATGTGCACATCTGGGGGAAGTTATTTCTACTTCTTTCTGGGTCCTCTGGTCCCAAGTGTCTGGTTTGCTCCGTGGCAGCCCTGTGATGGGAACCAGCATATAGTGAGTGTAGCTGATCAGATTTGCTATGGAAGTGCTCCCTTGAGCTAAACTAAGCCACTGATAAAGACAGCCCCTGATTTCTTTTTCACTCCTCATGAAAGTATGAATTTTCCACATCATTCCATGTAGAATTATGTTTTCCTTTAAAGTAAGGCATTACAACTATAAATAGATAGCAGTTCTGGACACAAAAATTTCCTTTCTGGGACTGCACACAAGATTAAATACGTAAGCTATTAAAGGTCAAGACAGAGGAAGGCATAAGCAGCAAGACAAATCCTAGTAGCCTGCAGATTTGATTGCATAAGGCGGGGGGGGGGGGGAAGCACTAGGCAGCTTTGATTCTTAGCATTCAAGGTAAAGAAATGGCTACTTTTGTTCACAGTAAGAACTTGTTAACAAAATCAGGCACTACCAAACTCTCTGAAGTGAAATCAGTAGCCTTAAATTATTATTACCAACGAAATATGAGAAGCTTGTGATCATTAGCACAAATTCCCTGGAAGAACTTAAATGCAGAGAGATTATCAAAGAAGTAAGAAAGACTTCAGCAAAGCATTTGACACAGTCTCCCACAGCATCCTCATAGCTAAACTGACGAAGTGTGGTCTGGATGATCAGGTAGTGAGGTGGACTGCAAACTGGCTGAAGGAGAGAAGCCAGAGAGTTATAGTCTATGGGGCGGAGTCTAGTTGGAGGCCTGTATCTAGTGGAGTGCCTCAAGGGTCAGTACTGGGACCAGTATTATTTAATATATTCATCAACGATTTAGATGAGGGAATTGAGTGTACTATCAGCAAGTTTGCTGATGACACTAAGCTGGGAGGAGTGGCTGACACGCCAGAAGGCTGTGCTGCCATCCAGCGAGACCTGGACAGGCTGGAGAGTTGGGCAGGGAATAACTTGATGAAATATAACAAGGAAAAGTGTAGAGTCCTGCATCTGGGCAGGAACAACCCCAGGTTCCAGTATAGGTTGGGAAACGACCTGTTAGAGAGTAGTGTAGGGGAGAGGGACCTGGGGATCCTAGTGGACAGCAGGATGACCATGAGCCAACACTGTGCCCTTGTGGCCAAGAAGGCCAATGGCATCCTGGGGTGTATTAGAAGGGGGGTGGTCAGTAGGTCGAGAGAGGTCCTCCTTCCCCTCTACTCTGCCCTGGTGAGACCGCATCTGGAATATTGTGTCCAGTTCTGGGCCCCTCAGTTCAAGAAGGACAGGGACCTGCTGGAGAGAGTCCAGCACAGGGCAACTAAGATGATTAAGGGAGTGGAGCATCTCCCTTATGAGGAAAGGCTGAGGGAGCTGGGTCTCTATAGTCTGGAGGAGAGGAGACTGCGGAGTGACCTTATTAGTGTATATAAATATATAAAGGGGGAGTGTCACGAGGATCGAGCCAGGCTCTTCTCAGTGGCAAACAATGATAGGACAAGGGGTAATGGGTACAAACTGGAACACAAGAGGTTCCACTTAAACTTGAGAAGAAACTTCTTCTCAGTGAGGGTGACGGAACACTGGAGCAGGCTGCCCAGGGGGGTTGTGGAGTCTCCTTCTCTGGAGACATTCAAAACCCACCTGGACACATTCCTGTGTAACCTTATCTAGGTGTTCCTGCTCTGGCAGGGGGATTGGACTAGATGATCTTTTGAGGTCCCTTCCAATCTCTAGCATACTGTGATACTGTGATACTGTGAAAAGTGCTCAGTAAATACCCCAGGAACTTTGTAATGTTATTTGGTTTGCTTCTGTGTTCATTTGAAAAGCCATGGTACTCATCTCACCAAAGAACCATTAAGTGAATTGTTCATCTCAGCCCCACAGCCCCTGTCTTTCAGGGGAAGTATAAGGCTCTGGAGATGTGTTTATATTCATTCTGTCCTGTCTCTCCCATTCTTAGTGGTGCTCTCCAAGTCGATCAGACTTGACAGTGGTGTCACATCTTATTCCTTCACCTCCTTTCTCAAGCATCAGTACCACCAAGCTTTTAATGGTGTGCATGGGATTCTGACAGCTTAGATAGACTGTAGAACTGTCCCAGCAGTCACAGGAAGTAGTCCTTCAATGATATAAATGGCACAGAAACATTGCCTTTGGTAGAAAATGGCTAAATTGCATAGTGTTTAATGAGTTCAAGGAGAAACTGGTTTGCATGTTTTAACAAACCCCTCCAAAATGGTTTTCATACATCATCCTGGTTTGGCCAGGTGACTGAAATTCCCACATTAAGATGACATGATGACCACAATGCTTCCCCACAGCTTTCACAGCTCTAAATCGCTGAATTTGAGACTATAGAATTATAGAATGGTTAGGATTGGAAAAGATCTTAAGATCATCTAGTTCCAACACCTCTCACTAGACCAGGCTGCTCAAAGCTCTGTCCAACCTGGCCTTGAAGAGGGATGAAGCTTTCACAATTTCCTTGCGCAACCTGTTCCAGCGCCTCACCAGTCCCAGTAAAGAATTTCTTCCTTACCTAACCTAAATCTCTCCTGTTTGAAGCCATTCCCCCTTGTCCTATCACTATAGTCCCTAACAAAGAGTCCCTCTCCAGCATCCTTGTAGGACCACCTCAGTTACTGGAAGGCTGCTGTGAGGTCTCCATGCAGCCTTCTCTTCTCTAAAGAGAAGTTACATATGACTACTATGTCAGACAGCAAAGTCAGGTATGACTCCTATGTACTTGATAATAAAACCAACACAGCTGAGGGTAACAAACCACCATGGCTGTTAATGTAGCAGGGGCCAGTGGGCTGTTATTTCTTTTTGTGTTTGGTGATGACTTCAGGCTCTGAGGTTCTGAGCACCTTGCTGAAAACCAGCATAACATAACATCAAATTATCTATTTAGAAGTTATTCCACTGAAATTTGGTGGGTGTTGTGATGATGCCAATTGCTGCCTAATTACCCCTGGTACATCTCCTATATTTGACTTCCTGGGCAAAACCTAGTATCTATTATTCTTTTTATTAAGGGTGGGATCTGGAGGAGCAGTCAGGGATGGTTGAAATCTTCATCTGATATCAATAAGACTGCTCATTGAAAATATAACACATACACATCAAAAGAGGCTTTTGAAAAAGTGTATGTTGCAAGTCAAATTTTCCACTGACTTCAGGAATTTCTCCGGAGTCAAGAGGAGAAATGGCATGTAGTTATAAGGCCAGTGGACAGATCTTACGAAGGTGCCGGGAAGCAGCACGATAAAGGGAAGGGATGCCATCCAGAGGAACCTCGACAACGCTTGTGAGGTGGGCTGATGCCAACCTTATGAAGTTTAACCATGCCAAGTGCAAGGTCCTACACCTGGGTTGGAGCAATCCCAGACACAGCTACAGGTTGGGCAGAGAAGAGATTCAGAGCAGCCCTGCAGAGAAGGACTTGGGGGTGTTGGTCGATGAGAAAATGAACATAAGCCGGCTTCAGTGTGTGCTCGCAGCCCAGAAAGCCAACCGTATCCTGGGCTGCATCAAAAGCAGCGTGAATAGCAGGTCGAAGGAGGTGATCCTGCCCCTCTACCTGCTCTCGTGAGACCTCACTTGGAGTATTGTGTGCAGTTCTGGTGTCCTCAACATAAAAAGGACATGGAACTGTTGGAACAAGTCCAGAGGAGGGCCAGGAGGATGATCAGGGGACTGGAGCACCTCCCGTATGAAGACAGGCTGAGAAAGTTGGGGCTGTTCAGCCTGGAGAAGAGAAGGCTGCGTGGAGACCTCATAGCAGCCTTCCAGTATCTGAAGGGGGCCTATAAGGATGCTGGGGATGGACTATTCATTAGGGACTCTAGTGATAGGACAAGGGGTAACGGGTTCAAACTTAAACAGGGGAAGTTTGGATTGGATATAAGGAAGAAATTCTTTACTGTAAGGGTGGTGAGGCAGTGGAATGGGTTGCCCAGGGAGGTCGTGAATGCTCCATCCCTGGAGGTGTTCAAGGCCAGGTTGGATGAGGCCTTGGGTGGCATGGTTTAGTGTGAGGTGTCCCTGCCCATGTGTCCTGGGTTAAGCAGCAGCAGTCAGTTTTTCTTCTTCTTAGTAGCTGGTGCAGTGCTGTGGTTTTGACTTTCAGCCTGGGAATAATACTGATAAAGCCGATGTTTTCAGTTGCTGGTCAGAATGTTTACCCTGACCAAGGACTTTGTGAGTCTCATGCTTTGCCAGGGAAGAGGAGAAGCCGGGATGAAGCAGAGACAGGGCACCCGACCCAAACTAGCCAAAGAGGTATTCCATACCACAGCACGTCATGCCCAGGATGTAGAACTGAGAGTTCCCGGAAGGGCTGGATCACTGCGGGGTGGGGGCGAGATATCGGTCGGTGAGCGGTTGTATTCTCTTCCTTGTTATTTCCTTTATCATTATTACTATTAGTGGTAGCAGTAGTGATTTGTGTTATACCTTAGTTATTAAACTGTTCTTATCTCAACCCGTGGGAGTTGCATTCTTTTGATTCTTCTCCCCGTCCCTCCAGGAGTGGAAGGAAGAAAGGTGGCGGGGGAAGTAGACTGCGTGGTTCTGATTTACGGCCTGGGCTTAAACCACGACACCATGGCAGGGGGTTGGAACTAGATGATCTTAAGGTCCTTTCCAACCCTAACTATTCTATCATTCTATGATTCTATAAAGCACTGAGGATGTTCTGTTCTTTCAGTCACCAAATCCTCACTGACTCATTCAGTGTGAGTTTTGAGTTAGCCCAGTACAGTTCTTCACAACAGCCAAAAGCAGATGACTATAGAGGAATGTGAAAGTATTTGCTTGTTGAATATTCCCCTAATTTCTAGTAACTTGTAACTCAAGGTCTTCCCAAGCTCTAAGTGGCATCTTTAAAAATGCTTGATAGATTTCTCTTCCATGAGTCTAATGAGTGTCTCATTGACCCCATGTAAATTTTCAGCATGCATAACATCCTGGAATGAATAAAACTTAGTCCCTAAACATCTATGACTACTCAATTCTTTAAGGAGCTTCATTGACTTCTTAACTCCCACAGTGGCATTTGACTATTAATTTTATTAACAATCATCATGTTTCACTGCTAGTATTTTTACTCAAAACTGCATACTTTACAGATGGCTCTCTAGTAACACAGGCACATGATTTCCCTTCATTTGAATTCTTCATTAGGTTCATTAATGCATTACATTAAATACCAGTAGTATGCAAAAGGCTATAAAGGAAGATAAATGATATGGTGACAGCTGAAAAAAATGAATCAGAAGGATTTAAAGATGAATCAGAGTAGAGATTGGTGCAATACAGAAGGCAACTGAGTGACTTTATTCAGTCCTGTTGTTGATGTTGAGATAAAAACTAAGAATATAGATTAAACCTCACAGTAAACCCCCTCTCTCTTCTTGACTTAGAGATTTAAACTGTTGCAAATGTGAGATCACATAGATCAATACATGGTTGATATACATACACAAAGATCCAAGAATCCTTGGTGACATTAGCAACAGACACATTTATAAGTGAAATATAAGTGCTTTTTTGTACTTGTAGTAAATCTAATGACCACAGGGATTGGTCATTTACAGCCTTCATTCATAGCTAATGCCTTAGTGCCCCATGAGGATGCTGGATTTCCATGACCTTAAATCACAGGCTGAGTTGTGTATTCTGCTGTAGCAAGCTCACCTTCTTTGCAGAAGATAACTTCTGTGCAAAGATTAGCAGAAATATCAGATTCAATTAATATGTATTTTTTAGACCCAACCCAAATTGTCATTGACAGAACTAGGCCTTAAATGATACGTGGGAATTAGCTTTCCTAAAAATATAGCAACAGAACAGACCTGACCAGATGGCCCACATGTCATCTGTGAAATACCCAGCTCGGGGAAATCAGTATTTTAACTGCGACCCAAATAAAGTATATAATGGTTTTGTTAATTAGTGCTGTACCACATAAGAAGCAAAAGGTTATTCAAAACAAGAAGCGGCTTCTAATGCAATAGAGATACCTATTATGAGTTCTAATCACCAAAGAAAACATCTTTTGTAAGAGTTTAAATATAACTTTTGCTTTTCCACTCTTCTGATGAGACAGCTACTACTAATTTCGAAAGTGATGCTTGTCAGCCAATAACTTAATTATAGTCCATAACTGAATTTCAAGAATTGTCAAGAGCACGCTAATAAAACAGCTGCTACTAGAGTGATGTATGGGGAAAAAAAGGAAGTTTCAGTCTGGCAGGATGCAAAGTATGTCGTGTGTTTTCCCTGTGCCATTTCAAATAATATGTTCAATTTTTCTGGGCTACATTTCTCTGACATTCTTCTCTTGTATCATAATGATTCATTATATGTAATTTATTCAAGGACTGTAACTCACCTCTAGGTGCCTATAAATATTACTGCAGCTAGTCATCTGCATTGAAAAACAAATGCACTACACTGGGTTTTATGAAAGACCCTTTTATGTTAGTGGCTTGACAGGAAAGATGATTTTTTTTTTTTTTTTTCTGAAGTAAAGCATTGACCTTAAAATAATCTTAAAAATCTAGCACAGAATCAATAAACAGCTCTTCCTACTCTGTGGTGTTTAGGTAATTTGACAATCTTAGGGATGGCTGGGGGACAAAGTATTCCTTGGCCATTCAAAATAGGTACAGCTATATTGTTGTTACATCAGTATTACTGGGAATGTTCCCATGGTTATGATGGCAACATGTAATATCTACCTCCCACTGCTTTGTAAAAGCATGAGCCATTTCTGTGTGGAGCTCTTAAAAGTGGTGGAAGGCAGATATTGCTATGAGGAATGGTGAAAGGTTGCACATTGTGTCCCTGCACCAAGAGGTGTTAGTGAAAGGGTGTGGGATGCTGGCATCCCTTATTGCCCCTGGAATGTGTATATAGAACAATTCTTCTAAAACCATGAGAAATCCAATGCAAAACGACAACATTCATCTAGGGCACACCAAGTCCTGAGAAGCTGGCACTCTAGTAGTGTCCTTTCCTGTCCTGCTGCCACCCACACTGGTCGGAGTTGTTCAGTCTAGAAAAAGAGACTGAAAGGAACAGATTTTGTTCTCGTTCTGTGGTGATAAGAATTAGAAGTAACAAGCTTAGGTTGCAGGAAGGAATAGCTATGTCAAACAGTAGAAAAACATTTCTAATAGGATGGCAAAACATTGTAATTTCACATCCAGGGAGGCTATGGCATCTCCAGTGCTGCTTGCCAGTCAGCCAGATATTTAAGGACAGGTTAGAAAAATGCCTGTGAGAGACAGCATCTCAGCAAGCATAATTACTGCCGCTGCAAGAGTAGTTCAGTGCCAACGCTCAGGTATCTCTCCAGTCGAACCATGTTCAGCCACCATGTCCTGCTCTGGCATCTGCCTACTCTTCCAGTTCAGCCTCACATCAATACACCTTCTCCTGGCCAGTGAGAACTGTCATCAGCAGGACACAGGCCAAATGTCCTGGTCTTCCCAGGCTGCTGCCAGCTCTCTTCTATTATTTCTCTTCAAGAAATCTTAATTCCACTAAGGGTGAAGATCTGCATTCAGTTCACTCATCTTTAAATCCATGGCCCTCAATGTGGTAGTTTTAGCAGCAATGCAAGCAGTCTCCTCCAATGACGAATAAAGTGGAGATCAAGATTCCTCAACCCTTCATTAAATACACAGTTGTTGTTACTAGAGCAGGTAGTGCAACAGGCAGGCTGTCCTGAATTAATTTATCGTCCCTGCTATTCTCTGCCTGCTCTCTGGAAAGTAATTTATTTTCTCCTCAGTGCTCTGTTCCCCTTTTGCAGGATGGGATAAACAACCTTCCTAATTGCACCAGGACACTGAAAACAGACAGGATCAGGTACTGCCTTTGCCCATATATAGTTTCTACCTTTAGCTGCTCTCAAAGGAAATATGAGAGCAGCTACATTCTTGATTTCATTCTTATTTACACAAGGCTTTAGTGGAGCACGCACTTTAACACCACATAAGACTCCTCATGTTTTAGATGGAATCCATCCTTTATCTCTGATTTGCTGCTACTGTACAACCTAGAGAATAATAACAATAACACCTGCAAGTTAGCAAAAAGTTTTATTATACTGAAACATACCATGCATAGATGAGAGCCAATGGTTATGTTTTATCTGTCCCATCAAACTGAAATACCTTTATCATATTTTCCATTGGCTTAAAAAGGAAATACAATAGAGATAATTTCATTATTAAAAATATATATATATTGCTTTTGATTTATTTTGTTCTATATTAGAAAGGCAAATTTGGAGATAGTGATATGGCTTGAATATATTAGTATTTTTCCTCTGGGGAGCTTGACTTCACATTTGGATACATGTGGAATGGGTTTGGAAATATCTTCCTCCACGACAGCAGGTATCAAATCCCATTAGATGTAAATTCAGCATGTTGAACCAGAACGCCTGAGCTGGGGGAAAAAAAGGAGTAGTCTGGGATGCCTGTTCTACCAGGTTTTTCTTTTCCTGCATATTAAAATTTCTTCAGTATATTTTCTTCCTATCTTTCTCCTCTGGATAATTCCAGGTTTGTTCTCCCTTGTTTTAACCATTGTTATAGTAATGAACAGACCTCTGTTTAATGAAAAACCTCATTTTAGCTTAGTGGAACTAATCATCATGGCTTCTTTACTTTCTGGGCAAAGTGAAGAGGAAGGAGTGATTCCAGAGAGCAAATTATAGAATGGTTTGGGTTGGAAGGGACCTTAAAGATATCTGGTTCCAGACCCCTGCCATGGGCAGGGACATCTTCCACTACACCATGTTGCTTAAAGCCCTGTCCAACCTGGCCTTGTTCATCCATTAGGACACCTGCTTTGAAACAACTCCCAGACAAATCTCTTTCTCTCCACTAACTACAGTGGAAGCCCAGGAAGACTTGTCTGGAAAAGAGATTAGCCCTTGTGTATCTTTAGTAGGTTCACAAAAGCCCTACAGTATTCAAACCTCCCTCACACTGCAACTTCTACATTCGTCTGGAAGCATGCTCTCAGACATCTTCAGTCATTTACTGTTCTCCCCAGGGGACAAAGATGCATAGCTCTAGTGCTTACAGTCCTACAAGTTCTCCTATAAGTTGGCATTTGCACAACAACAAAGGCAGCAGATTGTCAGGCTTAGCTGGAATTTCAGCGTTTCTCTGAGTAACAGAGGAACTGTTACCTATGCTTAACAGTCCCTGGTTATAGATTACTGAAATACCAGTCTGGGAGGAAAGGGCTGCTACAAAAATAACACAGGATAAAAGGAAAAAGCTTTCCGGTAAGCTGAAATACACTGTCAGCTCAATGACAGGAACAGCATCCTGTCCTGACTCGGATTGTTTGTTGGACACTATTCACAGCTGCCATGTGTGTAACATGCTTACCGTTTTCAGTCATGACTAAACTGGCCAAAACTGCACTATGTTGATACTAAAATAGTAGTAGACAATCTGTAGTGCTATGTCCTTGTCCACATTACCTGAAAAACCCTGGAAATCTAAGGCAAGATTTTACCCCAATTGTGTTGTTTTGAAAACATCATATTGAGCATTTGCTAGTCAAACTTGCTGCTCTCTGTATGACAGTACAGAAATGAGCTCTGTGACAGTAGATGGATCTGGTCAACAATTGCTACTGTCACTTGAGCTCACCAGGAGTTGGGTCAAGAAGGCATCATTTTAAGTACCTTTAAGTACATTTTAAGAATATGCATGTTCAAAAGAGACTTGCATCTTGGTTGTTGATAGATTCATTTTCTTGGATATACTGGAGAATGTCCACTTCATTCATTGCCTGAATCCTGTTTTCCTTTGGCTTTGCCAATGGGGATGAATTAGTGCTCCTCGGGGGAACTGCTGGCTTCTGAGGCAGTGGTGGTTTTGACATTACCTTAGGTTTTGGTTTGGAGGTTACTTTCAAGAGTTTCTCTAAATCATCTTCAACTCTGGAATTAAAAGAAAACGTCAGTAACGTCTTGGGAATTTCTGAACTGCTTTTCTTTAGTAAGAAAATGCAGCCTTGCAAAGTAAAACCTTATACAGGAAAGGATCAAATTCTATTAATTTCTCTTACAGAAAGAGCTTTCCATAAAGGTTTCCATGTTATCAAAATAAGAACTATCTTTTTATAATGTGGTTTTTCAGTTTGTCACACAAGTTAATTATTTTACATCATGTTTTCAAATGTCTGAACTAAAAGCAATTTGAAATTATCAAAAGAAAAAGAAATTTAGTTTGTGGAAAAAATGTGTTTGATTTGTGACAGGATGATTTTCTTCCCAAAGATTTTCATGGGACAGTGAAATTGTTCAAATTCAGCTCTGCTTCCTCTTCATTCCCATCTCATCTGAGACTGAACATCCCCCATGCTCAATCATAAGAAACTGGAAAAACTAATGGCTTTAAAAATAATGTGTTCACATTTGTTTCCAAGAAACTTAAGAAGTTATGCAATCTGTGACTGTATACAACTCTTTCTGGAGAACATTTCCCCCTGTTTCCTAGTGAAATAACCCCAAACACCTGAAACAGTTAAGGATGTTTTCTACTTGCATTATTTGACCTTATCAAGAGACACAGAACACTGAGCATGCCCAACTGTTCCCATAGGAGCTGTTACTGATTTTAAGAGAGCCCTTATAACAAATTGTCTTGTGACTCCAAGAGGTGTCTGACTTTGGAAAGTGAGTATGTGAAGGAATGGGAAAGAAGGTGATGACACATTACAGCAGAGATGGCAAAGCAAAAATTACCATAGCTAGAGAACTCTTTTCAAGCCACAGTAATTTCTGCTTTGAATCAAAATAGCCTCTTGTTTTGGTCCTCTGAACATGGTGGTCAAACAAAATACCTTAAGGAGTAAACACAGTTGTTAATTTCCCAAAGGATTAATTGATAAATAATTGTTAAGCAGTCAAAAAACCCAACTAGCAATCCATGCAGATGATTAGCTATGTAATGACTAGCTACAAAAGTGAAGCCCCTGATAAAATGCATACCTCCTATGCTTACAAAATACACAAGTTGCAAAAGGCACCACCTCTAACTGCAGCATACAAGATCAGGAAAGTTAAAGCATAAGTAGTGCATACAAGATCGGGAAAGGTAAAGCATAAGAAGCACAAGCAAAAACTTTTACATGGGGGACCAGGAGCCAAAAGTCAAGAACAGTAGGTTTGTAATACGTAGGTATCTCCTTGCCAGACCCCAGCTCTAGTGGGATACACTTACTCTGTGACACTAGCATCTTAGGCAGTGAAATGATTTAACTGTTTAATTGTTTACAAGCAGTGTTGTAAGAACTGCTTTCATCAGACTTCAAAATCAACTGAATCAGCCCATTAGGCTATAACAGTGCCAACAGTAAAACTCCTTCTGCCACAGCCAAAACTAAAGTTAAATAATGTAGGCAGTTAAAGAAAAGCTGAGCTCTTCCATAATTTGGAAAGCAACTGATTAGGGTAACAGGCTAGGACCATGGGGAACATGATCAACAGAAGAATCGGTGTCTCTGAGACACCTTGTTACTCCATCCCTACTGAACATTGTTTGAATGTTAAAACCTCGGGTACTTCAACAGCTCCAGCACTCTCAGCTAAGGACCCCATTATTATTAAGAAAAACTGCATGATTTCAAGGGTTTCTGGTTTTGTTTGCCCTTATTAAAAGCTGTGAAGAACTTCCAATTGTGCTGCCCAGGCTGAGACAAAATATACTGACCATAAAGTGAACAAGGATAAGCCTGTATTTTCTGCTGTATAGACAGAACACTTTAAGGTAAAATCATGCTTAAAGCCAGAATTTTTTGTGACTCCCAAAGGCAATCTAATAAGGATCAGTTTTAACCAATGCTATTCTTGTAACAGGTATCTAAAACTCAGAAATACTTAAACAGACCAACTGATGGACAGAGCAGTGCCACTGTCCCAGAGCTCTGCACCTTCAATTCTTCCTCGTGGACTTGTGTTCCAGCAGGCAGCTCCTCAAATTTCATCCCCCAAGTAATGCTGGAGATTATATTCTCTTTTATTTAGATAAGATTTCTGATGTCTCTTAGTTTCCATGATTCCCTGTGGGCGACATATCCCATGTAACTTACAAAACATCTTGTCAGTGTATTTCTTCCTCCCAAATTCCTCATCTACTAGAAGACATTAATTTAATTTAAGCCCACACATCTTGTTTGCTGCAAACTCTGATATCCAAAGATATCACACCTGTGATCACACTGCCAAGACATGTTCTTATTCTCTTTGCTATGTTATAAACAAAACATGTTAGGGCTGGTATTTCTGAAGCTTAGCTTTCTTTAGCTGATCTGATGCTTCCCTTCTTGGCATAAAAATATACTGAATGAATCAGTGTCCATGTCATAAAGTTTTGGTCATAAATAATAGAAATTGTAATAACCAGGTAAACAATACATACATATACATATAGACAATATGGAGGAAGCATGATTTTGAACTACGTGCACCACCCAAAAGAGGCAGCAGTAAATACAGCTCATTAGCCTGATCAGATGGTACAGCACCCTGAATTCTCTACGCCTCTGTGGCTCTATATTAATTTCTGTGCTAACTACAGCAACAAAATCAGCCAACACAGTCATAAAATACCCCCAAAAGATGCAGGCCAGTAGGCTGTGGGGGTTCTGAGTGTGCGTATGAGGAAGTATTTTGGTAGTGTGCTTTTAGGCCAAAAACTCTGCAGGAGATGATTTTTCAAAGTCTGGAAGCTGATCATGTATATATTCTTTTTTAAAGAAAATCTTGTCATGGGTTTTTTTAAGACACTGGTTAGACAGAAGTCTTTTACAGAGAACACAACAGATAATATGTGGTCTTTGTCTCAAAGCCTGCTTTTCAGTGCTGCAGTGCTAGGCAAACTGTTTGATTCACTGCTGTTTGATCCTGTGAGACACAACTGTCTTTGGAAAACTAAAGATGTAAAATGTAAAACGCCTCAGGCAGACATAGAAATAAGGACTTCTATTTCTTGAGAAGCAAATGAATTGTTACAGTGCATAACTACCACCATATTTAACTCCAGGCTAGGAGGAGGATGAAAAAAATCAATCAGCTATTCTGAAATAACAAGATTAAAAGCAGAACTTTCCCACCCCCATCTTTTTTATAGACAATCAGGCACAGAATTCATGTAATTAATCATTCTCTAATTAGTCTCCTTCTTTTTCTGTATTGGAAAAGCAGCACCACATTGTTTAAAATTCCTGCCATACTGTTGTGCTGATTCACAGACTCTATTGGTGGAAAATCCTCTTTGTTTCCAGATGCAGAAAGCAATCAAAACCCTCAGCAAAGAAAGGCTGTCACAAAGCCTTATGATAGCATGTGGATTTAAAAGAGAGTAAATGAGTTCTGACTTGGAGACGGAGACTGCTGCCACCAGAACTTTGGCAGCTTAGATGACACTTCTCTGAACTCTGTCCTGTCTACTAGACAAGATCTTTGGGACAGGAATGACTATGTCCTAGTGCTTGTACAGCATCTAGCCTGATGGTGACAGTGACCTCTGCTTGCCAGGAATGCTCTAATGAGGAGGACAGTAATGAAAGCAAGAGACAAAACTACCATTTGCTAAAATATCCAAAAGGATCATGCTTGCAGCTAGGTTATGCAACTCTCAGCAGTTCTTGTGGAGTAGGCATTTATCTTTCCCTATCTTGTTATGGGTGTCTTTATTTTGTCTGGTTCTAATTCTAAGTCTGAGAGATACCTTGCTGAAGCCCTGGGGAGAGGTGTAATATCACATACATTACTTGGGGAAAGACTTGTGCCCCAAAATAAGAAGAAAGTTTTGAAGTATCTGTTGACCATCACTTCTGCTACGGTCAGCAGAGACAGTGGGATGTCTAGCAAAGGCCTGTGGAAATCATAAAGGCTGGGGTTAAGCACAGGAGTGCAAAGCACAGGCACCTGTGTAGGAGGTATCTCCTCTCCAGCTCCTACTTTCCCCTGCAACCCAACTATGGTGCCGGTCCCATATCCTGAGGACAGTGAGAAAGCGTTTCTCATCATGTGGTGCTGGATGTGGTATCTCTTATGACTCCTGCTTAGTCTGAAGATGCAAGTACTGCTCTCTGAATTTGACATCTGTGAATGGCCTGCTGAATGAAGAACATAAAAACTTTCTCTGCTTCAAGGGTGGCATCAGGTCCTTGTCAAACCTGAAGCTAACAAACCTGCTCAAGAAGCTGTATGGACTGCATGGTGTTTAGAAATGGCCATTGTTAGTTAGGACACGTTTTACACAAACAGCTTCAGCCCCTAAATGTATAACCCTCCTGAAAGGTTCATCATTTGCATCACTGATGGCACAGATTGCAGCTGTAAAAACAGATCAACCTTTAACTGGAGACAAAATTAATCTTTTCAGGACACAGGCAGATTGATACAGCTGTAGCACAAAGGTAGGAGCTGGACTGTCCCTTTCAACATCAGCAGTCTTAGATCAGCATAATCCTGAGAAAGAATACCAGATCTGCCATCACAAGGCAGCAGAACTGGGATCCTGCTGCTGACACTTTTCTCAGGACTGGAAAAAGACAAATGCTATGCTGGCAGCTGCTTCCTTCCAGTTCAACTCCCTATTCATTATCAAAGGTGAAGTTAAATCTCTCCTAAAAAGCTGCTCAGACAACTGTGATAATTATTTCATGCTAGGATGTGTGATAATTCATGTAATTCTGTGGACCTACAGAGCTGCTGTAACATTCACAGGATCAATTCTAGCATTGGTTTTCCACAAAACCTGATCCATCACACCAGGCAGCCACAATTTAGATTAACGAGGCAGAAGAGATCGACTGCAGTCCTGCTGCATAAAAACTTAATTTGCACATCTGTGGTCACTGGGTGGATGCAGATGAAAATATAAGATGGGATAAGAATCCACAGTGGGAGAGTTTGCAGGATACTGATTTCTGCATCAGTTGATTTCTGTCTCTAGCTCAAACGGAAATCAGACTGAAGAGGAGCTTTGAGAATGGAAGTAAATGGCTGAATGCATCCAGAAGGAATCGTTAAATGCTATGACACAACCCAGGAAAATGACTGTAGAAGAGAGGCCTGGTCCTAAATCATTCCCAAAGATAATGCTTTTAACATCTGTGAAAGGGTTGATCAGCTACCCTTTCATATCACTACAGTTGGTCACCTTGCACCTTGGAAGAGTCAAAAATAATGTGACCCTGGACTATGAGTTCCTTCATATCCCTCTGCTGAAAAGATAAGCCAAAAAGGCTTGGTCATTTATCCCTCCCTTTCTCAAAGCACATCCCATGAAGAAAGAGTATGATGTGCTCCTTTTTTCCTGCAGGCAACATGATGGGACTTGACCTTAATGGCTGTTACCACAGCAGGTCATCTGTTTTCCACAGGCTCTGGAAGGACATGCAAGTAATTCACACATGTATTGTGGCAGACTTAATGGTAGGAAAGAGTGCTTGCATCTGCAATGCCAGTGGTTAGTGAGGTAGCTCACCTAGTTTCTTCATCACCATCACTTAGTACCTGTTAATAGGCAAAAAAAATTAGTAACCAGTAAAAGGCTGATCAATGGACAGAAAGAGGGATGATACTTGTTTGAATGGACATGAGTATTTTGCCATTAAAAGAAATCTTTGATTACACTTCAAAGCAATTGGTCCTTCTCAAAACTCACCACTTGTTAATGTAAAGTAGGTGATTCTATTTGAAACAGTAATTCTCATTTCATTTCAGCAGGCATCCACAGAGAGCACAGTCCTCAGTTTGCAATGAGAATGTTTATCATATTCTCTTCTCCCTCATGTTGTGACAAGCACAGCCCACACACATTTTGCAGACTCATTTGTCTCCGTAACAGTCTCTTCCTCAAGAGTGGCAAGTCACTGCTGGGGATTCACCACTGTGCTGACAGTGCTGGGGTGCTACTGCTGCTGCAACCACTCAGGTGCCATACAGATCACGAAGGCCTTGGTTGCTCCTGTGTTCTGATGTTCTAAACATCATCTTTTTCCCATCTCGCCTTTGGAAGAAGGTTTTGCCTTAGGCAGTGCTTTCCTATCTCCATGATTCACTGAAAGGTGAATTTTCCAGTAAGTCAAACACTTCTCAGCTATACAACGTGAATATGAGCAGACTGCATCAGTCAAGAGCTACCATATCTGCATTATGCAGCTAATCCATCTGTGTACAGTGAACATGTCTAGGTTTCTGCACCTGTCACAGACCTGCTGGTGCATCATAGCTCAGGCTGGTCTTAGGTCTTAACAAAATATGTCCAGGCAAATTTTTGTGTGGTGTAAGAGAGTATGTCCAACAGACCAAGATGCTTGCTACTTTTCCTCTAGTCGCTCACCCAGCTCTAGCGCACTGAAGGAATAGGTTGTCATGGCCCCTACTTTGATCTGAGGGCTTGGGGGGAAATTTCTTCAGTCCCCTCTGGAAAGGAAGCATGACTGACAGCATCTACAGGTCAAAGGCAAGATTTATTCTTAGACCTCAAAATATGCTCAAGCTCCCATGCCAGGGAGACCCCAGGGTTCAGCTCACATTGAACATTTCCTCTCACCACAACGGGTCACTGCCTGGAAAGACTGTGGCACTGCCCTGTAAGAACTTATAACACCAGTCTGATGGTAAGGGAAGGTAGGAGATTATTCAAACGACAAGATGGCAAGAACATACGTGTTTGCTCCCATTATACTACAGCACTAAATCAGGTCGTGTCCTGACCCATCAGTTTCTATAAACATCAGGTGGGCTGTCAGTATGTCATGCAAGATGGCACCCAACCCAATTTAACCTTTGCTTAAATTAAGTCAGGTATTACCACTGAGATAGCTAGCACTTCTGCATGCACAGAAAGCAATAGCTGCAAAACTACCTTCTTCGGGAGAGGTTTGAAACCACATACAGATTCTCTCTCCCAGGTTTAGTATCTGCTGTGAAAATCATACATCCTAACAGGAGATGGCTGGCAAGAATGAGCACTGGAAGCAGGCTGGTCTCATCATTCAGATGCCAGCCTGAGATCCAGAAGGTGTGAATTTGGATCTACGGAAGCACAGATGCCCTGGTGATGCTGGTCTCTCTGAGCATTGGCTCTCTCTTGATGTCTTAAGGATCATCAGTAAAGGAAAATTAGCCTTGTGAGAGAGATGTCAGGAATAAAACACATTATGTGATGATACATTCCAGTGCTACACTATCAAGGTGGGCAGGTAAGTGTAACAGCAAGTACATTATTCCCTCCTGTAACTCTGACCTCCAGCCCTCCTTTCTACTAGACTAAAAATTAAATGCAGGGTGATGGAGGTTTTAATTAGTCCTTTACAGCTGTAGAGTTGTGCACAAGATTCCTCCTGGAAGTGTGCACAGAGATCTGTGAGCCACCAGCAGAAAACTATTCTTCATGAGGCAAAAGCCCCTGATTTCAGCTCATTGACGCTGAATTCTTCTTTGTTTCTGGGCTTTGTCTCTAACTTTTCGTAACAAAGGTCAGTTTTCCCCTGGGGATTGCTTGCAGAAAGCAGAAGTGTCATGTTGGAAAACAAGGCCATCTATGGCATGCCTTGGGCCTTCAAGACCTTTACTTTCAGTCACAGAGTAATACCTTGCACCCTTCCTTTCTCAAAAGATCTTCCTAATTTCCTTTTTACTGTCTTTTATTTCTAAGCTCCATGACACATATTTTTCTTATATTTTACTTGTAAGTACAAGTGATTCACAGTTAGCATTCGAAGTATTTAAGCTTTGCCCTCAAATTAATCTCTGTTGAGGTCCAAATAATTCCTCAGATCGCCTTCATCCTACACAACAGATATGAGATGTGTACCTCAGCAGTTCTTCAGTGTCCTCCTCAGGACCCGTATTCAGCACATACTCCTTGTTCTTACAGGCAGCTGGCAACAGTAGTGAGTCACCCAGTCTTACCACCCCACCAAGGTCTGGATCTTCAAATAGTTTCAGATCTAGAAAGGTGAACCAGAAAATGCTGTAGTTAAATCATGCCACATAACACAATACCTGTATGAACACTAGCTAGTAAATCTGGCTACTAAGCTGAAAAAGATCATGGGGACGATTCTTTTTTTACAAGGACTTCCAATCCACAAAGTGCAGTGATTCTCTGTACTCTTGGGACTTAGTAAATCTGCTTTCTTCTTGCACTCAAAAGTAGGTCACATTACTCTTGTCAGTGTGAGATGAGTGACTGTGAGACATACAGCTCCCATAGACCTATAATATCCCAGCCCAAAATGTCAACAGTGAACAGCTGTGGGAACTTCAGGTCTTAGTTATTCTTTCTGAATGACTCTAGATGATTCTGCCCCAGCTGAAGGCTCGCCTTAACATTCCCAAGTCATTATTTAGCCTATATACTCTGCATCACTACATTTTAAAAGCTCATGCTTTAGATAAAAACATCTGTGTATATATAAATATAGAAGAGATTTACTCTCTTTCATCTTCTTCCAGGGATCAACTGATGAGAAAACTTTTTCTGGGCCAAAGAGTCCTTCATCTGGATCTACTTCCTCTTCAAAAATGGTTAATTTGGGCTTCTCTTCCTTGGTTGGAGGAGCAGATGCCTTCTTTGTTTTTTTAGTTCTAAAACATAAGAGACAAGAAAGCTCTGCAATTCTTCATATAACATGAAAGATTTATGGCTAGAAAGTCTCATAAGCTGAAAATAGGTGGAGGCTGGGAAAGGATTAGAGAAAGGTACACAGGCATCTGTTAGTTGCTGGCAGGAGCAGAATACTGAGTTGAGCTGGAGGGACTGTTGGTCTGATGTACTCTACCGGTACTCATGTTTCGTATTCTTAAGAACTATCAAGGAACCCAGTGGGAACTAGAAGAGCGGGGATAACACTGCTGTACTGTGCAAACCACCACTCAATCACATTTAAGCAGTTTTACTCTCCCACACAGAAAGCTTAGAATAAGAAAGATGACCAGTTTCAGCAACACTGTCAGTTCAGCAACACTGTCATAGACAGACAGAAAAGGAATGGCTTGAAAAACAAAGTGTGGGTTGATCCATTAAACTAATCCCTTTGGACAGGTTTTTTAAAATCTCTTTGGCTCCACTTCCTTCCCAGTGTCTGCTGCTGTTTCTGACTGCTGCATACTTCTTTCATAAAGTTGTTAGACACTCCCCTCATCCTCCCCAGAGAAGACGTGGTATGAAGAACACATCACATTTAAGTTTAAGCTAGCACGGACTGGGAGATGCTTGGTTGGACAGACTGCCATTTGCACAATTCACAAATGTTGCTCAGCACTTTCTTGAACCAAGGGCAGGATTAACTTCCTCTAAATTTAGTTTTCTAAAAATTTGACAGTGAGACAAAGTTAATTTTTAGGCTTCTTCTCTACAGAGAGGAAAGAGACATGCATCTCTGTAGGACAATTAATCACATCTATTTTGAACACTGATATTTGGATGCAATAAATCTCTGAAGATTTGTCCCTCTTCCCATGGCTGGAGAAGGAAGCTAAAAAGTAGTTTGGATTAAGAGGCCTCATTTGTATGTGTCTTCAACAATGAGAGCTGAATTCCCTTCCAAGAACTGAGTGAAAAGCATGTGCCTTTTGCTTTCATACCCAGGAGTCACGTTCCACTAGCTGAAGCTATCAGGCAGCTTCCATAGTAGGGCAGCTTGAGTTATGCATCAAATCAGATGGCATAAAAAAGAAAATGCAGAGAATAGGGCAAAAAGCTTTGGGTGAAAAGTCCAATTCAAACTAACCTGAATAAGAAGCATTCCTTAGGACAGCATGTCCTTCCTAAGAAATTGCCATATTTCTGAGATCCTTACTCTGAGCAGTCATGGTCTTGCAATTGCTAAGGTAGCCCCTTTGAGTGCCTCTTACAATAGAAGATCTGATCTTCTCCTTTACAGAGAGCAGGTCAGGTTTCAGCCTAGAGCAAACCTAATTATCAGCACTTAACATACCATAGTCATCAAAAATGAAGAACAAGGTCAAAAGATTACACATACATTCCAGCTACATTAACGAATCTTGTAAAATCCTCTTCCGATTACAGCAGCACAAGAAAGAGTGGAGTCCAGTTACTTCCAGTTACTTTCACAAGTTTATTATCACCAAAATAGAACTCATGGATGGTATTACCTTGCCACCACTTCATCTCATAGCAATGGGAAATGTTGGACTTTAGAGGCCTAAGATCAAGCCCCACACAGAACTTAAATATGGCCTTTTTTGGAAATATACCTTATTCAATACACTAAAGGTACCTGCAATTGTCAGCAACTAATTTGCAGAACCATTTATGATACAAACCTTCTTTTTAGATCAGGAGAAAGCCACTACTTTTATGATTTTCTCATTTTTGCATTTATATTCATTATGGATATGTCTCAAGTGACTTCTGAATTTGAGCTACTTTTGAAAGGTCAGCTCCAAGGAACTGCCTCAAACTGAAGCATTTGTGCCTTCTTCCAAAACCTAACAAAATCTAAAGTTAGAATATCTACAATCCAGACAGCTTTCACCCAGGATTTCTACACAAATTCATTGCTTTATTAACTGTGGTAAAAAAATCTATCACTCAAATGACCCTAAGTATTAAAGAAAAAGGTAAAAAATGAGTGCTACTGTACTTTACAAAAAACTCCCAGAACAGTAAGACTCAGTCTTTCAGAACTGACAAATTGACTAACAATAGAATTAGTGATACAAATAAATCCAATCTACTGGGGAAGGAACAACTTTGTGTAATTCATGCTTTGCAAAGTATCCTTTGAGAAGTGAGTAACGATATAGATGAGCATTTGCCAAATTACAGAATGCCAAAAAGTCTTTGACAAGATCCCTTGTCCATTCAGGGAGTTACAACCTGAAGCATAAGGGCCTGTTATGCTAGAGGTAGTTATATATGTGAGCCAATACATTTCCAAGTGACAGGTCTGCATCCCAGTGAGGTTAACAAGGACTTTACTATTAGTTAGCTAAAGTATTTGCAGCAACGAGCACCAGAATGGTGGGAAATGCTGAAGAAAGGGAAGAGAACCATAAAGCGTATCATGAAGAACAGCACATAAACCAAAATTAATTGAACTGGAAGGTCCTGGTAATAACCCTCTGTTTAGTCTAGCCATCAAACTACCCCTCTTCCACTGGCTTGCTTTCTGTTTTGCCAAGGAACTCCACTGGCAGTTAACAGTGCACCGGGCCAAACCCAGAGGGCTTGACTGCTACCAGCAGGAACATGAGGAATTTGTTTGTCTGCCCTCGAGTTGTTTCCCCTCACTACCCTTCTAAGGAAGCCACAGTTGGACTGCCAAGTAATTCCAGCATATCCATACAGGGACTCAGTTGAGGTCAGTCTCTAACTGGGAAACAGGATTCCCACGGTTCTGTATTTAGCTGTGCCAGCCCAGGCTGTGCACTGCTGAGCAGCGGTTAATGGATGAGAAAGGATGTATAGGAAGTTTCTGTCTGAGATTCTGATTTCACAGTCAGATTCAGCTGTCCCAAATCTGTGTCTCCCTGCCCACTCATCCCCTCTCTATATATTCCTGCTACCTCCCCCTAAGCAGTGGACCAGGAACTTACCTGGAACTGAGCTTGAAGCCACATGCTGGCTGGCATGCAGAGGAGAAGCTGCAAGGACAATTAATTTTAGTCTCACAAAGTATTACTGTACTCAAGCCCTCTACGTCATTAGCACCTTCTTCATACATCACACTCGCAACCTTGGCATCTGACATTCTGAAGCTACCTTCATCCAGCTGCAGAAGATGGCCAGTGTTACTGATATTTCTCTGTTGCTGAAACAAGTGAACTTTGCAATATCACTCTAGAGAACCTTAAAAATCTTTTGTTCAGCTGAACCTATTTACCTAGTTGAGCTCACATATGTCTACACACGAAGCACTGTGAGAATGACCCAACTAACAGTATCAACTTCTGCTTTGAGTCCACAAGGAGCCAAACCGCCTCATAAGTGACTGTAGATAAAGACTAGCCTCCTAACTAACATGAACTAAAAGTGGATGATCAAAAATTAGGGTATATGAATTCACCTAGTCAGGATGCTGGTGCACTTGAAAATCCAGCTGAGACTCCTGGCTTCCAAACAATTCCCAAATCCCTCAGGCAAATGTCAACAAACCCCTGTACGCAGAAGACACTTTCAAACCTAACCCATTCTGTGTGCCCAATTCTCATGTTATTGTTTACTGACACAATGCAGGTCACTTGTTTGGCAGCCTCCATGTCTCAGTGGCACATCAATAAGCAGAAAAGCTTTCTGGTCAGCTGAGGAAACAAGGATGACTGCGAGACTCCAAAATCAGAATACTGTCAGACCTGTATATGTGATAGCTGTATTTTGACATATTGAAATCTCCAGACCTAATGCTTGGTGACAAACAGCTCAAATCAAAGGACGTGCCTATTGTGCTCAGCAGAGTCCCTAACCCATGCTCACTACTGGGTTAAAATAGTGAGTGTGTAATTATTCAGAGTTAAGTGCAATCTCAGCAAACCAGAATATTTCAAAACTTATTGTTCTGAAAATATGACTATCTCTTTTTTTTATAGAATAAGATGATGCTCCAGGAAAGGGCTGTTACAGTAATATAAAAAAAAAAAAGACTTATTCAGGACATACATATTTGTATTTTAGGTATTTTAAGATTTTACAAGGAAAGAGCATACTAATATAAATGGGCACACCAAATCTCACAAATACGTACTCCAGCTTGAAGAAAAGAATTACTGCTAGAATAGCACCAATATTAGCACATCTTCTTGAAAATCGTTTCTGAAAAACAAAGAACCTATACACTAGTTCATGCAGAATACAAAATGTCATCTGCTGCTTTCTTTTCATTCAACAGTGCTCATTTTCCAAAGCTGCCTGATAATAACAGACAGGACAAAAGGGGTCATTCTCATATGCTTTGGGCAAGGGATGCTGAACAGAAATTCTGAGCTCATCGGCTCAACACAGCCTGACTGCTAAGCATTAAACAAGCGTGACAAGTGCTGGCCACAGGGATATTTTACCTCACACAGTAATCTTTTTCTTGTGGACATCACAGTAATTTACAGCTTTTTAAATGGCCCTGGCATGTCCCAAAATAAGATAATGCTGAATAGATGGAATAAATCATCCATTAGAAATCATTCGGAACAAGAGCATTCAATTGCAGGCAAAGTTTCTCCTGGTGCAGCCTGCAGACTAGGCCAGCCTTGGACTATTGTTCCAGCAGAGCAACAGATGGAAAGAAAGTCTGAAGGAATAGATTTTCAGGAGTTCAGCTGGAGACCTGCTTTGGGGAGAGATTTTGCTAAAGGGCTCAGCACTCGGGAGTACCTGTTCTTCCTACAAGAAGCCAAGCTGTTTTCATAATCTGTCCTTAAGCTTTCTGGTTATATCCTTTTTTAACGTAATTTGAAAACAGACAAGAACACAGACGGACAACTTTTGTTTAGTGTACAGCTCGCTAGCAATAATCATAACACAGAAATATTTCCTAAAAAGTTTTAAACTAAGTAACCATTGAAGCACATAGGCACCCATATGCCTGGCAAGTGAACAACAGCTAGAGTACATTCCAAAGAATATTAACATAAAGTCAATTTCTTTATCATTTTCCTTTGATTTTCTAGACTAAACCAGAATGTGAGACTAGCTGAAACAAGTTAAGGACAACAGAAGACAAGTTTCAAAAGATAATCATAACTAAATTAAACCACAGCAAGGCCAGTGGTCAGAACAAGGCCGGCATAATGAAGTTGCCAATAATGATGTGAAAAAGCCAGAAATACTCATTAGTATTTCAGGTTTCATCTGCAGATCAGGAGAATGGTACTTTCAGGGTTTCTTATCCTAATACTCATGTTAATGATGCACATTTTAAAAACTGCAGTACCAGACAACACGCACTAACATGTTTTGGAAAAAAATTGGCCAGGCACTTTCCTGCACCCTGGATGTAACTACTCATTACATTTTAGAGCTTCAGGGTGGTTACAGAGGGCTGAAAGTAAAGCTATTTCATAAATTAGAAAAGCATAGCACAAAAAAGCATGGGCTGGTGAGCACTGCCTTGATGCTCGGTAGAGTTAAAGAAAGGCAGTGATAATCAGATATAATCAGTAAATAAAAGAGCATTCATTGCTAAAGTCTTGCCAGAATCATGCTGCTGTTTTCTCTTTATGAGCCTACAGGCTTTGTTAATAACGGTACCTTGTCCAAGGACTGACACAGCAGTCCTTAGACTTCCCACCGTTTTTTTCTGAAGTAGGATCAGGACAATGTAAGCTTGTATCTTCCAGCTCCTCCAGACAGGGATCTAACTGCAGTATTGCAGGTATCTGGTTCTCTGTAGAAAGAAAGCCTGAGCTACCTCTGCATGACTTAGGCACTCAGCTGCCTCTAAACCCAGAGGGATGAAACCAGAATGCTTTCTTTTTAGTTCTTCTCTATGGCTTAGGTGGGACAAAGAGGAGAGAATATTACGCCTTGCTGTTCAATTCATGAATTAGTAAAATAGCTACAAGGCAAATATGATGATGGCAGTATCAGTGCTTGGTGTATACCAGCTTTTATTATCCCTAATTCTCTTTCTTTGTATGTTTGATAGAACTTGATATGAAATTGATAATAGGAGAGAAACATTGATTTTTGCTCTTCTTCCCTCTTCTGGAGAACTTTCTATTTTCCCTGTGCTATTTCCCCTTTTCATCCCTCTTTAACCCATTTCCCTAAATTTCTGGCCAGTATCAGGCACTTCCTTGCTCCACCTCCAGAATCTACAGTACTGCCTTACTCTCTAAACTGACAATTAGGCCTCCATGTCATCTTCAACCTTCTTCTCTCCCCACCTGCATCATGTATGTCTTACCCCCCAGACCTCTATTCTTGACTCTTCTTCTGCTTTAATTAAAGATACTATTGGTGGTGAAATCATGCTTTTGAAAAAGACCAAAAGCTGTAACCAAAGGACAAATAGGAATGGCAATGGGAAAGCAAGAAAATTCATAAGGTAAGTAAAAAAAAAAAAGGATGAAATTAAGCAGAGGTAACAGTAGGCAGGTTTGCAAAGCAAGAGAAAGGGAAGAGGTTGAAACTGTTCACAAATGATAACCAGCTATAACTGCTGACCACCAAAAATAAACAAGTCAGTTTTCAGTAAAAGATAAAACTGATGTTAAATAAATGTAAAATCTTTCTGGAGAAGGGAAGCTTTATCAGGGAAAAACAGAACTAACAGTTTGGACATAAAACTCCACCAGCCATTATTCCTTTAAGGTCACTATTCTAACTAAAGGAGTTACTTTCAGGAATAGGCCCTAGATTGATGCCGACGACCCCATAAAAATTACACTGTAAGAAAAAAATCCTTTATCTTACAATAATTAATATTTGCTACAGGTCTGTAGCTCCAAAGACAACAAATTCTTGAGCAAGTACTGTGTCTCATGCCTGTAAAGTGATGTCTATATGCAGTATTATTATTTATTACCCAGCAATAAAATGTGCAACATGACAAGAATGTAAATATGACAACTGTAATGATATCAACCAGCCAACATTGTCCCTTTTGAGACATGCTTCACAAAATGTCCTGAGCAGCTTCACAATCAAAGTCAACCAAGCTGAAACAACCAAGGTGCGAAAAAACCATAGCTAGTGAGCATGTTATCTGACATATGCTCAATGATCCAGGAGCAAACACAAAAACAGAAGGCCTCACAAATACAGAATTAATGGTACTGAAATCTGATGTTGTGGTTAGAGTTCTTACAACTAGCAAGTAAAAGCAACAAATGAAAACAGCAACCATTTTGGAGAAGTGACTGGTTTCTTCAACACTGAAATAGTGAAGAAAGCCCAACACACATGTGAACCTACACTGTAGTTTCTTGTTATTTATTTGCGTAATTGCTGAAAAAGCACTGAACACATGAATAGTTGATGCCTCATTTCCTGAAGTGTTGGGCACTCACATCTCTAAATCACAGAACCACAGAGTCACAGAATGGTTTGGGTTAGAAGGGAACTTTCAAGATCAGCTAGGGACATCCCTCACTAAAACAGGTTGCTCAAAGCCCTGTCCAACCTGGCCTTGAACACTGCCAGGGATGGGGTATGATGATTTATCTGGGCACCCTGTTCCAGTGCCTCACAACCCTTATAATAAAAAATTCTTCCTTATGTCCAATCTAAATCTACCCTTTTCCCATTTAAAATTGAAAGTTTTAATGTTGTCCTGTTACTACAGGCCTTCATAAAGTCAAATCAGCAGGACCTGCAACTGCTTTGTGCCTCCTCCAAAGGAATGCCAGCTTGAATGTTCCATGTATACTTCATAGAAGTTTAATTTTGTATTACCTAATGTTTACCTCCTCACAAACAGAATGCCATCACATCCAGCAGCATCTCCTGCCACTTATGTTTGACAGCCTCCTGGTGCTCCTCAAGAGGAGACCATTTTGCCTGTGCTGCTGTATCATGTGAATTCCCCTCTCACCACATTCAAAAGCAGAATGGGTACAAGAACCCAGACTGCAGGCATAAATCTAGTTTTCATCTGCCTGTGACCAGAAAAGCCTCAAACAGGTAATGTATAAAGACAATGTTTGCATCAAAAAAAACCTCCTGCCTCTCTAATCCCAGAGCCTTCACATTAAACCCTGTTTGAAGGGCACTCTTGTTTTTTTCATCTGGTACCTACACAGATCCACCCCCAATCCACAGAAAACCTCTAGTAAATTGTGAATGATGTTCCAGTCTAAATTTCAATGACATACCTGTCACACCACATCTACAGAGCTTATGAAAGGCCAGAGAAGGGCCAGTTACCAAAGCAGTGAGCAGACCAGCAGTAGCCAAGCAGGATTAGCACTCAGAGGCAGACTTCTTCAAAAATGCAGGGTCTCGACTGATCCGTGATATGGCCTGAGGAGGAAAGATGGGGCTGAGCTTGGTTACCCCTTGCCTTCCCTCCCCCATAAATTGCTGTTCACAGAGGTCACTTTTTTTCTTGGTTGTGCTATGGGTAAAACAAACCTCTCACTGCAACACAGAGATGGCCTCACAGGAAATAGAAGAGAAGGACACAGTGAGATATTGTCAGAGCTAAATAATACTGCTGGTGCAGACACAGCCCTATGCTCTGGCTGCTGCTTCTCTCTCCTGCTGATCATGAGATCAAAACCTCTTCCATAAAAAGAAAACACAGCTTTCCTGCCTCCAGTTTTTAGTGTTGTTTTGTTGTTTGATTTTTTTTTTAATAGACGTAAGATAAAATTGCTCTGGGTGAAAATATTCCCCAGGCCACCGATACACCTATTACATGAAGCAATTCCTCTTCTGATCTTGCAGACACTGTCAGAGGTCAGACTGCAGGAACAGTCACACCAGGGAGTACTGGAGACACAAAATTCGCCCTCCTAAGCAAGATGCTGAGGCTCTCCTGTGGCAGCTGCCAAGGGGCTTCTTTCTGCTGCAAGCAGAAAAATAGCTGACATAGTTCTGAATTTTTTTAATTGGGTTCCTATTTATCATTAACTGGCCCAATTTCTTAGCACACAAGGTTTTGCAACAGAAGTGATTTCAGGGGCTGGCCACGGAGCTGGCTGTCACGCTGAATGAATGGGTTCAGGTGGGGAAGCACTGTGAGCCCTTTGCAGAGCACAGGAAGGGTGGGTGATGAACTGCAGAAACCTGATAAACACAAGTAATGTACAGACAGGGGACTAAAAGAAGAAATAAGTAGTCTTTACAAGTGTTCTGGCTCATGCATGAGATCCAGCTCAGTGCTGGTGTTATTTAACAGTGATGATAATATTCTAAAATCATAACTAAAATCAATTCCCCTTCTATTGGCAAAAAATGCCTTCGAGCTCAGCTCAGACAGACCAACATAGGCTATTCCCACAGCACTCTTCAGAAATGGCAGATGGATGATCTCAGTGAGGCCTCCAACTAGCATATCATCCCCAGAGAATTATGACTTGACATAAGCAGCGTGAGCTTCAGGATACACCCAACTGATTCATTGCAGACCTTGCTCCTTGCTCCTACTTAGCTGCCTGATGACCTGCTACTGCCAGCCATCCTCCTTGGGGCTCGTGAAGATTCATGTGCTGCAAGGGATGCAGCAGGGAAAACAGAACACAGACTGTGGGTAGCAATGCTGGTAAATGTCTCAGGCATCCCTGACAACGTGAGACCTCATGCTTGTATGGGAACAAAAAGCAGCAAGCGTGTAGTGTCTATGAGCCCAAGGAGAGCTCTTTTCAGGATTAGCTGCTGTGAACTCATTGTATGAGCTTGGGCAAGTAACTTGATCCTCTGGGCCAAATTCCTGACTCACAAATCCTACACAGACTCAAAGTACATTAAAGTTATGCCATTTTACATTGGTTCAGAAACTTGTGCAACTAAGTCACCTAGTAAATTGATGTAAGAAATGAACTGAGGTTTGGTAAGGAGGATCTTCAGATGAATACACAGGGGTAGCAGAAATTATATCACTAATCTGTATCAGCAGGAGAGACTAGTGGAAAAGCAGTGAAGTGATGCTGATGACAGCAGGGGAGTAGCAATTACAAATAACTGCACAACATTTTAAACTTCTACTCCCTCATGTTACAGTGGCTGTAGCAATGCTGGAGGAAAGAACAGTGATTTCAGACAGAAAACACAGACTCAAGACATTTCAGGATCTGGATTTGTAAGGAGAAATGCTACAGCAGACCTTTCACATGGCAAATGGCTAGGATAGAGAACCAACAGTACATAAAAAATGGCCAAAATGCCCAGTGGTGGGTGATTCATGCAGCTGCTTTGTCCCCCTTACCGAGCCCCTCTGTGCTGCCCACCCAGCTCTTATCTGCAGCTTCTGGCCTTGCTCGTCTATATTCATCTTCCTTTGCACCCCCACGGGAGGACACTGGTGCCTGCTGTATTAGGTTTGTGTGGCAAGGTTTAGGTAGCAGGGGCAGCTGCAGAAGTGCCTTCTGTGAGAAGCTTCTATAAGCTCTATCTTCTGAGAGAGCCAATGTTGTCAGCTCCAAAACAGACCCAGTGCTGGCCAAGGCGGAGCCCATCAGCAAAGGTGGTAGCACCTCTGGGATAACATACATAAGAAGGGTTTGAGTGTTATCCAAATGTTTGGATGGCCTCCAAACACCTCATCACTTTCAGAATTCACTTTCTCTGCACCTCTATGTGGCAGGGCATGCCAGCACTCTTCTTTTACAGATCAGGAATGAAACACAGTCCTGAAAACCAGAAGTGAACTATCTGCAGCCTAAGCAGGGTATCTTTGAAACTAAGAATCATAACTAATTCCCCTTAGGCCCTGGCCAGCAGCTCTGGACCACATGCTTCTCCTTCCCACTTGAGCATCCTGCATTGTGGCAGAACCACTGAACAAACAAAATCAAGTCCAGTGAGGTCAGGGGTTGCTGTAACAGCCCTTGAGGGAGGAAGTTGGGGTTAGCCCTCAGGAGCCTCTTAAGAATGCATTTTCTTTTTTCATATTACAGAACAGTTGGGGCCATGACTCTTGCACTCACAGCCAAGATGAGAAAGATGGATGACTTGGGAACAACTTTCCAGGACAAGACTGTTAAACACAGCAACAGCCTGTGCTGGCAGATAACCCATCATACAGATGAAAAATGAGATGTCTTTAGCAAATGGGTCTAGATAATGTTGTAAGGTGGTTTTGAGGGCATGACACTGTATTTTGTGTTTAATGATGCCTTCAAGAACACATCAGATGCTATTACAGACAAAAGGCAATAAAGCAAGAAAGTGAGAAGCTTGGAAATCTTCCACCCAAGCTGCTCTGACCAGTTTGTGTATCATGCCAAATAAGTAGCAGTTATTACAGAAAATCATGGTTCAGAGAGTAGATCTCAGAAAATAGCCCATACTAGCAAAAACCCAAGTCAGGACCTTCCTTAGTCAACTGATGCACCATGGCTCACACCACACAGCTGAACTGTGTTACACTCCAAAACAGGCTGGCTGCACCCATCAGCTCCTGGGCTTGCTCCTGAGCTGCGCCCACCATCACCCAAAAGAGTGCTGGCTGATAGGAACCACTGCAGCCAACTACATACTCTGCAAAACGCCCCTTGTGTTTTATGATCACAGAGCCAGACACAGACTCAGCAATGCCTGCACCAAGAAAAGCCTCATTACAGGGCCCCAGTGGCTCTAACCCTGACTCCTAAAAATGCACCTTCTTCAGGCTGCCCTGTTGATGACAAAAAGCCAACATTTATACCAGCAAATAAAATGTGATCAGGGCTTGGACTGAGATAACGGTACACAGTATCTCTGCTGTCAGCTTTTAGCATGCTCCCTGGCATGAATTTGGCCCAAGCTAATTACTGCTTTCCCAAATGATGCCTGGACATAGTTTGGGGATCACTACAAGCTCAGGGCCCTTCTTGTTTTGGATGTGGCCAGCCCGCTTAGGGGAGAGGAAGGATCTAGCTGTTGGACGGAAGCTACTTCATCCTAGTTGGCACAGAGCAAGGCTACAATTTCTGTCTGCTTTTATTTACTAGTTTAGCCACAGTCAAATCACCTACCACAGCTGCGTACTTTACTGTGATTATATATCTTACCCTCCCTTACGATCTGGACATGACTGGACATCTCAGGCAATATGGAAAGAAAGGTTTCGACTCTTATGCAAAATCTGTGGAAATCACTAAAAAGCATTTTTCACTTGAGTGACAACTGTCATTAACAACAATCTGAATTTGTGTGCAAGGGGAAACTTCCTCAGAGAGACCCATAATGTCAGTTTTATTCCTTTTACCAAAAGGATAATGGAGAGATCTAACTTTTAGGTACTGCAATAGGACCTCAGAAATTCAAGGCAGAATGAAGAGCTGCTGAATCCCAGATGTGTATATGTGCTTAAGGACATTCCTTCTTTCCCTGGCACTTCAGATGATTTTCTGTCTTGCCAAATGTCGCAAGGGGCAGTCGCAAGTGATGTGATCCCCACGTGTGTGAATTAGTACCAGCCCATAGTTACAATGGCTAATTCATGCATTTTTGGCAAAGTTTTACAGATTGCTTCCGAAAAATGGCTTTCCAAAAGCCAGTTCTTTGATCCTTTGAAACGAAGACAGAAACTTCTGCAGCAGATCCATGGGGGAAAGGGAACAATGGTTTTATTAAGCCTGCTGAATTAGGAATTTGACAGCATCAGATGAAAGGAAAAGCAAGTCTCCTATTTCGATTTAAACTGAGCACACATTCACCCCATAGACAGCTTCTTCTGCGGCAAGCAATTCTGTTACACTTGTTGAACAGAAAAGCAACAGGGCACTTCTGAATTCATCCCTCATTAGCAGTCTGTCTCATCCACAGGCAGTTCCCTGCATCTGTCAATTAAAGATTTCCCGTGCCTTAGTGAAAGGAGCAGGCTAATTGATGAGGTAATGCTTTTCTATTCTAATTAAGAACTTGAGTCATCCTATTATTGTAAAGTCCATGAGACAAAACATGTTTAAATCTGCCCAATTACATCATGTTCAATCCTCTTCCAAAGCAGAAGTAAAAAAAATAAAAGACAATTTTGATCCTGTGTAGTTGTAAATTTATCCTGTATCCTTTCTAAAGGATCCCCTGCCTCCTACGAACCTGTCTCAGTTAAGATTTGCTTGGTACGCCTGCAGAATGGCTCATGGCAGCTTCTGCACGCCTTCATTGCTGTTTAGTTCTGCACTGCTACTAATGACTGCACGTCACTGTTAAACAGGATGGGAAAATCAAAAGCTGAGAGTTCACTTAGAGGACCATGGGAATTATTTGAAAGCTGGTGCCAGCTAGTGGCAATGCTATTTCATGCCAGTTCTCTGACATTACTTGGCTCTACAAGTTTTCTATATACAGAACACTGTGTGGTTTTATTGCTTTAATACATTGTAAACAATGAACCAGGTCCATTAAAATCCTGTGACATCTTTCTTAAAAGCAGACATATCTACTTCTACTTCAGCAAGCTGGTCAACTTCTAACTGGATATTTACATCACTGCAATTCCCCCTGCGTTTCCAATTGAATTACATGTTCTTCACTTAGTGTCTATGCTGCAATGAAGTGTTGCACTAAGCTAATAAGCCCCTGCTGCATTTTAGCCCAGGTGTAGTTGCATTTGTGTTCTGCTTGAAAACAGTGCCGGATGGCATACACAGCTGTAATACTACAGAGACTACAGAGTTATTTGCAGTCCTTTGGGTTTAGGATGATGGTATAAACACAAATTTACTATTTATAAAATCCATTAAAGTATATTCAGTGTTCTAATCATAAAGAAAATGAAGCACATTAAAATAATTACTTAAACTCCTTCCCAAAGGATCCTCATGTTCCAGCTGTGGATGTACTGGAATCACTCATGACAGCCATGACAGAAACTCACCACTGAAGTTTAACTAAGGCAATTGCTTCAACATGCAACATAAAACCTGGGAAAATAGTGACTGCATAATCCTATGGGACCAAAAATACAGCACTAGACCAGGAAATATGAATGCAGATAAGGACAATGCTGGCACAGGGAAGAAATCTCACAAGTTTTCCTTAGGTCAGGGAAGTGACTATTTCTAGAACAAAAGAAAACACAGAGCAGCCAACTTTGAATCTGTAAGTTATGCACCCACTCTCTTCCAGATTTCTCTACAGTCTGAGCGCCCTAGCTCTGATCCCAAGGTACAGTTTGTCCTGATTGCCAGAAGTGGACATAGCAGCAGGGCTTTTGCAATCACCTGTCAAATATGGTCTTCCGAAGGACTGCCTATGGATGTAACAACTGCCAGCTGCAAGCCCAAGCGTACCAGCAAATCTCAGTTTTCCTGAGCTCACTCACATTCAATTATCATTACCTCAGCAATGAAAAAAGAGGGCTGAGTCTTTTGCACATCAACTCGATTCTCCTGTTTGGAAAGTACAGCTAGAAAAGGTTCTCAGTTCTACCACCTGGAACCACGCAGGCCTTGGTAAAGTTCTCCCATGGAAAACATACTCTAAGATAATATGTTTTTTCCAGTCATAAGACACAACATATGGATGATTCTGTGAGATTCAATAACTAAACATGGTTTCATTTTTCAGTGTTTTCTTGCAATCATCCTCAACCTTCGATCTGTGAGGAAACAGAAAGATTTGCAGGGACCTGTGGGAAGCTCAGCTCCAGTATGGGGACTGGAGGCAGAAGAGAAAGGAAAGTCCATTGCATAGGAAAACAACATTCACAAAGCACCTATAAACAGAAAAAGTTCAGGACAGACAAACTGGAGGGACTGAATTCCTGCAAGGAGAGTGCCCCTGACATCCTGCTGGATCCCCTAAAACACCTCCAAGGTGTTAAGGTTGCCTCTAAAAAAAGCTGAGAGCAGACAATTTATCAAAATTAAATGAGGCTTATCCTCTGACTGGATGGGTAATACAAACTTTTTGCTGCTCTTCTTCCCTTGCCTCTCTTTGGTGGGAAAGAACACTCCACCACACTATGTCCTTGGTTTTCAGAAAAGTTTCAACTGTCAGAAATGTTTCAGCAGAAGACCAGTGGGGTTGTTTATTGGGAGTCTGCAAGTTGCCAATCTGACAGCAGCTGGATTGGAATGGTGACAAGTACTTGTGCCACTTGGCAAAGAGCATGGTTGAGCATGTCTTGCTATCTAAGCTTGTGACTCAACAACTGGCAGAAAATAAAGATCTGCCTGTTTAAATCTCTGATGGCTTCACAGCTGTGAGCAGAGATACACACACTGCTAGGAAAACAAAGCTTGCTCTTTTCTTGTTCATTGTTCTAAATATCTGAATTTCATTAAAGAAAAAATAACCCATCTCTTCTCTCTTCTTTCATGTTTTGATGTCTTCACTCTGTCTCAAGCTGATCTCTACTGCTGTGTATGAATCCTACTGGATTCAGAGAGGAAGTCATGCATGTACCTGGCTAGACCAAAAGGCAGCTGTGAATTTATGAGTGGCTGAGGAGTAGGATGCCTGAGGAGTGGCATCCTGAGGAGTAGCAGTACAAACCTGCCAACCAAGGAAGCACAGAAGGCACAGCAGCAGAACACACATTTTGACAAGTTTGCTCCAGACCATCTGTCCAGCAGACAATGAGCTGTGACACGACACCACTTGAGCAGGCAGAAATTCTCTTCCTTGGACATGAAAATCCAGCAAGCACACTGCCCTCACCTATTACAGCTCTGGGCACTCCATCAGTAACACCACTCAGAAAGATGCTAAATGCAGGACTCCCCTTAAACCAATTTCTGTCTCTTTGTCAGCCATTCTCAGCAGCCCAAGGTTTCTGGAAGAGTAAGCAAGATCAAAAGTTGCCACTCATTTCTCCCCCAAAGAAAAAAGACTCTGAGTCCATTTTAGGCTCTTAGGGAAGGGAAGGAAGCACTGGGGTGAAGAGCTCAGTAGTCAGACTCTACCCTGGCTTCCATTAGGGGGACGGGAGACACAAAGGTGTCGGACACAACACAGAAACAACTGCTGGCTTGTGTGCCAACCTACCTCCTCCTGCAGCCAGGCTGAATCTGTGGGGCTCTGGCAAGGCCAGGCCTGGCTGCTCCTCCCAATCTGTTGCTCAAAGTCATGGCCCATTTCATCTGCAGCCAGAAAACGCCCCTAGTCCTTTAATAATCTCCTTACTAGTAAACCCAGAAGTGGCAAACCTCTGGCACCAGATGTGGTTGAGTTTGACCCCAGCAACAACTAGCTACAAGGCTTTTAAAGACTTCTGGCAGCAGGCCCCCAAAAGGTCAGCCCTCACCAGCCCCATCCCTTCCTAACTATTGTTAGGACTTAGCTGTATCTATGTTTAAACACAACAGATACAAAGGTTCCATCTACCCACATGTCATTATTCCTCTGGAAAGGCACAGATTTGGATGAGAAGTCATGAGGGGAAATCCAGTGAAACAATAGGAAAGGTAGAGAATGGAGACAGAAGCTCTCCAGGACCTGTCAGGAGACAGAAAAGCTCTTGCCTGGGGAATACCCACCTCTTGGGTCTGTGCTGTTTGACAGGAAAAACCTAGGGCTGAGGGCAGATATGCTGTCACTAAAAGACTCAGAGAGGCCAAAGAAAAGGGACGGAAGGAAGGAAACTGTGTGTGGAAGAGAGGCTCCTGCAAGGGTTGTGGAGAGCTGATGAAGACAGGAAAGAAAAGCACAGGAAAAAGTGAGTTCTCCCCAGCTGCTGAACAAATATTACCTCAGAAATTAACTGCAGCTGAAGAAATCAAAGCACTGAAAGGGCTGCTGCATGCTTTAACCCCTAAAGCAATCATGCTCTTTGTGCAAAATTGGTGCTGCTTTGTTCAGAGGAGATGGTTCTGAACCATTTTAATCAGCTGATGTCTCAGCTTTATTGGAGCAAACTGAATACAAGTACTAAATTCAGTTGTTTTAACTGCAAAGCGAGAGGATAGAGATACTAAAACTCTTTGCTTTAACTTACAAGCAATAAAACTGCATAGTTCATCCACAGAGGGAAGACAACAAAATCCAATTCAGTTACTATGGTGTGTTTTTTAATTGTTTGAAGATTCAGTGCTAGAAATGCCTAATTTGATTCTGCTTAAATCAAATAAAATCCACAAATAGTTGCCTGAATTCTTTACAGAAAACAAAACTGTAGGGAACTCTCAAGGCAGACTGGGAGCAAACACAGCAGCAAGCAGAAAGCTAACCCCCATGGGCAGAGCAGCTCAAGCCCATAATGCTTTATTTAGTAATTCCTTCACACCCTGGGCCTGAGCACAGGAGCTAAGTGCAACAATTCAGCTCTTAAGGCAGCTTCTGGTACTCCCCTGGCATGGGACAACCTGGCTTCTCCTAAACTATCCAAACCACAGCCCAGGCGGTAGCAAAGTCCAGGAGCCATTTCCAGTGGGCATTCTGGATGCAGCAAACTTAATTTGGAGAATACAACAATATAACCATAGCCAGATACTGCTCAGTCAACCTCAGACAATGCGCCCCAGCACAGCTGAGGGTGAATAGCAGCTCCATCTTGTTGCTGTCTTCCATGCCTTTCCCCTTAGAGGATTAGCTTCTTTTGGATCTAGTATTCTCGCTTCTTTCACTCCTGAGGGCATTCCAGTTGGAGAAACCCCTGCAGTTGTGACTAGCCACACAGTACTATTTTGCAATTTAGAAGTAAAATTCTCTAAAAGGTACCAGTGTTAAAAGATGGGGGGTGGGGGGCAGGTGGGGGTGGAGAGGGAGGAGGAAATAAAGGAGAAGAGGTTTTGAAAGCTCACAATTCAAATCAGAAATATGAATTATGGTTTTTGAGATGTCCCTAATTTGGACAAGGAAAAACACAGTCTTCCTGCTGTTAAGAATCCCAACTATGGCCCTGCTAATACATAAAGAAACTTTTGGGGCATGAGAATCATACAGCAGAAAAATACAAAGTTCTTAGACCATCATTTATACCCACAAAAGATGAACAGCAAAATTGGCAAGTGAGTTGCCCACCAGACATGAAACAGCAACTCAGACACAGCCTTGAATGGGAAAATCAGTGCAACTGGGATGTCTCCTCCAGGCAAAAGGAACCAGACGATTATGATCTTCCACTGGATGATCACCAGCAATAAAAAACAAAAAAAAGGCTCTAGTTTATCCCTTACCGCCAAGGCCAGTATATTTAACTGGATATCTGGTGCTTCAGCAGCACAACAGCAGTGCTGTGCCAAGCCCAAGTCACAGCTTTCTGGCCCAGAAGGAAAAGTTGTTACCAAATGAAGCCTGCTGACAACATATGGAGGCCTGTGCTACTGGAGCAGTTGCATCCTCATCCAGGAAGAAAAAGAAACTGTAGGATTATGCCAAACACATGATTTGGCTCAGGTCACAGCTCTGCTGCTCAAACCACCCTGGTCACTGATACTGCTTGGAATCAGTCGGCTTGTTTCAGTGCTGATTTTACATCTTTTCAAAGGTTTTTCACAGAGGAAAGGATAGTGGACTTTTTTTTTTAATCTGAATTTACTGGGCATTAGGGAGCAGTTTACCAGATGTGTTTTTATAGTCTGCATCACCTCCTCTTTTATTCATTCCTATCCAAAAGTAACTTCAAGTACATTGGAAGACCTAAACTTGTGAGGCCTGCAAGCTCCCTTTTTACAGCATGTAAGCACCAATCATTTCAATGGGCATAGAAAACACCCTGAAACAGGCACCTAAGAAATGCCCATCCGCTGACAGCTAAGCTCCTGCCTTTGGCCTCTTACCTAGACACCTATTACTAGATGGCATAAAGCTGGTATGTGGTGCTTACGTCCAATCTGATTTCCACTGGTGTGAAGTGAAAATACCTTCCATGGAAGCAAGGTGAGTTATAGGAGTATAGAGAAAACATAAAATCAGATTCAGGATTCTTGTTTTTGCTTTCCTGTTCCTGCCTCAACACTGTACATGTGAGACTTACAAAAATAATGCTAAACACACATGGAGACTTATTATTTTTTATAGATAGCCAACCACTGATTTAGACTGAAAAACATCTGACTGCATAACATGTCATGCTGTAGCTCGGTCCCAGTAAAGACCATACTTATATAAATGAAGTTATTCTGATTCTGTCAGAATTCTGTTCTCTAAAGGAATGGAAACAATAAACTAAATGAGGATTAAATATCAAATCTTGACATCCTTCAATGCCTCAAAAGACCAAGATAATCAAGACTTTCAAATGCTCTGTTAAACTATGCAGAGCAGAAAAGCAAACTTTTTGCTTGTTTTGGCACCACAAATTCATTACAGCTTCTTCTTGTTGTAAGTCGGAAAATACAACATTGCATTTGCTAACCCAATAGATCATTTTCTTATCCAAAAAAGGACAGCTTCTTTTGTAAACTTACCCGCTAAGGACCATTTTGTGGGAAGCACTGCTTTATCTAACTTCTCACTGTAAATAGTTATTTAACGTTTTTAAACTCTTCAACAAAAGAATAATTTTGATGCTGAGTAACTAAGCACGTGCTTTGTCAAAAGAATAACATTTAAAGTTTTCTGGTGATACGTAAAGGATTAAATACTTCAAGTAAAAAGCATGATATCTTGACATCAACAATCACATGATTTTAATAGCAGAAGCAAAGTCCAAATGGTGCTTCCAGTATTAATCATTGTAGTTGACCTGACCTAGTGTGGGAGGCTCCAGTTTAGAGGCTGGAGTGAATGATCCCTTTGGAAATAATTCAAGGCAATTGGGAAACACCAAGAGACAGCTCTAGCTTGTTACTTATCAGTTACTCCCTATTGCTATGAAGAAGCATTTTGAAAGCACTGAGTAAAAGAGAAAGAAATTCAAAGTGGCTGGTCACTGTGGGTGGCTGAAACAATTCAGTTGAGTCAGCCAGTGCTTACTGAAGATCAAGAACAGTTAAGCCTTTTCTACTTGGACATCTAAAGCCTGAGACACCCTAAAAAGAGTAGTCACTACTCACAATACCAGGCACTGAGGAGCTAAATTTGCTTCCAGGCTTCAGCAGTTAGGAAATGGTTTTGGGAATGTCCTGGGTTCAGCAGTAGCAGGCATTTTTCCTCCTTCTTAGTAGCTAGTGCAGTGCTGTGTTTTTGACTTTCAGCCTGGGAACAGGGCTGATAACACCGATGTTTAGACTGACCAAGGACTTTGTGAGTCTCATGCTCTGCCAGGGAGGAGGAGAAGCTGGGAGGAAGCAGGGACAGGACACCTGACCCAAACTAGCCAAAGAGGTATTCCATACCATAGCACGTCATGCCCAGGATGTAGAACTGAGAGTGCCCGGAAGGGCTGGATCACTGCGGGGTGGGGGTGAGGTACCGGTTGGTGAGCGGTTGTATTCTCTTCCTTGTTATTTCCTTTATCATTATTACTATTAGTGGTAGCAGTAGTGATTTGTGTTATACCTTAGTTATTAAACTGTTCTTATCTCAACCCGTGGGAGTTGCATTCTTTTGATTCTCCTCCCCGTCCCTCCAGAAGCGGAGGGAAGAAAGGTGAGGGGGGAAGCAGACTGCGTGGTTCTGATTTACGGCCTTGGCTTAAACCATGACAGGGAATTAAGTTAGAAATTCCATCGTGAAGAGAAGAAAATAACTGTCTGATAATTATTGCATAGGTAAGCAAACCCAGATACTAACATCAGCAAGCCTTGATTCAATTATTGTTTCTCAAGCTTTATTGCTTATGCCTTAGCAGCATTTAGCATGTGACACCTTCACATAAGGGAAGAAAGAAAGAAAAGCCTATTTGTGAACAGCACAACTGAAATGTTGGCTCTTTTGGTCTTTATGCTGCTGTAATTTTACCTCCTTGTAGAAACAAAGAAGCTCAAAAGTAGTTCCAGACACTGTAAACACCAGTGTACTCCAGATCAGCATATCCAATGGACCGTGGTGGCTTTATGTTTTATGTTGGAACCCTGCAGTGTCCAGTAAAGTACCTACTATAGATGAGACCGTTATCAAGGTATTCACAATGTCCCTCTGTCACTTGGATTTCCTGAGGAATGTGCTAAGAGACACTACGAAGTCTCTTCCCCCTACCAAAGCACCTCCTTCATGAACTGCAGAGGCCTCTCCTCTGTGAAATTCAGCTGAAAGTGGTCGATGTTATAAAATGTCGGGATGAGGGGACAGTGACATAGAACAGCCTTATTTGTTTAGAAAACTAGGCTAAAAACTAAGTAACAAAGGCACTACCAGCCATACCTGATAATACCAAGAGGGTCTAAATCTTCCTCCTCTTCCTCCTCTTCCTCTTCTTTTTTCTCCCCTTTTTTGGCATTTTCCACTGATGAAAGCTGTGAGGTTAAGTCAGGCATCTTCTCCTCTTTGAAAAAATCCCATGCCTCATTTTCTTTGTCTTCTTTCTCCTTGTCATCAGGAATGTTTTTACCCTTGAAATCAATAGCACTACTAGATTTTGTTCCTGCAAAATATGATACGGAATGCAAAACTGAGTACATAGGATAACAATTATATTTTATTTAATACCTTGCACCTGTTCCTGATGGTTTTGTTTGGGGAAGTGGAGGACACAATCAGCTTCTGTGGCATCCTTTCACCATTCCTGACTGTCCTTTCTATCCACTATGTGTTGTTATGTGTCTGATCTGTTTACTGATTTCAAGTGGTTAAGTAGAGGAAGATAGAGGAAATGAACTTTATCTGAGACATAGCAGTACATGTCTAATCTGTTTATTTATGTTCCTTCTGTAGTCAATAGAAATAACAGAATTTCCAGATGGTGATTCATCCCATCCAAATAAAGTTGTCTGAAAAGGAGTTTCCCTCTGAAGTGCCTATTTCTCTCCACTGGCTATAGAGAGGCCATAAATACTCCGTTTTGATGTAGGTAGCTAACTTTCACATAGCTAGTTGAGATAAAGTCTGCTTTTTGTTATTAATTTAATCCATTTAGGCTAAATTTAGAGCATTGGACAGCACAAAAAAGTTTCCACAGCAGCTCTTCAATTGACACTCAAAAATAAAGCCTGAAGTTCTGACTCCCTTCAGTATGCAAGATCCATCCACCTGAGCAAATTCAGCAAACTGAAACATGTGCTTCAACCAACTATCCTCACCATACTTATTCTCCTGAGCTTTGCATGTAACAAGAGAACTATTGCTTGCTGTGGAGTCTCTAGATACTCAGGAAAGCAATTTAAAACAATCAGATTAGCTAAAAATAGGCTAATGAAAACCATGATGGATAAAATTCATAGTTTGATCCTTTTGACTGTTAAAGTGACATGGCATGGGAGACTCATCTCACCCAGCTTTTCATGTCTGTATCTGCCAAATCACCCAGGGCATACTTCATCAACTAAATATGGGTATCTACACTGAGCAAGTGGTCTTATGCTCCCCTTATGGGCAAGAGAGTGCTGAATGGGGTAGGCAGTGAACATTAGGATGCTGCTTATCCTATCCCCACAGTCACCTGTGTTTTATCATGTTGAGTCTCCCTAAACACCCCTGAATATATTGACTATGTAGTCAGCATCTGTAAGAAAAGTACGCAACTAGCCTGAGGGACTGCAGTGTACGTACCGAATTCCACATCATTTGGTAGGGTGAGCCTTTATTCTAAGGCTGATTTTGAACTGCACTCAACCTGTCCACAGTACGAAGACAACTGGAATAACTTATCACTAACGGAGATCCTGCACTGTCCCTTTAGGGTCCATCTCTCCACTGACAATACATAGTTATTTAGCCTTCTAAACTTAGGTGTTCTGAATCACAGCTTATGTATATACCTAAGGGAATCAGAGACAGTGGGACAGACACCTATAAAGCAACTATTGTGGTATCAACACTTCTGAATGAAGCATGTGTCCACTGAGAGGAGGGGAAAATGTATGACTATGCAGCACTGTAGATGCACAAGAGGGTATTTTCAGTGACAACGTTTATTCTGGCATTCTCCATTTTTTGACTACCTGCGTCAAGAACTTAATGCTTTTATCACGCACACTCATGGGAGAGGGGACATTCACATCTTTTAGTTACCTAAAAATTCCAGTAATTCAGGACTGGTTGCCAGATCCTCATCTTTTGAGATGAATTTCATGATATCATTGAACATCGCTCTTCTTTCACAGATGTCAGATTCTCCCACGAATAGCACTTTTCTAGGCAAGAGTGGAAGAGAAGCCTGTGGGTATCGTGCTGCCAGTCTCTGGTAGAGCTCCTCTATCTCACTGTACTTCTTGGAAAGCTGCAATGAAACATGCTGCCTGGGTAAGTTTCTTTACAAGGAAGACATAAGCAGCAAAGCAGTAGTTTAAGCACTGCGAAACATTCGCTCTAGAAACTGAAGTAGAACATATATTACCAAGGAGCTTTACATATAGCCTAGTAAAAGCCTGTTATCTGCACAGTGAATCCCCAAGCACTGCTACTGGTCTTCTAATTCTACTATTAAAATCCACTCCCTAATGAAATTGAAATTCATTTTCAGATACCCAGTGTCCATTTGTCTGACTCATCAACTAATGAAATACTGGGAAGGTCACTGCTCCACTCTTCTCTTACAGCAAAACTCCTTGTCATTAAAAATTAGGTATACAATGCCTATCCCTGAGAGACAGAGGGAAGAGAAGCCCAGCCAGGTAGGTATGTGACAGAAAAAGCAGCCTGCACCTTTTGACCACTGAGCCAGAAGACCCATTTCTCAGCCTTGGTAAGCTTCAGTGCCCTTCTAACTGTTAAGGCCTAAAAAACGTGGCATGTTTGCTGCTGTGCAGAGCACCTAATATGGAAACTGATGGGCAAAGACCTCAGCTGACCCATCACTATTCAGTTTATCTATGAGAAAATAAAAAACAACAACTTGGCCATGGCCTACAGGTTCTCATGCAGGGAGAAGATGCCAACAGTAAATGGAGTCATTCCTTTTGTAGACAAAGACAGGAAGCCTGAGGAGAAGTAAGGCCCAAGATATTACAAGGAAAGCAATAATGATGGGACTGGTGGCTAGAAAAGGTGTGACTTCTATGTAAATTTAGATTTTTAATTTGGTACCTTAAAAAATCAACACACAAAAAGCACACATAAACAAAACACTATCTCTAAGTGATGTTACAGGTAAAATGGAGGGTTACTGTCATGCTCTGCAACTGTTTTACTATACAGACTATACAGACTATATAGATCATCATGGCCCTCCATGGCCCCATAATCTATGTATGTGTTTCCATGAATACAGAGTTAGATTAAAAACCACATTAATGGAATCACAGTATCACAGAATGGTTTGGATTGGAAGGGACCTTAAAGATCATCTAGTTCTAATTCACAATCCAAAAAACTAGTGCTAGTGGAGTGCATATGGCACAGATCCTCTACTAGGGTCCAGTTCTTATCCTCCCCTGTAACACATGTTGGTAAACTCTAATGGAGTGAATGCTAATTAATACTGTAACATAAAACATGGAGAGACTCAAGCACTACATCTTGGGATGTAAGAAGACAGAGTTCTTCCACCAACACAGTGATAAAAGAAAGGCAACTCAACAAAAAGCACAGAAGGAGAAGGGAAACGAGTTACAGATTAACCCAGAATCCATAAACTACACCTATACTAGCAAACTAAACAGTATCAGGCATATTCCCAGGCACTGGAACCTGAGAATGTCTATTGAGCCTTATAGTGTCTCCTGGAATCTGACGATGTCCAGCACAGCTGTGACTCTGGGCAGCTGGTACTCCCACAGATATTTTTTTCAACCCAAGGTTTAGCCTGGTGCAGAGACCACACAGTAGCCAGTTTGGGTACCAATGCCTACTGCTGAAAGTAAAAAAGTTTCCTATTATGGAGGCAGCCAGACTGTGCTAGCTGCTTTCCAGGCCAGAGAACGGGTCCTGACATTAATAGACACATCCAATTTACTAAATTAGACATAGGCATAAAGAGCAATAACCACCTTAGCTTTCATGCTTCCCTGCTTTGCGCAGTAATTATCAACCAAGCTGGCTGATTTGAAAACTGTTTGCATTTCAGCTGTACAATCTTTGCTATAGTTTCAGTACCCAGTCACAAGAGGCAAGCGGCTATTTAAGAAAGACCTGAAGCACAAAACCAAACCTGAGTTGACAAAAGAGTGAAAATCAAGAATTTTAGACTTGTGTCCTTAAAGTAATACAGATAAGTGTGAGCAACACTGTGCTCTGCATGCAGGATCCGACACGCAATGCAACAGCCAAGCAGTAAAGTGATGTTCCCAGAGTAAAACAATCCTCTCTTTGAAAGATACCCCCACAATAGAGAGGAAAGCAATTCTGGAATTTCTGAATTGCTGTAAATTTCTAATTTGCTAAGTCCCAGTATCACTCTGAACAAGGTATGATACCAGCACCTTTCCCAAAATACCATGTAAGCACAAATATAAAGGCAATGGGCAATTCACTGGTGCTTCCCCCCTGACCCCAAGAATAAAGAACATTACCCTCCTCCCAGAAAAAAAATCAAGTCTGATTTGTGAAAAATGTTTAACATCTAATTAATTTCAATAATAAATAATATATTAATATCTGAAAGCAGCCAATCAACAAGCTTATGCCAAAACAGCTTTAAAATACTCAAAACCTAACACTGTACTGAAACATACAAATGTATTTCTTCCTACTTAATTTTCATTCCTCCCCTATCAAACTCTAAATTATTCATAAATCCCAATTCATGTCTAATTACACCACTGAAGCTAAAGTAAATGCACACCCTCGCATCCTATTGCTAATTGAGCCTTTGTGAATCTGCGTGGCTTTGAACAACCATAACACGCGACACAGCATACAAAGTATGATAGCAGTATATCCAAAGCATACTAATCTGCTACGCCTGCACCACACCATGCAAGCTCATATCCAGCAGTGTGGGGACGCCCTCTGCTGGGATAACTTACTACACTGGCAAGGTGTTAAACCGCCAGCCTAAACCATTCCCCACCAATGCCGATGCTGGCCCCTGCAAGCCCCTGCCAGCTGAAGGCTCTCCAACGGCTATCCGTCTGCTTCTACATCTTCACTCAACATTACTGACAGCTTTACCTTGGTCTGGGTGCTGGAAATGCAGCAGTAAGACTGGTTAAATCCAACAACCTCAGACCGATGCATTTAGAATCACAGACTGGTTTGGGTTGGAAGGGACCTTTAAAGATCAACCCCCCCGTTCCACTAGACCAGGTTGCTCAAAGCCCCATCCAGCCTGGCTTTGAACACTGCCAGGCACGGGGCAGCCACAGCTTCTCAGGGCAACTTGTGCCAGTGTCTCACCACCCTCATCATAAGAAATTTCTTCCTTACGTCTAATCTATATTCACCCTCTTTCAGTTTAAAACTGTTGCCCCTTGTCCTGTCACTACTGAGCTGGTAAAAACTCTCCATCTTTCTTATAAGCCCCTTTTATGTATCGAAAAGTCACAACAAGGTTTCCCCAGTGCCTTCTCTTCTGCAGGCTGAACAAGCCCAACTTTCTCAGCCTGTATTCACAGAAGAGGTGCTCCAGCCCTTATGATCATTTTTGTGCCCCTTCTCTGAACCCACTGCAACAGATCCGTGCCTTTCTTGTACGGGGACCCCAGAGCCAGATACAGCAACAGAGGCAACACAGGGGCCTTATAAAGCACTGGCCAGGTTTCACAGAATGAATTTTCTGAAGTCGAGTCCCATGCATCACACAGAGCATTCTCACACCCTTTCAGTCAGGAAGCACCGCCCTGCCATGACAATTTTGGACCTTTTCCATTTGATGTCCTCTAACAATTTTCCAGGAGAAAGGCATATCAGCATGTAACAAAATTAAATCTTGCTTTTCGTAGTTACCACCCACAACCCTTTAAAAATGGTTGATGGATCCTATGGCTCAAATGTCAGGATAAAAAAGAAATGCTGCTCTAAACCCCATTTTATCAATCCTACAAAGTCCCATTTGATTAATATTCAAGTATTTTTCTTCTGCTGTCTGTAATTTCTCTAGGTCCTGAACCTGTAATAATCTTCTCCCCCTCCATGCCTCTAACTGAATTCTGTGAGTACTGTGGACCTAAACCCCCACCACCTGTAAGTCAGCCTGAGTGCATGCACTTCAAGGAGTTCTGTCAAGTCACAATATCAAAGGCTCAAACTACTTCACTTCAAAAGAGTTAATCATGCAAATATAGCAAAGCATGTGCATATTTGCCAGGTCAAGACCCTATTTGCCTGTAACAGTTAACATCCAACACAGAACTAAAAGAGAGAGAGGGATGGGTTGAGTAGTTTTTGCACCAGGAACAAATAAGTTGGATATGATCAAATATAGCTAGAAGGTTAAGAAAACTACGGTGAAGTTCAAAGTGAAAGCCTGACGTTTGCTGCTAATCCCTCAAATCTCATGCATGTGCTTTTTACCCTTCTTCACAAGAACTTCATGCATTAAAGTACACACACCAGAATGCCTGCAGGGTACGAGCTGGGACTCTCAGTTTTGCATAAAAGAATTTGATCCCACTCAGTATTAATGGGATTTAATGCCTTCTTTCCTTTTAATGCTCATTTTAATGCCCCATTTCTAACCTCCAACTTGTCTTGATACGCTTTATATCTACTGCAAGGATTTCAGCGAGGTGGAGATCTCAGAGCTAACTCAAGCCTGTTGGCCACCCACTGCATGCTAGTGAAGAGCACTCTTGGTTTTATAGTATCTCACGTTAAAGTACTGTGACTTTCTTTTTACAAAGCCCACTTCTTCACACTGTCAGAAAATGGAGATACAGCAGCACGGTCCTTTAAAACAACCATTAGCTTCGGTTACAGGAATCAAAAGCATCCCTTCTCACAGACAGCACAAACCAAGCTTTCACTTGGACACTCCCAGTTCAAGCCATATTATAATTAACGTTGCTTGGTGACCTCATGGGTATGCATTATGATAGATTTTAATTACATGGCCACGTGCTGCTCTCCCCATCTGTTTTGCCCAGCAGAAAAGCAAGCACTCTAATATTTCTTTTTAATCAACACAAATTTGTAACAGATCCTGAACCTATTGCTACACTGAGCGGGGATTTCCCCCCCAACAAACACATCACAGAGGTTATAATGTGAAGGAATTTATCTTCACAACACACCTGTATGATCAGAAAATAGCAACTCTAACATGCAGATTCTGAGGCCCACAGAAAGAAGGCCAACATATGCAAACAGGCAATGATAGATGAATACACACCCACATATTTACGCTCCCTCATTTTATGAGAGGAAGACAGTTCTATAGTAAATTCCTCCCAAAAATGTGCTGTGCCTGTCAAGCACCAGTAGTTATTTGATCAGCTTTGAAAAAAGAAAGAACTCAACTAACAAATGTAACTTGTAAAAAAAGAAGCAATTAAACTGGAAGCACATAGAAAGAGAAGGTACTATAGGCTGGGTGGATTTTTAATAAGACTTGCAAGAGAGAAGTTAAATGCTAAAAAAGGTAAGCTGTGGCTTGAAGAAATGAATTCAAGAAAAACAAAACCCTTTCTTCTTCTCCCAGAAAATGGCAAATCTACAGGCAATAATTAACTATCACCTTTGCAGCAGTACTTCTGATGCACTATTGAAGATAAAATGTTTCACTCTTTCAATAGGACAAGAGCATTCTGACCTTTGAAAGAACTGCAACTGACATTTTCTTCAGTTACCAAATAGAACCTCAAGGTTAAGCAGTTCTACTACCCATTTGCCCTGTTCTACAGATGGTGCTTTTTTTTTTAATTAAAAAAATCCCTCCAGTTTCCAAGAATTTAGATCTGAAAGTCATCACAGAAGTGAATTCTTCTGTTACTGTTTCACAAATGTTTCAATTAGAAACGCTATGATACTGAGTTTGCATAGCCCCATTAAGGCTGGGGAACAGGGAACTCTGGATTGTTTAGACCCACAGTAAAGGCCAGTAACTTCACAGGTCAGATCTGAAATCTCTTTCTGATGTTCATCTGGTTTTGGTCATAGGTCCTTAACATATCTCGATCCACATGATCTAAATCACAGCCCAGAGATCACAGCTAGCTTAGAGGACGTGCCTGTCTTGCTCACTATCTTTTCCCAGGGAATACAGAGAAGCTATTTGAGCAATAAATGCTGCTCAATCCCATTGCTCACAGCCTAATGCACAGAAAGCCAGGTGCGTTGCTGCCACCTAGGGCATGACAATATAGAAGGCAGACACTTCAACTGGAAAGAGGTGGAAGAACAGCTAGACCATTTAGATTGAGTTTCAGACAGAATAATTGGGGACGAAGGCAAAGAAAAAGAAAGACAAAGGGTCACAAAACACAGATCTGGCTCCAGAGGTAGCCAAAATCGGATTAACGTCTCCAGAGACAATGAGAATCCTACCATGACTATCCATCTTCTCTCACCTACCTGTCATCTCAGCACTGTGACACTGACTCCTTACAACTTCTCAAATCTGATAATTTCAAACACAGAAAAACAGGAAGAAAAAAAAAAGCTCCCTCTCCCATCCCCCTCCTGTACTTGGGAAGGCAGAACCAGCAAACAGTTGTTTCTGTTTCCTTTTTCAGATGTCTCATCCCACTCCGCCTTGCGATACAGATTTGATGTGTTAGATTTGCTGCCCAATATAACCCATTCTTCTCTGCTATTCCCCAGCCATCTGGTTCTCTTACAAGTCACCTTCAAACTCTCTGGGGAAATGTAGTGTTTCCTGTTTGTGCTGTTACAACATCCAGCAGAACAGAGCACTACACAGACACTATGGATGCAACTCACCTCACTTGGCAGCCACAGGTCTGGGACTTGCCTCCAGGGTAAGACAACTGTCTATATGCAGGAGGTGTCTCAACTCTCATGACAGTCAGATACAGCCACTACATTTTGCCAAGATGTGACTGAAACTCAACACACCTGAACATAGGCAGCTACTGGTACTTTGGATGGCGTACTTACCTCACCTTACTCTGTTCCAAGGCAGTGCCAATACCTTTACGTTCTCTGTCACATCTGCCAGCCCTTTGCAGGCACTTGGAGTAATTTAGGGTTTCTCAAATGGAAACAGCTGTATATGTTATGCAAAGTGGATTCCCCCACACTGTAGATGCTCAGCTACATCTTCTCAATAATACTGCACTTTCTGGAATGGGTGCTTAGAAATCCACAGCAAATAGACACCTAATCATAGAGAACAGATTGTTCTGCTTTCAGTCAGGCATCTTGTGCCATCTGAGATGCTTTGGGGTATCCAAACGGCTTATGTGGGGCAGGCAAATATGACACAGGACCTATGGATGGAAGACCCACAACCTTCTGAAGGCTAGGTGGAAAATCCCAGGGAACCTCCAGTGATACAGACAGTCAGTTGTGTGCAACTCAACTGAGCCTTAAGCATTTTAGGTTGGAGTTGAAGCCCCAAGACCTATCTGTCTACAATGTAGAATGCTTTCCCTTTGCAGTCAGAGAGGCATTTCCAGAGGATAGTCACCTCATTCCCCGTCTCCCCACTGACCATAAAATCAGGGACAGACCCAGATTAAAATACCCAGCTTCCAGAGAGATAAGTCAGGACAGGTGAATCTCTCTGTTCCTTCCAGTAACACAGAGAGAAGAGATTCATGGGAATGAATCGATGCAAAGCATTCATCCTCCCACCTCTCAGCTCATGGCTTTAAATTACTCTCACACATCAAACTAGACGATGTATCAGACTTGGTCAGCTGAAAAAGAAATGTATCTGAGGAGTTGATGTTCCAGTCAAACTACACCACTTTTCTTCTTCATGAAGAATGAAATATCAGGAGGTCTGATCAGAGAAGAAATCAGAAAGGTTCACTGCACTTGAGAAGAGCAACTAAGTGCTGAAAATCCTAAACAGAGCAGACATGGGAAAGAACAATCTTAACAAGAAGGGGGCCACAGTAGGAAGTTTGTTTCTCCTCTTTATAAACAAACTGGTTTTATCTACTTTTTCTTAAGTGAAGCAAAATGTTAGATGACAATAGCCCAGTTTAACACCTCAGGTTTAGTCAGGTTCTTTCTTGAACAGAGCTGCATGGAAATACTGCATAATATAAGCAGGCACTGATGCCCAGAACAAATGATTCCACATTCCCTTCACTTACCTGCCCATGTCTGGCCCTTCCCCTGTACTAAAACCTCAGAGGGGCTCTGCAACTCACATGCCTGAGAAACAGATGTAAATTAGTAGCAAATTACAAACCCGCAAATATCCATTTTTAGCAAGGACCAGCTCCTCAGCTGACGCTACAGAATAGTCACATGACCCTGGAGTAGAGTAAACACTGCAGGAGTGAGGACAAGCAGGTAGACAAGGAGGAAGAACAGACTAGACTCTTATGCCAGGAGTGCTGCTTTACCATAATGTTACATAGAGTATAAGGACTGCAACCCGTGTATGAGATCGCCTTGGCATGCACCTCCTCACAACATTGACAGATACGGCTCTATCCACAAATCAGACTGTGTAAATATCCATTTATCAGCTATCTCCTACAGAGTGTAAGTTACAATAGGGCTAACAGTCTACCAGGTAACCACACACATCACTTTGACATTACAGCTACCCCCAAAACATCCAAAAAGAGCAGATGTTCACAGCATGCAACAGGGTTCACCGCCTTAAGAATTCCTTCGTAGTCAAGGGACAGAGAAACACATTTCTTGGGAAGGGTTCAGCAGACAATTAAAGCAGATCAAATGAAATGTATCATAAATAAGCCACTGTCCATCATATTTGAAAAATCATGGCAGTCAGGTGAAGTTCCTGATGACTGGAGAAAGGGAAATATAACCCCCATTTTCAAGAAGGGGAAAACGGATGGCCCAGCGAACTACAGACCACTCAGTCTCACCTCCATGCCTGGCAAAATCTTGGAGCAGATTCTCCTGGAAGGCATGCTAAGGCACATGAAAAACAACAAGGTGCTTGATGACAGCCAGCATGGCTTCACTGAGGGGAAATCCTGCCTGACCAATTTGGTGGCCTTCTATGATGGGGCTACAAAACTGATGGACAGGGGTAGAGCAGTTGACGTCATCTACCTGGACTTGTGCAAAGCGTTCGACACTGTCCCACATGACATCCTTGTCTCTAAATTGGAGAGACATCAATTTGATGGGTGGACCACTCGGTGGATAAAGAACTGGCTCGATGGCCGCACGCAAAGAGTTGTGGCCAATGGCTCAATGTCCGGCTGGAGACCAATAACGAGTGGTATCCCTCAGGGATCGGTGTTGGGACTGGTCTTGTTCAACATCTTTGTCGGTGACATGGACAGTGGGATTGAGGGCGCCCTCAGCAAGTTTGCCGATGGCACCAAGCTGTGCGGTTCGGTTGATATGCTGGAGGGAAGGGAGGCCATCCAGAGGGACCTTGACATGCTTGTGAGGTGGGCTGATGCCAACCTTATGAAGCTTAACCATGCCAAGGTCTTACACCTTCAGAGCAATCCCAGGCACAGCTACAGGTTGGGCAAAGAAGAGATTCAGAGCAGCCCTGCAGAGAAGGACTTGGGGGTGTTGGTTGATGAGAAAATGAACATGAGCTGACTTCAGGGTGCGCTCACAGCCCAGAAAGCCAACCATATCCTGGGCTGCATCAAGAGGAGTGTGACCAGCAGGTCGAAGGAGGTGATCCTGCCCCTCTACTCTGCTCTCGTGAGACCTCACCTGGAGTATTGTGTGCAGTTCTGGTGTTCTCAACATAAAAAGGACATGGAACAGTTGGAACAAGTCCACAGGAGGTCCATGAGGCTGATCAGGGGACTGGAGCACCTCCCATATGGAGACAGGCTGAGAAAGTTGGGGCTGTTTAGCCTGGGGAAGAGAAGGCTGCGTGGAGACCTCATAGCAGCCTTCCAGTATCTGAACGGGGCCTACAAGGATGCTGGAGATGGACTATTCATCAGAGACTGTAGTGACAGGACAAGGGGTAACGGGTTCAAACTTAAACAGGGGAAGTTTAGACTGGATATGAAGAAGTTCTTTACTGTAAGGGTGGTGAGGTGCTGGCACAGGTTGCCCAAGGAAGTTGTGAATGCTCCATCCCTGGCGATATTCAAGGCCAGGTTGGACGAAGCCTTGGGTGGCATGGTTTAGTGTGAGGTGTCCCTGCCCATGGCAGGGGGGTTGGAACTAGATGATCTTAAGGTCCTTTCCATCCCTAACTATTCTAATATTCTAAATGCACCTTTTTTCCATCGATTCAATATACAGTCCCAGGTAAGACAGCATAAGTGGACAAGCACATGCTATAGATGACTTAAAACAGGTGAAATGAATCTCATGTGCTATGTTGTCAAACCTTTACTCTGCAGATATCATGGAAAATACAATCCAACTCAGTAATGTTTCATACAGACACTTTCTCATAAAACTCTGTTAGTAAGGATTTTAAAAACCATGTCAAGGCTAACAGATCAAGGCTAACCTACCAAGTACATTCTTAAGTAAATTATTATTTATTTCATGTTTGTGCACCAAGTCCTATTGCTGATATATATATCAGAGAAATTAATTTTGTAGCAGGACTTATAAAATGTTAATTGGTTTCTATTTGTCAACCCATAATGCAAAATGCCTTCAAGGCAACAACAGTCATTGTTGCTTTGAGCTCCTGGAATAAAAAGTTCAATTAATATATGTATAATACTGCTATTGCAGTACTGGCACAGACTGTGTTGTCCTATCAAGGACCTTTATCTAGGGAGGCTGTGATGACGAAGTATCTGCTACATCAGGGCCAAAATAATCAAAGCTGATTAAGAAAGTGATCACTGACACAGCGCTGATTAAACATTTACCATAAATTGAACAACATCTTCAGGCTTGTGCTTTGCTGATTTGAAGGCAGCCAGTCGGGTAACAACGACAATGTGATACTCTACGTGGCCAGACATCATCTTCCCACGGATTTCCTGGTATTCTGGCACTGACAAATCCAGCCCCGTGTGTGTATTCTGAATTTGCCTAGGGAAGAAAATAAAAGCAGAGTTCAGGCATTGGCACAAAGACTCCCTGAGGATCTAGTTCAAAGCTCAAGAAAGTCAGTGAAAAGATTCTCATTTCAACAAACACCTATCAGGACTGAGCAAGTTAAAGTAATACATGATCTTCTGAAGCTGCCTTCTCGTTTTGACTATCTGATGGACAGTCATTGTTGCTAAATAGCAGAAAGGACATGCTAGCTAAAGTACCTCAGGTTTCCCACAGAAAATCCCACTGGAAACAAAAACACCTGTCCTTTCATAAGCATTTAAAGTAGGCAAATGATCACAACATTAACCTCTGAGAGTTGTCAACAGTCAGAATCATCAATGCTCCTCTTGGAGGAATATGCAACAAGGGAGCTGCTTCTGCAGTTTATTCAACACATTTTCTTCTCCTGTCAGCTTCAGATCCACAGGACCATGGCATCATCTTTCCCCTGGATTCGCACCCAAGGAATCATTTATGACATTTTTGCAATAGGAATGCCAGGATCATATTATAGTGCTCACACATCAAGAGTAAGACAAGCAGCTGCTATTGGGGCACAAGAGAACGGTATATTTAATGACATAAACAGCTGTTTCAATAGGCTGGAAGCCAAACTGGTCAGTGATCCTTTCCCCGAAGTTACTTCTATGCCAAGCACATTCACTGTTGCTGTTACCAAGCACTCTGCCATAAACAAAAGAAGTTTATCACCCCGAGCATTGAAAACACTGTCCTGAGTTCAGCAGTGGCAGTCATTTTTCTCCTTCTTAGTAACTGGTGCAGTGCTGTGTTTTTGACTTTTAGCCTGGGAACAGCACTGATAACACCAATGTTTTTAGTTGGTGCTCAGTAATGTTTAGTCTGACCAAGGACTTTGTGAGTCTCATGCTCTGCCAGGGAGCAGGGGAAGCCAGAAGGAAGCAGAGACAGGACGCCTGACCCAAACAACCAAAGAAGTATTCCATACCACAGCACGTCACGCCCAGGATATAAACTGGGGGGCAGTTACCCAGAAGGGTCAGATCACTGCTCAAGTTTGGCTGGGTATTGGTCAGCAGGTGGTGAGCGGTTGTATTCTCTTCCCTTGTTATTTCCCTTATTATTATTATTGGTGGTAGCAGTAGTGGTTTGTGTTATACCTTAGTTACTGGACTGCTCTTGTATCAAGCCGTGGGAGTTACATTCTTTCGATTCTCCTACCCATCCCTTCGGGAGCCGGGGGGCGGGGGGAGGAAGGTGGGGGAGTGAGCGAGCAAGCTGCATGGTACGGAGCTTAAAACATGACAAACACTGAACACATCTCCAATTGCATCCTTCCTATATGTGAGTGAATGTTTTTTAAAAGCATTTTAAAAGCACGACAGTTAAAAAAAAATAAAATCTTTCCATTAAATGTTTTTTCTGCTTTTTATTTTTAACCTTAGCTGTATAGGGAATGTCAAATCCCATCTTCCCTGGACTTCCTATGGATTGCAGAGGCGTCATGTGAAATTCTTGCCTCTTCCTTTAGGAAGTTTAGATTCATTAGCACAGATGCCCTTTCATCTAAGGACACATAGAATCATAGAACCATAGAATAGTTAGGGTTGGAAAGGACCTTAAGATCATCTAGTTCCAACCCCCCTGCCATGGGCAGGGACACCTCACACTAAACCATGCCACCCAAGGCTTCGTCCAACCTGGCCTTGAACACTGCCACGGATGGAGCATTCACAACCTCCCTGGGCAACCCATTCCAGTGCCTCACCACCCTCTCAGTAAAGAATTTCTTCCTTACATCCAATCTAAACTTCCCCTGTTTAAGTTTGAACCCGTTACCCCTTGTCCTATCACTACAGTCCCTAGTGAAGAGTCCCTCTCCAGCATCCTTGTAGGCCCCGTTCAGATACTGGAAGGCTGCTATGAGGTCTCCATGCAGCCTTCTCTTCCCCAGGCTGAATAGGCCCAACTTTCTCAGCCTGTCTCCATATGGGAGGTGCTCCAGTCCCCTGATCAGCCTCGTGGCCCTCCTTTGGACTTGTTCCAACTGTTCCATGTCCTTTTTATGTTGAGGACACCAGAACTGCACACAATACTCCAAGTGAGGTCTCACGAGAGCAGAGTAGAGGGGCAGGATCACCTCCTTCGACATGCTGGTCACACTCCTCTTGATGCAGCCCAGGATATGGTTGGCTTTCTGGGCTGTGAGCGCACCCTGAAGTCAGCTCATGTTCATTTTCTCATCAACCAACACCCCCAAGTCCTTCTCTGCAGGGCTGCTCTGAATCTCTTCTTTGCCCAACCTGTAGCTGTGCCTGGGATTGCTCTGACCCAGGTGTAGGACCTTGCACTTGGCATGGTTAAACTTCATAAGGTTGGCATCAGCCCACCTCACAAGCATGTCAAGGTCCCTCTGGATGGCATCCCTTCCCTCCAGCATATCAACCGAACCGCACAGCTTGGTGTCATCGGCAAACTTGCTGAGGGCGCCCTCAATCCCACTGTCCATGTCACCGATAAAGATGTTGAACAAGACCAGTCCCAACACCGATCCCTGAGGGACACCACTCGTTACTGGTCTCCAGCAGGACATCGAGCCGCTGACTACAACTCTTTTCATGTGGCAACATGAGGCGTATGAGCTTAAAATACACTTTAAAGAGGTTTAAACAACCTGGTTTCAAAGAAAGTTTCAAAAGACTCTTCTCATCATGTCAAAACTTGACCAGTTCTTTTGAAACTTGAGTTTTCCCAAGAAGTCAACCTCTGAATCTCCCATACAAAACTGAATAAAAAGCTTTTAAAGAGAATATCTTGAGAGTTCTCTATAGATCAGACAGCAGCAAACAAGGGCACAGGCCAAATTTTGTACCCAATCCTCTTTGCAAGCCGTGTTTAAAACATTAGGGCTTTAACAATAGCTGTACCATCGCCAGGATTTTATAGTAGATATCTAAACGGAATCCTGTTTGCTCTGATTCTGTTTTTTTCTGCCAAAGACTTGACTTTACACTATCAGTCAAAATTTTGTTTTCAGTTACACGTTGCTGGGCTCTAAACACAGAGTCAATGGTGTTTCTGTATAAATACAGAGGTGCTTGGCTTTCACACAGCAGTCTGTCGAACCCATAAGTAACAGTCATTATCTGGAGTGTTGTAGCCTTCAGTGGCATCCAAAATGCAGACTCAAAGGACACCTTCCAGTAAAATCAGCTGGATCTGTGTTTTTTAGAATATACCTGCAACAAATGGAATGCTTTTCACTAGTCACTCCGGAATTGTGACTGCAGCTATGACTGCAGCAAAAAAGTCTACTGGATGGTACTCAGAAGTGACTTACTTTTGCTAACAGCCAAAGAGTATAAATGACAGATAAAGCTGCTTTTCACCTCTGATGTAAATAAAAGAAAAAACCACCAGTAAACTATCCTTCCTGAGTGGCCTTACTTAGCTTAAAATGCCAACCACGTACAGATGTTCCAAGATGACACGACTTCACTGTAAGAGCTGCTGCATCAAAGAGTCTAAAAATGTCATGAAGTTAATAAGCACCTTCTCTACACCCAGGGTTTTTCTTTTAAAGTCTGAGCTAAAATGACTGTAACGGAAAGCAATTACAGGGAGGGGAAAGAGCTACATTTTTGTTTGTTTGCTTCAGGCCTGTAATCACTTTCATTATCATCTCTTACAGGAAACCCACCCCTATTATCTCTTCCATAGCAACAGGATTGTATGGTTTTTAAACATAAAAATAATTTTAAATTAACAGAAAGCACGGAGGCTGAGACAGATACAGTGTAATACCAAAGCACACACTAGTTCTTGTAACGCCTTAGTTTCAAAATAAGCAGTCCCAGTGTCTTAATTCATTTGATACTGTTGTTGTTATTCAAATGGAAGCACCACCTACAAATTCCAAGACAATATCGTTTCCTTGCATTTTTCATATCAAACTCAACTATTTTTACACTAGCAGTTTTACAAAAGAAGCAAAAGGATTAAGTTGGTTGTTTAAACTGGACACACAGGTTTACTGCTTCTGTTCTGTATTTAAATCTAGCTTGTGTAACTCTCAGCTTTTGACTACAATACAGGCAGCTCAGGGAAGACTTGGGCATGTGATTAACTTTCCACTTCACCTAACTACAAGGAGACCATTCATACCAGTAACCCTGTGCTAGCACAATCAGATCATACAGGATCGGCATGTGACAGAGGAAGCAGGAACTATATAAAGGTCAGATGAACAGTGTACACAGTTCATGGAAGAGCCACAGTTTTTCATTCCTGTCTTTTGATTTGCATATAACATAGAGGTTTTATACTTTAATAAATCTGCTTTCTGTGCTGAAAGGCCAGGATGAGTGAGGGGTGAAAAGCAGCCATTGCAAGGAAGAAAGCAAAGTAAGAGATGTAAGTGCTGTGACCAGAGAAAAACTTTATTCCAGTGTCTGTGTGGCCAGGAGAGCAAACTCTGCACTTTCTGCCTCAATAAACTTAGCCCTATCAGCAGCACCCAGCTCCAGCAACCTCTGCCCAAAAGGGAACAAACTGTGACAACTCAGGCCATAGTAAAAGGAGAAAGAACTTGTACAGCTATCTTACTCATTAAGTGAAGGCAAAGTATCAGATACAAATTAGCCAGCAAACATTTTCATTTCTTTGTATATTCTAACTACAAGTATGTAGATTATTTAAATTTCCATAGCAACAAGGAATCCTATTCCCAGACTCAGTACCTACAAAGTGAAAAAGGTCACAATTATACAGCTATCTTATCTCACAAGTTAGAAAAGATATTCAGTTGCTAAAGCCTTAATCCCACACATATCTATCCACTTTTATGACTGAAAGCATTCCAATAGCAGTGGGACAATTTGCAAGTGATAACGTCTATTGACTGCAAAATAAATCCTGGTGTTCAGATTTCCATGTCCAAGGCTAAACTTAATATAAAGTCAGTCATACAAAACATGCATGTGAGTTAAGTCAGATACGTTTGAAGGTTCAAGGCTACCGCTCCAAAGGAAGTCAGGTCCTGACACAGCCAAATATTTAAGGATTAAAATAATGGCTTTGAAGTTAATGTGATTGAAATAGTTGCTACTTATGTCCTAGGAGGTAGGTGAGAGACTTAGGACCTTGCTGAATCAACACTTCTGCTCCTTATGTCGCATCTGATAGGGAACTGCTTTCATGTGGTCAAATTTCTTGTAGGGGTAAAAAAGAAAAAAAGTTAGATATCTCTATCCTATAAAGATTGCCACAAGCATTTTCTTCTTGAAGCATTTCTCTTGAGGGTTCATTCACCACATCTAGGAATATATAGGTTCTAAAAGTTTAATGCAACTGAAAACAGCACCTGTGCAGCCACCTAGGGCATGGTTTCAAGAAGGTAGGAAAACAGTAAACTTATTTGGCCTTTGCTGGCCTAACCTCAAGCCAGATGGGCTCTCTACGGCTTAGAGGACATAAGGATTGGGGCTCAGGGCATGGTGGTGGGAAATACGAGTCACCCAAAAGCACCGACTACATTATAGAATCATAGAATGGTTTGGGTTGGAAGGGACCTTAAAGCTCATCCAGTTCCAACCCCCCTCTCATGGGTAGAGACACTTTCCACTAGACCAGGCTGCTCCAAGCCCCGATGTCTCAAAAATGCTGGTGCACGCTTCAGGATGAATTCTAATTCCTTCTGACCAACTTCAAAACACTGGCAAGGAGATGTTTCTGGAGGGTGGGAGCACACGCTGCAGTGTTAAACAATGCGGACGGGAACGATCCTAAGTTACCACAGGAGGAAGGGGCCAAACAGCTGTAGTTACACACGACAGGACAGACACCAGTGATCTCTCCCGGCTGTAAAATGCCAGCAAACTCGAGGAACCGCCTATATCCGGAGTGTCTCCGGGGCAAATCCCGCACCAGCCACCCACCGCCCACCTTGACCTCGCCTGAGCGGCCACCGCCCCTTGGCCTCCCCTAAGCGGCCGCCCGGGGGTCTATTCCCTTTTCTTCCCTTCCCTTCCGCTCTCCCGACTGCGCCGTGGGAGCAGCTGCGCGGACCGTGCCCCATGAAGGGAAGGCCGCGGCGATCGGCCCGCGGCCCGCAGCCGCTGAGACGAAGTTGAGTCTGGCGGCGGGGCCGCTGCCCTCTTCCTCCTACCCCTCCTGGTACCTGGTGGTGACCAGCACGGCGGGGGCTGGGCTGTGCTGCATGGCGCGGGGAAGAGGCGCCGTTCCGGGAGGAGAGGCCGCGTCCGGCTGTGAAAGGGTCCCGCCTCCTTTCCCTCGGGCTGGCAGTGGCCGCCCGGCCGGATGTCTCTTGGCGGGCGGCCTGGGTGCAAAACGTGGGGAAGAGCGTGTCCTGGGGTGAGAAAAGGACAGTGCAGATCGTAGTCGGCAGGATTCGAACCTGCGCGGGGAGACCCCAATGGATTTCTAGTCCATCGCCTTAACCACTCGGCCACGACTACCCCAACGGGTGAATGGGTTGGCTCACAAGCTGCACTAATTGACACTCCGCTCTCTGTTCTCTATGGTACCGAAACACTTCCAAACCTCGTCTCTGCTCTCCTTCCACAGTACCTGTCTGCTCGCGTACCTGCTGACTGCACACGCAGGCACTTGCAACGGTTTCCTTCAGCACAAGAAGCACTGACAGGCAGTATAATAGGAAAGGGCTTGGGATGTTGCCTGGTGCTCTTACCCCACGAGGAGTGCATCCCCTCCTTGTGGGATAAAAGCACCCACACCACTCCCGTATCAAACCTCTGCCCTGCAGGGTCACAGATCAGGGAGACCCTGCTCTGAAGCACTTTCCAACCCCTTGCTCCCAGACACGTGTGTAGATATTACAGACCCAATCAGGCAGGCAGGGGAGGGTGACTTCATAGAATGCTTGGGTTGGGGGGGACATTAAAGGTCACACAGTTCAACCCTCTGCCATGGGCAGGAACACCTTCCACAAAACCAGGTTGCTCAAAGCTCCCTCCAACCTGGCTCAGGAACGGTGAGCATCAGCTGTGTTTGCCTCTGGATTAATTTCTCTGACCACTAGAGAGCACTCAAATACAAGCTATAGACCAGGGACGGGTTGCTGATATTACCTCCAATCTCGCTGTATGTCACCCTTTGGAGTCAGCTACCCAGCTCCTGTCTGACACTGCTTACTTGCACGAGCAATCCCACTGATTCCAGTCTAACTCTCAGTTTATGCTCAAAACCTGAATCTGGGACCAGTTGCACTGGGATTTTCAACAGAGCTGAAGCTGGGCAGTGATACGACCACATTTGCAGGTAGGACTGATGTTTGTATTTACATTTTATGCACAGTTTTTCTCCCAATAGCTAAACAAAGAGCCTTTCACTGACACAGCCCAGATGAGCTCTCAGCCAGCTGCCTCAGCATGAGGTTATCGGGGACCAAGTGGAAGTAGGATGAAAAAAAAGGGTGAAAAAAGAAATGCTAAAGGTTAGAAATCAGTGGCCTACAGCAGAAGCTGTAGGCTCCCGTGACCCTGTTCTCTGTGGCCTCTCCTTACATTAGCATGGGGTTTTTCTGCCAGATGACAGATCATTCATTCTTCATCCATTGGGGCGGAGCAGGCAAGGAAATACAGGGATAAATGGTGGAGATACAGCAAGTATCTCCCTCCCAGTACTCAGAAAGGGACACAAACACATTTGCTCTCCTTTGACAGATGTGACTCAAAAGCTGTCCTGGTGGCCCTTCCTGTGGCAACCTAAAAAACATGTGAAAGAAGTTTGCAAGGACTTGGGCAAGCTCAGATGGCTTGGCAGCTGCATAGCTTATGATCTGACACCTGTGAAGTATCCAGGTCCTCTGGAGAGCACACTGTCCAATGCCTGTGACATAACTGACAACCAGGTCCTGGCCTCCTTGGGGAATGACTTAGTGCTAAATTTGGGACCGTTTGGCGAGCAGGCAATGGGAAACACTGGTGGTGAGGAGTGCATTGGAGGGCAGCTGTTGCAGACACTCCAGGACTGAGAAATGAAGGGAACAGTTGTCCCTTCAGCCCTGGCTAGGACATGGAAAAAGCATGTTTGCACCAGGTAGCCTTCTGCCACATGTGCTGAAGGACTGCCCACTAGCCATCTTATACAGGTTCTGAGTTCCCATAAAGGGTTAAAATGAGGAAGAAAACCCTCCCAAGGCCTGTTAAAATACTGAGTGATTTGTGGCTGGCATCTGTTCATTCAGTTTGATGCAAATGTAATGCAGCCCTACAGTTTAATCCCTCCTCTGTTCCCCATGAGGGCACAAGGGGATGGGGGTCTCCATCAAGGCCTAGGTGTGACCCCATGAACTCATCCCAGGGTCACGTCTGTCTCCTGTATGCTGAGCAGGGACCAGCTCTCTCAGTACTGCATCTCTGCCTGGGTGTGATTCTTGGCAGCCCATGGATTTGCTTTTCATCTCCCCCAAGACAGCAGGCAAACAGCAGTGAGTTTATAAGCCCGGGAGGAATTGTCCACCAATTTTTGATACCCTGGCAGAGGACTTTGTATATAATCATGGCAGGATGAGAAGAAATCAGAGCCCTGCTTAGGGTATAGTAAATAAAATGGGGGAGGAGAGCAAAAGCAAGAGCAGAGGAACATATTTAAAACCAAAACAAATTTGCTATGAAAACACAGTTGAAGAGCTGAACATGAAACCTTTTTTCAGTCTTGATTCATATTGGGAGAAATACAATATTATTGAATTACTGAAAAAACCTGCACTAGAGTAATAGGATTCCAGTGAGGTGGCCAATCACTTACCACTCCTAACACTACTTGTTTTCAGATAACAATTACAAAACCCAGATGTGAACCACTAGGAGATTTTATGTTAGGACTGGGCTTCTCTATGAGTTTCAAAGGTAGCCAAAATGGTAGATTTAAAGTTCAGTCTTGTTATAGGATGTGGTAAGGTTGTTGATAGCTTGTCAAGGCAGTCTTTTAATCTATACATCTCCTAAACTCAAGATAGATTTATTCCAGTAAGAAGAAAGGAGACTTATATAACTGTTCTTCATTATGCTTCATGCTTTCCCCCTTTAAACAGTTAACCTGTAACATGGTGAACCGCATGTCAGAAATAGTCTAGTAGAAATGACAGGTAATCCCTGCTGAAAGATAAACTTAGCTCTTGAACTGCTGCAACTCTGGAATTGAAATTCCACCTCTCAAGTCTGGGCGTCCTAGGTGAACCATGGATAAATTTCATGGTAGCCAGTAAGGAAGAAAAGATGAGATTTCTTGGTTTGCCCCAGTTGAATAAAACCAAGTCTTAAAATACAGAAAATTGTCTGTATTATTAAAAAATCACAGATACAGTAGATAGATACAGCAACCTTCCCCTCCATTCCCCCCCAAATAAATGGTGGGATTTGAGTAGTTGACTCTTTACATAGATACAATGAAATGAGTATCTCCCCAGACCAAGGAAATATGAAGGGTCAGTGATTGCACAAGTTTCCAGGTAAATTCCCAAATATGTTGCCAAGTTTTTCAACTTCAACTCTTCACCATGCACCTGACCTAAGCTGTTGCCCAAAGACTTTACCTTGATTTCCCTCACTCACACCAAATAAGCTTGGAGGTGTTTATGTCCATGGTAATTTATTTGGTTGGAGATAAACAAGAGCCCAAGGTCTGCTTGGCTTTGGTGCTGACTCCTGGTTGCTCATTACCTTTGTGACATGTGGAGATGACTCCCTTTATGAAGATCTTGCTTGCAGGAGTAAGAAAAGGCCGAGGTTCATGGACATGCAGGCTCCTTTGCTGAACTACTCATCACAACGCAGTTTGAGCCAGTCAAGTTAGAACTGGATAGATTTTGTTCCTGATTTCTTTTTAAAATTAGGAAACATTTCTGGGACATTGTTGGAACAATTCCTCCATTTTATGAGTGATTCTGGATCTCACTGAATTCTCCCAATTGGAAAAATTGCAGCTTTCTGAATTAGCAAGGGGCTAGGAGGGAAGAGGGTGTTAATATGTTGTTCTTCAACATTTCTTCCTAAAAAAAGAAGGTATATGCAGTTGCTGTCTGTATATGCCAGTCTAGCTGTCTGCTCCCAATCTAATAACATTGTAATAACCCGATGGCCAATTTTAACCAAATACAACAAAAGACGAGCTGGCTGGACAACTTATAGCTATTCCAACTACTGTAACATGCTGGCAGCACAATATGTGAGAGGCCGACATTTGTGTCCCTCTAAAGGAAAGCCTGAAGCAGAAACCTGTTTGATATGGCTTGCCAAAGGATCAGTTGCTTCTTGTGCACCTCCAGTGTGGGATGGAAGTATAAGGGAAGAGCAATACGGATTTTTTTGTTAGACTGAGTTGCATTAGTTCTGCTGCTCTGTTTTCAATTCAAGATAACCAGTTTGGCAGATGCTGTGACAGACAGATTGCAATGACCCAACTATTCCTTGGTGACAGTAAGCCAGAACAGAATTACCCAGTTGTCCAAGGAGATGTGTAAGTATGCCTCTGTCTCACAGCAGAACCAGTACAACCTATCTTGTCAACCAGTTCTTCACACATAGCCACAGTAGGAAAGTGACTATCTTTCCAAGTCAATGCTATGTAATTCAGGAGCTGAGTTTTGCTCACAAAAACAGTGTTGTTTTACAACAAACATTTCAAGTCAGATGTTCTAACTCTTACTTAGAAAGTCAGACTCTGGGTTTCAACAGGTCATGGGCATGGGCTTCTGAAATCTGTGGGGTTTAGTGAAGGTATTAGTGATTGCATATTATTGATTGCAATTGTAAAGGTGTTACAAAGCAGTAGCAGTTTGCCTATCCAGTTACACACAGTGAGATTATTCTTGCTTAAAATCAGATTTTGATCTGCTCAGCATCTTCCTCTGCGCTGATCTGGCAGACTGGCCTTGCAGGCAGGAGAGAAATGGGACACATTTCTGGGAGCACTAGAGTCTGTTTCAGGTGCTCATTTGATGATGATTTATGCCCTAAAATTTCCTACTTTTCTCCAGTGGCTGTCAGGGGAATATAGCAACTAATTTAGGTGTTCAGGTCTTAACTCAGCTGTTCAGCTATGGTTTAGTGCCATTGAAGAGACCTTGGTGTATTCCACATGGGCTCCAGCTGCTGCTCTAAAGGGCTGCAGGCTTTCATCACCAGGCAGATGTCTTGGATCTCTGGTACATTTCAGTGTACAGTGTCTATGTCTAGGCAATGGAATGAGGCCTAAATGGTTGAAATTCATGACCTTAGAAGCAAGTGTCACCACACTGATGCCCTCATGTGCATTAAATATATATATACTTACTACAGTAATTGAAAATGAAGTCACTACAGTCTCTGGAGCCTAATGAGCGGTACAGCTGATGCATGTCTAGCAAATCTTACCTTTACATTGTAGATCAAGTGAAAGGAATCCATTCTAAATGCTTCTTTATTACAATTCTCCGAACCAGTAACTACTAAAAGTTAGATATTGTATGGGTGCTGGAGATTTTGTAGAAATGATGGTTGTCCTTGAGGAAAACACAGCTTTAGAGATAGATGTAGGCATTTATGGTACAATGGCATAGCACACAATTTGGATAGTTTTCTCAATTTATCAGCTTTCTGTAATGCAAGAAGTAGCAACCACCACCTGGTGAGAGAAACAGTCAGGCTGAAGAACGTGGAAATGAGTTCTCCTTGAGAGACCATACTTGAGATATCACATTGTTCTAGCTGGTCCTACAACCAGCTGTATCCATTTCCTCTTCATATGATGGGAGCATCTGCTGAAATCAGTCACTCAGGTGTTCAAAGCTACAATTACAAAACCAGAATGGTAAATGCTACCCAAGCATTACAGAGTCAGGTGAGTTGGTCAGTGAAGTAGTGTGCTGAGCAAGGAAGTAGAAAGAGAGACCCAGGAATCATGGAAAGAACTGTTTTCATGGAAGGTGCTCTTCCTTCCTGAGAACCCATCAAGAATGTCTGTACTGACCCTGTGCAAGGTTGGAAGTACACATATAGTACCTATAGTATTTCTTTAACTCTGCCCAAAGTGCTTGCAAAAGCGGGGACCCATTACTACAGAGAGGGAAAAACTAAAATGTGAGGGAGGGTGGCTGTCCCAAGGTTCCAGCCAGTGATGGCATAGGTCCATCTCCAAGACAGTGCTCTTCATTGCTTTTGCTGCCAACTTCTCAGCTCCTCACCAAATATCAAAAGTCTGGACTTTCTTTCTTCTGCTGCTGTTTTTTGCATATCTAAGGTTCACCCAAACCTTGCTAGAATAAACTTTTGAAGGAATAAAAGCAAGACTATGGATAATCTTTACAATGAGCTAGGTTTCCTACACGCAAGCCATCAGCTACCCTGTCCAGTCTCCAGAGTCTCCAGCACTCCATTTATACAAGTAAACTAAATAATGCCAGGGAGCAGTGTCATCATTGTCACATTGTCAATAGTGATATCCCTGGTATGTCTTCAGCCTAGGGCTCTGTTGAAAGGTTCCTGGGGACAGTTTGGTCGTTAACACAGGCGAGGGACCGTTCTCAAATGACAGCTTGTACATGGCCATTGGCCTAGGAGGCTACAGGAGTTTAACCGTGTGGAATGGGCTGATTCACAGCACTTGACCTTGGTGCCAAAGGGTGATCTTACAAACATTTAATTTACCTGCATATATGTAGCCTAAGTGGCTAGCTCTACTCCACAATTACATCTACCCGGAGACCTCACAGGTAGAGTTTTTACATTCACAGCCTGTCTTGTAAATGCTGTATCCACAAGCCCTCACTGTAAAGAGGAAAATACTACTGAGGAGATTCAGGGCTGGGTTCACTTGTAGTCTCCACATCACTAAATCAAGGTCCAGGAAAACTTTTAATTGTCCTTGTGCCTTTGGCTCTTATTAAAACTGTCAGCTCAGACTTAATCTGTGCTGCAGGGTGAAGCCCTGCAGAAAGGATAGAGGTGGAATTTAACACCTCCCTGTTCCAAGTGCAAACCAGCAGCTGCCTGCCAGACAATCGTTTTGTTTCATACAGAAGCCCATCATATCAAATAATTTTCAGCTGTGCTTTTTTTCGGGCCATGGAGTGAGGACCCCAAAATAGCCTATTCTGACTTACTAAGCTGGTGGGATCAGTGTGAATGGCAGAGAAAGGCAGAGCTCCCCATAAACTGCTGAAGTGACCCACACAGTGGCGGGATCTTCAAAAATTTTATCAGTATTGGTAAGCCCTATATTACATATTTTTGCCTCCTAAAATCTGATGATCTTCTCATAAGGAAATGTGCTTTGTGCAGGTGCTAAAATAGGCACCTGATGTCTCTTTGCAGGCTGCAGGGCACCCAAGAAATCCACGTGGTGCTGGTAGAGAAGGTAGAGTGTAGGAAAGCCCCATTCTTTTCTGAGGTGTGGATTTCTCAGGTGGCACCAGATGCTCACATTTAAGCATCTGAGATGGTCTCAGGTGCATGAAACCTGCATGTGAGTGTTTGAGTGGACAGGAGCAGGCAAGTGGGCAAGGCAAAGCAAGCGTATTGGCCTGTGTCAGATATGAAAGGCAGAAACTTATATTGCCTACATACTGACATCAGCACAACCCACACCAACTCGCAGTCTGTGTGAAGAGCTTTGGCCAGACAGTTGTGAACACATGCTACTGTAATGTATTAGGAATTCAAGGTCCTTGCTAATAGGGCATTTGACATCCCACCCAGTAATGTGTGTCAGTGGCTTCATCCATGCAGCTCTCACTGCCCAGATAGATGTCTTAAACTTTAGTGCGAGCACTAAATAAATGTGCAGGAACTGCAGGATTTGAGGGATGTATCCACATAATGTGTTCCTGTTCACAGCCAGTTTTCCACCTCCCTTTCTTATATACAGTACCCGCTTGTACTGGGTTGCTTTTCCACGTGTTTCACAGCCTAAGGGAAGAGAAACCAGAGTGAGTGTCTTCCAAACTGCAAATGCCTTCCCATTTCATCTGTGTATCGGGAAACACCCCACACGGAGGCTTGCTGCTATAAATCCCTTCACCGGCAGATGGTGCTCCTGCCCTGGGAGTGATCTCTCCCTGCAAGCCCGGGTACCCCTGATACTCGTTGCTGGTGCTCGGTCCTGCTGCAGCCACCCAGCCCCTCTGCTGAGGTGGGTCGGAATGGCCCTGTGGAACGGTTTCTTCTCCTCTGAGCTTCTCATGCTACTCAACAGCTGAAGGAGAAAGAGGCCCAGGGCATGAAATGTCTACAGAAAAAAAAAAAAAATGTTGGAAAAGGCAAACTAGAAAAGGAAAGAAGAAATTGTAGAGTTAAAATGCAGAACAGGACAAGCGGCCAGGAGATACAGTGGTGGTAAAAAGTACTTATGAGCTTCTTAGTTTGCCCAGTGGTCTATGCTGGTTTCTGGGAGGCATTTCAAATGAGAAGCATCCCTCCTAACTGCCAGGTGTCTGGCCCAAATCACCCATGTTCGTTGCGGAAGGACATGCTGCCCTGGCAAGAAGGTCAGGGAGACATAATTTTGAAAGGAGTAATCCAGACCGTGCAAACTTGCAGTCAAACAGGACTTTGGACCACATCCTTTTCCCCACTCAGCCACCCACCTTCCTCCACACCTCCTCCTCCTCACAGCCCAGACAACAGCAGGCACAGAGGAGTGAAGGGAGGAGACTGGGGCTGGAGATGAGGGGTTGGCAGGTCTGCTCTGGCCCTCTCTGCATGCCGCATCTGGCCCCCATATCTTGTTGGTGGCCCCAGAGTCAAGGAAACCAAACTTGAGAACTCCAACTAGGTATCTGGCATTGTTAGCTGCACTTGGGTAGGATGCATCCCCCTGTTGATTCCTGCTGAAGATGATGTTCCCCAAAGGGAGGGAAATCAGATCTTGGGCAAAGAACTTTCTTTGCCGGGCCCCTATCACGTTGGAGAACTATTGGGCTGACATTAAGGACTTCAGAGTTTAGCTCCATTTGACTGGTTTGCAGTGGAAAATGAAGCATGGGATTAAGAGCACTGCAGTAGATGAGAGAGCAAAAGTAGCTGTCTGACAAGGAACAGACAATAGCAAAGGATGGGAAGATAACCTAAAGGGGGAGAAAAAACCACCTTCCTTCATGTTCATAGCAGTTCATAGCATCTGCATCCAGGAAGTTAGGAGTGAGCCAAAACTGGAGTTCTTGGTCAAACTTTGCACTGGGACAGAAAGCAAAGGGCTTGATTTTGGTATGGAGTAATTCTCTGTCTCAGGTGGCAGAGAAGTGAGAGTGAAACGACAGCCTTGAGTGATGCTGGCTGGGGAGGGATGGGGAGAGGGCAAAGAAGGGTTTCCTGGGAATAGGCAGGAACTGGAAGGATCAGGGTGAAGTACTGTATGCAATGCTCCTTTTCTGATGCTCCCTTTGGGTTCCTGCTGGCAGACACTCTCCCAGCCAGGTCTCCTCTTCAGGACTGGCTGAACACCCCAAACCTGAGGGGCCTTTGCAAAGGGATGGGAGCTGGAGGGTAAGAAGTTGGGGGTAAACACAATAATCTGGGAAACAGATGAGAGAAAAAGCAGCTGAGTGAAGATTAAAGGGTAAAATACGTACAAATAAGTAAGTGTGGAGCAGAGCTTGAGGAGAGCACTTTCCTGGTGACATCTCATATGGACAGCCAGGGATAGGGAGGCAGATAATGTCTTTCTGTATAGGCAGATCAAATCCTCTGTAACAGCTCTCTCAGCAGGGCTCTTTGGTTAATGCTGTAGGAATCACTTCCTGGAGGTATGGCTCTTCCTCCAGTAGCTATTAATGGGAGGAAGGTGATCAGTTACACTGAGAAAGAAGCCAAAATGAAGCAAGGTGAATCTCACCCCTTTCAACCAGATGCTAACCTAAACTATCACTGTAAAGACACATTCTGCACCTGTGCATTGTCAAATTACCTGCTAACTCTGCACTTTTCAAAAAGCAAATGGACTTTTTAATATTTGTAAATCAACTGAGCACTCAACTGTGTTTTGACTTGCTATATTCAGGTGGCTTAAGACAGACCCTCTTTACCAGATGCTATATTAGGACAATTTTCCCCTAGGGGAATGGAAAGTCTAATCCAAGAAGCTTTTATGTTTCCAGAAGGATTGAGCTCTCAGTAAAGCATTTCCGTAAGTCTCCTGTCCCTTAGCTAGAGTACAGTGTTTAAACAGAAAGTGATGTGAGACCAGCACAGCTTTAGGCATCCAGATTGTGGTGACATAAGGGCTCTGGACCCGAAGGAAAGCAGCCCAGTGGGATCTGTGAATCCATCTGATGTTTCATGCATGGACTTCGTACCTTGATTTGTCTTATCTTCCCCAGCTATCCTTGTGCAGACAATCAGGACGAATTCAGCTTGGCTTCAGTTTAAGTAAGTTTTGGAAGGAGTTGCTGGAAGATTTGGAAACAAAATGATGCTGTTGCTTGGTTACTTGCTGAGCTGGCCTTGCTGTCACTTGTAGCCATCTCACTAGAAGACATTTGTCAAGTGAAGCCACAAGAGGCTTCTTGTGTGGTCACTGTATGAAAGCACACTCTTCCAAATAACCACTAGCATCAATATTCTGACCACTCTGAACTTGCTCAAGACTCACTTGACTTAACTAATGGAAACAGCCATGAACCCCTCCAGTTTTGAAGTGTGGAGGGGGGTTGTCACTGCAGTTTATTTTTATTCCATCAAAAAGTGCTGATGACAGGTAAGGTGAACATCTGTGGAGGTACAGGGTTGTGGGAACATAGCTATGACATCAGGTACAAGGTTATTGCTTGAGGAATTCCATTCTGTCTCAGTTTCCTCCTTTGAGAAGTGGTCTTCCACAGCTGATGGGGTTCTGGTTAAATCAAATACCTCCTTCTTTCCTTTGCTGTATCTATAAGGCAGGCAGGAGTGTCAGGCTGGGACCTTGCCCAAAGTTGCAAAAGAGGATTCAGCCATGGTAGGAGAGTCCACCTGCCCAGAACTCAACCCCATGCATAGAAATGAAATCTCCTGGGGACTGAGAGAGGGAGCAGAGGGAGAGAGACTGCAACAGAGGGGACAAACCCAAGAGTCAGCCAGGCAGGATCAATTTCTTCATGATCCTAAAAGAATCAGCATCCTGAAAATGTTCCCAGTAAAAAAACCAGGCTTGGTGGGCTGACTGCCCTTTTCTTTCCAAAAACCCACTCAAAAGGGACCGTTGGGAAGGAAGGGATAGACCATGGTGGGACATGGTGTGAGCTGTTAAGGTCCTGAGCATAGAGCCATTGGCTTCATGTTATTTGGGGCAGGTTCTTAGTGAAAAATTGGAGGCAAATGTGGCCCTTCATTTTCATCTTAGGTTCTGGCAGACTTGTGGTTCCTTTAATACTTAGTGAAGAGGGTAATGAGACAGTTTCAGAACTGTGTTTTTGAGTCCATGCTGGAGGTACCCACAGGATTTGTAAGTATAAGATTAAAGAGAGATCGAGTGAGTGAGCAGAGCTGGAGGCACTGTCACCACACTGGTTGAGGGCTACCATGGGCAGGAGAATATAGCTGTGCCCACAGAAGTAGGGAGTGCCCTCAAAGAGGAACAAGTCTATTTGCTGGTGAAGCTGAACGGATGTAAAATCTCCCTTGGTTATATGGGTGCCTTTTCTGTATAAACTTGCTAATTGAGCTGTAAAATAAAACTGCAGCCCTTCCTCTCCAATTTCTGCTGCTGCAGCAGTGTGCTAATTTGGTTTTGGAAGGGGGCTGGTGGAAGGTGGCTTTTTGCCAGTGTGAAATTATGCACTAAAAGGTTTTCAGGGAGCCCATCCTCGGAGCAGGGAAGCCTGGGGGCAGGAGCTGCTGTGCCGCTGCACAAGGCTGGGGCAGCTTGGGAAGGTCCTGCAGCTGGACTGGGCTGGGCTGGTGGAAATTCAAGAAAGCCCAAAAGGGTTTAGATGAGGCTGGAATGGAGAACAGATGGGAAACTCAGTGCTCGTGCACCTTGATAGACTCTGCACGGTTCAGAGGATGGGCTGTGGGATTTCATGTCTTCCTTCCGGCACAGCCGTACAGGATTTGCTTCTTGGGTCTGTGTCAGTGCCAGCTGGTGCGGGCATGTGTGCCTGGTGCATGCAGACATGTATGTGCGTGTCACTTTGGGTTGTGTGGGCTATGTGCGTGCTGTGTTTGGGTCTGAACGCAGACGGTGAGGACAGGGATCTGGCTCTCATCACCCAGCAGCAACAGGGCTCTGCCATAAGGACGGCTGTGCACAGGGATGAGGAGGAACCTATTGCTCGGCTCTGACAGTTTGCACCAAGCAGGCATTTGTCCTGCTGCCCACATTGGGGTCTGAGAGGAGGACTGGTCTGGGGCAGTGGAAGAAAAACCAGAGGGCACAGCCTGGCTCTGTTAAATCAGTGTAATTTTTTATTTTTAAAAGATGTACAGAAAAAAGGCAGAGACAGTTCCAGCCCCTGGGGGTCTGGTGAAGCCTGGCATCCCTCACATGTGGCAGGTATATACACCCAGCACACAGGAGGATGTAGAGCTTTGGCTGGCACAGCCCAGACTCACCAGTTTTATACCTTTCACCGTTTCCCATGAAACTGGCTGCATGAAAGGATTCCAGGCAGGATGCTCCAGAAACCATTGCAAGCACAGAGTTCTATGGATAGACTCATCTGCCCATTTTCTAAAGCTTGGCAGCCCTTCTGATCTCACCATTTTCTGCTCACCTTTTGCTCCCTTCCCTGAGCAGCACTGAGCAGCACTGCTGTTCCCTGTCGCAGGGGCACTGGGTAGGTGTTGGCAGTGGGATTGAGAGGTGCAGGGCAGGACAGCGTTTTCCAGCCTTCCTCATGTGCGGGAAGGGCTCCCTGAGGACTCAGCTGCCTGCTCTGGTGCTGTGAGGGCACCCACCCGGGATGCCAGCAGCCTGCCCATGGGGTAGTGAGGCAGCCATGGCTCACCGATGCTTTCTTAAAGTGACCTTTAGTGTCTGAACAGCATTGGGCTGGATTTAAGTAAGGGGCTGACAGAAGAAAAACAGTTAATGAAGCCTTCCTCTGCGGGCCCTTCCTCTGCCTCCTTCCCCAGAAGCCGGGTCAGGGCTTCTAGTGGTCACTGGCTGCTGGGTGCAGCGGCCAGCGGCCCCGTGCAAGCCGTGCAATATCGTTCAAAGGCTGTGCAAGCCCCGTGTGAACACTTCACAACGTGCTGAGTGAGGCATGCAAATGACTTCGGTGCAGACCCTGCCGCACAGTGTGGGGCAGGGACTTCTCGGGACGCTGTCACGGGAGCTGCCCCCACTGCTCGACGCTGTGTTTTCGTGCGGAGCAGATCCACTGGCTGGCATTAGAGACCCGCTCACCACGCTGTGACAAAGCACCTGTAGAATTACAGCAGAGAGAAATCCGAGAGGCTGCAGTGACAAACGCTCGTGAGAAGCGATTGTTTAGGGGGAGAGGAAAAAACCCCGTGTTTGTTTTGGCGAAACACCTACATTCCTTCAAATAAATCATCACAGCACTTGTTTTGTATTTGCAGAAAAATAGCAACAGACATAACCAGGGACTTAAAGAGGCTTGAAATAACATCCTAGTAAATACCCCATGTTGTTATTTCAATCGAGACCCAAGGAAACATCTGAATTTTACCAAGGAAACCCTCTGTGCAAGAGAAAACATCAGCCCGCAGCCCTGCCGGGGCTTTGTTTTGCTGCGGTGTCAGTCTCCCGAGGCGGAATTAGAGGTGCTGGGGAAGGCGCGGAGCAGCGCGTAGCCAGGGCACCCGGGGCCTCCACGCAGCAGGTCGCTCCGCGCTCCCCCGGCTGCTCCCGCCTCGCTCCACCGCCCGGTCCTCTCCCATCCTTAGCGGACCCCGGGGGAAATTGGCGGTGGGGTGTCCCGCTCCAATGGGGGCAGGGGGTCCCGTCAAAATGTGAGGTTCCGAAGCGGAGGCGGGACTGACCCGTCTCCAGTACGGGACGGGGTTCCCGCGCCCAAGGATGGGGTGGGGGGTGACAACCCCCCCATGCTGGGCGAAGTTCCCCACTCCCATGCGGGGCGGGGGGTTCCCCTTTCAGGAACATGCTCCCCCGCAAATAGAGGTGGCGGTGCCCCCCCTCAAGCCCGGGAGGGGCCGCCGTCCACAGGGGCCGGGTACTGAGGAGTGCGGGTGCCCCCGCAAGGCGGGCCTGGGGGGGTCTCACCTGCCGGCGGGGGCGGGGCGGGGGCCGGGGCGCGGGCGGTGCTTCGCCGGGGCGTGCCGAGTGGCCGGCAGGGGGCGCTTCCGCGGCGGCGGGCGGCGGCGGCAGTAGCGGCGGCGGCGGCGGCGGCAGGCGAAGACGATGTTCAAAAGCGGGCGGGGAGCGGCGGCGGCAGCAGCACAGCGCCGAGCACCGGCACCGGGCTGTCGCCATGCGCCTCAGCGCTGCCGCCGTCCTCTGCTTCTGCCTGGTGGGCGCCTGCCGCCTCCGCCGCGGGCTGGAGGCCGCCGCTGTGCGCGGACCGTCGGCGACCGCTCCCCAGCGACCCTCGGCAGCCGCGCCTTCCTCCGCCTCCTCCTCCTCCTCCTCCACCGCCGCCTCCCCCTTCTCCTCCCCGCCGCGGAGGGACGGGGCTCTCCGCAACGGCACCGTGGTGCCGCACCACTACATGGTGGCCCTCTACCAGCGTCTGGCCGCCCGCCACGTCCCCGGCCGCCGCGCCGACACAGTGACGGGCTTTGCGGAGCAGGCTCGCAGCGGTGAGTGCGGGACGCGCAACCCTCCGCACAGCGCAGAGCGCGGCGGAGCAGCTGGAACGGGGCTGGCCCTCCGGGACCCCGCCGTCGGACGTGAGGGAGGACGAGGGTTGGTCTGATGATGATGGGGTTTAGGAATGGGCTTGGGAATGAGGATGGGGCTTGGAGATGGGCTTGAGAACGGATTTGGGATGGAAAGAAAGTTGTGTGTTGACTTGAGGATGGAGCTGTGGATTATGCACGGGTGTGGGGATGGGGCTTCTGCATGGGCTTGGGTGTGCAGACCAGGTTGTGTGTTACTTTGAGTATGTATTTGAGGACGTGGTTGCACACGGAGACGGACTTTACACGTTGATCTGAGAACGGGGTCGTGCCTGGGGTGGGTTGTGCGTGGTTGTGCATGTGGATGTGGCTGGCTGGGAGGTGGGGTTGTGCATTAGTTTGAGCACGGGGTGGTGGCATAGGACGGAGATGAGCTGGAGCTTAACGGGGTAGGGGTTGTGCATCACTTGTTAGACGGGAATGGAGCTGTTCATGAGTTCGAGCTTGGAAATGGGGACGAGTACAGGGATGGGGATGAGGCTGTGTGTAGCATGGGATTGGGGTCACTATGGGAATAGTGCCTGGAGCTGGGAAAGAGTTCCCGGTGGAAATAAAAACTAGGGGACTGTGCATGAGCCTGGGGTCGGGGATGGCGATGGGGCTGCACACGCAGGTCGGGGTAGAGAATGATGCTCGGGGCTGAGGGTGTGGGCAGTTCTCGGGACCTCCACCACTTGGGAGACAGAAGCCCGAAAAGCTCCGTGAGGCAACTCGAAGGAAGCGGCTCAGCCCCGGGTGCCGCTGCGCTCCGGAGCAGCTCCTGCCGACCCGCCGTGAACTCGGCTCGGCATCGCCGTCCCCTTCTCCCTCTCCCACCTCTTGTGTCTCCTTCATACCCGCGGATCTGGTGATAATAATCAAATAAACACATTTACGGACTTAACAATATATTTTATATATATGTAATATATATATACACATTGAGAAGGTGGCTCGGCTGGGGAAAAAATATAATCCCGATCGAATAAAATAAAAAGACAAACGGAAAAGCAGCTCCAGCCTCCCCCCGTGCCTGTCGCCGCCTGCCCCGTGGTGGGAGAGCGGCGGCTGTTGGTGCGGAGCCGCCTGCAGACCCCCAAGCCCCATCCCCAAACCCAGGAGGGCCGTATCCTGCCGGCAGTCTTGGCCGGAAGGGTTTGGCTGAAAGCTGGTGGGGAAACGGCGGGGAATCGAGGCGGGACGGGGGGAGGATGCTGCGATGGGCGGCAGGGCAGTGCCCGCCTTGGGAGAGCCGGGGGCAAACTGCGCGCAGGTCCTGGGAAGTTTCAGGGCAAAATGAAACCAGATGGACTTCTTCAAAGGGATCTCCTGATCTGCTCCTCACGGGAATTTTACATATGCTTCTAAAATAGTAATAAAAATATTAATATAAAAAAGGTAATAATAATGATGATCATGATAACAGCAAATGATGGGGAGGAAACGCTTTCCCACCCGAAGCGCGATGCAGACTGTAGCCCAGGGCTCTGCCGGGAGCGGGTCGGGGGGCTCGGGCACAGCACAGCAGCGATGTTTGCAGATCAGGTTTCTAGTTGGAGAGGGAGAAAATAAAAACCAACCCTTCCAGAACTCATTCATCTCTTCCCCCAACTCCACCTCCTTTAGTTTTGGTTTTTTCTTTGGTTTTTTGTTGGTTGGTTGTTATTTTTTTTTTTGTTGTTGTTGTTGTTTGTTTTGATTTTGTTGTTTTGTTTTTGGTTTTTTTTTTTTTTCTTTTTTTAAATTCACATTGAGCATATTAAATCAGTACCAGAAACTGCACAAGTCTGCGTTTGGGCTTTGGATCCACCAGAAACAGTGACGAATTAAAACTGGGCTCACTTTCAGCTTCTGTGAGCGCCTCTGCCATACACGCTGAGGCACAACGCCTGAGTCCCCGACATGTGCCTGGCGAAGGAAAGATGTTCACAGCATTTCACTTGGCATGGCTGGGGCTGTGACACTAAGGGCAGGAGAAATCAGTGACAACCTGCTGTTTGGAGGTGCAGCTGTGCCGTGCGTGTTCTGCTGGGGCTTCAGTGTCAAAACAGGATAGTGATGCAGCTAGGGGCACTGGAACACCCGGGAGGACAGAGAGAAGTCTCCTCAGCCACTTGTTTGAATTGATTCCTCTCTCTCTCTCTGCCTTTTCCTGCCCGGTTTTTTTTTTTGTGGTTTTTTTTTTTTGTTGTTTTTTTTTTTTTTTTTTTGGTGCCTTCTTCCAGGATGCAGGTTTTGTCCCTGCTAGGATGCTCCGTGAGCCTTGATGCAAGGCAGTGATCTCTCCCCTGAGCTCCGTGTCCTTTGTGCCTCTGTAAAGAAAGCTTGTCTTCAGCTCGCTGGATTTTTATAGCTTTTTCCTCTTTTTTTGTTTTATTTTTGGTTTATCTCATGCAGATGCCTCCCTAGCAGCCCTCGAGCAGCGATACCTCTTCGACATCTCCAGCTTGCCCGACACAGAGGAGATGACGGGTGCGGAGCTTCGAATCCTGCGCGCCCTCCCTGAAAATCGGAGCTTGGCCCTGTCCCCCGAAGGCACGTTCCACCACCTCCTCCTCTCCACCTGCCCAAGCCAAGACGGTGAGGAGCCCCGGCTGCTGGACTCCAGGGCTGCAGACATTGTGGACGCGGGCTTCTCCAAATGGGAGGTGTTTGATGTCTGGAAAGCCCTGCGGGATTGGAGGGAGAGGTCTCTCTCGGGCAAGCTGCTGTGCTTCCTGCTGAGGATCGTCTCGGATCAGTCGGGGCGGCTCCTGCCCCTCCGACAGCTGGGGTTCAGCAAGCCCCGGCCGCAGCCTCACGAGAGAGCCCTGCTCGTGGCCTTCTCCCACACCCAGAGGAAGGAGAACCTCTTCAAGGAGATCCGGGATAAGATTAAGGCCCTGAGCAGCCCCCTCTTCATGGAGCCCCCCGATCCCGGCCAGGAGGCGTTTCCCAAGAGGAGAAAGAGACGGACTACCATCGCCGCCCGGACTGGGGGCAGAGGCCACGGGAAGAAGGCGAAGACCCGCTGCAGCAGGAAGCCCCTGCATGTGAACTTCAAGGAACTGGGCTGGGACGACTGGATAATTGCCCCCCTGGATTACGAGGCATATCACTGCGAGGGGGTCTGCGACTTCCCCCTGCGCTCCCACCTGGAGCCCACCAACCATGCCATCATCCAGACCCTGATGAACTCCATGGACCCGGAGTCCACCCCCCCCAGCTGCTGCGTGCCCTCCAAGCTCAGCCCCATCAGCATCCTTTACATAGACTCTGGGAACAATGTGGTTTACAAACAGTACGAGGACATGGTCGTGGAGACATGTGGCTGCAGGTAGCAATTTCTGCAGCTCTCCCCCTCCCCTCCCTGCCCAGCCCAGAGCAGCCCAGCAGCCTTACCCCTTTTTATATATATAAGTGCAAATATATATATATAAAATAGATATATACACACATGCACACTTTGGTGTGTGCCTTTCCAAAAGCCAAGCTCAGAGCAGGTGTCCCTTGCTTTCGTGGGGCTGTCCTGGCCGTGAACCTGGAAGATATGGGAGATGCCTTCCCCTAGACAGTGAGGCTGTATCTTGGTCTGCCCCGGGCCCTCCCAAAGACAGTGTGACTCCCACCACCCCTGCTGCGTTTCCCGGGGCTCAGCCAGAGCTGATACACTGTGGTGGGAGACAGGGCTCCCTGCCTGGAGCTCCTGCCATCTCTGTGCCTTGCCTGCTCCCACCAGAAGGGGAACAGAGCCACTGGGAATGCCTTCTCAGCCTCCGAGCTCTGCCTGGTCCACTCCACTTGCTCAAGCTGAGCTGACACTTGGTTTCCCAAAGGATTTGGAAAACATCTGGCCAAAATTGTCTCAGTGTGGGGGATAAACTGGGAGGAGATGGAGTGGTGACTGCAGCACAGGGGTCAGGCCAGCATCACCCTCTGGCTGTGGAGGTGGGGTGGAAGTAAGGTTGGAACACTTTTGTCTGCGTTAAAGGAGTTTTTCTGGCTTCCTTCACATCACTGCCCTGGGTTTGCAGGGGGAAATACAAGGGATCCCTGGGGAAAGGCAGTGGGTGGAGAGTGCGCGACCATGGTGGGGTTGAAGTCATTTGGTCCAGACCTGTTTGCAGTGGGGAGAGATTTGTGCTTCTGCTACTGGGGACAGTAAAGGAGGTCCCTGTAACTGGAGGTGAGCAAGAGTCGGGGTTGAAGTAGAGCTCGTGCTTTCAGCAGAGATGGGAACTGCCCTGGAAGGTGTTACCTGGGGATGCCCTGGTTCTGTGTGGTCTGAAGTGCTAGCCTTGCTGCTGCCGATGTCCTGCAGAAGGTACCGGATGGCTGGTTCCATCCCTTTCTGGTAAAAACCCACCTTTCCAAGGCACACCAGGAAATCAGCACCAGCATCAGGCTCTCAAGTCACACAGCTGTCCTCAGTGTGCTGGGAGAGAAGCAGAAGTCTGGAGTTCCCTGGGGAAGAGCCGTTTTGCCTGGGTTCTTTTTCCAAATGATCTTTATAAAAGCACTAAGCTCCACCCCACCTTCTTTTGGCACTGATTTCCCAGTGAGCTGCATCCCTCTCTGGAGTGCCTGCCTCTCCCTGTTCTTAATAGAACCTGGATCTGCCGGGAACAGACATTTCCCATGCAAAAAGCTGAACACCACCCTCAGAGACCACTGTGTAAAGCAGGGTGCTTTGACCCATGCTGAAAGGGCTACAAAATTGTAGTAACTCAGGAGCTGAGTATAAATCAGGCCTTTAAATCAGAGAAGCTTTGAATCCATGCCAGGGCATGTTTGGGATGCTGGGAAGTGTTTCTGCTGCACCTCAGTGGCTTTTGGTACTGAACTTCGGCTTCATGGCTGGGTTGGCTTAGACTAGAGATGCACTTGCACAGATTTTACTTCTGATAGTTTGTTTTTTACTGGTGATCAAGGTGTTGGCAAGTAAACATCAGTGCTTATTAGTGACAATAATAATGTGCTTTTGGGTGACATAAATTCTGCTGGAAAACATACGGGTTTTTTCTATATAAAGCCTGTTTTCCTCCATGGCAAGGGTGTTCTGCTAGGGAGGAATAAGCCTAAACAGGGCAATGAGGGGATCACCTCAAAAAGCTCTACCAAGATCCAAATGATTTCAAAGATCAGGAAAGCCCCAGTGAGGTCCAACAGCTCCTTCTCCCCAGGAAAACAGTACATCAGCAGGGAGAACACTGTGTGCATCAATAACAGTGACACAACCCTCACAGCCTCCCTCCATCCTCACCCCAAGGAGGTCTGCTTTGCATCCACAGGCTGTGGTTGGTTGTAAATCAGAGGAGCAAGTGTGGCACCTGTAAGTCTCGTGTGAAGTTCCTTGGAGCAGCTCTGGCTTTACATCCATGTATCTGAGAGGAAAATCTGGCTCCACACCTCAGTGTGAATGTAAATATATATTAACCGTGATGAACCTGTACCCAGGGGGATGTTCAGAGATGGAGGTTAATGGAGTAGAGGAAGAATCAGGTCTGTGCTGTTAGATTTTCTCACTGTCAGCATGTTTAGGGGGTGTGAGGTGCAGCTAGTGGATGCAGAGGGGCTGGCAGGAGGGCTCATGGGTTTCCTCTGACCTTGGGCTTCAGCATAGGTAGTGAGGGGAAGGAGGTTGGCATGGGCAGCGCTGCAGCTGCTTGGTCTGGAAACACTCCATCATTTATAGAGTTACCAAGCTCTCAAAGTACCTAACTTTTCAATTGCTGCTGTCTACTTGACGGTTTTTCTCATTGCTGAGACAATTTTATTACAGTTTTAGTTTCTTTTATCCCCCTCTCCTTCCTCCAAATATTTGTGGTGGAGGATGGTGAGCCGTTCAAATCCAGGCAAGACACATATAGCTCCTGGCTGATGGCTCTTGTGAGCCTTGGCCAAATAGATATCCTGAGACCTGGTTCTGTGGAACTGTGTTCAAGGGGTGCTGACACCAGCAAACTCCAGTTCTTGTGGCTCTTGTTCAGCCACAGCTGCAAGTAATGGACAGACAGACACTTGTCACCCACCTCAGGTCTGGAGGTGCCCAATGGAGAGCAGGGTAATGGATTGGGCTTTTGATGCTTTACCTGGACCCTAGTTCTGGAGTGCTGTGTGCTGTTTGGGCTCTGTTCTGAGCCCCTTTGCTGGCCCTGGGGAGAATCACTGAGTCACAGTCCAGGCTACAGAACTGGAGCTGCAATAAATGAGGAGGGCGAGGATTTGGGGTTTTGCCCATAGAGGAGCCAGTCTAGCTGCAGGTACCTCTCCCTAAACAGGCATATTTGGTGGGAGACCACGCTTCACCCCACCAGGGCAAGCACAGTGGCAGTGTGGCCCTTTGTGTTCACACTCCTGGTGACACCACCATGCCAGCACTGTCTTAAGAGAGCATCTGCTCCTTTCCTGGGTAAACAACCTCTGGAGAACAGCAGGAGGGAGAAGGATGGTGTTGGACCCTCTTTCTGCTTGCCAACCAGGGCAGGGGGAGTCAGCTTCGTGCCTGAGGCTGCTCCGGGGGGATGAGCAGGGCAAGGCTGGGGGCTCTTCGTGGGTAGCTTCCCATTCTCTCTGGGCAAGTGCATTGGCCACAGCAGTTGGCAGTCACATTGCTCATTGCTCCTGAAGGAATGTTTCCAGAGCAAAAGCCACCAGTCCTCCTTTTCTGAATCCTTGTGTGCAGCTGCAAGGGCTGCCTATCCATTCCCAGGTAAATTCAGAGACTGCACCAAAACAGTGGGATTAGGCTTGGAGAACAGCCAGTGAAGCTGTCACAGATGGAACTGCTGAGCCCTGGTAGGGTGTGAAAGCCTTTCCAGGCAGGGAGATTCCCATGGCCGAGATGCTGCAGCCCTGTCATGTTGGGGAGCAACGCAGGGACCTTTCTGCAAAGGGCATGGAGGAGTAAACCCTGCTTCCAGAGCCAGGTAAGAGAGGCATCAGCTGGGTGATGGTGGTAGCCCAGCCCTGGAACTGGTCCTCCACAGAGCATCACTCTCTAACGTCATAGAAACAGTCCAGGAAAAATGTATTTCTGATCAGTCACCTCTTGCCAGAGTTGATATTTGGGCACACATAAACGTTATAAATAGGAGAGTAGAGTTTGAAGATGGACAAATATGAATTCAGTAGACTCAGAGTGATTTTAATGGATAATTATAGGTTCTCAATCTGCAGTATTTATACAACCTTTCCAGTTTTAAAAACCCCAATAGTTTCCATGCAGAGTACATTTTCCTGGAGGATTTGTTTGACCTTCAGCACCATTTTTATCTGCAGGATATAATTATAGTGAAGCTAGAAATATTAAGCATTTGAAAAGGACTATGTATCTATGCTTAACTGGCTCCCTCCCCTTTTACATGGGAGTGTCATTGTGCAGGAATAGGGAACACACAGAGCGATCCCATTTTGGAAGTGCTGGCCTGGGAGTCAGGGAAGTATGCCTGGTTGGGACAGGATTGGTGCATGTGCCTTGTCTTGGGGCTCCTTGAGTTCTATGAAACTACAGCCTGTGTTTAAGCCACTGCCTGTGTTGTGTCCCAAAGCTCCTGTCCGGTGGGGTCCCATAGCGGGGACTTTCAGAAGCAAAATGGCTTTATGGCCAGTTTAACTGCCTCATGACCATGTGCTTCTGGCCTAGAAATAATTGCCAGGACATGCAGATTTTGTTTCTTTTCATTTTCTCTTTTAAGGAATAATTGTTTGTGTTTTTTAAATTCTCTTAAACTAAAGGGATTGTCTAGCATTCCCCCCTCCCTTTTTTGTTTTTACATCATACTTCAGATCCAATGGTAAAAGGAAAAGGGGTATCCTCTGTCAGGGATAAGCATGTTCAGATGGAAAAGCGCTTGATTCAGGCTTAGCAGCAGCTTCGCCCTGGCATAGCTGCATTGATCCCAGTGGCCTTACTTCTGGTCAGCAGAAAAAGCCATGTCCTCTTTGGCTGTTTGCTGATGCGTGGTGTACCTGTAAGGAAAAGACTGGACAGGCATCACTTCCGATTAAAAGCAAACCCCAAACCTTCTTGTGCCTTCTGCTCAAGTCTGAATGCCAGTGACTTCTGTGTGTCATATGGTTTTTAAGTCATGTCTTGATTACACAACTCTCACTACTGGAGAGAATTGGGTAGGTCTGCAGTGATTTATTGGTCACACTCCTGTTGCAAAACAAGCAACTCCTTTCACTGTTGGTTTTAAGTCCTTATGCCACAAACCTAGGTGTGTGTTTAGGGAGAGTCACCTGTGCTGGCCCCCACCTAACAGCAGACACATGTGCTGCTCTTTGCAGTGCTGCCTCTTGCAGGATGAGACAAAAGAGGCTGGGGCATCACTTAGGATGCTCCAGGGATGACAATCCCATGGAACTACAGCTGGGCAGGTGGAGTGGAGCACATTGGCGTACTGATGGGATGCCTTTGGCTTTGCTCTCCAGACTTAACAGGAGTATTGCCATGAGCTTCAGCTTGATGTTCTTGTCTGTGATAGCAGCATCTACAGTCACTTATTCATGTCAAAAACCACTTGACATATGTTGCTATGACTGGTATGTCATAAATATCAATCGAGCTTATACTCCAGCTGGAGCAAAACTGGTGGGAAATGTCATGGTTTCCTGCTGAGCATGTAGCAAGTCCTGAAACATGAGTGCCTTCTCTTTTGTTTGCAATGGGGCAGCACTGCCGTGTGTCAGGGAGGAAAAAAACCTGCATGGGGCAACGTCAGTGAGAGTCTGGGTATTGGAAGGGGGTAGTCACCCAAAATGGGGGTGTGCCACTAGATTTGAAAGATGGCTTGACCCAAGGGCAATCACATGGACCTTGGCTGGGCAGTGTACTTGCTGTGTCTTGGGTAGAACCAGAGTTATGGTGTGAATTTCTCACTATTCACATCACTCTCTGGGGGCGTGAATGGGCAGGAAAACCCACATGGGCAAAGCCAAGCTCTGGTCTTTGAGAGTGGCATGGTTCTTCCATGACCAGCAGATGGAGAGACTTTGTGTGTCCCACTGGCATCAGAGCAGCATTCCCTGACATCAAGGATCCCTTCATGGCTATGTGGGATCCAAGCAGGGATGCTGGGTGGCAGGAGCAGACTGTAGCAGTGTGCTCACCGCAGAAGTGTGTCCTCTGTGAAACACTTTGGAGAGAGGAGTTGTGGAGTAACTGTTCTATGGATGAGGTGTTGCTGATGATCAGGAGCCTGTGACCTTGTGTGGAGGGGGCAGAGTTTTTCTGCCTTTCCCATGTTTGAATTAATGGCTGGTAAAAGAGTAAGATGTCCCACCAGGCTGGTGTATGTGACATCCTGAATTCTGTCATAAGCTGGTTTATGTCTTCCAAAGTCTTTTAAGGCTCTTTATTCCTAGTACAGCAAGTTGTGAGGTTGAGAGATGTCTCTGAAAATCAGTTATGCTCTATCAGCAAGAGTTCTGGACCTTCAAAAGATGACCAAACTATGGAACCTCCTGACCAAGAACCCAACCCTACATATCAAAGGATGCTTTGCAGCCTTGCACTTCAAGACATACGAAGCCCATGCAGCTGCTTTTTCCTTTTACTGCCACCAGTATCTGAGCAGCCCCCTGGATTTACTGTGATGGAGAGGAGCTGATCGATATGCTGGTGGGAAGGAGCACACCAGTGGATTGACTGATGCGCTGTGTTTGTCTGTGTCTGAGCAGACTAGGGCAGGAAGCACTGGGCAGCAGAGCTCATGGAGACTGGCATTGAAAAATCTTAAACGAAAGCTTGGTCCATTCCTGGAAAGGGCTGAAAACAAAACCCAGCCATTTTTCAGTGTTTTTTCAGCAGGTTTTGCTCTTCATTTTTCTGTCATCATCGCTTACTAGGTCATTTGTACATTCTGTGAGCTCATTTTTCTGCTTCGATACTTGTGCTCGTACTTCGGGCTTTCAGGATGGGGACTGTGCAGCCTTGAGACTTCCTGGGGTGTTTGGTGGGCAGGGGAGAGGAGTCTGTGCCCTCAGTTGGGGGACAGTGAGGGGACAGTTCTGGCAAGGTTGAAGCTGGTGGGAGGAGAGGACCTGCTCACAGTGGGTCACACTCTCAAGTGCTTTTCTGATGGAAGTTGGGAGTGTTTGGGTCTCTCTTCCCCTCCACTTTGCTGTGGGGTCAAATTATGCTGATGCCACCCAGGTCTCCACCATCAGAGTCTGGGTCAAGCCCAGCCTCCTCGTCACTGTTTCATTGGCTTTGGTCCCAGGTTTTGGGGAGATGATGGTAGTGTTCCTCACAGTGTTCCATTCATTTCCTCCATCCTGCCTTGGCAAATTGGTACAAGGGGAGCAGTTTAGGAAAAAAACCCAAGGGGCACAGTTACAAAGTTTAGGGCTCCCTTGCTCCCAGGCTAGTCATTCTTGGTTGCTGGGAGCTGCCAAGCATCAAGGGGCTCACTGGAGCTTAGCCGGCAGCAGCAGAGCATGGAATAACACCCACAGTCCAGGAAAAGGAGTGGTCAAATGTGGAGGAGCTGGGCTTTGGTCCCCGAAGAGGTGCCAAAGTTCAGTGTTTGTGTAGGCAGTGATCAGCTGGGGATGGGGCTTTTTGTAGGGCAGCTCATCCCCTCCTTGGCTGGGGGTGGTGGTGGTCACTCTGGTTACATTCACCCCATGTGCTGCGAGTAATGGACCTTTCAAATAGTGCAGGAAAGGAAGGGTCTGAGTTTCTGAGCTGCTGAACATGCAGTGCTCCCATGTGCTTCAGTCAAAGCCACACTTGTGCAGTGCCTTTGCAAACCAAGCTCTTACAACCCAAGAGTACTTCGTGGCTTTGCCCACCTGGAGTCTCCAGCTCCATCTTGTGCTGTGGCCTTTTGCTGGAGGAGCTGGTGGAGAAGCTGCTCACAAGAACTGAACTCATGTATGCACAGGAAAAGTCCTGCTCCACTCTTGGCGCTCCCCATGTCAGATGCAGGCAGGAGCAAGGTCAGCCCTGCTTGCTGCCAGTTTGCTAAGGCACTATGTATGCCATCACTGTGTGCTCTTCTGAAATCAAGTCAACACTATCTGGAGCACCTTGACAAAACAAGCCTCTCTGCTGGTCAGTCGTGGTTTTATTTATATGTTCTTTTCTTTGATCAGAAAGGAAAACAGCAAAAATTGAAAAAGGATGCATGTTTCCAATAGCCGTATCTCTAGTAGTTACGATTCTTGAAGCAATACTCGTATCCCTGTGTGTACCTCTAAACTAGCCATGTATTTTTTCTGCTTTTTCAGGTCTGAGTGTGTGAAATATCTCTAAAGACGATAGCTCTGTAAGTGATGGTGTAAATGCGTTCTTTGTATGTATTCTAAAGTTTAAATAGGTTGTACATATGGGATTGTAAATGAACTGTAAACAGCAATCTATATTTTCTTGAATATATTATATAGCAGTATATATTTGTTAAATAAGTATTCTTGTATACTCTTCAATAGCCTTCTTAATATTTTGTACAGCTAAGTTTATTAAATATTTTATTGATAATTAGATCTCTGCAAGGACTTTTCTTTTGAAGACTTGTGCATGCGTCCTGAAACCTGACGGCTCATTTTGGAGCAACCTTCATCAGTCACCTTTACTTCCTGGGGTACCCAAGATGTTAAAATCCAAAATGAAAAAGCCATTCATTTTAAACTGCCTTCTGTGGCAACCTCAGGTATTTTCCAAGAAAAAAGGTGCAGAGCAGTGAGTGTTTGCAACAAATTTGTCATGGGATTGTACATACCTTTTCTTTCCTGTGTTTCTGAATACAGTTCACTTGCCTTGACTATGCAGCTCCAGCAAGCCAAACAGGATTCCCTCCATTGACACGAATAGAAAGCTTTAGAGGCTCAGAACTATTGAATTGAGGGGGTAGATGTGAGAGCTGGAAGACTGTCCCCAGCTCAGATCATGCTTGTGACCACACAAAGCTGGCCTAATGGGTTTGCCTTGAGCACAGGACTCTGCCCGGGCAGATGCTAGCTCGCTGTGGTCCCTGCAGAGGGAACCCAAGGGAACGGGAGGGGTGAGGGAGGAACCTGACTTGGTTATGCCTGGTCAAAATATCCCCTTAGGAAATTAGGATGGAATTGGGAATTTCAAAATTTGGGAAATAAAAAAGATACACAGAGGAATAGAGTAGAGAGTCCTTTCCCTGCAAATCAGGTCTGGTAGTTTCATTCCTGGTAGGTATCACTGGTACACGATATATTGCCTAGCATTTGAGAGATTAGGCTGCTTAGTACTACCACAGTGAATATTTTGTTAAAGATTGCTTTTAATTGACTATGTTTTTTTCTTAGTCTGTTCTCCCCTTTTTCAAAGTTTTTTTTTTTTTTTTTTTTTGTACTAGCTAATAAAGCACCCTGGGACACGAAATCCCTTTGCATTTCTAGTAGGTGAACTTAAAAAGTTATAGAATATCCAGAAAGCAGAGAATCTGTAAGATTAGCTTAATCCATCACATTAAATCCTCATTATCACAAAGTGATAATTCCATAGGAATACAGCTGCATTGGACTGTTCTATTTTGGTGCAAAACAGTAGGAATACAAGGACAAAAGGAAACTCATGTCTTGTGCAAAATATTTTTGTGCCGAAGTTCATGTCATGTCACCTCTGTTGTCCTGGTCTTGGTCAACCAATCACTTGGGTCTCTCTAAGCCTGTGTGCAATCCTACTGACTTTATTGATGCTGTACTGGGGCCGTAATTGGGGTTACACACTCCAGTTCATTCTGGATGCTTAAAATCCTGGGGTAGGGTGTGTTTGTGGGTGAAAATACAGGTTCCTTCCTAATAAATACGAGTTGCAGTATGCCCTGCATGATGAGAGCAGATGATGTTCACACTTCAAAACATTTATATTCTGTAAAAGGTATTTCTGTTCCTAACATATTAGATTAGAACAGCTGGATCCTTATAAATTTTAAGGGTGCCTGTTCGGGAAAAGGAGTAGCTGAGTTCTGACGCTGGGAAAGCCTGTTTTCTCCAATTCCAAACCATCTCCATACACAAGCATTCTCTTAATGTATGAAACACAGTGTAGTGTAGAGCTTGGGGGATTTAACTTGAGTTTGAAGTATTTGTAAACCGGGAGAGTGGGGGGCATCCCCACTGCCTCTTTCATTGTGAATTTCTTCAAATAGAATGGAAAAAACTCTCCTTTGCGTGTCTGACTGGCAAACACTGCAGTCAGATAGTCAGATGTTTCAAACATTCTGCAGGATGAGGAAGGAGATTCTCCCATCTACTCTCCCCTCATGAGACCCCCCCCTGCAGTATTGCATCCACCTCTGGGGCCTCCAGCACAAAAGGGATGTGGACCTCTTGGAGTGAGTGCAGAGGAGGCCATGAAGATGGCTCAGAGGGCTGGAGCATCTCTGCTGTGGAGACAGGATGAGAGAGCTGGGCTTGTTCAGCCTGGAGAAGAGCTGGGGAGACATTAAAGCAGTTTCCAGTACCTAAAGGGGCCCACAAGAAATCTGGAGAGGGACTTTTTACAAGGGCATGTAGGGAAAGGACAAGGGGGAATGGCTTTAGATTGAAAAAGGACAGATTTAGACTAGATATTAGGAAGAAATTCTTCATTATGAGGTTAGTCAGGCACTGGCACAGACTGCCCAGAAAAGCTGTGGCTGCCCGATCCCTGGTAGTGTTCAAGGCCAGGTTGGAAGGGGCTTTGAGTAACCTGCTCTAGTGGAAGGTGTCCCTGCCTGTGGCTGGGTTTTGGAACTGGATGAGCTTTAAGGTCCTTTCCATCCCAAACCATTCTATGGTTTGTTTAGCTGCTGTAAACCACTTTCCACAACACAAATACTTGCCTGCAAGCACATTCTTACAGTGATAGAATGGTTTGGGTTGGAAGGCAATAGGTGGAATGGAAAAAACTAATCCATTTATTGTGAGCTTAATCATGTGAAAACAGTCTTTAATTAAATCTCTCCCTGCCTGTCCCATCTGAGCATGCGTGTCAGGCTGTTTCATAACTTCTGCATGATGCTGCTGAGAGCAACAATCACTTCTAGCAGCTGGTTTGTACTCTTACTGCTCTATCTGCTACTTGTACTCCAACCCCATCAGCTGTTCCAGAAATACATCGTGTTTTAATGGTTCCTGTTCACTCACAAACACTCTCTGGATTCTTATTTTGTGAACGTGCCAGGAAAGAGAACATTCGCCTGCAAGTGAAGAGCCTCAGATACTTACTGTGGTTGGGAATCTGAGTGTGACCTGTGACACAGAGTAAAGCAAGTCTCTTGGGTCTAGTAAGTTTATCCAAATCCAGTAATATCTTGAGTGACTTTATTAATGATAACATTGAACATCTTGTTTAAAGTCTTTGCTGGCAATTAGCTAGACCAAAGAAAGGGACAGGGAGTGGATGCATATAAAAAGCCATTTTCTGTAAAATAAATACACAGATAACCTTAACTGCAGAGGGGAGATTATCTGTTGTGGCTTATGTATGCAGTGTCTCCTGTGAGTCAAGAAACTGGTGTTTAGCTTGGAGTCCAACCCCAAATTCTTCACCATAAACACTGGGCAAGCACTCATCAAGCTTCCTGAAGGGACAAACCTCACTAATCCACACATTCTATAGCTCATTCAAAGCAGCAAACTCAGAGCTGGAGGGAGGAAGGGGAAACACTGATTGATTATCTTGGAGTGCTTCTGGATAAAAATGCTGAAGTGAGTCAGGTGCCTACCACCCACTGGTTTTCTCTGCACTTCGCAGATGTCTACTTTGCTTGTGAAATTTGGGGTTTGGCAAGTAATTTAGTGAATTTTGTATGCATGAAGCAATGAAGAGAGCGAACAAGTTGTAAAAATAAAGAATCGAGTTACATTTTACCATAAACCTCTTTATTTTTGTTATTGGAGTTGTGTACTTTGTCATAAAAGGTATCGATCTAGCAAAACACTTGAACGTGAGTCAAAGTCATTTAAGCTAGCAGGATTACTCGTGTGGTGAGAATTAAGCACAAATGTGAATGAGAGATTATGTGCTACTGCATACAGTCAATTCATTTGTGATAGGTTTCCCAAGAATTCTAACATAGTCTAAAATAAGCAAGACCACACTGTGTTCTCATGGGAAGTTGGCACACTTGGACAATAAGCACTTTTGACACTCTCTGTCTGGTGTCATGATGAACACCACAGGCTTCGGAGGAGCTGGTTTCTCATTGTGTGAGATCTGCTCCTCTTAGGAAATACAGCTGTGAAATCTAGACCTATGCTTTTCTGCAATGATTCGAGTAGCAAATTTTCAGATCTTAGCCTTACAGAAACAGCTTTAGGAGGAAGGTAGCAATTGAATTGATAGGCTTTGACAATCTTAGAGAAAATTAATTTAAGAAAATCGTAAGGCATTATCCTGCAGTAGATCTGACCATCACTGACCAGATCTAATTTCAGTTTAGGTCTTAATGCAGTCTGTAGGATTTATTAGAATGGATTAACATTTGTATAAAAGGCATACACAAGTCAAGTACAAGTATTGCAAAATTATTCCCCATACAAAGTATGCACTGTAAACAACTGCTGCTCATAGGTGCTTCCAGGCTTTAATAGTCACGTGTCATCTTTGGTTAATGCAAGATATTTTCTGTCCTCAAGAGATCCACTAAAACAGCTGAACTTTTACAAACTGAGTCCTTGCTTAATTACCTGATCCCATGTACTTTGAAGAAAAAATGTTTTGTTCAATCAGTTCAATGTGTAAATCCAAAACAACCAAGTGAACTTCATTTTTTATGTTGCTAACAGATAAACAGGTGTATATGTGTATATATATCCCTGTGTACGTACATCTATACCCATGTATGTGAACACCCTGCCCCTCACTCTGCCCCAGGGAGCACCTAGGCCAATAGATGCATTTAGCATCTGCCATAAGGCCATCCAACAGGAATGCATGCCAGCATCTGGAGGCTACTGAAACACACACAGAAACCTACAATTATGGATTTCTAAAATGAGAGCAAGAATTGTTTTGATCATGACCAAATATGACCCTGTAGAAAAAAAGAATGTCCCATGACTCTCCCATAAACAGAATCAGTTGCATGGGCACAGTCCCTTTACTCTGAACGTGTCTCATTCCTGTCCGTGCTGCTGCAACTGTGGTATGAATGTTTTTGCCTCAGACATCAGTATCTGCTTCATTACACAGCAGTGGAATCTGAAAATCCACTGACTAGTCTCAAAAGCAGTTTCTGATGTGAAGACAATCGTTTAAACCCACTGTCTGACTGCAGGTTTAAGAACTAGTTCAGAATATCCAGAAACTGAATTCAAATTGCTCTAAATAGTAGTGAAAGATTTGAGGTAGACTTAGACAGAAGTGGAAGGTGTGGTTACAACCTAAGAAAAAATGAAGGAATTAATCAGTCTTTCTGCATCCCAGAGAACATTCTCCAGTACCATTCTCATTAATACCATACTAAAACTCTTAATAAATCATAAGTTAAGATACCCAATGCATGATCTAAATTCTTGTGTTTAGAAGGCCAGGACTTCTCCTGACTATATTCTGTAGCATTTCACTTATTTATAAATGTCTCTACGAACTCCACAGGGAATGTATTTCACAGGTTCATGGCTAGAAAGCTTTTCCTGATTACACTTGGCTCTGTGCCCCTTACTTACATTATTTTCATTTCTAGCTATCGCCTGCAACTTCTTCTGTTATCACAACTGACAGGATGATTTTTCCAGTTTCTAGCTACCTGTGAAGGAGAGGGATGAACAAATGTGAGGAACAGTGTACTTGTCAACAATGTGCTACAGCAAGGATATGGTTCTCAATAGTAACATTTCATGCCATTTTAGGGGTGCAACCATGGCAGAGTAATAGCCATTTTCTCACAGTGGACTTACCTAATTTGTGGCTTGGCAGAAAATTCCATACTTCAGTCCTTCAAGCAAAGAACTGAAATTTAGGCATGCATCAAAATAGGTTTAATTCTTTAAAGTTGCTGAGCAAGCACTGTTCGCATGGACTTCATTAGGAAAGCTAAGCCACCTGTAAGTAGTTATGTGTGGATTCTGCAATCTATTTTAACGTTTAGTATTGGCACATTTGACCAGTGTCCTTTACTTTCTCTACAGTCAATTGAAAACTGAAACACTTGGCCACATTCCAGACCAAAGTTCTATATGCATTCCCTTGCTGAGCAGCCACAGTTACCTTATGGTATTTTTAATACCCTATGGAGTTCTGGCAGCACCTTAAACCACCTCTGAGTCTTGGAGAAACTGCACACCTCATCTTACACAGTTCCCTTGTACGCATCCTGAACTCTGCCTGACCTCTGGTTGACCACCAACCCCATCCAGCCTGGAGCAGGCAGCACTGGGTTGTCCTGGGGCTGTGGGCTGTTCTGGCTGTCATGCACCAGGGTTATGTGGTGGATTAGATGTGTGGAGGGGGCCATGCCTTTCACAGCATACCAGGATTCACTGCCAGGATCCACCCAGAGGGAGATTCCCATCTATACAGAGTAGTCTGATGTTTCTTTCCAAAGCAGGCCAGCTGGGCTGCCCCGAGCCCATCCCTGACAGTTCTGCAGCAGCTGAGTCAGGTGGTAGTAACTCAGGTACACTTATAGCCAGTGAATCAGTGCTGTCTAGAGTGTTAGCAGACAATAAATATTCCACCCTTTGCCAAGTCCTGCAGAGTCCTGAAGACACAGGATGAAGGTACATCACTACTGAATCAATAAAACTATACTTTGGACCAGCCAGTCTCTCTTTAGCTTCCTCTGAAACATCTTAATATAAACCAAGCCATAATATATAATGAACAGAAAAAGAATAGGACAGACTCTCTCACAAAAAATTACACGTTCACAAAATAATTACACCAGTTTCTTGTTAATCACTGAATCTGTGTTTATAATTTGGTCAGGTCATCCTGTAGCCAGTCTGTAATCATGGCAGCCATCTCCTTGCTGGCATCTAGCACAAAGGCATGGCGGAGCCCTTTCTCACAAAGGCGAATGTCCCCGTCTGGAAAATCCATTTTGATCTCATCGTAGTAGTGCTGTGGACACCAGCTGTCTCCAGTTCCATAGTAGAAAATCAGCTAGAAATTAAAGCATATCAAACCATTAATTTGAAACATTACTGATGAAGTCAACAATATCCAACCAAAGACACCAAAGTATTTGGAAATAAGCAGTGCTTCATGACCCAAGATACACTGTGAGAAATACCAAATTGGTAGTTCTCAGTTGTTTCCAAGTCTGCAATTATGATGAAGCCAATTAAATGCCCTGTGACTCAGTTTCCTCCTCTGTAAAACTGTGGAACACAATACAGGCTTAACTCTGAAACCACAGATCTGCTGATGAAAGTCTGGCTGTCTTAAGAAATTTGTTATTATGGATAAAAACATCTAGCTGTCCATGGAGTCCACTCCTAACCAGGCAAAATGCTGTGTTTGCCCTAGCTGTTGTCTGTTTTATGTTAGCTTTCTAGCTATTTAATCAAACAGCAAAATTACCATTAAACTTGATCCAAGTTTGGATCCAGCTTGGGCCAAGCTGAAGGAGCTAACCATTATGGACTTCTTCTGGATAGAAGCTAAAAGAAAGCAGGAGGTTACTGTACATTTGTGAGTAGCTCAGTCTTACTGGCATCTGTTAGGTGTTATCTCAAACCACCTGCCTGGTTGGGCCTTAGGTGGAGGAGCACCTATTGCTCTTAAACCTCAGTGTTAGATGTAAACTAGTGGTGATCCACTCAGCCATGTTAGAATAACAGTAATTAGGGTCATTCTCAGAAGCAAAACTTTTTTTGCTTTGCTAATTTTTAATCATAGAATCATAGAATGGTTTGGGTCAGAAGTGATCTTTAAAGGTCCTCTGGTCCAACCCCCCCCTGCAATGAGCAGGGACATCTTCAACTGGATCAGGTTGTTCAGAGCTGGTCCAACCTGACCTTGAATGTTTCCAGGGATAGAGCATCTACCACCTCTCTGGGTATCACCCCCCCCATTGTAAAAATATTTTTTAGTCTGAATCTACCCTCTTTTAGTTTAAAACCATTACCCCTTGTCCTATCACAACCTTCCCTATCAAAAAGTTTCTCCCCATCTTTCTTATAAGCCCCCTTTAAGTATTGCAAGGCTGCAGTAAGGTATCCCTGGAGCCTTCTCCAGGCTGAACAACCCCAGCTCTCTATCTTTGTGAAATGCTGCCTGTGTAGAGCACAGGCATCTCCTGGAGATCAATGAGCAGTTGTCGTGGTTTTCGTTTGGGTTGTAATATGGAACTCAAATCATACCAAGGTCCATTTTGAGCTTGCCCTAATAACATGGTTCAATGGCATATATGAAGCAGGTGCTATGGGGCCCACTTAAACACCAAAGGCATAAATTCCAGGCAAATATTATATTTAACAAAGTGTCTTTTCCTCTGTTAGAAACACTGAATGTCACTCTTTCTGAAGTCATCAGTTTTCCACATTTTTATTTCAACTTTGCACGCTACAGCTGTATTTTTCAATTTCCATGAAGTATTTGAAGGGAGAATAGTTGTCTGGGAGATGGCAAAAACCTACGGATTTAAACCAAGATTAATAATGATTACTCTTTATACTAAAATGTTTGAATGGAGGTACCAGAAGGATATTGTTTGCTCAACATATCACACACAGAGCCTGGCCCAACTGCATTACTCTCATTTGTTTCATATTTCATTTCTGTACTTCAGTGATAGCAGCAATGCTATCATAAATTAGGGGACAAGAATTTTTCCTTTCATCACAAAAATCTTCAGTTCCATAATTTTTGTAGTCATGTGGAATATAAATAAATGCACCCACAGGGGCAGAGGCGGGCAAAGAGCCCAGACTGCATTTCACGAAATGTTACAAGCTTTTGTCTAACTTGCTCTTCTCTTGTTGAAGCGCACCCAAATCTTGGACATTACTCACTATTGCCTGTATTGAATATTTAATATCTCAGTTCCACAGACACCAACCCAAGTTATACTTCTATGTATACTTGAAACATAGAACATAAGCTGTCCCACATTAACGAACATTATTGGTTTCCTTTGTCACTAATTGCTGGAAACAAAGTATGTTGTTTGCTTTAGCAGAAAATGCCTTTTGATCTTGCCTTTGATTTGTAAATTGTAAGATGTCACACTAACAAAAAGCCAACGTAAAAAGGCCAGCTGCATTCAGACCTTCTGAAAGCCAAACATCTGACCAAATTATGTTTAACCCTGAGCTCCATTACCAGCAGATACAAAAATAAAGATTATGAAACTGAGAAAAAAAAAGAAATGGAGCAACCCCAGTTGAATGGCGTGGTCCTTCACATTATTAGATATTGTGATAGGCTATCATAGAGTCTCATCTCATGATTATTTAGAAAAAGACAAGACATAATTTACACTTATGAAGGATAAAATATTTGGCTTCGTCTTCAAGACCTGTGAAATGGGCTGTTCTCCAGGTAGGGTTGTAAACTTGAGAACTCACAGATTTGGAAACGCCTAAACAACAGATTTATGTACATTCTTAGCTTGTATCTGGTATATGTGCATTATGGTTTAATCTTTCATTGCATGATGCAAAGGATCCTTGACTCACTCAATCCACTGACAGGATGACGTTCAACTGATGAGCTGCTATTTGATAACTTTTTTCATTTTAAATTCTGTGTGTGGTCTGAGGATTTATTTATAACATATTTCATGGTTTACAGACAGAATTTATTTTCCTATGTGCATTGCTCTGGCATGCAGCACTACAGGATTTGTATGCTCACATTTATCAATTTAGTTTTGTGACACCTTAGTGACCATTTTCATCTCCATTTTGCAGATGGAGAGCACAGAAATTAATGTCAAACTACATGCATTAATTTGAAAGTATGCAGTGTAGTTTGAAACACCTAGAAGTGATTTCCCAGTGTGCGTACCATTACACAAAATTGACTATGCTCAAAGGATAGCGCTTCTGGACTTCATTTGTGGGTGCTCTGAAACACTATCTGTCTGTAAAACAGATTTCAAGGTCTTAAATGAGATACTCAGAAAAGTGAGGACAAACTGTGACCATCTGTGAAAGATGTATTACTGACTTCATGAATACATCACCTTGGATGTGAAGTTTAGGTGCCTTTACCATGAAGCTATAAAATCATAGAACAGTTAGTGTTGGAAAGGACCTTAAGATCATCTATTTCCAAGCCTCCTGCCATGGGCAGGGACACCACACACTAAACCATGTCACCCAAGGCTTTGTCCTACTTGGCCTTGAACACCACCATTTTTACTTACTATAGTTCCCTGTTTCTTTCAACAGGCATTTTAAAACTTCTGCCAGAAATGAGGTAGGAGTTCCGCATCCTTCATTACAAAGCTCTTTCAGTTAATGAAAGAGGAAAAAGGAAAAAGTTGTGTTTTAATGAAAGACCACATCTAATGCATACATAAAAGGTGTCTGAATGAAGATCCCAAACTTTGAAGTGCTTGGTAATGCACTGGTTTTAGCAGAGCTTCTGTATACAGTCTGTTGGGCTTGAAGGAGACAAACTAAAAACAAGGTATTTTACATGTGGCGCCAGTACTGGCAACAGTGTTAGCACCTCTAGATCTGCTGCTTTAGACTTCTTTCCCTTAAGCTAATGGTATAACTGAAAGAGGTTGCACTGTCAGATTCTCGCCAGAGGAACATGGGACATCTCCCTGCTGGGTGTCATGCTGGGGGTGTACAGCATGGACAGTGACTTAGTTTGGATCTATTGTGTGTTAATGAAGCAAATGTCATGTCCACATTTACCATGCTTTGGTTCACATCATGGAGTAATCTCAGAGTGTATGAACTCCTTTCAATTGAAACTAAGGGAAAGATGCTCTTTAGGATCACCCTTAGTGAGCTCCAGTCAGTAACGGACATTCAGTCCATGGGATCATAGAATCATAGAATAGTTAGGGTTGGAAAAGACCTTGAGATCATCTAGTTCCAACCCCTCTGCCATGGGCAGGGACACCCCCCACTAAACCATGTCACCCAAGGCCTCATCCAACCTGGCCTTGAACACCTTGATCAAACAACTGTTGGCTAAAGTAATAACTCTCTGAGAGTTGTGGTCAATGGCTCGATGTCCGGCTGGAGACCAGTAACAAGTGGTGTCCCTCAGGGATCGGTGTTGGGACCGGTCTTGTTCAACATCTTTGTCGATGACATGGACAGTGGGATTGAGGGTGCCCTCAGCAAGTTTGCTGATGACACCAAGCTGTGTGGTTCAGTTGATACGCTGGAGGGAAGGGATGCCATCCAGAGGGACCTCGACACGCTTGTGAGGTGGGCTGATGCCAACCTGATGAAGTTTAACCCTGCCAAGTTCAAGGTCCTACACCTGGGTCAGAGCAATCCCAGGCACAGCTACAGGTTGGGCAAAGAAGAGATTCAGAGCAGCCCTGCAGAGAAGGACTTGGGGATGTTGGTCAATGAGAAAATGAACATGAGCCAGCTTCAGTGTGCACTTGCAGCCCAGAAAGCCAACCGTACCCTGGGCTGCATCAAAAGGAGCGTGACCAGCAGGTTGAAGGAGGTGATCCTGCCCCTCTACTCTGCTCTCGTGAGACCGCACTTGGAGTATTGTGTGCAGTTCTGGTGTCCTCAACATAAAAAGGACATGGAACAGTTGGAACAAGTCCAGAGGAGGATGATCAGGGGACTGGAGCACCTCCCGTGTGAAGATAGGCTGAGAAAGTTGGGGCTGTTGAGCCTGGAGAAGGCTGCATGGAGACCTCATAGCAGTCTTCCAGTATCTGAAGGGGGCCTACAAGGATGCTGGGGATGGACTCTTCATTAGGGACTGTAGTGATAGGACAAGGGGTAATGGGTTAAAACTCAAACAGGGGAAGTTTAGATTGGATGTAAGGAAGAAATTCTTTACTGAGAGGGTGGTGAGGCACTGGAATGGGTTGCCCAGGGAGGTTGTGAATGCTCCATCCCTGGCAGTGTTCAAGGCCAGGTTGGATGAGGCCTTGGGTGACATGGTTTAGTGTGAGGTGTCCCTGCCCATGGCAGGGGGGTTGGAACTAGATGATCTTAAGGTCCTTTCCAACCCTAACTATTCTATGATTCTATGCCTACATTGGGAACTTCAGGTCCTCACCACTTAGAATTTACCTCTGTGAATTCTCTTACATTGTGCTTCTCCTGTTTTTAATGTAACAGTGCCAAAGGCACCTGCTGAGAAGAGGAATGATAAGGTTTTGAAAATTTAAGTTCCATTCCAAGCAAAAAAGGGCAGAATATTTACCACCCACTGGCCTTGCTGGTTCATCATTTGTCCAGCCTTTCCAAGTATGACTTCTGTGTTGCTCCTTTCTGGTCTCAGGACTGGCTCTACTCCCCTTTGGCTCATTGTTTTAGCTCTATTCTCCAACTTCCAATTTCGATTACTTCTGCTTCTTATTCTGGTCTCACATTCTTGCCCTGCCAAGTCCAAATTTTAGTCTTCTGTTTTCTCCATCCCATTCTGAGTCTCAATTCCAATCCTAGCTGCTTTCCACCCAGCAATTCTTCACTTTTTTATCAGTATAGAAGCTCTATTCCCAGCCCTATTCCTAAAATATCTTTCAAACTGTCAGTTGTTCCTAGCATAAGGGTGGCGTTCAGTTCAGTGTAAAACCACCTAAATACAGTTAACTGTAGTGTGGTGTTTGCATGTGTACCAGGCATCCAAATTCCCAGCACACAGCAAGGAAAGACATACTCAGTAAAGCCAGCAGTGTTCAGAAAGATACTCAGCTGAAACAGTGGGTGTGTACTGTCAGGTGGGTGAAGCTGCAATTAAGCCACCACCAAGAACTCAGTTGCCTAAGCTGCCATCTGAGATGCTCTAGATACCTGAGGCATCTGCATGAGACTGGCAGGTATGACAGATTTTATAGGACTTTCTGGCAAAGCAGCCGGCAGCCAGATGGGGATATTCCACAGTGCCTCAAATTAAACCAGATGTCCATGTTTAAGGGCCAAATTCCATCTTGACTTCTTCAATAGATTTCTATTGATTCTAATGGGGTAATCTACACCACTAATGCCTACTGCACCTGTAGATTCCTATAAGTAAACTCATAAAGCATGATTCAGGTGTCCATACATAAATATCTGGTAGTGGTAGTTTAACAGTTGGACTCAATGATCTTAAGGGTCTTTTCCAACCTAAATGATTCTGTGATCTCATGCAACTTAAGACGCTAGCATATCCTGTTTGGTCTCCACTGCTGCTACAGACAGCTTATGACTGTCTCATAGGCCAGTCTTGCTTGGGTAGCTCAAATCCATCACTTCGTATAGCACCAGAAGCCTACCTCTATCCAAACAAAAGGAGCCTTTGATTCTTCCTGCCTCCTCCTCCTCCTCTCTACCTCTCACTCACTAGTTCCTTCTATGCTAGCTCAGCATCTATCTCCTCTGTCAAGGTACTTTCCAACCCTAACCATTCTATGATCCTATGATTTTATGAATAGCTTCCCTTTCTAAGGCAAGAATTTTTACCATGAAGTAACAATACATTTCCCCCTGAAACTTATTTGTAGACACTGTAGAAACCTTTGGACTGAAATAAAAAAATAAAGTCAAGTTAGGATAGACACTTGTGTCATATATGCAATTAAAGTTTGGGTACATTATAACCAACTAAGAACAGTTTTGTAACAGGAAGAATTTTATTTGATGCTGCAGTTATTCTCTCTGCTTATTTCATGTGCATATGTTGGTGTGCGCATTCTGTGTGTCTATGTGTGCATATGCCTGCAAATCTAAAACTTTAACATACATATTTCTTAATTACAAACCACCAACAGAATTCAGAATTGTTTTCAAAATGCTTCCCTATACCTGATCTAGTTGAAGATGTCCCTGCTCATTGCAAATGGGGTAGACTAGATGACCTTTGAAAGTCCTTCCCAACCGAAACTACTCTATGGTTCTATGATTCTATGGTTATGCAATAAAACCTAAAAGCAGAATTGCAATTAAGGTGTAAATTTTCAGTGATCTAGATGGTGGTACAGGTTCTGTGAAACCTGACAGACACTTGATTGTCATTTCTGGTGTTGAGGGTCCCCCTTTGAGTGACAAAATGCCTGTGCTCTTTGCCTATGCCACACACAGCCACAAAATACACAGATGCTAGGATGTTACCTATTTTCCTAATATATTAAGACAGATTCATGTTTCCAGAGTCCAAATGTTCTCATCTCATTTTAGCATCAGGAGTATTGCTACTGCAGCATGCAAGCAGGTATGATTAATGAACCATGTGTAACCAGAGGCACATGGGATCTTCATTAATGGTAGGAAATACTGGCATGCACTGTACAATTTGCATGGATCTGTAAAGTACATATTTTCTGTGGACTGTTCGTGGCTGTAGAAGACATCCTGAGTCAGCACAACCACTGTGTCAGCAATGGAAAACTGCTGCCAGCCTAAGCATCCAAAAATGGTGAGTCAGGCCCCCAAAATAATGAGACTAGCTTAAAAGTAATCAGATTTACAAAACAATAAATAGAAGGTTCTTTCTATTTTTCTTCTGGGCTTAAACTTTTTAATACTTGCATTTTTATAATTTTCCTGCCATGAGAGTGTGAGGATTATTTTTTATTCTTTTGCAACACTGAATGCTGAGACCTCCAGGTATTCCTGACTCAGAAGAGAAATGGCAGTTACCCCTGGAATTGACAAAGAATGTGTATGATTCCTAATGCAATACTCTTTTTGTTATGAGTGATTAGAACATGTCCTCTTTCAGGATCTGATGATGAGGGCAGAGTAAAGGGGATGCTTTGCTAGACATTTCAATACCGTGTTTGAAATAGTTAAGCAACTTCGAAGTTTCAAATAGTTTTAAGATAACAGGAATGTTCTCATAAGCTGTTCTACCATTGCACTGCTCAGAAGTATTTTCAGACTTAGCTTCTGTAAAAATAAAACACAAGTCAGAATAGGGCTCTGTCAGCCTACTACTCTGTAATATGGTATGTGTACTCAGACACTGCACAATGATGGCAGCTGCTAAGTAAACATCAGAAGAATCTGAGATTCATATCAACAGGATGTTTACATTTTAAAGAGTTTCTAAGAAAATAATAAAGATTTCCTGCAGTTGACTTCATTGGCACTTGTTTTAGTATGTATGACAGTTCACAGATTTATAAATTACAGAGCGATTTCTTTTATGACTCTGCTGTAGCTGTCAGAGGTCAACACTGAAAAAACAAATCCTAAAAAATTAAAAAATATTAATTGAGTTTCCTCTATCTCTCTGGAATTTGGTACATGTTAGAACAACTTTAGGATCTTATTACATGGGAAGGCACCACTCCAGCTGATGGCACAGAGCGAAGGACTAATCTCTGTGGATATAAACTAGCAGCACATGTGCAATGGTAAGCAAGACTGTACCAGTGGCCTTGCTGAAATCCTTGTGTCTGATACATTTTTCACAGTATTTCAAAAGTCTGGTAACTTTTTCACAGTATTACTCCCTTGTGCAGGCTGAGACAGCAGCTTCCCTCTGGGTGCCACCTCTCAAGAGTAATCAGTGAATAGTTTCATTTGGTCTTGGATGAAAAATGGTTTAAAAGGTATTAACCACAATTAATTTTAGATTTAATCAAGGTTTACAGAAAATGACTTAGCTTCTCTGGAATTATGAAAGCATCCCCACCTTATCCTGCCAAAAGAATACTACAAAAGCCATGGGAACAGACTGGTTTGGGACACACTTTTTTTTGGACTTGCTTCAGTTATACTTTGGCTTTACTAATCAGTTTCTGGGAAGAATTCAAAGACCTGGCATTGCCCTAGGAAGCCCTAAATGCTTTGAGATCTGGTTCTCTGAAACATCAGCTCTCTCCCCTTGTGATCCTCTGGTTGAGATCAGCTGGTGTGATGGCAAGGTCCTTAGAACTTGCTTCTCAAGTTTGTTTTACCAGAATTACGATTCCTCAACTTTCCATGGGCAGTGCAAAGCCAAACTTTTTCTGCTGGACCATTATGAGAAAAGGCTGTTGACAATCTGGGGTACACAATGCTATTTTTACTAACCTGTAGGGGTTGTAGTAAAGGTGTAACGGGCAGCTCAAGTGTTTATGGTGATTTTATTAGAGACATCCTTGTCTCTAAATTGGAGAGACATCAATTTGATAGGTGGACCACTCAGTCGATAAAGAACTGGCTGGATGGCTGCACACAAAGAGCTGTGGTCAATGGCTCGATGTCCGGCTGGAGACCGGTAATGAGTGGTGTCCCTCAGGGATCGGTGTTGGGACCGGTCTTGTTCAACATCTTTGTCGGTGACATGGACAGTGGGATTGAGGGCGCCCTCAGCAAGTTTGCTGATGACACCAAGCTGTGTGGTTCGGTTGATATGCGGGGGAGAAGGAATGCCATCCAGAGGGTGGCATTGTGGGGTGAGAGAGAGTGGGGTGAGAGGCTTGTGAGGTGGGCTGATGCCAACCTTCTGAAGTTTAACCATGCCAAGTGCAAGGTCCTACACCTGGGTTGGAGCAATCCGAGGCACAGCTACAGGTTGGGCAGAGAAGAGATTCAGAGCAGCCCTGCAGAGAAGGACTTGGGGGTGTTGGTCGATGAGAAAATGAACACCAGCCAGCTTCAGTGTGCGCTCGCAGCCCAGAAAGCCAACCGTATCCTGGGCTGCATCAAGAGGAGTGTGACCAGCAGGTCGAAGGAGGTGATCCTGCCCCTCTACTCTGCTCTCATGAAACCGCACTTGGAGTATTGTGTGCAGTTCTGGTGTCCTCAACATAAAAAGGACATGGAACAGTTGGAACAAGTCCAGAGGAGGATGATCAGGGGACTGGAGCACCTCCCGTGTGAAGATAGGCTGAGAAAGTTGGGGCTGTTGAGCCTGGAGGAGAGAAGGCTGCGTGGAGACCTCATAGCAGCCTTCCAGTATCTGAAGGAGGCCTACAAGGATGCTGGGGATGGACTATTCATCAGGGACTGTAGTGACAGGACAAGGGGTAATGAGTTAAAACTCAAACAGGGCAAGTTTAGATTGGATATAAGGAAGAAATTCTTTACTGTGAGGGTGGTGAGGGGCTGCAATGGGTTGCCCAAGGAAGTTGTGAATGCTCCATCCCTGGTGGTGTTCAAGGCCAGGTTGGATGAGGCCTTGGGTAGCATGGTTTAGTGTGGGGTGTCCCTGCCCATGGCAGGGGGGTTGGAACTAGATGATCTTAAGGTCCTTTCCAACCCTAACTATTCTATGATTCTATGATTCTTTTTAACATAAGGAACATGGCCAGTTTTGTTAAACCAACATAAAAAATAAACAAACTAGCTTCCCTGTCTGGAAAGGGCATGAAGAAACATTTTATTTTCAGCAAAATTAGGATGTAAACCCAGAGACATGGCCAGGCATAGTGGCTACTTTGCACATGATTTCAGATGTGTTACTCCTCTCTCCCTGGTGTCAGGTATGGTGTTCCACCCAATGACCAGAGTGCAGGCTCCTGTCCTCTTGCCTTTGTCAGTGTCAACTGGAAATTTGGTAAACTGGGGAAGGGGAAAGAGCCTCTCTTTAACTTTGCTGCAATTAGCAATGCTGCCAACTGCTCTGCACATAGAACCAAGAGATCAAGCGAGGCCACTTGTATTTCCACTTTCTCAGAGATAACAAAGAGTCAAACTCAATGCAAAGCAAAAATGTGTTTTTATAAAAAGGATGTACAAGATTCATCAACAAACCAGGGTGATTAACTTATTTATATTATCTATGTTACTCTTGGAGACTTAAAAGCGCTTCAAGGGTGTATATTTAGATGTGTCAGGAACATGAATATTTCAGAAGTCAAGTCTGTATAAATACAAAAATAAAACCAAACAGACCTGAAACCGCTATTTAAGCAATACTATTATCGGGCCAGATTCTTCTAACCATATTTACTGCAAACAGTATTTTCCCCTGGGTATCAGGCTGACTGACACTGTCTACCTTCAGTGGGTCTTTATCTAAGGTTAATCAGCCAGATTCCTCTTACAACAGCAGGATCTGTAGTAAATGGTAATTTCATTCACTGCCACGCAGTGCTCTGCGGCAGAGGGAGGGAATGTAAGTGATTAAGGGGTAGTAAGGGTTGGATGGTAACTTCTTAAGTATTCTCCAGAAGGCTGGGGAAATACTGTTCTCTTTAATCACCGTGTGAAGCACACACGTTATACTTCTCCCCAAACCCCTGGAAATTAATGTCATCCTTTTCTTATTGGAACACTGCACAGCATCAACGATGGTAACAAGACCTCAGTTACAGAACAAGTGAAGTATCACAGATAAGCGATATTGCAGTGCATTGATCTTCTTGAATGCTCACTCGGATCCTTTTCCACTGAGGAGAGAAAGTGCTGGTCCCTGCTTAGGTATTCTGGGTGCTTCAAAGAGAAGATTGTTCTTGTGGCTAAATGACAAAGGCACCAAAATCCCCAAGCACATGTGCAAGTTCCCTGACTTCAACTCTGCACCTCCAGGGAGAGCAGGCCAAAAAGGATGTGAGACTAGCCAAAAAAAGAGGTGTTTTTGGCTCCACAGAGCACTTTGCACCTACTCAGAGGTTTTGGAAGGTTTTTCACAAATGTAGGAAAGCAACTCACTCAGGCTGTGGGTAGGCAAAGTATTTGTAGCATTCTTTTAACCACTCACCTTCAGATCATGCTCTTCTCACTGGGAATAATTATTAAACCCCTTTGGATGTCTAAAGGGACTCAAACAAAAACACCAGGCAACATCAAACCAGCTGCTTCAGGGGTCAAATAGTTCTTGGTTGCCCAGTTTTAAAAGCTTTCTCTAGCAAAGACTATTTTCCAAAAGCAAAACCTAGCACTTTTTCTGTGGAAATACTTTTTTTTGCAATTTTTACCCTAAATCTCTGCATATCACTGTTGATACTTTTAGAGAACACATTTTCTATGGTACTATTGATGTGACATAAACTTGTATTACTTTACATTTTAAATACACCACTAAAGTAAGCAGGAAGTGGCAAACGTACGTCATTCATTTATTTTTGTTCAAAACTGAATTTCTTCCCCACCTAACTATCTCTATATGGGTGGTTATGTGCCACCACTCAATCTGAGTGAAAGTAAGTTCACGTGCCCATAAACTTCCAGTTCATACTTTTCCCATTTAATTAAAAATTGCAGTCAACAGAGAGTTTGTGGGTCAAGGTTAAAGGGTTAAAGGGAGAACAGCTATAGGGGAGATTATTGCGGGGATCTGTTGCAGACCGCCTGACCAAGAGGAATCTGTGGATGAAGCACTCTACAGATCGACAGGAACAGCCTCAGGCTCGCAGGCCCTTGCTCTCATGGGAGACTTCAACCACCCTGATATCAGTTGGAGCGATGGTATAGCCCGGCACAAGCAATTCAGTAGGTTCCTCGATTGTGTGGAAGACAACTTCCTTCTGCAAGTAATAGAGGAGCTGACAAGGAGAGGTGCCATGCTTGACCTTGTGCTCACCAACAGGGAAGGGCTGGTTGGAAATGTGACGCTCCAGGGCAGCCTTGGATGCAGCGATCATGAGATGGTCAAATTTGAGGTCCTCAGGACAGTGAGAAGAGCGTGCAGCAAGCTCACTGCCCTGGACTTCAAGAGAGCAGACTTTGGCCTCTTCAGGAACCTGCTTAGTATGGTTCCATGGGATACAGCCCTAAAGGGCAGGGGAGCCCAAGACTGTTGGATGATATTCAAGGATCACCTACTACGAGCTCAGAAGTGTTGCATCCCAACTAGAAGGAAGGGCAGCAGGAGGGCCAGGAGACCTCCTTGGATGGATAAGGAGCTGATGAGGAAAATTCAAAGGAAAAAAGAGGCTTATAAAAGGTGGAAGCAAGGAGAAGCAGCCTGGGAAGAATACAGGGATGTTGTCCGGGAAGATACGGACCAGGTTAGGGAAGCTAAGGCCCAGTTAGAATTGAACTTGGTTAGGGATGTTAAGGATAACAGGAAGGGATTCTATAGGTACGTAGTGAATAAAAGACAGACTAGGGACAACGTAGGCACCCTCCGGAAGCTATTGGGAGAACTGGCTACCCTGGATTTGGAGAAGGCTGAGGTTCTTAATGACTTCTTTGTCCCGGTCTTCACTGGCAAAGGCTCTGACCACACCAGCCAAGTCTTGGAAGGCAGATGAAGGGACTGTAAGAATGAAGACCCTAGGCCCACTGCAGGAGAGGATCTGGTTCGAGACCATCTTAAAAACCTAAACGCACACAAGTCCATGGGACCTGATGAAATGCATCTGTGGGTCCTGAAGGAGCTGGCGAATGAAGTTGCTAAGCCACTGTCTGTCATATTTGAAAAGTCATGGCAGTCAGGTGAAGCTCCCGACAACTGGAAAAAGGGAAATATAACCCTCATTTTCAAGAAGGGGAAAATGGATGACTCGGGGAATTACAGACCAGTCAGTCTGCATCAAAACGAGCATGACCAGCAGGTCAAAGGAGGTGATCCTGCCCCTCTACTCTGCTCTCGTGAGACCTCACTTGGAGTATTGTGTGCAGTTCTGGTGTTCTCAACATAAAAAGGACATGGAACAGTTGGAACAAGTCCAGAGAAGGACCATGAGGATGATCAGGGGACTGGAGCACCTCCTGTATGAAGACAGGCTGAGAAAGTTGGGGCTGTTGAGCCTGGAGAAGAGAAGGCTGCGTGGAGACCTCATAGCAGCCTTCCAGTATCTGAACGGGGCCTACAAGGATGCTGGGGATGGACTCTTCATTAGGGACTGTAGTGACAGGACAAGGGGTAATGGGTTAAAACTCAAACAGGGGAAGTTTAGATTGGATATAAGGAAGAAATTCTTTACTGAGAGGGTGGTGAGTACTGGAATGGGTTGCCCAGGGAGGTTGTGAATGCTCCATCCTTGGCGGTGTTCAAGGCCAGGCTGGATGAGGCCTTGGGTGGCATGGTTTAGTGTGAGGTGTCCCTGCCCATGGCAGGGGGGCTGGAACTGGATGATCTTAAGGTCGTTCCCAACCCTAACTATTCTATGATTCTATGAAAAATGATTCTTTTCAGACAACAGATGTTTTTTTCGTCATTGTACCCCTACTTCAGATGTTTCATGTCTTTTTTCCTTACACAGTGTACCTGCTAAACCAGACCACTGGCAAGCTCAAGAAGCCTATAAACCTTTTTTTGGTTAATATGCTAACCAAAAGAATCACAATTTTCAGTTTCTGGAGGAGATGATTTATGGCCTCAAGAAATTATGAACCACTACATAAAGTTTACTTCCAAACTGATTCAAGAATTTCTGAAGTCTGTTGGAGCTCTTGATTTAGATGGGCTTTGGAGCAGATCTTGTACTTTGAAATAAGACTACTGTGTATTACTCATGGACTAATAAACAAAATATATCTCAGTAAGTATAAAATCCAAGAGGTGACTTTTTTAAAAACAGAAGTTCCTCTGTAAGTACCCTTTAAAGCAGTATCTTCTTGATTACAATAGGTTTATAAGCTTGCTTAACAGAAAGAGAATCAATAAAGCTATGTCTTAAAATAAAGCAATGAATGTGGCATGATGCAGTCTTAAAAAGTTAGGTGCTATAGACAGCCTCTATATGAAAATATCATTGTCTGTAATGGGCATGCTAGTGACTGCCCAACATACCCATTTTCCCTTTCCTTTAAAAATTTCTATTCTATCTGTAAAAGCTCTGTGATGCTCAATGGTGATCCATCTTTTAAGAATACGGAATTACACCCACTTCCTTTTGTGGAGGAATGACAATAAACTTCCTGTAGCACAGTAGTATCTTTGCCTCCAGTTTCTGTTAAGAAAGGGAGTTGGTGTTTTTACAGGGAAAGAACATAACTCCTCTGGCTTAGACACGATCAGCTAATGATTCACCATCAAAGCTGAGCAAATCTATCAGCATCCCCTATCTTACTTGTTTGGAGTTTGTGATGTATCACAACTCCCTGTGTCATTGCAATAAGAAGCTTACACTCATGTATTGCTCGATCCAGATGAATTGCTTTAGACACAAATCTTTAATATAGTTCCACTGCTATTTAATGTGTACAACTTCTGTCTTTAGAAGATTACAAGTGGGATATCTCACTTAATTATCCAAAAAATATTCCAGCTCCAATTCTTTCAACATAAATTTGAGCAATTAGCATTGTTAGACTAAGAATCTGGGGTCTGCAGATAAAATGTTTCCTGCTCCCTAACTAGTCATAATTACAGTTAAACCTGGGCATGGAAAGATTGGAATAATTTCGTGTTTCTTCTTCTTTCTTCTTCAGATCACAGAATGCAAATAAGATCCAGAAATAACTTCTATTCCACAGCAGCTGGCAAAGTCAGGTGTTAAGATTGGCTTTTAGCATATGATCACAGCGACTACTAAACAGTATAAATTTTTTTGTAGTGACAGTTTGCCAGTTCTATAGCAACTTGGACTATAGTTCCTGTTTTTATAAACTTCCAACCTTTATAAGTTAAGCCCATTTTTATTGTCAATACACTTGAAATTTAACATAATGCCAACTCAAAATTTTTCCCTAATTCTTACATTCCCAGAAATTACTAGAAGATGAATAAAGGGACACATTTAGCTTCATTTTTAGACCTGCTTTTCCTTCAGTTTGCCAACCGCTTATAAGCTCACTTCAGCTTTTTGTTTTCTTGAGTATGTTTGCCACTTTAAAAGTATGAGGACATAGAAGAATCAATAAAAGAAAGTTAACACAGGTTTAAAAAAAGCTCCTGCCTGCCAAGGCAGTGCTTAGATTGACAGAGTCAACAGAAGCACAGATGAAGGAGACTAGGATACCTGCAAACTCTTACTGTTGGCTATGGGCCTTCATTCAGTAGAAAACACAAGTAATTTTGTAATGTGAAGCATCTGAGCAGACCACCTGAAGTCACTGGAGCTGTAGCTCATTGCCACCACTATGGTCCTCATCCAATGAAGATTTTATACTTAACTTCAAGCATCCGTGCTTGTGATTAAAATTTCCAATAGCAGCTGAAGTCCTGCTCCTGCAAGCTCTTCACTTTTGTACCCTAACACAGTAACCAGCAGCCTTACCTTCAGTTTCAGAGCACTCACAGCTTTATCAGGCTTGCCTGGGACTCCAACTCACATCACCTGCCTGTGGATCCAGGGTCTCCATCTCTGTCCTTTGCCTTTAGTCTCTGCTTCTCAAGCTAAGAGTATTGTAGGAGTATCTGTCTCCAGCTCTGGTCCTGTCCCCTAAATTGAAATTGGACCTACACTGTACATACCTTGTTGCCTTGATGGGTCTGACCTTGCAGCCTGCCTTCCATCACGTCTTTGGCTATGCTCCTGGATGGACTTTGAACCCACCTTGTAGCCTTAGACTTGTCTCTAGTCCCATCTCTGGTCCTGTCTCCTTTTGTTCCTGACTGAATTCTCTGGAGGGATGCTGGACTTGGTTCATTGCTTTAACTTGTCCAGGACAGTTGATGGACCCTTGCCACACTCATGTGCTGTGGGACTGGGCCCTGCTTGGAGGGCACTGCAGTGGTCACCCTTGGCTCACAGCTCCCTTTCCCTCAGAGAACAGGCAGACCCTGCAGATCCCTGACACTCAGAGAGGTGACTGACTAAAATCAATCATTTTCCTTGAATTCATTCAGCTTAACTCATGGAAAGTTTCATTTAAGACTGAGAATATTTGACATCTGCAGGATCATCCCTTCAGTTTCTTCACTGAGATTGCCCCCAAAGTGCAGAACAACTTTGAATGCTCTGCAATAAAAATGAAATACCAGGCATGCCTAGTGCAGTGCAGCGTTCCTTGTTCACATGTGCTATTTCAACTTCTTAAAAAATAAAAATAGAACTGAAACATCTGAACATAACTTTCAAAGTGCAGAGAAGACAAATTGGGTAAGCAAAAAATAAATCAACTTTCAGCCAAAAAAAGAGAACACTTATTTATGAAGTGAACTTTGTACGATATCTATCTACAAGGCACAAAGTAATCTTACAGAGTTCTAGGACCTCTGTTCTAGAAAATTCTGTTCTACAAAAATCTCTAGCAGTGCAAAGTGCTGGAATCATTCATCCTGCAGAAAGACAGGGATGATACCAAAAAATGGAGGGAAGGAAGGGGACACAGTAGAATTATATCTTATAATGATTATTTACTCACACAGAGTCTACCTCAACAGTAGTTCATTAAATGTGGCTTATAAATCATCTGGAATTGTCTGACCATGGTCACACTATCAAATTCTCTCAGCCTCCAGAACAGGATAATCACATCAGAACTCCAATTAGGAACAGTTCCTGGCCTGTGAACCTCTGAACCACGCCTGGGAACTGACCGTGAGAATGCCATCGATCCAGACTAAAACTGTACTAGGATCTATTTCAACATTAAAACTGTACAGACGAGAAAGTTCAGTGCAGGAAAAAGGTCCCCAAAATGACTTAATTTACTTGTATATCAGTAGCTCCAGTCTCCAAGGAATGCACTTTCTGTATCTTTCTTTTACACTACAGTCGAATTGCTGAAACTGTGGAGCCATAATAATTTTGCTGACTCCTTTCTATTATGTTTTGATGGCATGGAAAAACCAAGCCTGCAGAATCCCATGATACCAACTGACATACAACACAGATGGTGCTTGTTCTGCTTTGACCTGTCAATCAGCCTGCACTCATGCCCTGGCTGGCCATCGGCCTGTCTGATCAGAACCCAGGTAACTACTGGCCTCACTGGGAACCACATCTCAGGCTCAGCCATAACACACTGTTTCTCCTCCAACAACAAAAACAGATCAGATAGGATTCTACATCTGATAGTGGTGAATGCTACATCTACAAAGGTGTGGCTCAATGACGCTGTAATGACCGGTGACCCTTTTAATGGTTTCTCCAAAGTCAACAGAAAGGCACTAACATTCAGTTCTGGTGTCCTCAACATAAAAAAGACATGGAATTGTTGGAACAAGTCCAGAGAAGGGCCATGAGGATGATCAGGGGACTGGAGCACCTCCCCTGTGAAGACAGGCTGAGAAAGTTGGGGCTGTTGAGCCTGGAGAAGAGAAGGCTGCGTGGAGACCTCATAGCAGCCTGCCAGTATCTGAAGGGGGGCTATAGGGATGCTAAGGAGAGACTATTCATTAGGGACTGTAGTGACAGGACAAGGGGTAATGGGTTAAAACTTAAACAGGGGAAGTTTAGATTGGATATAAGGAGGAAGTTCTTTACTGTGAGGGTGGTGAGGCACTGGAATGGGTTGCCCGGGGAGGTTGTGAATGCTCCATCCCTGGTGGTGTCCAAGGCCAGGCTGGACAGAGCTTTGGGTAGCATGCTTTAGTGTGAGGTGTCCCTGCCCATGGCAGGGAGGTTGTAACTAGATGATCTTAAGGTCCTTTCCAACCTTAACTATTCTATGATTCTATAAAGGCACAATCAAGCTGGCTGAAATTCTGGTTTTGCACAAATATAACTGGATGTAACATTTACTTATGCATATGGGCTTCCTTGGAAAGTTCTGAGGACTAGTTACCTTCTTTAAGTTTTGCTTTATGGTTGTACTGTCTCTCTCCACAACCTTCATCATTTCTTGGCTTGCCATATATAAGATGTTGGCTGCAGAAAAAGAAACATGCAGTAAGGTAAGTACACAGCAAATCTTTTGGAAAAAGCAGTATGGACCTAACCCTGCAAAAGGGTCAGGCAATTGCAGCAGTCACCACCTTGACAGTCCCACTGATAAAGATCCCACTGACAGAAAGGGCAGAATTTATCTCACCTAACCAAATCATTAAAAAGGCATCTAGAATAAACAAAGTTACCCGGTATTAATCAATGGAATAGGAAAACTACCTTTGGAATATAACTCTATCCATCTATCTTACAGACTTCTGAATCAGCCCATGGTGATGACTCTTTATTTCCTGACCAGAGTAGGAACATTGATGATATTTCAGTGCATACTTTTAGAAAAGTAAAGGTAAGCATGAACAATCACCCATGAAGTGTTTCCAAGATGGGCTTTTAAATACAAAGCATACATCAAGAAGCATTATTAATTAAGAGACATTAAATTATTGCCATGTCAATATGCAATTCATTCAAACACTCAACATAACACATAATAAAAATAATAGCAAATACAAGTATCACTGAAAACTGCAGTCTTGCATAATACTGATGGTACCTACCCAGACAGGACTGGACTGGACACCGAATGTCTATGCCTTACCTTTCTGGAATGTAAAGTATTAAATACCCCTTGGTGCAATTTATTATGAGTTGGTCTGCAAGATACTGTCTCAGAGACATAAATGATTGAGTCTAACATTTGGACACCTCATTAGAAGCAGTCTAATTTTTTGAAGTGTTGAGTTCTGGCAGGTCCCATGCATGTTAGAAAGCAGTGTGAAATCAGCACTTCTGAAAGCTGGGTCACTTTGCCTGGATACCCAAATATTCATAAAAAGAATATTCTTCTGCTTTCTCACCAGTCTGCAAAACCAATGGAAGATCCTGAATGGCTAGATTATATTAAAGCATTTAAATTTGTGGGTCCTAGAATGACTGATGGTATTCTAAAATACTAAATGCTCTCCTGAAAAATGGGAGAAATGGAAACTCTGTGACAATTTTTCAAATCTGAACCAACAAAGTTTTGTGCACAAGTAGCTACTGACAGTGTTGGATCTGATATTGCTCTTGAGATGGGAGTAATGCATTCTCACAGCATGTGATAGGGGAGGAAATGGCAGTCACATAGGTCTTTGGTGGTGGCCAAAACATGGAGTTGGCTGAATTCCAGCAGTGCTCTAAGGAAACAGAGTGCCACAAGAGAGATGAATGATGGCTCCAGAGGTCAAATGTTAAAAGAGAAAGCCAGTGCTCTCAAGTGATAAAAAATGAAAATCCTAGAAAGTAGTATCTACTTCTGAGCCAGTCAAAGAAGATGTAATTCAGTTATATGCCTGCAGAGCTCTGTCTTTTTCAATTAAACACTGAATGCAGCTAGTGCAAGTTCTTCCCTTTCTAGACAAAAGGGTTGCAGATGTGAAATCATATTGACAATACAGCAAATTTCTGGCCTGATCCTACTCTACTGGGTAAAGCAGCCTCCATGTGGTTTTGTGTCTAGCCACCTGGCAATCTAATCCTGTGCTGCAGCTGACAAAAGTCTGCCCATCTACAGTGTTAAGCACATACCCTGACATTGATCTTTTTCCCAATTTAGCTCCAAAAACTGATGCATTATACACCTTTGTTTTAGAAGGATATACACCTTAGAATGCACCTTCAAAAATCATCTAAGAAAACTTTAAATGAGAGGTATCAATGACATTGAGGAATTCCATAGGTATTTAATTAACTTCAGATTGATTCCTGTTTCTAATATGACAAATATGACTAATGCTCAGAAGTCCTTCCTATAAATGAAGCTAGCTGTCTCACAAAGCATTGCTTTGTTTCAGAGGAAAGGCAGAACATGGACAGCAGACCTCGCTACCCTATCTGCTGGTCCTTCAGATGAATTGATGTGGTTTACTATGGAATTACAAGATTTCACAAAGCACTAATTGCAAGAGCCTGGATTTGGTCAGGTGTCTGTGGCAATAACATTTGTACCCAATCCATTATATGAGGATTTTAGTATGTCAGGTCTTCTATATTCCAGTCCAAAATAAGATTGTTGTTAACAGGACACACTGGATAGCCTACCTGCAGTCAGAACTTTTGCCACGACCTTGCAGCATCAGCAGTGGATGGTAGGCAGGGATGAAAATACTGAGTACATTAGTACAGAACCTGACACATACTGTTTTATTCAACGTTACTGGGATTCTGATGACAACTATCCGCCTCCAGTTGAGTCACACAGCAAAAGCGGAAACATTTTAAGTATCTCCCTGCTCCCCTCCCAGTAAGTATTCTCCCATCTCACTGGTTTCTCTGTCCCACCTCTTCTTTTTGGTGTGTACTGCTCATATTTCTGAGTTTGTTTTTTGCAGTAAAACCTAAGAAGTGAAGTGGAATCCACACACTTAGTAAATTTAAGATTAGTCATAAAGACCCTAAAAGTAAAACTGTGTGACAGCAAAGGGAGTAATTACAGTATTTTTAAAAGGAACCATCTCTGAAGGCTTGTGTACTGTGCAAGAAAGGGAACCAGGAAGGCAGGATTAAGCTAAACCGGATGAATGGCAAGGTTCAAGAGTCTATTTCAACCAAACAGAAATCCTTTAAATTTTGGAAACATGATCCTAGGGAAACCAATAAACAGGAACTTAAACTCAGCAGACATTAAGTAAGAGGAAATTGCAAAGAGCAAAAGTAGGCTTCCAAGAACAAACATTAAAATATTTAAAAATAAACAATAAAATATTCCTTAGGTGTATCAAAAACAAGAGGCCTACAACAGAATTTGTGCAGGCTAAGGGAGTAGTTAAAGAAGATAATTACACTGTTTGGAAGCTAAATGACTTTAATTTTTTATTCATCCAAATTTCTTGTTCAATACATTCAGGAGGTTTCTGCTCTCTATATTCTTTTTCTAGCAATATTTTTTTCTCAATGAATAGTGAGGTATCAAGAATTAGCAACAGTGGAGGATCCAGAATATATCAGAGCTAGAAGATACATGTAGAACCATAAATACAGAAAAGAATTTCTGAGTTGACAATAATCCTGTTATGTAAGAATCACCCTGTCCCGTGACTTAGGGAGAAGAAAATAGGCAAACCACTAACGATTTTACAAATGAAAATAGCATTTTACTGATCTATAGTTTCTTGAACATTTCAATAAACACAACCAGATGACAAAAATTACCGGTCTTCTAAAAGCTCTGTTACATTTCACACAATAAACTTTGACTGAAACCATACAGCTGTAAAGTGAAAGGTTGTAATGCGTTAAGAAATAGTCTGGAAGCAAAGAAAAGAACTGGCTGGATGGTCGCATACAAAGAGTTGTGGTCAATGGCTCGATGTCCGGCTGGAGACCAGTAACGAGTGGTGTCCCTCAGGGATCGGTGTTGGGACCAGTCTTGTTCAACATCTTTGCCGGTGACATGGACAGTGGGATTGAGTGCGCCCTCAGCAAGTTTGCTGATGACACCAAGCTGTGTGGTTCGGTTGATAACGCCGGAGGGAAGGGAGGCCATCCAGAGGGACCTTCACATGCTTGTGAGGTGGGCTGATGCCAACCTTCTGAAGTTTAACCATGCCAAGTGCAAGGTCCTACACCTGGGTCAGAGCAATCCCAGGCACAGCTACAGGTTGGGCAGAGAAGAGATTCAGAGCAGCCTTGCAGAGAAGGACTTGGGGATGTTGGTCAATGAGAAAATGAACATGAGCCGGCTTCAGTGTACGCTTGCAGCCCAGAAAGCCAACCGTATCCTGGGCTGCATGAAAAGGAGCGTGACCAGCAGGTCGAAGGAGGTGATCCTGCCCCTCTACTCTGCTCTCGTGAGACCTCACTTGGAGTATTGTGTGCAGTCCAGAGGAGGACCATGAGGATGATCAGGGGACTGGAGCACCTCCCCTGTGAAGACAGGCTGAGAAAGTTGGGGCTGTTGAGCCTGGAGAAGAGAAGGCTGCGTGGAGACCTCATAGCAGCCTTCCAGTATCTGAAGGAGGCCTACAAGGATGCTGGGGAGGGACTATTCATCAGAGACTGTAGTGACAGGACAAGGGGTAATGGGTTAAAACTTAAACAGGGGAAGTTTAGATTGGATATAAGGAAGAAGTTCTTTACTGTGAGGGTGGTGAGGCACTGGAATGGGTTGCCCAGGGAGGTTGTGAATGCTCCATCCTTGGTGGTGTCCAAGGCCAGGCTGGACAGAGCTTTGGGTAGCATGCTTTAGTGTGAGGTGTCCCTGCCCATGGCAGGGAGGTTGGAACTAGATGATCTTAAGGTCCTTTCCAACCCTAACTATTCTATGATTCTATGTCATATTTTCCAACTTTGTTGTAAGAACATAATGGGAGACAATGTAAAAATCTCTGCTAAGGTCAAAATATCCTAAATCTACTGCCTCCCTCTAACCCAAATTACACCGTAAGATTTCTAATGCCTAAGGAAAGCTATATTGAAAGAGACACCATTATAGAGCAGGAACAGTAACCTTCTCTCTTGCTGCTGTGGAATGTCAAACTAGGCTTCTTCAGAAAAGTTATTTTTCTCCAAAGCTAAGTCACAAGTTCAGGGAGAAATCTCTCTGCTATTTCCTAATGCTGTACTTTGCTAACCTTGGCATTTTTTGAATATTTAGTTTTTTCCTTTAAAAAAAAACTTGTTCTGTTTCCTTATTTCATGAATACTGAGCTGCTTTTTCAAAGGAAATAACTCAGAAGAATTCACTTGCTCTCTGTGTCTAATTAGAAAGCCATCTCAAAAGGCTCCCAGGGACTACTACTATGAGCATTTCAGAAGCTCTGAAAATCAGGCTGTGAATTGGGCACAACCAGAAGCCAAGATGTACAAAATGAACAGCCTCTGAAATGTTTCACCAGGCTATGCAGAGGAAGGTTGTCTCGTGAGATCACCATGTCAGTGCACACTGGTGCTACCTAGTGTTACAGTCTCTGGAAAGACTTCCAAACTGTGCTAATGCTTGCTTTAGTGGAAAATCTCAATAGATTCCCAGAATCATTACCAAGAGTCCTGGAAAAATATTCATAGGTTTTGATTGTCATGATTTCAAGTACAATATAAAATGCAACCTAGAGCCCATGTGCTGAACTTCCTGAGTGATGAAGCTATTTCACCAAAATCTGCAGAATTAGTCATTGCACAAAATAAAGTACATCCAGGAGTCTGCAGGACCCTGGCTCAAAGTGTAAAACATATGGAATTCCCACAATGGGCTGGGTGGCAGTTATGACCTTGGTGTCCATACTGAAGTTTGGGTGAACATGCAGCTTCAATCTGTTTGGCATTCACCCCTATACCATACTCATTGAAAAAAGAAATATCTGGGATATAGTAAAGACAAAATAAGATTGGAATTAGTATTCTGAAAAATCATTACACGTGAAAGGTAAGGCTGAATGTGGGATGAGAGGTCAGGAGGCCTGGAATTTTTCTGAACTATCACTGAAGTCCTTTGAGACCCTCTGCAAATTACAAAATCTTTATGTCTCAGTTTCCTCATTTTAAAAACATGTTTCAGGCTGCTATGACAACGAAGTGCTTTTTTGTAGACTGTCTTAAAAATACTTGAAGTGAAAAGCATTGTGTAAACATAACTATTAATTAGTCTTTAAGAATAATGAAATTTACAGAGCCAAATTGATCATGTCCCTTTAGACGTGCTCACTACTACCTTAAATACTGCATTTAATAGTAAACAAATAACAAAATCTTCAAACCTGATGAAAAATACATTAAAAACAGAGATAAGGGCTAGTTTGTAAGTACCCAAAATCAGGATGTGTCTCTGTGACAAAATTTTACTTGTTGAACTTCAAATCTTTCTCTAAATTGGCTTAGTGAAGCCAACACAAAAGGTTTGGAGGACACAATACTATGCGCCCATACACTTCTGCATATGATCTGCTCTCTACTTTTAACAGGAATGCTTAAACTGATAATCTGAAGGAGCAAACTGATATCTGAAGGAGCAAAAGTGTCCCATAGTTTGACATAGGTATGTCTTCCATCAACGACTAACTAACACTTTGTTCAACCAAAATAAGGTGATCTTTTCATAAAATGAAGGTGTAGGCAGTGTTTGCATGAGCTTTATGAAAAGTTGTTCAGTTGATGTAGTTTTCTACTGAAAGCAAGCCAGTTCTACCTGCTTGCTGAAGGAAGAACTTAACCAGTGATAAATAATGAAAACATTAGTCACCTGAAGAACCATACCACAGCACAGGTAAGGTGAGATGTGTAAACAAGATGAACACCAAATACACTAGTTCCTTTGATAACTTGGATATTCAGACCCCAAAATGAGAAGGCAGTTTTCATGGACAGGTATGTGAGCACTTCAGAACTCTAGTCAGACACACATAATGACTTGAGAGCACTTTGGCATCTTGGCATGGATGGTTTGCAATATCAAGGCTAGCATAGAATTCGAAATCCTGGCTTATAGAGATTTGACTCCAGAAGTCATCTCTATCCACTGAGGACACATAAGCTGCAGTCCTTTCATGAAAAGACATTGGAAGAAAGAAACAAAGCTTACTATTTTCTCATCCTTTGCCTGTATGGCAAAAGTCCAGTACCTCTGCACTCTTGATTCCCACCTTTGAAGTGGGGTCCTAAAGATCTGGTCTGGAATCAGGCTAGGATATCTAGGAAAGGAATGTATAGAAGCTCTTTAGTTTTTCCTGCCAATGTATTTTGCTTATTCAATTTATCTGGTTTAACAGTTTAAAGCCAATCTCAGCATCTTATTTCTTAATTTTCGTGGTCTAATCCCATTTCTTCAAATTTGTACTTATGCCTGTGCTGGATTGACACATTATTAGTCAGCCTGGGTCAGTGAGATAATCCAAAGCATAGAAAGGGAAGCATGTAACATGATTCTTTGCAGCATCATGGCTTCTGTAAATATTCCATCATCTGGGTTTTTCACACAGCAACTAAGAAAGGAAAAGCATTTCTCAAAAAAGAAAATGTGGTTGCAAACCTACAGAAACTGGTCAACGTACCTGGTGGCAGCTGTAGAACTGAAAAGCATTTTTTTTACAATCTATTCCACCTCAAGTTGCTGATGCCCCTTGGAACTCATAACCGAGTCACTGGACTTTAATAATGAAAAAATCTGCTGTTAATTATATAATTATCATAAACAATAAGATCTTAGAGCTTAAAGGCAAAATCAAAGTTTTAACAGTCAAATACTGTGTTTATCGTGTTTTCAATACATAAATGCCTTCTTAAAATACCCCAACTTTTTATATGCAGATCTTTAATATACAGAGATTACCTTGAAAATGGAAGCCCTCCATCTATTCCCAGGTCAGGCTTATGAAATTAACTGTCAATTTAGTTTCTCCCCATGATCCTGCCAATGACCTTTTTTCTGCCCTGGTAGGATCATTTCCACCCCATGGACTAAATGTTATTAAGGATCAGTGTCAGTTTAGTCTCATACATGTGCTAAGCAGCGACGACATACTATGCCAAAATGTGTTTGATTTACTTGTGGAGGTTTTGTGATAGAGGAACCCCGATTGGGCTCAAATCAAGGATCCAGAGAAGAAAAGAGTGCTTTATATCATTCGTAGCTCTTTAACCCAAAGTGTCACAGTGAGGACTTAATATCCTTCAGCTAAATTATTAGTTTTCACAAACAATAATGCCTGAAATCAATCAAGCTTTTCAGTGTTTAGGGTTATTTAACCACCAATTCAATTAGCCAGTTCTTAGATGAATACCTGTATCTATTGAGCTGAACTTCAAAACACATTGATATATTCACAATGCAGTCAAGCAAATAACATATTTCCCAATTCTGAAGAAACAGATGACTAGTAGCATTGTTATTGCTGTGTAAACATTTTAGAGCTATAACCTAAACCAGTATGTGTCAGGTGACTCTATGGATCTGTGCTGGAACTTGGAAAGCTGTGCTAATTTGAGGGAAGAAACAATTCTAACTTAGGACAGATAAACCTTTTCTCTAGACTTGATTCTTGAAGCAGTATAGAGATCTTATGTACTTAGTCTGAAATAGACGTTTTTCATCAAGACTTTAAACTTCTTGCTTGATTATTGAATATCCAAAGACCATTTGCTTGCATATTTGCAAGAAAAAGATTAGGTTACAGCCAGATTAATCATAAACTCACACTAGAAAATGAGGGGTCACATTATGTTTTCTGTGTAAATTTAAGATGAGTTGTAACTATGCCTGTAAGGAAAGAAATCTAAAAAAAAAAAAAGACTCTACACATGGTACACATATCTGAAACAGAAAAGAAAGTTAAGTATTTCCGACCTAACCCTGACAAACTCTGAGAGATATACATGCCCTTGGTTAATTTAAAAATCAACTCTGTATTGTGGTGTTATGACTAGATCTTGTTCGGGGTGGTTTTGCTCGGTATCTTAATTATGCAAAAACAATATTGCATCCTTCACTGGGCTAAGGAGATGAATTTACTGTGACAGAAAGAATAGGCAGAAAGAGATGCCATACTAATGAAACAACAGAGACAACAAACTGAAAAAAACCAAAACCTTTTCAACTTCATTGGCTAATAAAGTTCAGGAAATAATCAAAATAGTTTCTTTTCCAACAAAAATGAGTGGTTGTGAAGATAGCCCCAATCTAGACACTTTAATGGATGCACACACACATTCTTTAATAGCTTGTTCATCAGAGTAAAATAAACATAAGACTACAAAGGGTTACCCAAGCTCACTTCATTTCCCTACTGCTGTTGGCTTAGATTATGTTGACTCTATCAACAAGATTGTGGCTGTAGGTGTAAATTTATTAAGTCTCACACATCAAAATATTGTTCTATTTTGTAAGTTAGTAGGAGCTAAGCTCTGGAATAGGTACAGGGAGGAACATAATGCCAAGTTTTTACTTTAAGGTCTGGACAGCAAAATTTCAACAGAACTAACCTTGGAAGAAGATACTATATGGTTTTACAACCAGAAACATTCAGAGGAAAAGGAGACCACAGCCCAACCTTCCCAAATGCAAATCTGGTGCCACTACTCTTACCATTCTTTGATCAACTGACCCCCTACACAGATGAATACAGAGAGCGGAGAGACTTCTGCTGCTGTCTTACTAAGGCCACCATATACCAAGGTGTTGTCTTCCCCCCCCCCCGCAAGAAATTAATAAACTTTCTTTAGCTAGGACCAGAGGAGTTTGTAAGAGACCAGTGGTGACCTCTTGACTGTGGCACAGGCTGTGGGTATTCTCTCTGCTGCTATAGGGTACTCTCAGACCTGGCAGCATGGCAAGTTTTTATCACCCCTCCTGATTTCCCTCAGCCATGCCCTACTTCTCTCTTGATTCTGTTTCCCACCTACACGGACCCTATGCTTTAGATACTTTTAAAAAATTCATATGTATTCTATTAGCTTTTTTTTTTCCAGGCTGAATGTCCTTTAGTTAATTCATGTATTTTTCAGTCAACCAACACCTTCCAGCTGGTCTTTGTCCTCCCTTGTGTTTGAGGCATTTAATAAAAGACAGCTCATTGTGATTAAAAAACATGAATTGGAAGTGCAACCAGGCCCAGAAGAGATCCCTGTAGTTCTTAAAAAATTTTGCAACTCATTTGTAATACAAAGGAATATTAAGAAGTAGAAATAATTAGAACCTTTAAGAGGAAAACCACATAGCATATAGGATACAGCCTGTTACTAAGAACTTCTCAGGACCAAGAAATTATCAAGTGACACCAAAGACACTGAAAGTCAACAAATACTTAGAACTCTCTTAACAAACTACAATCAAAATGTAGAGCTACGTACTACTACAAAAGCCTCAAGTCTTTAAGCCTCTAAGAATTATGTCTTTACTAACTGGCAGACTTTTCTATTGCAGAATTTTTGCCCCTTTCTTGGAAGCATTTTGTTCTGACTATTGTTGGAAATAAGACACTAAACAGAATGGACTTTGGATCTCATTTCCAGGTATTTGTTCCTGTGTAACTCAACGGAGTTAATATAATAATACTTAAAATCATCCAATTTGGAAATAATTTTTCAGCAGTATTTGTCACCATCTCTAAGAAAATACCCTGCTAGGTTAGTACTGTACTATCAGGGTCACAAGTACTGAAATTCAATTCTACTAGATTCAGGTAAAAAAATGAAGAATGGCTATAACTTGCTTATTTAGTCCACATTTCTTACAAAAAAACTGAGCAAAGCTCTTCATTAGTTTGCTTCTCTGACATTACAGACTTACACATTAACGCTTAAACCCAGGGCACAGTATGGTTTTTCCAGGCATGGCTTGATGATATAAAAAATGACAATTCACTGCCCGCCTTTAATTATATCATCATCAACTACTTACTTGTTACAGAATAATCTGCTCTGTTGTTCCACCACCATCACTCTGCAAAGCACATATTTCCACACTGTAAAGCACGTATTTCCACACTGGCTTGCTTTTGATAGCCTTTCCTCTTTTCACCTAAAAAATGCTTTTCCTTCAAAAAATGCTTTTCCTAGTCTCTTAGCTCCCTTTAAATATTAAATGCACTATCTTTTGCTCTGACTTATCAATTTTTCAGCTTCTGCTTTGACAATTGTGAAGTCAAATTTCCACAGTCTGTTTTCTCACAACTGCTTTCCAACAATGAAATTGTTGCTGCTTTTGCAGTTATAAATATGGTCTATATCTGCAACACTGTACTAAATGGAGACAGGAACTGCTTTGTAGCCCTGAGGCCAACTGGAATAGAATGGCCTGTTTTCACATAATCGCATTTCATCTCTATCCAAACTGCTTATTGGAAAGAGTGCATGGCAGTGCTAACTCCTGAACCGTGCCTGAGTACTAGGAAGATGCTAGCTAGAGAAGGCTAAAACTATACCAGAAAATTTAATCAAACAGTATGGCTGATCATACTCCAGTGCCACCAAGAGTGCTACACTCATTTAGCTGATTTCTAGAGGTAACCTGCCTATGTTTGGCAGGTCTTATTATAACATCTGGCATTCAATCTGCAGAATGCAGACCATTCTATGATTAAGACATTCATTCAGACATTTCTGAACTTTCAGATCGACTTTTAAGTAATGCCTGACATTTTTTGCCCATATTTTGTTTTCCCAAAACACTCTGTTGCATCTGTTCCCCTCTTTTGCTTGGTTCTTACTATGGTAAATTGTCCCTCAGTGAAGCTCTGAAGTTCTGGATGACACTCTTGCATCTTTAATTAATGTGCATGAAATTGCAGGGCTAGAAGGGATCTCCACTGGTCTTTGCGTTTTAATAAAAATTAATGATACTATGTCATTTTCAGCATTATCCATCCTGTCCTTAGGCAGCACTCATGATGAAAGTTTCATTATGTTCCTCAGAAATCTAGTCTAGAATTCCATTCTTATCACTAATTAAAACCTAATCTAAATCACCTTTGTTGCAATGTTAGTTACATCACATATTACTTTGTCCACCATGGACATACGGATTAAATTATTCTCCTTTACTCTAAAGCTCTTGCTATGTCTTTCAGTTGTCCCTTGTTTAGTCTAAACAACTCTTAATATATTTATTTTTCCTTGAAGGTCATAATTTCTTGATATCTGTCATAGGATTCACCCAATTAAATGTAAACAGCTAAAGCTTTATTTTAATTCCTTCATAGCCAGTGGAAAGAACAAAACTCATCCTAAAGTAGTCACATAGCATATATGTAGTCACATAGTGTATATGTTACCTATACATTGACCAGCAGGTGAAGGGAGGGGATTCTGCCCCTCTACTTGGCTCTTGTGAGAAACCCCCCTCCCCCCGGAGTACAGCTCTCAGGCCTCTAACATAAGAAGGATGTAGACCTGCTGGAGCAAGTTGAGGAGGCCACAAAGATGCCCCGAAGGCTGTAGCACCTCTCCTACAAAGACAGGCTGAGAGAGCTGGGGTTGTTCAGCCTGGAAAAGAGAAGGCACCAGGGAGAACTTAGCCTTCCAATACCTAAAGGGGCCTGCAAGAAGTCTGAAGAGCAACTTTTGACAAGGGCATGTAGGGACATGACGATGGGGAATGGCTTTAAACTGACAGAGGGGGGATTTAGACTAGACATTGAGAAGAAATTCTTCATTGTGAGAGTAGTGAGTCCTGGCACAGGTTGCCCAGAGAAGCTGTGGCTGCAGATCCCTGGCAGTGTTCAAGGCCAAGTTGAACAGGTTTTTGAGCAATTTGGTCTAGAGGAAGGTGTTCCTTCCCAAGGCAGGGGAGTTGTAACTAGATAATCTCTAAGGTCCCTTTGCACCCAAACCATTCTATTATTCTATTTCCCCTGACTAGGACAGGATTTTAAGGTGATTAGTGAATGAACAGAGCTCGATGCTGTAGACACATTAAGTCCTAGCACAAATGTTACCTTTTGTGAATACAGCCAACCTGACTCTCACCTTCAAATTCTCTGTATCTCTGCCATATATTCCCTGCCACTTGCTTCCTCTGCTTAATATATGTATATGTAAGGCAACACATTATGAGAACTAGCTGAACAATCTGTATGTTGCTGGATTCCTTCCTCTACAGACATCAAGCACTTTAGATGGCTTTGAATTTTCTTGGAAAAAGCCTCTCAAATCCGTATGTCATGGTTTGGTGGACATAATATTCAACAGGTCTCTCTGTCTTTAATATTTGGATGTAAAGATAAGTCCGTCCATCATCCTCCTTTCTCCCTGGCTCTTCTTTCCCAAGCAAGTTATGCCCCTTCACACTGATATTCTAGTTCTGCCAGCTCTCCCACCTATGTCTGTTAATCCAATTAACTAATAATTTTGATGATTTTTAAAGGCTTGTAACACTACCTTGTTTTAAGTACTTCTGAAATTTACACTACCTGCACATCGCTTAGCTTATCCATTATTTTCCTGCTAGTATTCCTTTGCTCTCTTATGAATTACTTTGTCTACCATAATTTTAGATCCTTCATGAGTGCACTTTTGCTCACCATGATATAGAAGATTTTTCTATACTTCCCATTAAACTCATCATCAAGCCTTCTTTACTGAATGTTTCAGTGTTAATCACCTTTTCATGGTTAAGGAAGTCAAAGCTCCCATGACACTGGTCTGACTCAAAGTGCTCCAGCCTCTGTACACCCGTGCATACTTGCAAATATTGTTTTGAGGAAGTACAGTGATTTTAATAACTTTGTCTTATGCACTGTGAAAACCACGCAGCCTCATTACACTGGCATTAGTCTTTCACTCTCTATAGTTTGTCTTCATACATCTTTCCTTCCCATGTTGACACTTCCCAGGACAGTTCTGATGTTCTGCTTTACAAAAACTATCATTTACTGCCAATTTTTTCACAAAACACATCTGCTATTTCACCATTTGATATTTAATTGCTATTACTGCTATTACTTTAGCCTCTTGTTTGTGTTGGCTAAGGACTACAATAGGGACTGGGGCCACATTCTGTCAGGTACTAGCAGTGCTGCACACAGAAAAGCCTGAAATGATGCTTTTTTCTGTCACAAGGGACTCTCAAAGAACCTCTACAAATTCTTAGTCTCATTTTTTCAGAAGGAGTCACTGATGCTGCCCTTAGTAAATTTGCCTCACATCAGGATAATGTCACAATAATCTAGTATTACAAAATGCTTGAGAAATACTTTAAAATATGCAAAACACTGGCAAGTTTTAATTCCCATTCCTGGGTATTATCCCAGGTAAACTGGGCAACACACAAGTAAATTAGTAGTTCACTGAGAAGTGTAGCAAAGGGAAGAGTATTAACAGACTGCTTGATAGGATCTTTTTTTGTAACTAAGAGTTAGTTATACTGTGCAGGAGGGCTAAAGGTCTCAGTCAAGAGTTGGCTTTAGTGTGTCAGAGGCAATTCAGATTCTCAGGAAAAACATTATTTCTGCTCCACAGATTCTACAGTCTATTTCTAAATCCATGGCTGTTCAACACTGAGTTGCAGATATGCACGCAGAGTTTTGATCATCGTTCTGAGGGGCTACAAGCAGAGTGAATGAGAAGAAAATAATCTGTTTCCAATTGGACAATTACTGACAAAGACTAGTGTCTTCATGTGCAACAGAGCTCATCTGTACTTTGACATGTTGTAATATGACTCTTTCAAAAGTCCTCTAAACAATAAAGCAAAATTGCTCAAATTGCAAAGTAATGAATCCAATCTAGGTTGGATTCCCATGCTAAATGGAAAAGCCCTGCAAAAAGTAGATTGAACTTTTGAAAGTAAGTTTTCCTCAGGGAATATATTACTATCTGGTCACATTTTGTTCCTGGTAAATTGCTTGTCTTATTGTAAGGTTCTTCACAGGACTGTATCACTAGTTTCCTTTCCAGCTGATCCTCTGCTTTTGAGGATGCAATCTTCTCTGTCATTCCTCAGAAAGTCAGAAAACAGTGGTAAGAACTAGTAATACCAAACAGTAGGGTAATTTCCTATGGGGAAAACATATTTTCTACCAGTAATTATTGCCAACAGCAATCTTGGAAATATAATATAACTTATTGTTTAAAACACCAAACAGAAGGAACTGCTTAGTATCAAGGATGACTAATGCAGGAACATGTGCTTCCACACATGCACACACACATTAGATAAAATGTTGATGTTTAGAGGTTTACAAGACATAAACATTGACTTTGGGTTCTGCTTAAGTTTACACTTGAATTTAGAATGACAACATACCAGTTAATATAGAACCATGATCAACATAAGCAGAAATAGCTCTGATTGTTATGATGGACTTCTCCAATTCAAACTATAGCTGCAGGAAGATCAGAACTACACAAGAAAATCAGTCAGCTGTGCTTGAGAAAGCCAGTAGAGTCTGAAGGAAAATTAAAAAGTTCTTCAACAATTATACCCAGGTGCCTTATAAACAATAGATGCTTTGCTGAGGAGTGCGAAAAATACTCATTTGTGTGATGAAGCATGTGCAGATGAAGTGGGCTGTGTGATGGAAACTGAAATGTCTATGGACTTAATCCTGTCCTAAGTTACTTTGGAACAGCTCCCATCGTCTTCAAATGACAGAACCACACCTTAGTTAGAAAAATTAAGCTCCAGTTTAAGCTCTCACATATTCTGGCAGATGGCCATGATGATGGGATTTCTGCTACGGTCCCAATTTTCAGTCGAGGAAAGTGTCCGCTCTCTTACCCAGCAAGAGAAGCATAGAAGGGTCTCCTGTAGGTGGTGCAGTAATTTAGCATCTCCAAGCAGTAGCTCCCACCTGAGCTCTGCTGGGATTAATATGCTCTACTTGACAACGGTTTATGCATGTGAGTAGTTATATGGAGGTCACTTTAAGTGCGTTTCTGGATCGGAACCCGATGCTGATTCTTTCTTCAGGAACCCTGATGAAATTCAGCAACTCGCCCACCTGTCCTTTGCACAAGGTAAACTTCCTCTCAGGTGGAGTGGCTTAGGTATGAAAGGTGAGTTTCACACCATCTTCCATTAAACATAAACCAATGCTTTTTTGAAATACACCTTGCACTAACCAGCAAGCAATCTCTTGCACCCCTGGTTTTGCTCAAGATAAGCCAGCATTTCCTCCACAGATCCATGAAGACTCTGCAGGCATTTTCTCCTTGCCAATATTGTCACATTAAAGAATTAGGCAAGGGAGACAGTGAGTGCTGGTGGACATTTTCATGACAAGAAACAGCAGCAAAGCAGACTGCAATATTGTTTTAGCTGACTGTAGGAACTACATCCAGACCACTGTCCCCTTTAGGCACATGGAATGACAGGTATTGCATTAGTTAGCAGCTTTTCCAAAAAAAACCCAAAACTTATTCCAAGAAACAAATGCCTACAGTTTACCCATGGGTATGGAGTTAGCGTGTCTTTAAGTGCTTGCTGGAACTGCAAAATGAAAGAGTTCAATGAATCAAGCCAAATTCCCAACCAGTAAATATAACTTATGACAGAGCCACAAAGAGATATTCCTTGGGGAAGTTTAGACAGACACCTTTGAGACAAAAGGCATGAGCCTACTGCAGAAAGGACTTCGTTTGGGGCCTGGGGAAAATAAAGTGCCAATTTCCAGATGACTATCTGGCACCAGCTAGCACAAAGCAACTGTATCTGCTAGCACTTAACTGGCATATACTTATTTTCAACATCCTTTCTGCTTTGTTGACGTTGCCTCTTCCTTTTTCATGCCATTTGCAACACATCATTAGAGTCACTGCAAATTTGTGGGAGTAAATCGTGTCCCTGGGGTTGGAACCCCACCAGGGGTGAATAAACAACCTACCCTTCCCCAGTGAAGTCCCAGCGGTGCCTCACATTTCATGGAAATGATCAGCAGTTCCACTATCAAAACATTCACGCCTTATGAGTAATATTTATGATAGGAGTTTTTAGCATTGGGTTTTCCCCCAAAAAGAAAAGAGGAATAATTAACAGAAATAAACCCAATGAGAAATTTCCACATTATTAGCATTATTTTCACAAGGCTTTCACAGGAAAGTAAAAGCTTTTGCAAGTAATAAAAGTTCTTGTTAAACATCTTTTTTTCTTTCTTTTGGAAATGGAGTAAATTATGAAGCAGATTGACTTTAAAAAATAAATAGGACTATAAATACATAGAAGTCTTTGCCTTCCTCCAGTAACTTAATATGAGCTTCCTAATCTGAAATAAGGAAAAGTTTAGTTCATTCACAGAAAGAATAAAGCAGATGTGAGGTTTTTCCGTCAACTTAAGTGCTGCCTTAGTAAGGTGAGTTGTTCAACTACATTAAACAAACATTTTAGTCAGGCATCACACAGGAAAATAAACAGTAGCAGAGGAAACATGAAAATATTAAAGGCTGTTATTCTTTGGCCCCTTTTCCTGCGAAGCAGGTGATAAAATATTACTGTGTTTCCACAGGTAAGGAAACATGCTCTTAAACACTTTGCAGAAATACATATTACAATCATCACTTAAAATGTCAGCAGTGGATAGGACTCAATTGTGACAGCACACAGAAGCCTGCAGAGAAACTCTGCAGAAGCAGAGGATTTAGCACACCAGGTCAGACTGCTGGGCTGCCGAAAGCAGGCTCTGACCCTGGCAGTATTGAGTTCAGATACAGGCGAAAACCATCTTGTAAGAGAGAACTGTAGAGTTACCTGATTTCAGGAAAGATGACTTCTCCTGAATCTTAATTACTTAGATGCTAGTGAGAGGGAGGGAGATTATCTGCTGTACCATTCTGATCGCTTTCTGCCCCACAGGGCGTCAAAGAATGAACACAGAAAAAAGCGAGGAGACCTGCTGAGCTTCGTTGTTTTTGCCCAGCTGTGATACACTACACTACAGTGTACACATTTAGCATTATTTAATGTAGATGTAATTTATGTACTACGTCAGTAATTTCTGTTCTCCATGAAATTTTCTCTAGCTATACACCATGTCTGAAATTCTATATGTATTTAATCATCAAAGTAGAAAAATATCATTGAAGTTATTTCTGCATTATAGCCAGAAGCTATCTAAACCTTATTTTTTACTACCAGGGCTTTGATTTCAGCCAGCCTGGAAAATCAACTTGAAGATGTACTGCTCTAGGTTCAACGATCTGCACAGATGTCCAGTAGCTTTGGGGTGGGGGGAGGGAAAGCTTTAATCCTCCTGCCCACTATAAAAAATGTAGGCATAAGAATGCAAGGTGCTGCCTGAAATCCTTTGCAGTATCAGTTTCTGTCTCTAATTTAAAGTGCACTGCATGCACATCAGCTTGTCCAGCCAATGTGGTCTGTGGAAGCTGCTCATGACTAGTGTATGTATATATAAGGTTAGTTCCATTCAGTATGCAAGGCTGTTCCATAAGACAAAAGCAAAAGACCTCTGCTTTCTGTGCTGAATTTAGAAATGCTCATAATATCTTCTGTTACTTTTAGGAATTAAATTTTCATTTCAGTGCAAGAAAATAACACCATTTTAATTTTAAACAAAGAAATGTACACTGAATTTTAGCTATGTGGCTGTACAGCTTTTTTAAGCACTATTTAGAACCACAGAATAGCTAGGATTGGAAAGGACCTTAAGATTATCAAGTTCCAACCCCTCTGCCATGGGCAGGGACACTTCACACTAAACCATGTCAGACTTAGGAGGCAAAGCAGTCTTATTTCACCATATAGAATGAGATTTACCTCCTCTGCTTTTTGGTATCTAGTAGAGAGAGGGTTCCTTTGCAGTCACTAATGAGAAACATTTATCTGTTTCACCTGTGATTCATCTATCCTGCTTTAGATGCTAACTATTCAGACAGAATGATGTCCAGAGTGGTCAGATGAACACCACCCATAATGTCATATTTAAAGTCTCTCTGATTATGAAGAAAGAATTGGAACAGAAACAGACCTCAAGGCATGACAAGTCCCAAAGTTGGGATAATTCAAACCCAGAAAGCAATTTTCCAGTTGGCTCCCTGGAAATAAAATTTTAAAATAACTTAAGTCAATGGAAAAGCTTATGATCCACTCCCACAGCAACTGGAAGCCTACGTTTCACTGGCTTTTGATACAAATGCATCTCCCAGATGCTATTTGACAGTTCTGCAAATTTTATCCTACAAGAAAGCTTTTTACTCCATGGCACTTCAGGGATGTACTTTTGCCATCCTGTGCAGTGAACAGACAGAAGTACTTACTGCTGGGAGACAAGCCTCAATCCCTCAGTCAGGATTCTACTTTCTTGTATACAGTCATAAAAGTGCTCCATACAGGCATAAAAGTGGAGTGCCTGAAACTGTCTTAGCTCTTTTTCTCTGTAAAATGAGGGAAACGTAAATACTCCATGTGAAATCTGAATGTCTCCATACTTGTAACAAGATAAAATTTAAATCCAAACTCTGAAATCTTAGTTCCTTGTCTTTTTACAACACCTCTTGGACTCTAAGAATAAACCAGAAATCTACTGTCTCCAGCCTTCACTCTTGTGTCAGCCTAAATTCACCCGAAACCCTCATTTCAGGTTTCTGAGACCCCTCCTTCCCAACTGCAGTGCTCCCCTGCTCCCTGCGTAGGTTAAACAAACAGGGAGATTCCTCCGGGGAAGTCATGGGTTCAAGATCACAAAGGACACACCTCATTTGGGCCAGTTGGAGGTTTTTCTCGCTATTGTGCTTATCTGTATCTTCACTGTCATCCAGACGTTAACCCCTGACCTATGAGCCTGCCTCCCAAAAAAGCCTTGTGGTGTTTACCCATTATGTAATGTCTGTGCTTTTGTGGAAGTTTTATAGGAACAAATGGAGGAAGTTTGCCAGTCAAATGGCTGGACAATAAATCCTGTCCTGTGTAGATAGAATGGATTACTGTCACTGTAAGTCTGCTACTGGCATCTGTCACCGAAGAAATGTTTACAAATTTCAATGTGCTGGAGTGCCAAAGTATTCCAGCACTGCATGACCGTACATGATTTGTACAACAACCACTACTGCACTAGATACGGGTAGCCTTGTTTTGCTAGCCTGAATAAACAGAGTGACAATGTTTCAGATAACTCAAGGTCACTAATGTCCAATTTTTCTGACTATTCATCTCTTAGGTTCATGAATACAAGTACTCAAATGCCAGTTTGTTCACTGTAATACCTTTTCTGCCCTAAAATATCCTTTGGAAGTTAATCCTGGTAGTTTTCCTTTTGGAAGTTTAATCCTGGCAGGTAAACTACTCTCAGACCCCTTTGCTTATTTGTTATAGTCCCTTTATTATTTACATACTGTCTTCCCATCCTTCCCTACAATCATTTATTCTTTACAGTCCCTGCTGTGTCTCCCCTTCTCCTATTTCCCTTCTGGGGCAAGACATTATATTATGTTATCCTTCTGCACCATGTCACTGCAATGCTGTGTGACTGGGGTTTCTCTGTATCATCAGCGATGAAGTTAGGACAATGGAAAGATGAGTTTGCATAAGAAGCAGGAACAAACATAATTCAAAACAGTGAGACAGGTAGTTAATGTAATTCTTCCTTCACTGACTCTTTCAACCATGGGCCTGATTCTGCCTCCACTGAATGGAGCTTTTCACTCTCGATGTCAACAGGAGTGGCACTTGGTTCCGCTATAATTAAGTTTTCAAATCTCATTTCCTTTCAGAGGAGAGAAAACATTGTTGTGACTAAGCTTTGGATGTGGTAACAAATCCCTGGCAGGTTGGTTTGTTTTAACGGACATATTAGTTTTAAGGAAATTTTTACCATCTTTTCTGCCCTTAATCATAGCTTTTATTACAATTACAGTAATGCAACAGAAGTACATGCCAAAGGCAATATGTATACTTTTAATGAGTTGACATGCAACCTTCCTGGAGAGTAGAAACAACTTCATTTGCTGAACGTTTCTGAACCTTATCTAGCAGTTTATTTAGGGACAAGGAATTGATCAGAAAAACATTTCCCACAAATTCAGAGGCTTCAGAAACTCACAGATGAGCACCCCCATAGAACAGACTCTGTTGTTGTGCTAGGTTTAGTGGATTTTTGCTGAATGGTAACATTTTCTATTGTCCACAAACAATACAATAGAAGGTTAACAGGCAATATCCGGAAAGCACTAAGATTATTAATCCACACATGTGGTCTTGAGTCACTGGGCTGTAAAGCATCATCAGTTTCCAAAGATGAAACCAAAGAGGAATTCTGCTTGAGAGAGATGGTATCACAGGCCCAAAGGAACTTGTTGCATCAATAAAGCCTATTTATGCAAGTTTTACAAGACACTGGCTCACAGGGGTTTTCATTCTGGTGTAATGAATTCTGTCAACAAATTGAACATAGGCAGAAATCACATACTATGAGTAAAGAGCCTTCAGCCTGGTTTCTTGTCTTCATTTAGTGTACAGCTTAAACACAGATCAGACACTGGTGCACACAGACAATTACAACAGGCTGACATGCACACATCAACCAGTCTCATTCACCTTGGGACTAAAGAGCTTGGAGAGCCAGGCTCCAACTGCAGCACACAAAATCCATTCTGTTAAAATTATTCCTGCCACTGCTGTGGTCTGGGCCAAGCAGAACTCACAAACAATGGCTGGCCACACTTTTTTTGGAGGTTAATGCAGGCCAAGGACCATTTCCAATACAACCCTGGAAGTGGATAACTGTTTTGAGAGGTAGAAGTTTATCTGTGGGGACCAGAGAAGGATTCCTGGCTTGTGGAGATATGACCCTATAGACCTTCACATACCTTTCTCCGAGACTAACTTGTCAAAGGAAGAAGACTGAAAGACTGGTGTATGTATGACTGCACAGAATCATAGAATCATAGAATAGTTAGGGTTGGAAAGGACCTTAAGATCATCTAGTTCCAACCCCCTTGCCATGGGCAGAGACACCCCACACTAAACCATGCTACCCAAGGCCTCATCCAACCTGGCCTTGAACACCACCAGGGATGGAGCATTCACAACCTCCCTGGGCAACCCATTCCAGTACTCACCACCCTCTCAGTAAAGAATTTCTTCCTTATATCCAATCTAAACTTCCCCTGTTTAAGTTTGAACCTGTTATCCCTTGTCCTGTCACTACAGTCCCTGATGAATAGTCCATCCCCAGCACCCTTGTAGGCCCCCTTCAGATACTGGAAGGCTGCTATGAGGTCTCCATGCAGCCTTCTCCTCTCCAGGCTGAACAGCCCCAACTCTCTCAGCCTGTCTTCATATGGGAGGTGCTCCAGTCCCCTGATCATCCTCCTCTGGACTTGTTCCAACAGTTCCATGTCCTTTTTATGTTGAGGACACCAGAACTGCACACAATACTCCAAGTGAGGTCTCACGAGAGCAGAGTAGAGGGGCAGGATCATCTCCTTCGACCTGCTGGTCATGCTGATTTTGATGCAGCCCAGGATACGGTTGGCTTTCTGGGCTGCAAGCGTACACTGAAGTCGGCTCATGTTCATTTTCTCATTGACCAACACCCCCAAGTCCTTCTCTGCAGGGCTGCTCTGAATCTCTTCTCTGCCCAACCTGTAGCTGTGCCTCGGATTGCTCCAACCCAGGTGTAGGACCTTGCACTTGGCATGGTTAAACTTCAGAAGGTTGGCATCAGCCCACCTCACAAGCATGTGAAGGTCCCTCTGGATGGCATCCCTTCCCTCCGGCGTATCAACCGAACCACACAGCTTGGTGCCATCGGCAAACTTGCTGAGGGCGCCCTCAATCCCACTGTCCATGTCACCAACAAAGATGTTGAACAAGACCGGTCCCAACACCGATCCCTGAGGGACACCACTCGTTACTGGTCTCCAGCCGGACATCGAGCCATTGACCATAACTCTTTGCGTGCGGCCATCCAGCCAGTTCTTTATCCACTGAGTGGTCCACCCATCAAATTGATGTCTCTCCAACTTAGAGACAAGGATGTCATATGGGACAGTGTCGACTGCATGCTTGCTTTCTCAGTCAAAAAACTGCCATAAATTAATAGGAATTCAAGCAGCAAACCACAGGATTCCTATCAGAAATTTACATTATCAACCAGAAGCCTGATTTTGTCAGGCACAGGGTACTGTAATGGAGAGAGGTCTTGTACAACATAAATGGGGCTAAGTTTGGCAGCAAGAACCCTCACTGCCCATTCTGCTTTCAGTCTCTGTACAGTCCTACAGCAAGCCTCCAGTACAGACCAACACATCCACAGACATCCACAGAAGGTAAAGGACCTCGCTGCAATCACAGTTACTCTGGCACATCTGTTTGGACAATTAGTAGGTAAAGTTTAACTGATAGAAGACAGAGCATAACTGGAAATGTAGGAATGTGTTTTTACTACTATTAACACAATCAAAACTTCCTTCTTGCTATTATTACTCTGTTAGCATGTCAATTCTATTCTAAATTATTTTCAACTGCTAACTTACCAAAATACCTGGAATATAGCACAACCCACATTCTGGTTTTTATTCTAAGCTTAATAATTATGTCTGAATTTATTCCTTTTCTTAATGTTGTTACTCTTGCTAGAATGTGCAAAATATGGGTACAATATGCACTTCAGGAATGTTAATCTTCTTTCTCCATATGCCCCCAAAAGTCCTGAAATTCTTCTGTGCATAAAGTAACTTCTATATGTCTTTGCAGGCTGAAGGTCCTTTTCTGAGCTTACCAGTATTCAGATGATAGAATTTATACTGCCAGTTAAATCACAGCTTAAAAAAAAAATATTAGAAAATGCAAAGAACCCTTTGTGAAGCTGATTATTGACATATTTTGACCATCCAGCATGAATGAAATGCAAAAAGTAAGCAGGCATCAGTAAAACAAAACTACATTGTAAAACAGTGTTTTAATCACATAAGATACTATTAGTAGTATAGGTCAGTTTTCTTAAGAAAAAAACATTCTTTGGGAAAATATTTTGTTAGTTTCCCCTTAATTTTCCTTTTAATTGACTGATTTGAGATCTTCCTGTGCCTATGGTCTTAATTTGAGAAAAGATTAGACCCGTCCTTCTTCAAAACTTATTCATAATGCTTTAGCATTCAGCTTTTGCCCACAAAACTACACCAACATTTACTAAACGAGAACAATACAAAAGCTGATGTAACAAAAATAAAATAGGTGCTCACCAATGCAGTCCACACTGAAGAGATTTAAGGAGGTTATTATGGAAGATTCATCACAGGTCTTCATTCCTCGCAGAGCAAACCGCACCAGGGAGGCTTTGGCTCCCTCTGGCAGGAAGGACAGCAAGTAGACAGGCATGTACAGAATGTAGCGAAGTTTGCACAGCAAAGGGGTCATGAGCTTTCCTTGAGGGGACTGAGCCATACGCTCTATTGTTGGAAACAGCAGCACAGAGCGAAGAACCTGTCAGGCCATGAGAAAATTACCATCAGCAGCATCCTACAGCACCATATCCCAGCATAGAAGACTGAATTTTTAATTGAATGAAGTTGGGTTTCCAGGCACATGGCACCTCAGACACGTAGGCAGGCTGTGTGGTGTGCCCTGGTTAAAATTTTTACAAGACAAACCAAGTAAGTACACGGTTATGGAATAATCAGTTTTACAGGTAAGAAGTGGAAGTGCTGAACAGGGAGTAAGTGCCCAGGCGCGTGAGCACAGCCAATCGCTCCAGGAGGACGGTGACCCCACCAGAGGGCACTCACAGAATCACAGAATGGTTTGGGTTGGAAATGACCTTAAACTCATCTCATTCCAACCCCCACCCACAGGCAGGGACACCTTCCATTAGGCCAGGTTGCTCAAAGTCCCACTACACAGGAATTACCCCTTCAACCCCAGCAGATTTCTTATGTCAGCAAAAGTACATGGCTCTGTTTCACCTGGTAAATTGTTTTCTCTAACTCAATCAACTACACAAATTCAAAAACGTCAGCTGCTGTGATGGTAACTTTACAGTTTGACAACACAGGGTTTTCAATTTGCAGTTCAATATAGCTAAGCTTAGTCAGAACAAGAATCTAAGCGTATAGCCCCTTCACTAAGATGTGTACAGTGGTGCACAATATTGCTTTTTATACTTTAAAACGAAATAGACATTCTAAAGCTGGTAATTATTTTATGTTATGATAATAGAATACACTGTATCCTTAAAAGAGCATATTAATTAAAATCCCACCCACACTAACCGAAAGTGAATCAATACACCTACTTTCAATTAAATTTCAATGTTAAGATTAAATGTATGTTTTAGAAGGATACATGCCACTTTTTTTCTAGAAGTAAAAACATATTGCAAGAAATCATACAGCAAAACCCCTCAAAGAGACACAACCACAGTATCTAACAGAAGTATCAAGCAAGAGAGGTTCTGGATATTGCATTTGCAGATAATCAGGCATAAATTGATGTGCTTTGTTGGATATGTCTGCTTACTGTACTTACCATCTAATGGGTTGGGTTGGAAGCGACCTTCAAAGGTCACCTAGTCCAATTTCCCTGCAATAAGCAGGAACATCCTTAACACACCCAGAACCACACGGCCTTGAATCCTATGCATTGTGCAAATTAGATTAATATTTTTATAAAAAATGTTTTAAAATAATTGTCTTGACTCTGAGATGAAACTCAACTGATGAATGCTACTTGTGTGAAGCACCACGGGGCTCCGCAGCTATCCTGTGGAAGGCAGGGCATAGCTACCTGATCCCTAAACTTGTCATCCCAAGGCCCTGAAGTTTCTACTGATCACCCTTGGACTTGTTCCACCTTCATCGCTGCCTGCCTAAAAAATCGAAAATGACTAATAATCTGAGGGCCAAGGGTGGGAAGCTTTGTCTTCACATCTTTAACCAAGGCCTCAGGGAGGCAGAGGACATCCCCCCAAAATGGGTCTGGTCTGCATGTTGGGCCTTCTGTTTCCTTCAGAAGGCAGTCTCCCATGACAATGACCTGTCCTTTTTTCTTTATGGAAGCAGTTTTGAAGGCCAACTTAACCTTGGTGACACCTTCAAGCTGGATGAACCACTGTCCTCATTACTGTTCAGCTCCACTTGCAGAGCCTTGTGCCTACTGTGTGAGGGAACCTGGGGAGATGGGAATTCAGGGAGATGTGACTGCTGCACCAGGCAAGAACTTGTCACCATCATCTCCTACCCCTTCAGTCACTGTGTTCAGCCAGGCAGAGAGAGGACAGAAGATGGGATACATCATCAGTAACTTGCCATACTGTACTTTCTACAGTATTTTAAAAGCAGAATTTGAAAGTGCTATTTATATCGACTACACAACTACTTTAAGAAATCCTTCGATGTCCCAGCTGACACCACTTTGGGTTTAGACAATGAAAAATACATTCTCAGGGAAATCAATCCTGGGCCTCTTTTTATTAAAGGCAACCAGCAGCTGAAGCATAGGAATGCAAGACTTGCACTAAATTATATGGTAGTTTCGTGATATTTCAGCTAAGAGCTGAACTCAACTGTTGTGATCTAAAGCAGATTTGACCTGTGTTCCCAAGCACACATTATTCCTTTGACATTACAGTTTATACAGGATTAGTTGGATGGAGTGCTGTACTAACCACTGGGGGAAGTTGCTAAACTTTGGAGGAAGAAGGACAAAGCAAGAAGGCTGTTACAATGTCCTGTGCATTCCTGCATTTTTTAATGGCACACACATTTAAAAGATGGTGTAAGACAGTGGATAATTTTATTACCTTTATTTAATTTCTTACTTTAATCTTTTGCAGACAATAGAGAAATTTAAAATTCCTGTTTTTCAAGCACTCCTTACTTCTTAGTTTACTGCTAGATTTCTGAGACAGGATTTTGAAATGTACATTTGACCGCAGAATTGCTTAAAGATGTAGTTCAACTTCTTTGCAACACAACTGCAGATAAACCAGATTTTACCTGGTTTATTATAATGACATACATGTTCATAAAAAAGTACATCATATTTGTGTCTTCAAATAAATGTAGACATACACAGGTAAAATGAAGGAAATTAATGAGATTCAAATGTTCAACACCAGTTAATAATTTTTTTACTTTTCAAATGCCAGGATCTTATTGATATACAATTTCAACTAGCTGAAATTAGGTAGGTGGCACAGAATTATATTGAAGTTACAATTTTCAGGAATATTATAACAGCAGGAATTCTGAAGATGGAGGACAGTGCCTATCATAAGCACCACGCATTGCCACATCTGTGAATGCCATGGTATACACCATTAAGTAATGTGTAAAGATTAACGACCCCTTTATTTCTGGAAACCCTTCTCAAAATTAACAATAGAAGTTTCCTGTGATAACAATCAGTCAAAATACAAGAAAAAATTACATGTAACTAGAGAGAAAAATCCAGATTCATCTGGTTTAAGTGATCTCTAATTCAAAGTCCAACGATTTTTACTGGTTAAGCACATGGGAAAAAGAGCTGAGCAACTAGAGACACAAGTCACAGCAACTTGAGTAGACCAGTGTGTACTGAAAGTTGACCAGTGACTTTCCTGAAGGCAAATATGCCCTGTGCCCAGGAGTCACTGAGAACTGTGGGTAGTATCACCTATCTCGGTTATGCTTGGGTCAACCCACTAAAAATAGTACATGTATTCTGACTTTATACTGGAATTGTCACTGTTGATTGTTGCAACAATAAGCAGTACTTGTAAAACCATCATTCAACTTAACTGTTATTTATTTAACATGCTATTAAATTGCAAGATTTCAACACTCAGGATGACGCTTACATTAAAGTTCAATGTGTTAAGGCATTGATGTCCTTTGGGTTACTCACCAGAGAGCTGCTTCTATTTTCATCATTAATTTTTAACTCTTTAAATTACATAGGACTCAAGACCTGAATGGTTCAAGTGACTCTAACACAATGCAGTGTTTCAGATGTTGTAGATCACAGAATAACAGAATCCCGAGGGTTGGAAGGGACCTCAAAAGATCATCTAGTCCAACCCCCCTGCAAGAGCAGGGTAACCTAGAATACATCACACAGGAACTTGTCCAGCCGGGCCTTGAATATCTCCAACGTACGAGACTCCACAACCCCCCTGGGCAACCTGTTCCAGTGCTCTGTCACTCTCACAGTAAAGAAGTTTTTCCTGATGTTCACATGGAACCTCTTATGCTCCAGTTTACACCCATTACCCATTGTCCTATCACTGGACATCACTGAGAAAAGCCTAGCTCCATCATCCTGACACTCACCCTTTACATATTTGTAAACATTGATGAGGTCACCCCTCAGTCTCCTCTTCTCCAAGCTAAAGAGACCCAGCTCCCTCAGCCTCTCCTCATAAGGGAGATGTTCCACTCCCTTAATCATCTTTGTGGCTCTGCGTTGTACTCTTTCAAGCAATTCCCTGTCCTTCTTGAACTGAGGGGCCCAGAACTGGACACAATATTCCAGATGCGGTCTCACCAAGGCAGAGTAGAGGGGGAGGATAACCTCTCTTGACCTACTAACCACACCCTTGCTAATGCACCCTAGGATGCCATTGGCCTTCTTGGCCACAAGGGCACATTGCTGGCTCATGGTCATCCTCCTATCCACCAGGACCCCCAGGTCCCTTTCCCCTTCGCTACTTTCCAGCAGGTCAACCCCAACCTGTACTGGTACATGGGGTTGTTCCTCCCCAGATGCAAGACTCTACACTTGCCCTTGTTGAATTTCATCAAGTTTCTCCCCGCCCAACTCTCCAGCCTGTCCAGGTCTTGCTGAATGGCAGCACAGCCTTCTGATGTGTCAGCCACTCCTCCCAGTTTAGTGTCATCAGCAAACTTGCTGAGGGTACATTCAGTTCCCTCATCCAGGTCGTTGCTGAAAATATTAAACAGCACTGGTCCCAGCACTGACCCCTGAGGGACTCCACTAGTCACAGACCTCCAGCTAGATTCTGCCCCATTGACCACAACTCTCTGCCTTCTTCCTTTCAACCAGTTCTTGATCCACCTCACTACCTGATCATCAAGCCCACACTTCCTTAGCTTATCTATGAGGATGCTGTGGGAGACAGTATCAAATCCCTTACTGAAATCAAGAAAACCCACATCATTTTAACAACAAAGGCTAATATTATCTGCAAGCTCTTCACATGATTTGATGTGGATGCCAGGGCAGCTCCTAGTCCCTGGTCAAGTCGCATATATGTATCATCACTGAAAAAATTAATAAGGCATGGCCTGAGCATATGTTCAGAGAACAAGCCTCCCTAGAAGCCAAATATGTTCTGCTCTTTATTACTCCAACACACACCACAGCAGGAAGGTGTGGGGACTTCTGGAGTTTCACTTTTGTCACTGTTCATATACTTTGATATCTAGAGTGATCAGATCGCCAACTTCAAGTATGTATGACCGGCACAGTAAATTTTACAACACAGAGGAAAGAGAAATTACTGATTTCACAGCAAAGTTAGCCCTCAAAGCAAGGAATATTAAATGCTCATTCCCCAAAAACTTGGCATTGACCAAGGAGATTTGTTCAGGCAGGATCCTTAAATGAATATAATTCACTCATGTGATCACTGCTTCACTTAAAGAACAGAACAAAGGCTTCCTCCAAACTACCTACAGGAAAAACACATACATTCCTGTACATCTGGGCTTTCTGTTCAGCTTTTAATCTATCTAAAACAAGATGATAACATGACAACTGAGTATCTTCAGGTCTCCACTAGATAATGGTTATGTCAACATGTTTTTGGATTTGTAGACACAGCTGGAAGTTTTTTCAAAATGAGAACAGAGTACAAAAAGCCAAACAATTAAATATGTAATAAATTGTTGTTTATCACTGCACAATTTAATAGTCTCAACCACACCAGCAAAGGATTTTTGTAAAATGTTTAAATATTTTCCTTATAAAAACACTAAAAGTATGCGAATGAGAAAAAGCTAAAGAAGTCCCCACAGTAGTATTTTTCATTAGTGCCTTCTACTGAAAGAGCTGACGTGTATTCATCAGCACCAATAAAAAAAATAAAAGCCTCAGATCCTGCACTGGTTATGCAACTCAGAGCCCATGAGAAATCCAGAGATCAGATCAGCAGGCAGAAGGAAGCAATCTATTACATTTTATAACCGACCCATTGCACCAACTGATGATCAGTAAAGAAGCATCCAAGCACAGTTCTGCAACTTGCCTGTAGACCCTGTGGCCAAACACCCTGCTCCACTGCAACAGCATCATTATGTGCATGACTGCAAATTCCAGGGCTGGAAAGAAAATGTGTGAGGAAGTTTTGTTTAAAATTCCTTCAAAACTCTATGAAAAGCAAAAGCTGTTTCTCTGTCAAGAGTAACACTTCTTCTGATATATATTAGCTCATTCCATGTATTAGTTTGTTATTCCTCTGTTGTGTTGGCAGAAGAAAAGCTATTATCTGTCAGGTGAAACCCAGTAAATTTTTCAAAGATAACATAATGATGCACTTACTGGTAATCTACAGTCTGCCCTTGACACAGAATGCCGCATGAATCACCATTTCTTTTACTCAGTATGCAGAAACCTGCAGGCAAAACAACGAGGGTCAGGGAAGTATTCCCTGCTTTATTACCACAGCTGTGCTGAGTACATTTCCAAGAAAATGCACAGGAAAAAACAGGAAATGTTGGCTTCAGCTTTCCCCTCACCAGAGCAGGACTTTCTGGACTTGCCCATTCACTTTGCTCAGTCACTAATTATACATAACATAGTACACAGTACAGTATATGCTTATATACAGAGAGCTGAGCTATGGCCAGAAGGATATGACTGGTTTTTTATGGTATCAGTACAGAAATAACCTAAGATTTATCATATCAAAGGCACTAGTTATTGATTATCCTGCATGATTTTTTACCTGTGGATGCCTTCTGTATATAGAAAGAGGTGAAACCAGTAGAAAATATTTCATCACCTGCGATTGTGGCTTCCAATTTGCATTGTAGCCTCAGTACTGGTGAACTAAACTGGGCTAGGACCTAGGCTCCAGGACTAAAACTTTTTAGTATGTTCTCTGACATGATTTTGGCCAAAGCCAGCTAGAACATTCCCAGATGATGTCTGGCCACAGGTTAGAAAATAGTGCAGACCAGGAACTCCTCTTAATAGAAGATATGCATGAAGCAATCATATCTGGCACTAGGAGGATATCAGGAGGCTTTGCTACTATACTTTGCCACTTGCTGTCAAGAGCCACAGGACAAGCCCTGTTTTGTTTTATACATAAAATCAATTTGAACGGTAGAGTATCTACCTCATTCAATCAGAAATACCTCAAACTGTTCAGAATGATTTAATAATTGATTCTGTCAGGTTGGATGCAGCTTTGAGCAACCTGGTCTAGTAAGATGTCCCTGCCTATGGAAGGGGGGTTGGAACTATATGAGCTTTAAGGTCTCCATCAAACTAAGCCATCTTATGATTCTATGCTTCTAAGTAAACTTGTATGTCACCCCTGGCAATCATATACAGATCTTTCCTTCTGTTATCAAGAGATTATTCATCAGATGCTCAGCAAGTAAAGAATAACCAGTGACTAAGTCCATATGTGTACATAAATAGGATTTTTCAGCTAACAGAACATGCTGTCAAAACAAAACAGAGATCAGTGCCGGTGAAGAGTTCCTCTGTGATTTCAAATCTTTGATGAATTTATTGTGAAAACGACACACCAGTTGGCATCTCGAAGATTTTCAGTAGTATGGGGAACACTCTATATACTATCAACCAGTGGTCAGTCTTTACTGCTTTCAAGGAAGGCAACTGAAGCCATAGAAGCTAGACCTCAAGACAGAGCAAAAAATATTTCTTGAACAACTATGGGAGAGTCTGCAAACAGGAATTTAGGCACTGAAATGTAAGACATATTTTATACTTCCTTTTTACTTTATACTAATAATTAAATTTCATACGTATGTGTATATCAGTAATATTTGCAATATATAACTTAAATATCTGAACTTTTATAATTATAGATGGTGCAAAACCTACAACAACCATAAAAAATGGACTCTCTTTCCTTTTCTTACAGTCCTTTACATTAGCTATTCACATTCACTAAAAAAACCACAGCTTTTCCACTGTTACTTATTTGGATGGTTACTTCAGATTTAATATTTTCTGGATATGAATATCCAGAAACCAGTTCCAAATTTCCAGATTTATTTAGATCGTTCTGATCCTTTATATGTATTGCATTCTAATATAATGTCCATAATTGCATGATAATTCTATTTTTCCTTGTATTTACTTCTTGTAATGTTTATAGAAGACACTCCTATATACCTTCATTGTTTAATGAGCTTAAATGAGCTAAGGTATCCTGAGCCTTCCTAGGCTTTCTCTCTGCTTATTTCAGTCTGAATTCTTCCTTCTTGAACACAGCTGGCTAGAAATTACCTTGTTTGATAGTACTTATGCTTTTCTGGCCTATAAACCATACCATGCCAAACTAAAATGCAGGAGTTCTACCGACAGTGACATATGTCATTCATCTTCACAAAATCACTGAAGAAGACCCTTGGCCCTTTACTGTATACTTTGTTACTCCACACATGCAGTGAGAAAAGCAGGCATTTCTTAAACCTCATGTGCAAATGAGATGTGTAAGAAACACTAAGTACAGAGAATATGAAGATAACATTTTTAAGTCCCTCCTGCACACCTAAACTATTAATTCTTATAATATGTGTACAACAGATAAGGCTGCCTCCTTAAAGTGCTCTGCTGATATAGTTTTCTTCTCAACCTTCTCACTTTCATTTCTTGGCCAGATTGTAAACTAAGTCACTCAAAGGTCAAACTAGAGCACAGTCAGCAAAAGCTGAGGCAGGGGAGAAGTGGTAGCCAAGCTCTAATCAATGTCTCCTCTAGAGATCTGCAAAGCAAAGTAACTAGAAATTCATAACATACTTTTAACAAAATATTGCCTTAATATTGTGTTGCATCACATCCTAAGCTCAGGTTGGCTGTGTGACAAGGGCTATTTTTTCCTGTTCGAGTGCTGTTGCCCATTTATCTTTGCCTGATGTCAGGGATGTCTCTACCTTTTGGCATCTCATGTATTCTCCTTTGTTCATATTTAACTTCATGCTTTTATAGTTAAAATTATTTATAGCATAGTCTAATAGATTGGGATTCAGTTCAATAGTTCATTTCAATTCAATTCTGTGACTGCAGGTATACCCCACACAGACCCTTTCTCAACTCTATATAATTTCATGACTGTTACTGACCTTAAGGGAGCTGGTCAACATTGATATGTCTCCATGGCTTTGTATTACAAATGGAAGAACTTTGGAGACTACAATAAGCTGGATTCAGGGTAACATAAATTCAAAACACCATATATCCAATGTGCTTATCTATTTCTATCTGGACATACATACATAGTTCAGCTACACTGGTTCTCTAGGAAACAGTATACTTGCAGTATCTACTTCCATATACATTCCACAGCAGGTTTCTTTAACAACATACATACCAATCTTTCCCAAAGACCTCAGAAATGCATTATTTCCAAATATTTCACAGCATTAACTTCCTTCAAGATACAGGGTAATAAAAGATACAGGACACACTGATATTCATCTTGTGAAGTTATGCGTAATCTTCAAAACCTCATTCTACAGTGATATTAACTGCTGCAAAATATAACATCATACTAAGAATTATTTTAACAGAAGATTAAAAAGCTTTATGGACAATGTTGTCCACAGTGATACAAGATGAAGTCACTGTTTGTAAATAGCACATAAATATGTGAGCTAATAAACAGCTAATGACATTTAAGGGGAAACTCCTTTTTGTGTACCCTGGCTTTTGATTTCCCAGCCACAATTTTCTTGTACCTTTCTTCTGAAGTATTCAAATGTAATACAATGGATCACAAGAAATTGAATTTTTATCTTTCCCCACTCTACAGGCTCAGTTACAATGCCAAATCTTTTCCTTATTTTTCATGACTGAATCAGAGAAATATTATAAAAAAATCCTTCAGGAGCATGTCCTGCTTTCATACCCTGCCCCTGGTATATTCTTTGCCCAAGGTATGTCTCCATTTCTGGGACAAGCTAGTTGAAGGTATTCTTTCAGCTGTAGCACATACGCTAGCTAGAAATAGCCACACTATTCCTTACTAATGAAATGCAGAAGCAAAATTAATATACTGAAGCACCTCACAGGTAGCTATCCTTTGCTGTGCTTCTACAGACTATCCTGGAAAAAGAAGACAGGAATAGCTTAAGACATAAGTGGATGTTAACTTTTAGCTGATGCTATTCAATGCCAGGAAAACAGAAAAAACCAAGTTCCCAGCTGATGGAAAATGTCAGGACCCCCTTGAATCAACAGAACTATGCCCAATTTTTGTCAGCAGCATGGTCTCCTTAACCCAGATCTGTATCTAGCACAGCTTTGTTTATATTGTGTGGTAAAAAGAAGACAAGAATTTACCAGAAAAAAGCAATTAGTAGGATGCCTTGAAAATAAAAGTTAATATACCCACTGACACTATTTTAAAAATCAACTCTTTTCTAGTCTGTCCATTTATCATTCACAGTCACTTACAGTTTCTTACATTCAATATATCCAATATTATCATACAAACTATACCTCCTTCAACATCTGAATTTGACCCACTATGTTAAATTGAAAACTTGGGTTTACTTTTTTACTATTTTCTTCTACCTGATTATATAAATAGCAAGCAATTTTCTCACCTGTTTAAAATGCTCTACAGTGATTACAAGGACTTTCCATGTCCTGGCACCTTCCTTATTTAACATACATTACCCAGTTTTATTTGAACTACATCTTTAATGCCCCAAGCCTCCACTGCTTCCTGGCAGTTCCACCTGGCTGGAAACAAAATTCAAGGACTAGAATTTTTTAAAATGCATTTCAAACTGTAGTCTTCAGTGTAACGACGAATACAGTGCTGGGCACAATGATTACATCTTTCGGTATGTAGACCTGAGTGTCATTTGCACTAAAGTGAGGTGTGACTGAATTTATGTCTACTTTAAGGCAACTTTCCACTGACTTAGCATAAATTTGATTTTGAGCCTTGTATGTTGGAATCCTGCATCCTAACTCATTGGACCAGCTATATGAAGAGTCTTTTTAAAACATGAATTGCAATCAGGCTTCTACAGTATCCATTTTGTGCACTATTATTAGGAGTATATTAAAACTTTCTCTGCAGAGTTTAATTACAGAAGAAGTAAAATTGGATGAAAATAACTCAGGATAAATCTTTCAGTAGCAAGAAAGTAAAAGGCATGGAAATATGGGTAGCATCTAGCTTCAGCTGCTAAGCTGAAGATAAGAAATCATCTTTGACAACAGCGGTCACAAGCAGAGTAACCAAAAAGACAGAGCCCTAATGAGACTGCAGGGTGTCTGATATCCTATGGAATGCTTCTGGTTCTCTATGATTCCACCTACTGTTGAACGGACGTGTGAACTTGCTCTTGCTGAAACTAGTGGCAAAATGTCCATCAATATAACAGGCCTTAATTTTGCTCCATGAATAAATTCTGATTAAAGGATTTTTTTTCTCAATTATTAAATGACAGCCTACATCCCATGTAGAACTCACCAAAGACACAATATTCCCAGCTCTAGACATCAAGATTCTCTTATTTGTTCTTGAATAGACAGATGAAGACCATATCTGCTTTAAAACACTTATCATGGTAGTTACAGAATAGCCTCTTGGATTGAGAAGTAAAGTGCGACCTTTGGCAAATAACTTTGAAATCAATACGCTTTGAATCACACCTTTCAAAAGGTTGTCAGTTATCTTCCTCAGTACCTGACTTCGATGCTGAAGCCTGTTTAATGGCAACAGGAGGGGGACCATCCACACCTCACCTTCCAAGTGGGTCACAGCACAGGAAAGAACTCTTTTGTTTCACATTACTTGAGATATTTTCCAGTAAGAAGTACTCCGTGAATATTTCCAGATGAAGCCCAGAATTATGCTAAGCATACAAATGTCTAGAGCTCAGGAGTGTTCTCTACAGACATTACAAACGATTTCTCAACAGGTCATCTCTACATACTGAACTATTTGTGAATTATTAAAAATATAAAAAATATTAAAATGCACGGACCGTTCATTACATTTACAAGTCTCACAGGGCTGAAATGCAAATTACTCTGCACTACAAATATTTGGGTAACTGAGGACTTGCCCAAAATGTTTGGATAAAGAAAGGAGAGGAGTAAGGAAGAAAGAAAGGAGCAAAAGGGGAAAGGAAGAGGGAAAGCAAGCTTTTTTATGGGTTAAGGTAATGATGAGAAAACTGTTCTCCCAAAAATCTGTATCTTATTGTTGGACTGAAAATAGTTTAATAGAGAAAATATTCATTGACAGAGCAGTATTTTACATAGAGTATTAAGCTCCATCAAAGGGGGCAATATCATTCCATCCACAAGGGAAGTGCCAAAGGAGACGGCCAAAATTTGCAATGGTGTGATAATACCGGCAGGGATGGATTTGTTGCTATTATGATTAAAGCATATAAACAGAAGAAGATTAGGAGGGGTGAGAGTGAAAAGAGAGGAAGAATAGTTTATTGGTTGGAAGAAGGGCAGAGAGAAGCTTATGTTGGAATGCAGTGTCACAGTTACACACCATAAAGCTTTCAGTTGCTCCCATTACATTAATGTCAGAATGCAGCTGCCACTTTCCAGGAGAAATTCTTTCCGTTTTCATTTTGGAAGTACAGGGTGGGATTTTTTTTTAGTGTAGCACTTCCATGAGATCATTGCATTGCATCTGCAGGTGCCCTACAGACCAGTAGGTAAAAGTGATCCTCATAGACATGATCTGGAACATTTACCACTTAGAGATGAAACAGTAACATGCCATTTAAGTGGAGAGATGGCTCAACAAAAAGAAAGTATTTAGAATTCCCTTGAACCAACTGCTTTCACAGTCATAAATGTACAGCCATACCTACCAATACATCTCAATGATAATCTGTTCGGTCTAAGGAAAAGTGGCTGAATGAGGTGAATAAGAAAACAGCCTTACAACTATAACCTCATTTTACTGATGAAAAGGGAAGGCTTGATTTTACACCAATGCCCAAGACACTTGGACTTCTATTTTTAAGTACTGCACTTAAGACATTTGGAAGGGGTCTATTTCACCACTCACTGGTGAGTCAGACCAAAATGGCATTCAGTCAACCCAAGCCTGTAGCCCTACTTGTCTAGAACGGGTAGCAGACAGATAAGGAAAGCTGAGTTGACATTTTATGTAAGAAGGAGTTCAGTCCACTACCATTTTAACCATTTAAAGTGGCATATTTAATGGCATACTTTGGAGGAAGAAAAGCAGAACAAGTCCTGATTTCTGATATCAATGAAGAACAGAAGAATGAGTGAGCCAGTAAGTATACACTGAGAAGAAATGGAACACAAAGCCAACAGAAGGAATATCTGAGATTCAAGATAAAAATCATATCCCAAAATCTTGTCAGGGTACCAGAAAAAGAGAAGAAGAGAGAGGAGGAAGTACAGAATTCTCTCAGTCAGCGCCTTTATACAACATTGCACTGACTTTCCTAGAATTGTAAGCATTTTAAATAATAAGGGAAAAATACAAAATTCCTTCCTTTGCAACACTACACACTGCTCCTAGCCTTAATTATTATGACAAATGGAATAAAAGCAGATATCTGCTAAAAGAGCAAAATTACCATATCTAATTTATCACACAAATAAAACTGGTCATCAGGTAGTAAAGGTTTCAGTGCAACTGAGAACAAGAATCTGGAGAATACCTTTCAATTGCCAAGGCCAGATAAAAAGTGTGAACTCTGCCAGCTGCCATTAAAGGTCACAATTCAAATGATATTTATTGAGATATGGGGTTTCTACCTTTTATTTCAGTAAAACAAAGTAGTTATTGTACTGCTGTTTTAAAATACAAGAACAGAAATCTAATATTTTCAAGAACAATTAGGACTCAGTGCATTCTACTCCTTATACAGAATTATGCTTTGTTATGGAATTTGAAAGAGAGTGTAATGTTCTTAAAATTTTCCAGCGACTAAAAATGTTTTAACAAAGTTATTAAAAACATATTTAATTGAACTTTCTTACAGGACTCCAAAGGTAACAAGTTTATTAAATACATTTGTGGTTCCTGGACTTCCAATTGAATGTATACTTAACACTGAATTCCACATTAAAGGGAAAACTCCAATGATTTTTTTCCCCAAATGTCCCAGTTAAGTAGACTTGTATCCAAACAACAGAAATCAAGCATGTTCAATATTTTACATTTAAACAAATGGAAAAGGAAGTGGCCTTCTATTACATTTAATATTCAATATAACCTCAGTCATAACAGCACAAAGGGCTTGATTTATTCTCTAATCACAGGTTTGCAGTTACTCAATACATCATCAGGTATTGAAAAGACCCATTGCAGCACTGGCAAAAACTCCCCTAAAATAATTAGTTATCAAAGAAATACTAAAAAGATGGAGACAAGGGGGTGGGGGGGGAGGGCGGAAGAAGGGGAGGGAGTTCTCCATCATTTATCTGCACTTAATTCACTAGTGTATTAAAATGCCCTAAATGCAGTGAATGTGCAATCTAAGCTCAGAGATCATATAATTGATTTGTATAATGTTTGTCTCTTTTTCCAATTCACTCTTGCAGTGAACTCTTCAAACAGGACACACTACTCCCATTGCAGAAGCTAATGCAGAGGAATGCATTCTTCTGCTCAAGCCTCTAAAGTAAGCATCCCTAGACTTCACTGTAAACCACAAGGAATGAACAAATTAAAAATAAGGTACAGTAGGAAACAGTGTCCTTTCTAAATGACCTCTTTTAATTGAAAGATCCAAGCAAAGTTCTTCCTCATTCCTTGTGTTACTGTACCACATACAATGAGAGGCAAGAGCTGATGAAGAAGTTCAACTTCTTTGTTGAGGGCTCAGGCCTGCCAGAGAAATTTCATTTCGATATAGAGCTTCTATGAACAGACACCAGCTACTAAAGTGATAGCCATACTCAAAGTTTAACTACGTGTTTGAAAAGTCTACGTTCAAAAACTTCACAATGTCCCTCTACATGCTCTTTTCATGACCAATTATCCAGTGCCCTAATTGACTGCTTTCCCCTTTTCTCTACTCAATTTTAAAATAGCATGAAAATTGCTGATTTCTGGCTCTACTGTCTTCTGTAAAAGCATATTAATTGCAGTAAAAAACCAAACCAAATTCAATGTGTGTATGACATCTTCACACTGAATTTCAGTCGTTTGGTCCAGCTCTCCGAAGACATGAGTCTCTAAGGTTCAAGTGCTATGCATATGTCCTGGGTTCAGCAGTAGCAGTCATTTTTCTCCTTCTTAGTAGCTGGTGCAGTGCTGTGTTTTTGACTTTCAGCCTGGGAACAGCTCTGGTAACACCGATGTTTTTAGTTGTTGCTAAGTAATACTTACTGTGACCAAGGACTTTGTGAGTCTCATGCTCTGCCAGGGAGGAGGGGAAGCCAGGAGGAAGCAGAGAGAGGACACCTGACCCAAACTAGCCAAAGAGGTACTCCATACCACAGCATGTCATGCCCAGTATATAAACTGGGGGCAGTTACCCAGAAGGGCTTGATCACTGCTCGGGTCAAGCTGGGTTATCGGTTGACGGGTGGTGAGCAGTTGTATTCTCTTCCCTTGTTATTTCCCTTATCATTGTTGTTATTGGTGGTAGCAGTAGTGGTTTGTGTTATACCTTAGTTACTGGACTGCTCTTATCTCAACCTGTGGGAGTTACATTCTTTCAATTCTCCATCCCTCTAGGAGTGGGGGGAAGAGGCAGGGGGAGTGAGCGAGTGGCTGCGTGGTTCTGGGTTGCCACCTGGCTTAAACCACGACAGTATACATATCTGCACACACAATTTCAAAAGATCTTGCCACCCAGCATAAAAAGTTCTTTGGTAAATCTGACTTTCAGAAGGGTGTTGAGCTCTTTTGAAAACATGCTATAAATCCTAATTGTTTTTGAAATTCACTTCTCATTATATGTTTACGATTCCGTCATTTTTATAGAATCATTTACTTAGTTATTACAATATGAATCCAAATTTTTGGAGATTCAAAATAACAAGATTTTATGACCAAATCTGTAAAAATCAACAGTACTTAATAAATCCTGTTATTCTGCCATTTACCATTCTAGCCATCTTTTTATTTTTAGTCCTTCATTTCCTCTTCATTCTCATGTTTTACTTTGGATTCTTGATGAATGATCACAGATTCTACTTTTCAGTTTATTTTTCTTCCTCTTCTGTTTGTACATTTTGCTATTTCAATGCCTTTTAACTTCCTAGAAAAAACAATTTTTATAGATTTGAATTCTGACTACATACATTTGAAAAGAAATCAGATGTTTCATTAGGAGTGAAATAAACACAATGTTATTAAAAAAAATTCAGGTGTCCCAAAATCAAAATTATTGTTCTTATGTTTTGCTACTTTTAATCATCACAGATCAAAATCTTGGTGTTCATATTGTTTCTATATTCAACTAAGCAGTAAACCAAAAATGTTAAACAAGGTGACAGAAGTTGAAGTTTCAGTGAGCATTATGAACAAACATGACTTTCCACAGAAAGTCTTGAGAATTAGTTTTTCCTCATAGAATCAATTAGGTTGGAAAAGACCTTTAAGATCACCATGTCCAACCTTTACCCCAGGACTTCCATGTCCACCACTAAACCATGTCACTGAGGGTCTCATGTACAGGTTTTTTGAATCATGAGTTGTTTTCAAAATACATGTAAGGCAGAATTAAAAATGAGAAATATATATATTTCAAAAGTCTCTTCTAGGAGGCAAAACAGAGCTTTAATACTTACTGTACCATAACTTTCCAGTATCTCTATTTCTGTTTTTATGAAAGACATTTGGGAATCAAATGATAGGACAAGCTGACAGTACCTTTGGTCTATATTGGGTAGATACAAAAGGAGTGGATTTAAAAATGAGTTTTGTTTAATGTATATCCCTTTTTTCTTATTGTTAAGACTGTCATAATGCAATCTTTAAGCTTTTTGTTTTCTAAACTGAGTTTTTATATTGACACTTTTTGATCAGATACTGAACTCAGCCAGGCAAATCTACAACTCTGCTACCCCCTTTTCAGGTGTTGACCTGAAATATGATGAACTACAGATTCCATGTGGCTGGAATGAGCTGATCCAGGGTGTACTAACAATATACAGAAACATAGCATAAAATAACAGTTAGCAGAATAAACCAAAGCAACTCCAGTCAAGACTAACTTAAAAAAGCTTCCTTTGGACTAGATAATCACGCATGAGCTTTGGCCAAGTACGCTGACAAGCATCATGAGCTTCATCCAAACTTTCCATTCATGCTTCTTTGGTGAACTCTAGGTTTTGGGTTAGAAGCTTAAGATCTCAACAGTGATGACAGAGAAGATCTTGAAAAGGGCATACTTAAACAGGTAATAATCCTTCCCAACAGGAATCTTTCAAAATTTTACATATTCCTAATCCTAAAGCTTTCTGTTGCCAAAAAAAATCCAGAATTTTATAATTTTATGTTGGCAGCTCGATCCTCAACCGTTGCTATTTCTTGCTTGCTAATTCTACAGTTCTGAGCTGTGGATTGCAGGTGTGGATTGCATCATTTTGGTGGAAACTGGATTGTTAACTAGCAGGCAGTTATGTAATGTTGACCACAACAGTGGTCAACGTAAGAATCAGAAGATGGCACCATGTCTAACAGATTACATAATGTATGATTAAAAGCTAATTTCTCTGCATAAGACAAGAAAGCAGACAGACACAAGCTATAAAGGTCAGGCGTCCTCACAGCATGACTGAAGACTATTCTCAAGTTGTAGATCACGTTTCAGTGACTGATAGGTTTAGTTATTTGCCAATAATTGCTAGCTCATGCCACTCTGGCTTGAAGCTGATTTTCCGTGACAAAAATTATATTCTTAATATGGAAAAAGATCCACTCCTCTCCCTGGTGAAAGTAAAATACAAAAAAATCTCCCCTTAGGCATTTTACATCTGAAGATGTATGCATCACCTTCAACACTTTATTTCTCATGACATTTTAAGTTTCCTAATTTTCTTTTTATATCTTTAAGATAGTTCACATTCTGTTTTCCTGTATATTACAAGGTGAGTTGTTTGTGAAAAGTAATTTCAGGCAGACTTATGCAGCACATGGCAATCTAGGCAGTGCCTATTCCTATTCACAAAGGCCACTGAGGGTTATACAAAAAATCCCATCTGCATTTTCTTACAGTTTACATTTTTTAAAGCCTTTTTTTTTTTCTTTTTAGGTTTGTTTTTGGTTGGAAGAGGTAGAAAAGAATATGACTGGGACCAATATGATTACAGTCTGTCATCAAGCCAATGAAAATAATGTTCTCTTGGGTGAGCTGACACTCTGAACACCATTCCACAGTTATCAGATTTTCACTGATGGCGTTCTGAAGTTTTGTTGAGCTTTTAAATTCAGGCTGGTGCCCTTTTATGAGTCTCAGGCAAAAGTCAGTATCTCTCTAACAAATCTTTTTTTGCTATTAACTCACCCACTATTGCTCTTCGCTTTGCAGCCTCCCACCCCAACAAGAAAAGGTTTTAAGTTTGTCTTAGGTTTTCATGTGAACGTTGTTTTCTTCTTTTCCTTAAAAAAATATTAAAAAAATATCTCCACAATTCTTTGCAGAAACTCCCTTGATGCTTCAAAGATACAGTATCTTACTTATTTTGTTTGGTCGGGTTTAATAAATCATCTGCCTTACTTCTTGCTTTTTCCACGTAAGAGAGCTGCATAATGTTTCATGTGCACCAAGTTCATATTTCCTGCTTTACTGCTTATTCCACTAGATTTACTGATATTGCCTGAGGCGTCACTGAGAGAACACACTCATCAGAACTTTGTCATCTGTTGCAAGGTGGATCGTGCAGACTCTGCAACATATATACTGTCAACTAAACCAAATTATTTTAGTCTAACCGCTGGGTTAGACCACCCGTGCTTCCTTGCATATGCTCACAAAGACTTGCTATCTATTAGAACTTGACAGAAAGAACTGCCACAAATACATATTATAGAAATAGTCCAATTCAATGACCAACTTAAAACATCTATGAAGTTAAATTAACACGTCTCACTGAAGGCAGCTGAACTTAAACTCATGATTAAATCTGTGCAAAACCATGTTAAGAGTCTGTCTTTTTTTGCTTCTGCAACACTTATAGGAAGATAAATGTGTGTGTGTATCAGTCCACTGCTGTTTGCTTTGTTTTTTTTTTAGTATGTAGCTCATCTATCTGGATGGATGAACTGAAGATGAAAAACACATCAGACCCAGTTTAGTTCTGTATCATGGCCTAGAAATTCACAGCTCTCTTCACAAGATACACGTTTCTTTAAAATGTGTACCAATTCCCTTGTGAGGTCTGCTAAGTATAGCCATCTATTTTTTTTCTTGCATAATAATTTTGCAGATGTTGTCATTGGGTCTGTGTTATTGTCTTTTACCCATTTTAAGTTTTATGGAGATTTTTTGCACTTTATCATTTAAGCCTGAAAGTAACATGAAATTAATATAAACATAGTGTTTCTCCATTCTGTTTCTCCAGATCATGATCCCTACTGCTAGACATAACCGCATATTCATATTCCACCCACCACTGCAACCCATTAAGGCACCAAGAGCAAACAGGTCTCAGCAAGGACAAATCAAAACAAGGCGCACAACTCAAGGACATTTATTCACTCTTTCACTGTGCTGTTGTTGATGCTGCACTTTGGACACAGGTATACAGAGTATAATCCTCTATATGAGAGAAGACATCACCTCTCTTCAGAACTGTTCTGGCTATTCTGCTATTTTACGCAGCCTCACTGTACTTTTCAAAAGATCTGACATCAGCTTACTTTAGCAAGGGAGCATTCAAGGTGGTAAAAAATAAATTTGTTCACTAAACTTTTTTAAACTTTATAATCATCAGAAGTTAATTTACCTACACAACAGCTCTTTAAACTGACTTTGTTTAAACTACTGTGACATCCAATTTAGGTAAGCAACATTTGAATTAGATGCTATTATGTCAAATAAAACTTTCAAAAATGGAATAAATGTTTATATTCCTGTTTATCTCATGTGTTTATATTTTCATTTTCCTTCTACTTCCAAAATACAGTAAGGATGTCAGAACCTGCTAAATTAGTGTCCTTTCAGATGTTTTCTGTAATGATGCAGTACAGTCTTGGATTACATACTTAGGTTCTAATCTCAGCAAAATAGAAACTGAACAAATGTTTTTGCCTTCATGCAGTCTTTCCCTCATCCATTCATGCTGCTGAAAAGACTCCGTTATTATCTCAAAGGTCAGACATGCTTAGTAGTTCCTGTACTGTTGAAAAAAATCTCTCTCTTTTAATCTCACAGTCTCATAGTCCTTGTGGATTTCCAGTAATTCTAGACTAAAGAATTTTGTTTTCTTGTAGAAATAGCTGTATTTAAAAACATTGTGACTATTCTCTTTCCTAACATTACGAAAGTGCTTCCCAAATTCATAACCAAGCTTTCAACACAACTGAAACTGAATTATTAACATGCATGGGTCACTGCACTGAATTCTGTATCACAAGAAATCACTTAGCAGAGGCATTATGACATGCTTCTCTCTCTTATGGCCTTATTCTACTTTCAATAAAGTTAGGGGGAGCTCCCAAATACTTCAACAGAAAGGAACTAGGTGTTAACCAGAGCCAAAAGAGCCAACTTGATTCAAGGCAGAAAGGCAGCAGTGACAGAATCTAGTATTTGTCCAAGCGAGATTTCAAACCATTAAAAACCAACTTACATGCTCTTTCCTCCCTCCCCATAAGTAACTATTCTTATTGCACAAAAAGATGTGAAACACAACTCGTTTAGCAGGTGGGATCTTTTTGCTAAGATGGCAAATTATGCGTTTGTCAACACTAGCAAAATAAAACCCACCTACTTGAAGCTTGTGTCTTTGGGAAACTGTATTTCAAAAAGAGGATTATCTCTGCCAGTAAACTTTGGAAAAGCTTTGATAACTTACAGACTGATGGTTCCCAACAGACTTAGTAAATTAAAGCCTGAGGAAAGAATATCTAAACATGGAAATATACTCGAACAACTTCATGGGTGAATGAATACTCATGTCCAGAATGAATGTAGATACATTCAAACCTGTTATTTTGAACATATATTAAGCTATATCAGAAAAAGACATTTGGTTTACAAGCAGAATGTTTTACATGACTTATTCAGGAACAGCTAATTTGTTTTAAACTTCATATTCCACCTTACTGCAAAAAAGGTATTTATGGATAGACATTGTTGAGAGGTGGTTTTTTTTTCACTGAGTAATTACTTATTGCATTTTATGTTGCCTACACAAGTACACTGCAATGAAAACTATCTATTGCCATTTTTCACTGTTTTAGTAAAGGCTATTGTAAAACAAACAACTTCTATATATATATAGGTAATTTCTCACACACACCAAAACCCAGAAATTCCCTGGCCAAGAGATGGCAGAGAAGACTGTTTCTAAAATTTTATATCCCAATCAATGTCTTTGTCAGAAGAGCCACATGCAGAGATGTCTTCTCTCACTAAGATGATTTGCAAAGGGCGGCAGGTAAGTGGGAGTAAGCAGATTTTCAGACAAAGGAAAAAGGAAAAAAAAAAGCTAACAGAGTCGTGACATCTGTCATCCTGTTGTGCACCTGTAGGCCATCAATGTTTCCAAGCAAGCTGCTCACAACAGATGGAACATGGCCTTTTGGTTCAAGTATAAAACCACAAAATGATGACTACATATGTCACAGAGAGGTGTGATTTAGGGGAGCACTGAAGGTAACAAAAGATCCCATATTACTAACAATGTAACATTAGAAACTTTGGAATGACAAAACACTAATCTATTATCAGCTAAAGTTAAAAAAGAACGATAAAATGTATTTCTGGTTTTCTCAAACTTCAGAAATAACAACAATAATGCTTTATAGCTGAAGGCTCCTTCACCTTTTTTAACTAAATATTTTGAAAAATTAAAAAAAAAAAAGAAAGAAATAAAGCTACAATGTACATATAGGAGCATCATCTAAAATAACTAAATTCAAAAAGCTCCAGCAAAATGCTTCCCATTGATGTCATTCAATCTCTGTGACCCCTAATAATATTAATGATGGATGAGGGAAACATTTTTCTGTGGATTAGAAACCGGCTAAACAGGCAGAAAACCAACAGCAGGGAGGTACAGCCAATTTCAGTAATTCAAAAGGTTAATAAAAAATGCCTGGTACATCCTGTTAGGTGTGTTTAATTTATTTATAAAAGGGAATGAATAGCACCAACACTTTACACATCATGAAATAATTTAGAATAGTCAGCAATGAAAAAATGTTTGCTTAACTCAGGAAAGCTCAGTTAGGGGACAGCCTCCTCATGGGTAAAAGTCAGTACTGATTTAGCAAGAATAAGACACATTGCAGAAACCTTCTAAGCCACGTACATTTCCAGACCCTGAACAAGTTGTAGTTCCTCAAGTGAAAGACCTGAATGCAATTTGTGTACAGACAAAAGAAAAAAAACGAAAATATGGTTATGTTACTGTATAAACTTGTGCAATCATTAAATGTGAACTATGTTATTTGCTATGCTCATCAGAGTCCTCAAAAGAAATTACAGACCAAAAGTTTTGTTTGAAAGAGGACACGGTGAAGGAAAGAGAAGGCAGATGTACATAAATGTGTGCACAGAAATGATGTGACAGGGTTTCCTAGGTATGAACATTTTCACATGTAACTATTCCAATTTTTGATTTGTTAACTATCATTTACGACATCAACCAAGTTCTAGCAATACCTAATATTCTTTTGCACCACTGTGATGCAGTAGCAACGTGTGGTTTCGAATTATATAATACAGAAACTGGTACATAATCAGAGGTTTTAAACTCTTTCTCCTCAACGACTTTTATGGGAAGAGCAATGCACACATTATATGATAGTTTCACTCAATAATAAATGTTAATTTATTACCACATTAATAAATGTTAAATTATTATAACAAAGGGGCTGGCATTTCAAAAGCATCACTGCAAATGAAAGACGAATGCTGTAACTGATTAAATTTCATTGAAAATCATTCATAGCAATGAATTGTGTAAATCTTTTGATTAAATTAATGATAAAAGGGAGTGTTTTAGGAAGCATTCAGTAGTGCTGCCAACAAAGCACAAGGAAATCCTCCAAGTAAGGATTTGCATTTTTTAAGAGAATGGTTGAAGGATATAGCATATTTATGAATTAGGCTCAGTCTCCAACAACTGAGAAAATAATTTTATCACTCAGCTTCATTTTTCAGTTCTGCCGCACTAATGAAAAGCAAAGAAGATTACGAGGTTAAGACCAAGCATCAAGCAAGCTGTACATTATTGCCTTTTTCCATCTCCACAGAATAAGGCTGATTAACATTTTTCCTTTCCAGTGTCAAAATTCTTTAACAGTCTGGCAAACTCTGTGTCCTGGTTTAGCAGTAGCAGTCATTTTTTCTACTAGTGCAGTGCTGTGTTTTGACTTTCGACCTGGGAATAATACTGATAAAGCCGATGTTTTCAGTTGTGGGTCAGAATGTTTACCCTGACCAAGGACTTTGTGAGTCTGATGCTCTGCCAGGGAGGAGGAGAAGCCAGGAGGAAGCAGGGACAGGACACCTGACCCAAACTAGCCAAAGAGGTATTCCATACCATAGCACGTCATGCCCAGGATGTAGAATGGAGAGTTCCCGGAAGGGCTGGATCATGGCAGGGTGGGGGTGAGGTACCGGTTGGTGAGCGGTTGTATTCTCTTCCTTGTTATTTCCTTTATCATTATTACTATTGGTGGTAGCAGTAGTGATTTGTGTTATACCTTAGTTATTAAACTGTTCTTATCTCAACCTGTGGGAGCTGCATTCTTTTGATTCTCCTCCCCGTTCCTCCAGGAGTGGAGGGAAGAAAGGTGGGGGGGGAAGTGGACTTCGTGGTTCTGATTTACAGCCTGGGCTTAAACCACGACACTCTGGATGCTCCACTTTCCATGAAGAGATGAATCTTGCTAAGATTTGGTGCCCCACCACGATAGCTGAGAATCATACACGGTTATCACAGAATCATAGAATAGTTAGGGTTAGAAAGGACATTAAGATCATCTAGTTCCAACCCCACGGCCGTGGGCAGGGACACCCCACACTAAACCATGCCACCCAAGGCCTCATCCAACCTGGCCTTGAACACCACCACAGATGGAGCACTCACAACCTCCCTGGGCAACCCATTCCAGTGCCTCACCACCCTCTCAGTAAAGAATTTCTTCCTTAGATCCAATCTAAACTTCCCCTGTTTAAGTTTTAAACCATTACCCCTTGTCCTGTCACTACAGTCTCTGATGAATAGTCCATCCCCAGCATCCTTGTAGGCCCCCTTCAGATACTGGAAGGCTGCTATGAGGTCTCCACGCAGCCTTCTCTTCTCCAGGCTGAACAGCCCCAACTTTCTCAGCCTGTCCTCACAGGGGAGGTGCTCCAGTTCCCTGATCATCCTCGTGGCCCTCCTCTGGACTTGTTCCAACAGTTCCATGTCCTTCTTATGTTGAGGACACCAGAACTGCACACAATATTTAAAGTGAGGTCTCACGAGAGCAGGTAGAGGGGCAGGATCACCTCCTTTGACCTGCTGGTCACACTCCTTTTGATACAGCCCAGGATACGGTTGGCTTTCTGGGCTGTGAGCGCACACTGAAGCCGGCTCATGTTCATTTTCTCATTGACCAACATCCCCAAGTCCTTCTCTGGAGGGCTGCTCTGAATCTCTTCTCTGCCCAACCTGTAGCTGTGCCTGGGATTGCTCTGAACCAGGTGTACGACCTTGCACTTGGCATGGTTAAACTTCATCAGGTTGGCATCAGCCCACCTTACAGGATTGTCAAGGTCCCTCTGGATGGCATTCCTTCCCTCCAGCGTATCAACCGAACCACACAGCTTGGTGTCATCAGCAAACTTGCTGAGAGCGCACTCAATCCCACTGTCCATGTCACCAACAAAGATGTTGAACAAGACCGGTCCCAACACCGATCCCTGAGGGACACCACTCGTTATTGGTCTCCAGCCGGACATCGAGCCATTGACCATAACTCTTTGTGTGCGGCCATCCAGCCAGTTCATTATCCACCGAGTGGTCCACCCATCAAATTGATGTCTCTCCAATTTAGAGACAAGGATGTCGTGTGGGACAGTGTCAAACGCTTTGCACAAGTCCAGATAGGTGATGTCAACTGCTCTACCCCTGTCCATCAGTTCCGTAGCCCCATCATAGAAGGCCACCAAACTGGTCAGGAAGGATTTCCCCTCAGTGAAGCCATGCTGGCTGTCACCAAGCACCTCCTTGTTTTTCATGTGCCTTAGCATGCTTTCCAGGAGAATCTGCTCCAAGATTTTGCCAGGCACAGAGGTGAGACTGACTGGTCTGTAATTCATATATCAGCAAACAGACTAGCGAGGAACTATTTCCTGGTTCTGTCATTGAACAGGATGGCATGGGATGGTCTGTGTCCACATGGCTGAATTTCCTCCCTGCCCCAAAACAGGACATTTGCATCCAAGCTAACTACTGGGAATGGTCCTGGGCCTCTGCGAAGCCCAGAACCATGCCAGAGTGTTGCCTGGGAGTTGCTAGATGCCAAAAAGTCTCTTAAACACTAGTTAGAAAATGTCACTGCATAGCTGGCCCAGTACTCAAATCCATGCATCAGCCCCAGTTATTTATAAATATGAATGTAACCTGTGTGGCCCTTCTCTACTAATCAGACTTAGCTAAAGACATCAACCTAAGACTAAGCTTGTGTTAAGGGGTCTCCTGAAGAAACCATTAACAGAAGCCTCCCCGATAATCAATAGGAAAATAGACGGGGTCCAAAACTGAATTTATCCTGGGGTAAACTGGGAATTCCCAATTAATTTTTATTTTCATTAAATAAGAAAAAAATACTTCACAGAAATTTTAGAAGAAAAACCCACAGTATCCTTTCACCTGCAGGTGAAGGATAGGGCCTTCAAGAAATTAGCAGCATTCAAAAGCTGAAGAGCAGCCAAGAAGGAGAGAGAAAGAGATAGCACTTTCTCCTTTTTACGCATGCTAGCTCAAGTGCACCAGGTTCTGTCATCATTGTATAAGAAAGAGACAACCTAGTCTGTATTTGGATAGATTGTGAAACAGGTTTAAATTGGGTAACAAAAATCAAATATACACTCCAAATATAAATGTTTACCAAAATATTTGTACAATAAATACAATACATTAACCTCTGGCTCATAATAATAAACTGTAAGCAATCAAAGGCTCTTAAAGCAGAGAATTTAGGACCAAAATCAAAACTCATGTCATAGAAGAGTATTACATAAGAACTACACAAAAATAAAGTCAAATGATCTAGCTACTAAAATACACACATGTGCTCAAAATCTTGTGGGAATCAAATATTCCAGTAAAAATAAAGGGAAAGATGGAAACACAAGTTTCTTATTATCACACTTCATATGTTATAAAACCTAACAGTTAACTTATTTTTGGCAAAGGGACAAAAGTTGCACAACACTCTGGCTTACACAAATATTTTCTATTGTTAAATGCATCTTAAATGTAGCTTGTTATAGGTTAACTTCATGCACACAGTGCACCATGCAGTCTGAGACTGTCCCAAAGATACCTACTTTTCAAAACACTGATAAATAGCAAGCTGCCAGCATCCAGTGAGCCAGGTGTAAAAAAAAAAATCACTCAACAATTTACAGCTGAATTGAAACCAGATAAAATCATTTGTGTAATAAAGACTGTACAGATGTTGACCAAAGAAAACTTGGTATTTTTGGACAAATTACTGTGTATACTTTCTAAAGCACTCCCTCTTGAAAAGATAAAATGGCAATAAAAGTTCTCTCAAAAAAAAATGCCCTTGTTTGTAATCATTAAGTGAAATATGCCTGTGAAAATGAATTGGGCTAACCTCAAGTTTCACGCTTTTAGTTGCTGTGTCCTTTAAAGGAAAAAAAAAAGTTAGACGTGCAACAGAAATGGTTATAAAGAAGTGGAAGGAACTACTCATGCCTATACTAAACAGAGACTTTACAATAACATTGCACTTCTTTCCACTGAAGATTTTATAATGTAAAGGAAGAGGCAATGATTTAGCAAGAGTGAATGTTTAAGAATAAAAATTCAGTATCTTCAGTCATCATCTGCTAGCAGAGTGAGTTATTACTGAGCATTAACAGTTGGCCATTTTTAGAGGTGCAAGGGCAGCGTCCTGCATCAACCTTCTTACCGCTTCAAAGTGACAAAGAAAAACTTTCAGATATGCAAGAACATGCAGTAACACCTCTCAAACTTACCAGGTTACACAAACGAAGACTGAGTTGTAGAAGCAATGATATATGCACATGTATAAAATTTTAAAACCAAAGAACTTCATACCAGTACTCATCACAATTTGTATTACTATTCTCTCCATACATTTCCCCATGTATAGCCAGCAATCTGCTTGCCTTGTGATAAGAAGCTAGTATCAAAATCATAACCAATCTTAATTTTTGGTGTAGTAACATAACGTAATTGCCAAGTGTTTAGTGATCAGTTTATAGAATCACAGAATCATAGAACAGTTAGGGATGGAAAGGACCTTAAGATCATCTAGTTCCAACCCCCTGCCATGGGTAGGGACACCTCACACTAAACCATGTCACCCAAGGCCTCATCCAACCTGGCCTTGAACACTGCCAGGGATGGAGCATTCACAACCTCCCTGGGCAACCCATTCCAGTGCCTCTCCACGTAACAGAAAAGAACTTCCTCCTTAGATCCAATCTAAACTTCCCCTGTTTAAGTTTTAACCTGTTACACCTTGTCCTGTCACTACAGTCTCTGATGAATAGTCCCTCCCCAGCATCCTTGTAGGCCCCCTTCAGATACTGGATGGCTGCTATGAGGTCTCCACGCAGCCTTCTCTTCTCCAGGCTGAACAGCCCCAACTTTCTCAGCCTGTCTTCACAGGGGAGGTGCTCCAGTTCCCTGATCATCCTCGTGGCCCTCCTCTGGACTTGTTCCAACAGTTCCATGTCCTTCTTATGTTGAGGACACTAAAACTGCACACAATATTTAAAGTGAGGTCTCACGAGAGCAGGTAGAGGGGCAGGATCACCTCCTTTGACCTGCTGGTCACACTCCTTTTGATGCAGCCCAGGATACGGTTGGCTTTCTGGGCTGTGAGCGCACACTGAAGCCGGCTCATGTTAAGTTTCTGATTGACCAACACCCCCAAGTCCTTCTCCACAGGGCTGCTCTGAATCTCTTCTCTGCCCAGCCTGTAGCTGTGCCTGGGACTGCTCTGACCCAGGTGTACGACCTTGCACTTGGCATGGTTAAACTTCATCAGGTTGGCATCAGCCCACCTCACAAGCATGTCAAGGTCCCTCTGGATGGCATTCCTTCTATCAACCGAACCACACAGCTTGGTGTCATCAGCAAACTTGCTGAGGGCGCACTCAATCCCACTGTCCATGTCACCAACAAAGATGTTGAACAAGACTGGTCCCAACACCGATCCCTGAGGGACACCACTCGTTACTGGTCTCCAGCCGGACATCGAGCCATTGACCACAACTCTTTGTGTGCGGCCATCCAGCCAGTTCTTTATCCACCGAGTGGTCCACCCATCAAATTGATGTCTCTCCAATTTAGAGACAAGGATGTCGTGTGGGACAGTGTCAAACGCTTTGCACAAGTCCAGGTAGATGACGTCAACTGCTCTGCCCCTGTCCATCAGTTCCGTAGCCCCATCATAGAAGGCCACCAAATTGGTCAGGAAGGATTTCCCCTCAGTGAAGCCATGCTGGCTGTTACCAAGAACCTTGTTGTTTTTCATGTGCCTTAGCATGCTTTCCAGGAGAATCTGCTCCAAGATTTTGCCAGGCACAGAGGTGAGACTGACTGGTCTGTAGTTCCCCGCGTCATCCATTTTCCCCTTCTTGAAAATGGGGGTTATATTTCCCTTTTTCCAGTTGTCAGGAAGTTCAACCGACTGCCATGATTTTTCAAATATGATGGCCAGTGGCTTAGCAACTTCATTCACCAGTTCCTTCAGGACCCGGGGATGGATTTCATCAGGTCCCATGTACTTGTGCACATTCAGGTTCTTAAGATGGTCTCGAACCAAATCCTCGCCTACAGTGGGCCCAAGGTTTTCATTCTCACAGTCCCTGCGTCCACCTTCCAAGACTTGGGTGGTGTGGTCACAACATTTGCCAGTGAAGACTGAGGCAAAGAAGTCATTAAGAACCCTCATATTTATAAAGTATGTAATGATGAAAATTCAACAAGAATGTCCTAAATACACCATTTATCACCATTATTTATAATAAACCAGTATTTCAAATGTAAAAAAAATAGAAGAGAGTAGACTTAGGTTAGATATTAGGAAAAAATTCTTTACTTTGAGGGTGGTGACGTGCTGACACAGGTTGACCAGAGAAGCTGTGGCTGTCCCATCCCTGGCAGTATTCAAGGCCAGGCTGGACAGGGCTTTGAGCAACCTGGTCTAGTGGAAGTTGTCCCTGCCTGTGGCAGCGGGTTGGAACTAGATGATCTTTAAGGTCTCTTCCAACTCAAACCATTCCATAATTCTGTGACTTGGAGTACTGTGTGCAGTTCTGGTGTCCTCAACATAAAAAGAACATGGAACTGTTGGAACAAGTCCAGAGGAGGGCCACGAGGATGATCAGGGGACTGGAGCACCTCCCATATGGAGACAGGCTGAGAAAGTTGGGGCTGTTCAACCTGGAGAAGAGAAGGCTGCATGGAGACCTCGTAGCAGCCTTCCAGTATCTGAAGGGGTGCTACAGGGATGCTGGAGATGGACTATTCATTAGGGACTGTAGTGACAGGACAAGGGGTAACGGGTTCAAACTTAAACAGGGGAAGTTTAGATTGGATGTAAGGAAGAAATTCTTTACTTAGAGGGTGGTGAGGCACTGGAATGGGTTGCCCAGGGAAGCTGTGAATGCTCCATCCCTGGAGGTGTTCAAGGCCAGGCTGGATGAGGCCTTGGGTGACATGGTTTAGTGTGGGGTGTCCCTGCCCATGGCAGGGGGGTTGGAACTAGATGATCTTAAGGTCCTTTCCAACCCTAACTATTCTATGATTCTATGACTTAAAGGTCCAAATTCAGAGTCAGGACTTTATTTTACATCCAGCTACATTATTATATGTTATTTGGATTAGTCAATGTTTTTGCTTGATTTTAATTGAAATTCTGTGTATAGCAGAATAGAGCTTCCACAGGAAAGACACAGCATTACCCATAGGCTAAGCACATGTACTGCTTTGCTAATAATGTAACTCCATTCTATAAGACGAATATACCTGAAGTTCTGATGCTCGCTTCATCATCTCCAGTGTAATGTAGCAACCGATAGAATGAGCAATCAGTACCAGCTTTATATCTTTTGATACATTCTTTTTGAGGAAGTTCAGCTTATGCTCTACTTGTCCGTTAAGTCCAAAAACATCCTCTAGCTCCTTAATATCTGTGTCTGAAACATAGAAGAAAAAGAGTGTTTTAACGACAGAAATTCAGAAATTTCAACTATTTTTTTTTTTTCCCACAGTTTTTTTGAAAACTCTGAAATAAACAAACATATTAATTAAACACATAAACCAACACACTGATCTTAAAAATTTCATTTTAATTACCACTGGTAAACACAGACTGATGAATAACACATGCAGGATGTGAAGACTTTTGTGTAGCTGGGGAGCCAGGGAAGGATATGGATACACATAAAGCTTCACTGCACATCATCTAGCACTGGATCCCCTTCATTCAGAACAAGATCAAACTCAAGGCATTGAATCAGCTTGAATCAATCCAGATTAAATCATTGTGAGATCAGAACCTACAACAGCAAAACTGCCTAGGAATAAAAGTTCCTTCACTCAAGACAAACTGTCACATATGTTACCATGCACTAAGAACCTTCAGATACTCAAAATCTCCTGTTCTAAAATAAAGATGCACAAAAAAGTCCCAAGGAGCAAGGAAAAATATGAAAGGCATAAGTGTCAACACAGAACACCAGTAATTACATAAACTACTCCTATTTAGGCAGGTTTTTATTGTCAGTCCAGCCACAAAACAATAAGACCAAGTTAGAGCGTCATGGTTCTGGGTAATCATGCAATTTGAGGAACACCTAACAGAAGTGGTGCCCTAACCAGCCCATTCAGTATTAGGTGTTTAATTTCCCACTTAGTTTCTTTTGATGTCCTCTGCATCAGTTCCCTATGTGAAAAATAGATGTGGAAGAAATTATCCATAAGGCAGACATACCGAAAAGGCACATACATTAAAAGATGGAAATGCATTGAAAAACTACTGTAAAAGAAAGTTAGATAGCACCACAGATCCATTTCAGATGCAATTGGCTTCGCACCTGCTTGGAGGAAAACATGGAGTTAACTGCCTATGACTATGAACACAGTTTACCAAATTAGGAAGGCTGACTGGTCTTTTAATCCACATGTAAGAAGTTTGATGGCAATTGGCCAGTAACCTCAAACACTAAAAATTAATAATGCTACTGTAGTGAAGTTACTGGGGTTTTGGCAGTGACAGTATTAACTGGTAGCCTAAGTAGGCTGGCACTATATTGCTTTTTTGATCATCTGTATGAAATATAACCTTTTGAAGCAAAATAACTGCTCTAGAATGTGTCCTGATAACTTTTTTATTGAGCTTAGATTATTAACACAAAGGTCACAACAAAGTTCTTCAATTAAACTAGTATTTCTATTAAAGCTATTAATGGTCATACCTGAGCACAATTTAGAGTAGTTTACTCTAAATGAAAAAGCGGTTTACTAAAACACACTCAAGGAATGTAAAATTAGATGAGAAATAATATTTTGCTTATTATGCTTTCTATAAGTAATGGAAAACAAAGAGCTTGTTCTGTTTTCTGAACCTCTAAATAAACGCCTAAGGCCAAAACACATTTTTTAAACTTAATTGCTATTTTTAGCATAAGTTGTCTTTCATTTTCATTTAATTACACAGGAGCTCAACCTCAAGCAGGAGAGGGCTGTCTACATTGCAAGTCTAATTAAAGGTAAATATAACACACATAAAACACAGAATACTAGAAGTATAGTGGCCTAGAGGATGCAGCAAGTGAAAGAGGATGTTACATTGAGCATATTTACATTACTGTGTGTTGGGTTGAGCAGGTCAGTTTTCCCTTGTAAATATTTATTACCATTTCCATATTGTTTTACTCAAGCACTTCCATCTCCAGTGATTTATTAGCATGTCTTTTAACATTTGTCATTCCATTCACAGCTTCAATTCTTTAAAATAAGTGATTTTACAATAATTTCAGCTTATTTCCAGGTTAAAGCAAAGGGAAGGAGAGAAAATAGGTCTATAAATCTTCTTCAGAACTTCTCATGGTTTGCAAAACCCCAGAAACCAAGCAGGAAACAAAACAAACCTGTATTTGTATTTTTCAGTCTCAGGAGACTAACGACTGCTTTTCACCACACGAAATCAATTTCTGCTATGTGAGGTGCTGAACTTAGCTGTAATGCAATTAAACAATACAGCAAAGACAGTCTAGACCAGTCTCAACATTTTCCAAGTTAATGTGGGTAGCTGTGTTAGATAAATACAGCTCATTAGTTGTTAAGATGATAGATATCGAATTTAATGTTTCGTTACCTAATAAATAGCAGCATAGAGATTCAGGGCAACACATTCATAGCTATTACTGGTTTTAGCAGAGATGTGCCTATTTACAATCAGTTTTGTTGCCAAAGCAAGAACTCCAAGGATATGAGTGAGGATTAAGAGTAGAGTGAAAGTAAGACCTACTTCCTCCTTGCATTCGGCCAGACTTTAGTTTAGGACTTGAGTGCACTCAACTCAAACCTGTCACTGGTGCTTCCTTAATGGAGCAGGGGATAGTTGAGCTTGCAGAAGCAATTTTTAATTGGATGAGTTAGTTATGATTGATGATGATCAAGGAGACCCATTCTACTGCACTGGGCCAAACCACTCTCAGCACAGCCATGCTCAGCACCACTCAGAGCAAGAATGCTCAGATTCCCACATCTATTGGCCTATGTTACATTCACATAAAATCTCTCTTAGAATGAAAGCAAGATCTGACAGCCAGTGCTGACCCCAGAGAATTGTTTCAGCTGTTTAACACAGCGTTTCCTCTTCTTCTAAAATACTGGTTTGTTGCCAAGTCAAATCAAGTTGGCATTACTCCTAGAGAAGCCTCATTGGAGAATGAGTGTGCAGAGTGGGGTCTGGCGAGACACATGCCAAATTCTCTTCATCGCCGACTGACCCTGCACTTGTCAGGTGAAATGTCAGTGTCATGTAACCTGAAGCTGAAATATGCATCCTATTTTCCTTCTGGATAAATACAAAATTGCCCATGCCTAGTGTCAGTTCATGTTTCCTCAACACAAATGCTACACTTGTTAGAGTCCAAACTATGTGAGAGCTGGGCTGCGTCACAGGTTTGGAAGATTGATTTATTTATTTTACAGAATAAAATCATCCAGGGATTACCCAAAATCAACATGAATTTCTTGGGTGGAGAAGCTTAAATGGGATCTTTGTATAAGCAAACAGACTTGCATAAACACACTGGCAGTCAGCTCTGCAATGACTCTACGTCAGAGAAGGGACCAGAGTTACTTCACCTGAAGGTGTGGAATAAATGGCATGGCTGAAGGAGAGCTTATTTAAGCAGTTTTCAGATAGTAGAAATTATATGACTTGTATCTTATGCTGCAAATACCCCATTTGGGCCAAGGCATGTGATTTCAAGACTTTATTTAGTTGAAGTGTATTAAATAAATACTGTATTTATTTTCTTTGGCAAAGCATTAATCTTCTGATGTGCTTTTGGAAAAACAAATGGGCCATCACTTTAATGAATCTCTTTTTCTGACCTTTGCTAAACCCAGTCAGAAAACAATGACAGATTAAAATAAAGTGTTTGCTCTAAGATTAGTAGACAAGTAAATCTTGCTAGGAAAGAGGACTTTGGTTTTCAGGGAAATAACAGAGAGTTGGGTTTGTTTGTTTTTCTGCTGTGTACGCACTGGAAATTCTGAGGAAGACAAAAAACGTGTATTAGTTCTATGACAATGCCTTAGACTGGAGGTTCATAAAATCTAGCCTTTCATTAAAAAGTCTCAAAAAAAAAAAAAATAACCATACGCTCCTTTTTAATGGATGATTCAAAAAGACAGTGAAGGCTAGATTTTCCAACACTGTGCTCATATTTGTGCATATAATCTCTGCATGCCATTGTACTTCCCTAATTTCACAAGGGAATGCTTGCGTGTCCAAACTCCACACTATCCCAGTAAACAGGTGACTGAGTATTTAAGCTCAGTATGTATGGACACTTGTTATGACATGACTTTAAAGTCTGTTCCAGGATCTGCTCATACACAAGGCCTCCAAACGACTCATGAACAAGTAAGGAACTGTGTGAAAAAGTGACTTGTAATTATATGCCATGAAGGAAAGGGTGGTAAAAACCACAGTTCTACCCACACTCTACCTTCTTCTTCTCTGGGTCATTTACTGCAGGAGGTAATCCCAGTATATCTAAGGACAAACTCTAATGAACCACCTGTATAAACTCTTGTGGTCAAGAATTTTCAGAACTGGACTTCTTACAGGGTAAGGACAAGTATCTTGAGACTGAGGGCACTGGAAAAAGATTCACCTCTTCCTCTGAAGACACTGCTCATTTCAGGTGTGTGACATCACCATACTGCTATTAACAGTGAGAAGAAATAACAAGTTTAAACACATGAAAATGCAGTAGCATCACAAGAAAGTATTGAGAGGAAGAAAAAAAGTAAGCAAAAAGATACTGAAAGGTCAGTGATGATATCAAAGCATATGAAAACGAAAGGCACAGAGCATCAAGTACAGTCAACCAAAAAGTTCACGAGAGCTAGCTCAGGGTCAGGTTAAGTCCACTTAATCTCCATCAAATACCCTAACTGCAACCATCATATAGCACCAAGTGTTTTAGACTTTATGCCCCCGCCTCCTTTTTTCATTACAAAACCAAACAAGCACTGGTGAGAAGAGCAGCAGTTGTGGCTGAGAACTACTGTTCAGATGGAGCAACCCATGGAAAATTTTATCTTGCCTTCATGTACAGACAGACAGAAAGCAACCCCGCAACTAAAGCACTTGGGAGAATTACCTGTTAAACTGCCATGCATAGTCAGAAGTCTAATTCTGGAAATTAAATAAATCATTTGATTGGTTCTCTTCTTGTAGCAAATTCCTTACAATTGAATGATGCCATTCAAAAATGCTTAATTCAACTGCAAACTTAAACCCCAAGATTTCAGATTTGTAGATCTAGTATGGACAAATGTGCTAAGAAAACACATAGGTCAATGAAAAAATGAACATGAGCCGGCAGCGTGCGCTCGCAGCCCAGAAAGCCAACCGTATCCTGGGCTGCATCAAAAGGAGTGTGACCAGCAGGTCAAAGGAGGTGATCCTGCCCCTCTACCTGCTCTCGTGAGACCTCACTTTAAATATTGTGTGCAGTTCTGGTGTCCTCAACATAAGAAGGACATGGAACTGTTGGAACAAGTCCAGAGGAGGGCCACGAGGATGATCAGGGAACTGGAGCACCTCCCCTGTGAAGACAGGCTGAGAAAGTTGGGGCTGTTCAGCCTGGAGAAGAGAAGGCTGCGTGGAGACCTCATAGCAGCCTTCCAGTATCTGAAGGGGGCCTACAAGGATGCTGGGGAGGGACTATTCATCAGAGACTGTAGTGACAGGACAAGGTGTAACAGGTTAAAACTTAAACAGGGGAAGTTTAGATTGGATATAAGGAGGAAGTTCTTTCTGTTACGTGGAGAGGCACTGGAATGGGTTGCCCAGGGAGGTTGTGAATGCTCCATCCCTGGCAGTGTTCAAGGCCAGGTTGGATGAGGCCTTGGGTGGCATGGTTTAGTGTGTGGTGTCCCTGCCCATGGCAGTGGGGTTGGAACTAGATGATCTTAAGGTCCTTTCCAACCTTAACTATTCTATGATTCTATGATTCCCTAAAGATACACTACTTAAAGCCTGAATTCTTCACCCAATCTTTCATCCGATTATTGAACCTTGGATAATTTGCATGAGCAAGTGTCATGATTTAAGCCCAGTTGACAACCCAGAAAAAACCACGCAGCCTGCTCTCTCACCCTCCCCCCACTTTCCCTGCCCCCCACTCCCGGAGGGATGGGGAGGAGAATCGAAGGAATGTAACTCCCACAGGTTGAGATAAGAACAGTCCAGTAACTAAGGTATAACACAAACCACTACTGCTGCCACCAATAATAATAATGATAAGGGAAATAACAAGGGAAGAGGATACAACCGTTCACCACCTGCCGACCAATACCCAGCCCGACCGAGCAGTGAACTCGCCCTTCTGGGTAACTGCCCCCAGTTCTACATGCTGGGCATGACGTGCTGTGGTATGGAATACCTCTTTGGCTTGTTTGGGTCAGGTGTCCTGCCTCTGCTTCCTCCCGGCTTCCCCTCCTCCCTGGCAGAGCATGAGACTCACAAAGTCCTTGGTCACAGTAAGTATTACTTAGCAACAACTAAAAACATCGGTGCTCTCACTGCTGTTCCCAGGCTGAAAGTCAAAAACACAGCACTGCACCAGCTACTAAGAAGGAGAAAAATGACTGCTACTGCTGAACCCAGGACAGCAAGCAACAAAATACCAAAGAAATGGGATGGAAACCATGAAAGAATGTTCAATAAATACTGAAGAATTCCTCCTGACACCCGAAACCACATCTTAAAGCACTGTATTTTAGATTAACCCTTAGACCTTAATCTGGCCCTACTACCCTCAGGAACTGTTCCTGCAACTTTTAAGATAAACAAACCACTCATTAGTGTTTATTGGAGCAATTACTTTTTGTAAAGATATCCTCCACAAATAAATTACCATTTACTCAAGAAACTGAAGTGGTCATATATATTATTTTCTTTATAAGAAAACTAACAAAATCTTAACCTACAAACTGAACTATTGATTTCCCTTGCTATCTACACACCTATTGCTGGGACACTTGTTTAACACCTGATATGTTTTTGAAAGGAAGCTGTATTGTAATTAAATTAGTACAAGCATAGTCTGACAGAATGAACCAAAAAACCTGACAAATACTAAACCCAAAATTTTTATTAAAAGAATACAGGAGCACACAGAACCTATTAAATTAAGATATCTGAGAGAAACTTTTTATTTTGCATTCTTAGTCTTGCTTCCCTCTGATTACAGAAACTATTACCAAGATATGATGTGAAAGATAACAAGAAGGGATTCTGTAGGTAAACTACAAATACAAGACAGACTAGGGACAAAGTGGGCCCTCTCTGGAAGCTAGCAGAACTGGCTACCCAGGATTTGGAGAAGGCTGAGGTTCTTAATGACTTCTTTGCCTCGGTCTTCACCAGCAAATGCTGTGACCACACCACTCAAGTCTTGGAAGGCAGATGCAGGGACTGTGAGAATGAAGACCTTAGGCCCACTGTAGGAGAGGATCTGGTTCGAGATCATCTTAAGAACCTAAACGTACACAAGTCCATGGGACCTGATGAAATCCATCCCCGGGTCCTGAAGGAGCTGGCAAACGAACCTGCTAAGCCACTGTCCATCATACTTGAAAAATCATGGCAGTCAGTTGAACTTCCTGACAACTGGAAAAAGGGAAATATAACCCCCATTTTCAAGAAGCGGAAAATGGATGACCCAGGGAATTACAGACCAGTCAGTCTCACCTCTGTGCCTGGCAAAAGCTTGGAGCAGATTCTCCTGGAAGGTATGCTGAGGCACATGAAAAACAACAAGGTGCTTGGTAACAGCCAGCATGGCTTCACAGAGGGGAAATCCTTCCTGACCAGTTTGGTGGCCTTCTATGATGGGGCTACAGAACTGATGGACAGGGGCAGAGCAGTTGACGTCATCTACCTGGACTTGTGCAAAGCGTTTGACACTGTCCCGCATGACATCCTTGTCTCTAACTTGGAGAGACATCAATTTGATGGGTGGACCACTCGGTGGATAAAGAACTGGCTGGATGGTCGCACACAAAGAGTTGTGGTCAATGGCTCGATGTCCGGCTGGAGACCAGTAACAAGTGGTGTCCCTCAGGGATCGGTGTTGGGACCGGTCTTGTTCAACATCTTTGTTGGTGACATGGACAGTGGGATTGAGGGCGCCCTCAGCAAGTTTGCCGATGACACCAAGCTGTGTGGTTCGGTTGATATGCCGGAGGGAAGGGATGCCATCCAGAGGGACCTCGACAATCTTGTAAGGTGGGCTGATGCCAACCTTATGAAGTTTCACCATGCCAAGTGCAAGGTGCTACACCTGGTTCAGAGCAATCCCAGGCACAGCTACAGGTTGGGCAGAGAAGAGATTCAGAGCAGCCCTGCAGAGAAGGACTTGGGGGTGTTGGTCAATGAGAAAATGAACATGAGCCGGTTTCAGTGTGCACTCTCAGCCCAGAAAGCCAACCGTATCCTGGGCTGCATCCAAAGGAGTGTGACCAGCAGGTCAAAGGAGGTGATCCTGCCCCTCTACTCTGCTCTCGTGAGACCTCACTTTAAATATTGTATACAGTTCTGGTGTCCTCAACATAAAAAGGACATGGAACTGTTGGAACAAGTCCAGAGGAGGGCCACGAGGATGATCAGGGGACTGATTATCTGACAGGCTGAGAAAGTTGGGGCTGTTCAGCCTGGAGAAGAGAAGGCTGCGTGGAGACCTCATAGCAGCCTTCCAGTATCTGAAAGACTATAAGGATGCTGGGGAGGGACTCTTCATCAGGGACTGTAGTGATAGGACAAGGGGTAACAGGTTAAAATTTAAACAGAGGATGTTTAGATTGGACATAAGGAAGAAATTCTTTACCGTGATGGTGGTGAGTTTGCCCAAGGAAGTTGAGAATGCTCCATGCCCAGCAGTTCAAGGCCAGGTTGGACAGAGCCTTGGGTGACATCGTTTAGTGTGAGGTGTCCCTGCCCATGGCAGTGGGGTTGGAAATTGATGATCTTAAGGTCCTTTCCATCCCTAACTGTTCTATGATTCTATGATGAGATAACAGTACAAACAAACAGAAATTTGTTGGTTATCCTCAATTTGGCAAGGCCAACACCATTAAACGATGTTTTATTATGCAGTTCTACACCAATCACTGCCTCCAGAACAATTTAACCTGCATTTCTGTATTTGAATTACTGCATTAGTCAGTAAGTTAAATAACTACAGAACATGCAATTTATAAGAATTTTCACTATATTATTAAAAAGAACCCCAAAATCCATCAAAACAACAACAACAAAACCAACAAAACAAAACAAAGCACAAGGAAATCCACTAAAACAAAAAAAAAAAAACAAGAAACTTCGCAAGCTAGAGGTCAGAGAGCCAGCACTGTAGGAGCAGATCTAAATTGTCATCATAAAGTGATGTCAAGGAGCAAAAGCAGATGTCTGAGCCTATGGGAAGCTGATTGCTCAGGTTACATTTCTTTTTTTCTGTATATGTTGAAGCCAAGTGAAAGGCTCTGTGAATTCTCTTCTACACTTGCCCACAGAAACAAAACTGGAAGGGACTTCACAACTGAGGCTGACTGCTATGTAAAACGTACCTTGATACAGGAATGAGTTTGAAACTCATTGTGACTTTTTTTTTGTCTCATTTTTTTCACTTCTAGGCTGCATCTTTGATGGGGGCACAGTACTTGGACCGCTTTCCAGCAGAACTAACCACTTTGAAGAATCATAGAATTATTTCGTTTGGAAGGGCCCTTAAAGATCATCTAATTCCAAGCCCTCTGCCATGGGCAGGAACACCTTCTACTAGAACAGGATGCTCAAAGCCCTGTTCGAGAAAAAGATCTCACGTAGCTGAGTTGGTTGTAAAATTAGAGTAAAGTCATTCCAACACACCAGGTATCCCACTCAGCTTACCATTTTACTTTGCAGAATACCCTCTATGAGACAAGTAATTACAGAGCACAAGAAAACAATACTATGCCCTTTACCATAAGTTAGGCTTTTATCTACTCTTTACCCATTTATTCCCAGTTCTGAAGTAATTTCATGTCTACGTGTGCGTATCTCCACTTGCAAAATAACAAGTAATTTCAGTACTGGCAGCACTTCAAAACCTTCCAGCAATTCTCCCCTCTTCCAGTAATGCCAAAATGAATCAGCTCTACCACAGCTTATTAAGGGAGAATCACCAAAGATATTCTGAAATAGTTAGAGGACTACATATGAGCAAACAGGTACCAAACAAAACCAGTAAGTAACACCAGTGTAGTGAGAACTCCTGAAAAAGTCACTCTTCCTGGGCTGCTGAGGTCTCTGGGCATTCCAGAATAATTCCACAGTAAAGAGAAGCCACCAGAGCAGCTGTCAACATAACCAGGCTCAGCCTTCCTATACTAGGTGCTGAAGTGACGCACACCTCTCTGGCACTGCAGGAAAGAATAAGAAGAGATTATGAAGAAAGCAATGAAGTAGTCTTGCATTGGCAGAGGCTTCATAAACAATGACAGGAAGCAGAGTTCATGTACTCTACACTACCTGAAAGAAGATTGTAGTGAGGTGGGTGTTGGTCTCTTCTCCCAAATAACAAGCAATAGGATGAAAGTAAATGGCCTCAAATTGTGTCACGGGAAGTTTAGGTTGGATATTAGGAAAAAATGCTTCACTCAAAGGGTTGTCAAAAATTGGAACAGGCTGCCCATGGAGGTGGTTGAATCACCATCCCTGGAGGTGTTTAAAAGCTGTTGCACTGGACATGGTTTAGTGGTGGACTTAGTGGTTCTAGGTTAATGGTTGGATTGAATGATCTTAAGGGTCTTTTCCAACCTAAATGATTCTACGATTCTGTGATTCTACTTGAAGAAATGGTGGTTGAGAAAATTAAGTCAGTAACAAGACTTCCAGAAAAAAGTGTGCACCTAAGTTTGCACTTCTGCCTGAAAGATCTCTACATTTAGTCTGAGCCTCTTGATAGGATCATTGTACCAATAATGTCTGTCCAAGCAATATAGAGAAAATCTTGCAATTTCCATTATATTGCTGATTTGTTCAGCTTACACCACAAAAACCACTAAGATGCAAAAATCAGTCCAGCCCCCACCAAACCCACTTTTACTCTCCAAAAAGTCTATTTTCCTTGTTTTGCCTGACTAGTAAGTGGTACTCTTGCAAATGTCTACCTTGCATGTTTCCCTTAGGAATATTCATTTCACATATGATCTAAAATAGTATCACCCAGTTTTTCAAGGACAGATGTGTTTCAATGGTATTTGAATTATCGTGCAACAATAGCCTGAGGTATGTGACATATTAGTCTAAGAATAATGTATAGAAAGCACACTGATCCTTAAAGTAATTCTTTACAGGAAAGCATATTAGCATCAAGACCTTCTGATGCTTGGCCAGATCTAACATCTTCCAATTTAACACGACAAAAATTTAGTCTTGAAACTGAGGCATTCTTATGGAATGAAGCAACTAAAATCAACTTTAGTAAATAGCATATTACAACAACAACTTGCATTTGCACAGTTTAATAAAGGAAGAAAAACAAGAGAGTGATGTTCTGCAAATCACCAAGACTGGGTAGATGAAGCATAGGAAGTAAAGAAAAGATAGTGGAAATTGTGTGAGTGTTGAAGGGAATAAAAATGGATGAATATCACTTCACAGTCATTGATTCATTGGTGTACAGTAAGTGAAGTGCTGCACCGCAGTAGGCAAGTCCAACAGTCACACCTATTGAAAACAGCACTTCAAAACTTTGGGAAGTTTAAGCAGATACAAATGGAGAAAGAGGGACTGAGAGCAAACAAGGGAGAGATGAAGTTTGAAGCAAAATAAAACAGCTGGCCAAGTAAGACAGGCCATGTTATTCCACAGACAGGGAATAAAAAGAGAGCATGGAACTCTGTCTGGGGATGGGTGAGCAGTTGACAGAGAGTTTGTGGGTCAAGGTTAAAGGGAGAATAGCAATGGGGGACATTACTGTGGGGATCTGTTGCAGACCGCCTGATCAAGAGGAATCTGTGGAAGAAGTGCTCTATAGGCAGATAGGAACAGCCTCACGCTCCCAGGCCCTTGTTCTCATGGGAGACTTCAACCACCCTAACATCTGTTGGAGTGAAGGTACGGCCCGGCACAAGCAATCCAGGAGGTTCCTCGATTGTCTGGAAGACAACTCCCTTCTGCAAGTAATAGAGGAGCCGACAAGGAGAGGTGCCATGCTTGACCTCGTGCTCACCAAAAGGGAAGGGTTGGTTAGAAATGTGACGCTCCAGGGCAGCCTTGGTTGCAGTGACGACAAGATGGTCGAATTCGAGATCCTTGGGACGGTGAGAAGAGCGTGCAGCAAGCTCACTGCCCTGGACTTCAAGAGAGCAGACTTTGGCCTCTTCAGAAGCCTGCTTAGTAAGGTTCCATGGGATACAGCCCTAAAGGGCAGGGGAGCCCAAGGCTCTTGGTTGTTATTCAAGGATCACTTTCTCCAAGCTCAGGAATGTTGCATCCCAACTAGAAGGAAGTGCAGCAGGAGGGCCAGGAGACCTCCTTGGATGGATAAGGAGCTGATGAGGAAAATTCAAAGGAAAAAAGAGGCTTATAGAAGGCGGAAGCAGGGACAGGTGGCCTGGGAAAAATACAGGGATGCTGTCCGGGAAGCTGGGGACCAGGTGAGGAAGGCTAAGGCCCAGTTAGAATTGAACTTGGCTAGGGATGTTAAGGATAACAGGAAGGGATTCTATAGGTACGTAGTGAGTAAAAGACAGACTAGGGACAAAGTAGGACCCCTTCGGAAGATATCAGGAGAACTGGCTACCCTGGATTTGGAGAAGGCTGAGGTTCTTAATGACTTCTTTGTCTCGGTCTTCACTGGCAAAGTCTCTGACTGCACCACTCAAGTCTTGGAAGGTGGACGCAGGGACTGTGAGAATGGGGACCCTAGGCCCACTGTAGGAGAGGATCTGGTTCGAGACCATCTTAAGAACCTAAACGTACACAAGTCCATGGGACCTGATGAAATCCATCCCCGGGTCCTGAAGGAGCTGGCAAACGAACCTGCTAAGCCACTGTCCATCATATTTGAAAAATCATGGCAGTCAGTTGAACTTCCTGACAACTGGAAAAAGGGAAATATAACCCCCATTTTCAAGAAGGGGAAAATGGATGACCCAGGGAATTACAGACCAGTCAGTCTCACCTCTGTGCCTGGCAAAATCTTGGAGCAGATTCTCCTGGAAGGCATGCTAAGGCACATGAAAAACAAGGAGGTGGTTGGTGACAGCCAGCATGGCTTCACAGAGGGGAAATCCTTCCTGACCAGTTTGGTGGCCTTCTATGATGGGGCTACGGAACTGATGGACAGGGGCAGAGCAGTTGACGTCATCTACCTGGACTTGTGCAAAGCGTTTGACACTGTCCCACACGACATCCTTGTCTCTAAATTGGAGAGACATCAATTTGATGGGTGGACCACTCGGTGGATAAAGAACTGGCTGGATGGCCGCACGCAAAGAGTTATGGTCAATGGCTCAATGTCCGGCTGGAGACCAGTAACGAGTGGTGTCCCTCAGGGATCGGTGTTGGGACCGGTCTTGTTCAACATCTTTGTTGGTGACACGGACAGTGGGATTGAGGGCGCCCTCAGCAAGGTTGCTGATGACACCAAGCTGTGTGGTTCGGTTGATATGCCGGAGGGAAGGGATGCCATCCAGAGGGACCTTGACACACTTGTGAGGTGGGCTGATGCCAACCTTATGAAGTTTAACCATGCCAAGTGCAAGGTCCTACACCTGGGTCAGAGCAATCCCAGGCACAGCTACAGGTTGGGCAGAGAAGAGATTCAGAGCAGCCCTCCAGAGAAGGACTTGGGGATGTTGGTCAATGAGAAAATGAACATGAGCCGGCTTCAGTGTGCGCTCACAGCCCAGAAAGCCAACCGTATCCTGGGCTGTATCAAAAGCAGCGTGACCAGCAGGTCGAAGGAGGTGATCCTGCCCCTCTAGTCTGCCCTCGTGAGACCTCACTTGGAGTATTGTGTGCAGTTCTGGTGTCCTCAACATAAAAAGGACATGGAACAGTTGGAACAAGTCCAGAGGAGGGCCACGAGGATGATCAGGGGACTGGAGCACCTCCCATATGGAGACAGGCTGAGAAAGTTGGGGCTGTTGAGCCTGGAGAGGAGAAGGCTGCGTGGAGACCTCGTAGCAGCCTTCCAGTATCTGAAGGGGGCCTACAAGGATGCTGGGGAGGGACTCTTCATCAGAGACTGTAGTGACAGGACAAGGGGTAACGGGTTCAAACTTAAACAGGGGAAGTTTAGATTGGATGTAAGGAAGAAATTCTTTACTTAGAGGGTGGTGAGGCACTGGAATGGGTTGCCCAGGGAAGCTGTGAATGCTCCATCCCTGGAGGTGTTCAAGGCCAGGCTGGATGAGGCCTTGGGTGACATGGTTTAGTGTGGGGTGTCCCTGCCCATGGCAGTGGGGTTGGAACTAGATGATCTTAGGGTCCTTTCCAACCCTATTTTATGATTCTATGATTCTATTTTTGAAGTCAGAGAAAATGACATGGAGCATGCCTCAATGTTATGAAGGGAAAAGGGGAAATAGCAGGCAGCTAAGACTATACCTGAGGGCACACAAATAACAATACAGAACTTGTACTTCACAGCAATCACACAGAACAATGGGTGACATTTTCTGAAGTGCTTGACACTTCTACTAAATGCAAGCTGACCTAGATCCAAACTTCATAGGCCAGTTCTGATTTCTCCTGAAAACCCATCTCAAAACTTTATTTAGAACTGTGATATAGGCCAAGACTGAAACGTTCAACTAAGTATGACTTCAGAATAATACTAAAACAACACAATCTTTAATAGAGTAACTCTAAACGCTAACAAATTTGTTACTTTGCTAGTTACTATAATGGCATTAGGATAGCACTCAGTATAACTTCATCCTTTTTCTTTACTCTTGTGTATATTAATCTTGGATTACACTATTTTAATAGGAGTAAAAAGGAAAGTGGAGGTTTCTATCTTCATTTATCAGTGGAAATGTTAAATTTAGTAATTAGAATAACTACCTGCAGTAAACAGATCTAAATTATTTAACAATACTCTCTAGTATAATTTTATTTTAAGGACTAAGAATCCACTCAAGCAAAAATAATGTCTTTCCATCTTTGACCTGTATCCTTCAAAACTGATGGATTATAAGAAGTTTTCAAATTTCTTATCTTAGATTCCCTGATGATACAACCTGGTGCTGCACTGCTAAATGCAAAGAGCTATGATAGTTTATTCCAGAAGAAGATATGACCCTGTGCTGCCAGCACCGTAAGCTGTAGCTCAAAACATATGCAAAATCATAGAATCACAGAATGGTTTGGGTTGGAAAGGATCTTAAGATCATTTAGTTCCAACCCCCTTGGCACAGGCAGGGACACCTTCCACTGATCCAGTGCTACCTCACAGCTCTCAACAAGTGCTTTCAATCACTACCTGCCTTGAAAAGCCTTCTAAGTGTCTGTTTCGGCACCTTTTTGCATCAGGAGTACAAGCTGACAGCAAGGGTAAGCAATGGTGTCTCAGCAACTGCCAGCATTGATCCCCCATGGATCTCAGAGCAACAAGGGGTCTGCTGCTGTCTGACCTGACATGATGTGAATCCAGAAGCCCAGAGAATCCAGCTCTCTGGTCTGACACTCTCCACTGAGTTACACTTTCTGGCATTACTAGAAAAAGCCACAATTTTGATGGAGGAGCACTCCATGCTCTGTCTTTCACTACCTTGCATAGCCTAATGCAAAAGAAAATTGGACAAAACAGCATATGTAAAAGCCTGAATTTATTAAAATCAATGGCAAAACTGAGGAGAGGAAATAGAATTTCACTTGTATTTTATATAATTATAGTAGGTTTCTTTATCAGTTTCTGATGCTTTAAATAACCATTTGCATGTGCTGTACAGTGCAAGTTTTATATCTTTGAGAACACATCACATTTTTATAAAACTGACCATTTTAAATTCTGATTTATATCTTCTCTGTTACATTATTTAAAAATTAATGGGCAGATTTATTCTCTATTACCAAGATAGCAATTTCCTTTTTAACCTTCCTGAAGAAAATGCTGAAGGTTTCCTTCTTAGTCACTCAGCAAATATGGCAACATGCTGAAGATCCTGTGATGGCTTTATTTTTCTTGGAGTCTTACCTTTTAGTTGAAATAGAGACTAAAGTGCCATCATTACAAAACTGATAAGTCATTACAGATGAATATACGGACAAAAAAAGGGATTTTTTGGTCTTGTTTTGCACAGGTCAGATGCGCTTCACAGAAAGCAGACCAATTCACCTGTCACCCACAAGCAGTGTCAGGGTCAGGGTCACAGTCAGGCAAAAGTTGATTTTCTCATTCATTTACATTAGCAGACATCAAAGCCATAGTTCATTACAAACTCAAACTAAGGCTTTACAGCTTTATCTAAAAAGACAGCAACTGAATTTGACTTGCACTCTACACAAACAGATCCAAATACGATCATGTAGAATTTAATACATACTAACGTGCATTCTGAAATATTGAAACTGCTCTCTTCACGATTAACTGCAGAATAAAACTTCTGCCTCCAAATCATGTAAAAACTAGTAGAGGAGTCAGTGGAGTCCCTGCAGTAAAGAAACAGTGGTAATACGTTCAAAACCACAGTTCTGTTCTGAAAAAAAGGACACTACAATGGCAATCCTAGAGAATTTTAGTAGACTACTATAATGTTCAGCCCAATGGGATTAATTTGGCAACTAAGTAGCCATTTGACCACACAATTTGATAGCTGTAGTAAATTAGGTATTTTCAATATATGAATGCACAGAACATAAAATTCAACCTTTAGAAAGAAATGTCTAGCTTAAAGAGTAGTCCCATGCAGTATCAAAAGGAGGAAAAAAGAAAAACTCTTCATCCAGCAAGAAGCACTGAGATCTTCTCATTCAACCTTAGCCCACAGCACCGTAACATTTTGTCCCTTATCATTTTTCAAAGCACACAGTCCCTACTCAGCTGTTGCTGAGAGATTTAAGTAGGTACACTAAAGGTAGGAGTAATTCATTAATGAAGCTGATTATCTAAGAATGAGGCCATCTGCAGTTACTTCTTCCTGCATAGTCTGCCTTACAGTTTCCTGCCTTTCCCAGAAACACCTAAATTGCTCCTTAAAGAAAGGGAAACTCCTACAACCAAAGCAAAAAGAAAGACGCCATGTTCCAAACTTGATTATTTTTATAATTTGGAATTATGTTGTGCATTGCTGATGGTTCCTCGGTCTTACAACTGTAGATCACTGTGAATTAAAACTGCCTCTAAGCAGTGATCCTATCAAGATCTGCACCATTTTTTGCAAGCTTTGTGGGTATCAGAATTAAATCAAAGGTCTGTATTATAAAGTGGAAATTCTTATTAATAAATAAAAATATTGATCAGCTTTCTTCCTACAGCTAACCTATGTAGTGAATAAACTTTTTCACTTAATAATCAAAGCAAATCCAGACCAGTATCACCTTCAGACAGAAGGGGTTATTCTCTGCTATGGGGATAATTCACTTTCATTCTGTTATGCAAATATATCTTTCAAACTGGCTGGGATTAAAAGATTCCCAAGCATTCTCCCTGGGGAAAATAATCTGAACCATCTCAATATTTTGTTTAATAAACTATTTTACTTTTTTACTTTCCCTACAATATTATGGTAAATATTTAATGAGTTACGCTGAAACAGCACTGCTCATCTCGGTGAACTGTGACATGCCTTATGAAGTAAGGACACTGAAAGATACAAATGTTACCTTTTCATAAGGTTCACATTCTTGAACACTTTTCTCCCCTCACTAACAGCCATCTGCACTTAATCAGAAGTGATGGCATCAGCTGAAGAACATGCCTATGTCATGGGGTGAAAGGCGGAAAGTGATCTACAAACAATCTCAAAACCTCCATTCAAAGTTATTTGGAATGCAGTAAAAACATTATACTCTCCAATGGATGAAAGTCACTTTTGTTTTTTACATGTTCTGTTTTTTGGACAAGGATCCAGAAGACTATCAGGTTTCAAAAGTTGTTACTTTTAAAGATATATTTAAAAATTATGTTAATTAATTATATTACCCTATTTGTAGACAGCAATGAAAAAAATTGTTTCTTTTAACAGAGGAAGCAGTTGAATAAAGTACTAGAAAAGAATAGTAAGCTATTCATGGACATTTTTAATAATATGCCTACAGATATAATGCTCAGTGGAAAACCTTCAGAGAAATAGAGAATATAAAGAACTTATTTTTCATATAGCTATAATAATTGTAAAGACAAAATCCTCTTCTTAGTAACATCAACAGAAATTGGTCACTACTCAATTAAAGTCAATGGGGTATACAGATATGCACTAAGGAGTACCAGAATAAGCTTATTAGTGTTTAAATGATTATTAAAAATAAATACGTTTGTTAAGGTATGATGATATAAGCAGGCAAAACTGTTATCATTTTCATTGGCCAGAAAAGAAAACAACAGAACAACTTAGAAATACTTCACATATGGAAAAAATTTATTTTCTTAGTTTTGATTTTGAACGGAACAAGTTTTAAACACATGCTTAAAATAAAGCAGAACTGATAAAGCCAATGCCAAATACCACGATTTTACTCAAAGGAACTATTTGTGTAATTATGGGGCCTCTATGAATAACTACCAGAATGTGGGTAAAGGAAGGAAGCAAACAGAGTACTGCCGCATCCCTTGGGCTGCTTATTTTTCACACATTTAGATTTAAATCATTCCAGTGGGTTCATAGCATGAAATGATCATTTGTTTCCTTAAAATAGACACCTAGCACTAAAACCATAGAGTAAAATGCAGATCTTGCCAGGCAAAGACAAAAACCTCAACGTTTAAATGCCTCATAATACCTTTAATATATGTACACACACTTCCTTTCTTAAGCTGCCTTTTCTAAGGCAAGGAAGGAATACAGTTTCCAGATAGCAGCAATTTGCTGTATCAGTAGGGGCAGGAGGACTGCACTGACTGAGCTGACAGTTCCTGTCCCATATTGTTAAAACAACCAGTTCCTCTGTGCAAACCCCAATGTGGGATCCCCTGCTCCTGATGTGAAGAGCTCAACGTGATTAATCAGTGCCAAGGCCGGCTTCGTAAACAGGAAGCTTCTCCTCTCTATACATTAAAAAAAGACATTTAACTATGAAACAGCTATGAAAATAGTTTAATTCTACTTGGATAGCATGCTTACAACTTGGTTCTTCTTAATGTATCTACAGTGTGATATCATTGTTCTGGGAGACATCATGGGACTCTTCATCAGGGACTGGAGTGATAGGACAAGGGGTAATGGGTTTAAACTTAAACAGCAGAAGATCAGGTTAGATATAAGGAAGAAGTTCTTTACTGTAAGGGTGGTGAGGCACTGGAATGGGTTGCCCAAGGAAGTTGTGAATGCTCCATCCCTAGCAGCGCTCAAGGCCAGGCCGGACAGAGCCTTGGGTGGCATGGTTTAGTGTGAGGTGTCCCTGCCCACGGCAGGGAGGTGTAACTAGATGATCTTAAGGTCCTTTCTGACACAAACCATTCTATGATTTTATGATTCTATAACTCTGCATTAAAATTAAGCAGAATTTTATTTGTGTCCCTATGTGTTCTGGGATGCAATCATGACTACAGACTTCTCAAAGTCTATAATATTTAAACATAACTGACTAAATCTTGAAAAAACTTGAATTAAAGATAATCCATCTTTCAATGATTCTCCAATATTTTAATTTCTATGCCTAGGAAGCATAAAGTATTATTGAATTAAAAATTAATGTGAATTAAATGTGTAATGTGAATTAAATGTGTAATGTGAATTAAATGTGTGAGTACATAAGCTTAAAGAATGCATGTGAGATGCCAGCTCAGCTGCCTTTCTACTGCTTTTCTCCCTTCACTTATACAAGACATAAATGCCTTCTAAGCATGGCTATCGCTGTGTACCTCAGTGTGGCCAGATAACTTCAATTACCACTAACCAAACAGTGCTGAAACCCAGATAAGGATTTACTAGTCAAAAACCTTCTAAGCACCAGAGATGATGATTCTGAGGTATTTTTGCGCTGACTGAACCAACAGCCAGTTGGTTCACCTGATTCAGCAGTGTAGGTATCCTCCAAAATCAGCACTCATTAAAAACATCCATTCTACTTAAAGTAAATCAGAGTCACAAGCTAACTAAAATTACCAAATGCATATTGACTCCCTGTGCCTGTGTAACTTCTCTCCTTTGGGGTTATGCACAACAAGAAGGACAAAGGCTGTTAGCTAAGGATGAGTCCCTATTTTTAGAAGCCTAGTTCTTGGAACACCTAACTCTCATCATCTCCTCCTCTCCTGTTTGCAGCAGTGCAGACCACATTCCCACTCCCTATCATCACCACACATTCTTAGTGGCACATCTCTAGGCCCACCGCAGCAAATGCTTACAACACAAAAAAAGTGTTATTGGAAAAGTATTCTTAGCTACCATTAATTCCGTTTAGCAAGTGGAAAATGGTGAGAGAGCCAACTCCATCTGATTAGCTAGCTCTTCTTGGACCACAAGCAAGTGTCCTGGCAACTACCAGTGGCCCACAGACCACAGTTTGGGAATCACTGTCCTAAATAATCTACAAACCTCTTATTATAGAACACCATGCTCCTTGTCTTGCTCAGGCTACTATTTTAGTTTTCTTCCTGCCAGCACAGCATACTATGATGGCAGAAATTGTTGGTTCATATCTGCTAATCATGCCCATCTGGTGGACAACTATCTAGCAATGAATGACATGATTAACTTGCTGAAGTATTAATTCAGTTTTACTCAGATGAATTCAGCCTTATTATTTTTTTAGGTAGATTTGTACCACTTTAGCTGGAGGCAGACCCTCACAGCCAATCCTGCAATTTTGTTAGAAGTCAAGAGAGCAGACAAGCAAACTCCATTCTCCTGAATTTAATAACAGCTAGGAAGCAATATATCAAATTCAAGCTACACACGGCTTCCAAATTTTCCTGTAACAACAGAATTTATCTTTTCTTTTACACAGAACTTTATTTCACTCAAAACTTCACACTGATGGTACATTAACATTTTGGGATCACATAATCAGTGTCTTATAGCAATTTATTAGCCCTCCACCACTTCTATGCTTTTGTCCATACTGATTCTTTAGGATAGAATTCAGTTTCAATATGGTCTGACGGTCCTGCTCTCCCCGCATAAAGAGAAAGCAATGGAAACACTCTTTTAATGGGCTATATATCAACCCTTACCTACCTCTCTTTATCATGGAAAATTAACTAAGCATAGTTTGACAGATTTAAGGACACACTATTATCTTCTACAGTCCATGGGACATAAAAGATGAAACTAGAACTTCATCTTGCAGCTTGGCTATTAAGAATATCACTCAAACTTCTGTCATTCAGAAGCTACCCAATACTGATTCAGAAATAAAACAGAAAATTCAGTAGAAAACATCTTCCAAAGGATAAACACATCTTGTTAAAACAATAAAATGTGTTTGTATTATGATAGGGTATAGCTCAAAATTCATCTGTACAGTTTAGAAAGTTCTAGAGATTCACCTTTAATATATCAGGTGACCAAATATTGTAATTGTTACGACATGACTGATGACTAGCTACTTATTAGATACATAATATTCTAATGCATCAGTTGTGTCTCTTTAATCAATTAAGACATGAATCATACTACTGCATATTTCTAAGCACTTGGCATACACAGAACATTACCAAAATAAATAAATAATTTAATTCCAATTTAATTTTTCTTTACTCCTCCATTTTACTTTGCTACAAAGAAAACTACCCTGGTGGTCCTAAGAACAAAAAACCTAAACCTGCATTCTTCTATTCTTATTTCTGTCTGAGACGTATTTGTTATTTCTTATCAAACCACAGAAGATATCCAAAGAATTAGACCATTCTAAGACATGGCTATGTATGTACATCTGCTGTCTGTACAGCCTTTATTGGCAAAAGCAACCAGGGTGCTAAAAAGGGAAGGTGAGGGATGTGCTAGAGGGACTGCGAGTCAAGGATTTCCTATATAATCTTTGATTTTTCACAGCTTTTAAAGAAATGTTGTGTGAGACTGAGTCTTTAAACTTTTTTTTTTAAATTGGGATATTCATAACACAGCACTTGTAATTCAATGTATATAAAATTAGTAAGGAATGATTTCAGGATTTTTTTAATTTATATGTGTTAGTTTTAACTAGCAGTCTGTTTTCTAGCAAAAGAAGTTGAAAGGCTGTTCAAAAACTTCCAACTAGATATTTATTGCTATCAGGGGAGCTACTCTTGAACACGGGTCTTTAGTCCTTCTGCAGTACTCAAGCATTTCTACTCAACTAGATTTTGTAATATAAAGTACAGAGCTTTAGTCTCCACAATGCATCACGCATCATAATGCCCACATCCAGAAACTGAGCAGCTATACTGGCATTTTAACAGAATGATTTGAATGTGAATGGATATGGAATATTTATCTTAATTCTACTTTCCAGTTTTACCCTTGTATTTTTTTAAATCAAGAATTTTACAAAGGATTTAAGAGTAACACTGTCTAACAATTCAATTTGTTTAAAAAGAACCAAAGTACTTGTTCATTCTTTCCTTAAACTTTCCCTGTTCCTGTTAAAGGGAATCAGATATTTAAAAGAGATCAATGCAACACAATCTATTTTCTTCTGATTTCACTACCCATAAAATGAAACAGTCACTGATGGCTATATACCACAAAAACATGACCTGCCTTTAACCTGCATGTAAGTCAAAAGACCCCCCATTTAACCCGCAGGAAAATGCTAACTTACAGACACTAGCATCCAGGCAGTAGCCTCTGTTTTGAGGGCACTGAGCTATAGCATACTTCTAAAACATTCATATAGGAAGCAGTAACTTGCACTTTAAATAAACCTTCACAACAGCTAGTAAGTTAATTGGCTAGACTCAGGAGAGTAACTTCTCAAACCAGAAATCTCAAAAGAAGTGTAATGCAAATTCTTCAGTGGAGTGACACATTAAAAGAAGCACCAGAACATACAAAAATAAATCGGCTGTGGTTATTCCTGCCTATTGGTTTTACTTTTAAGGAAACAAATTTCATTTCATAATTATGATCTATTTGTATACATTCTTCCTTTCTTATGAAAATGTCTTTATAAGGTAGAAATTAACCAAATGATGTGTAAACCCATGTATCTTAAAATGACTTACAATACCATCATAATACAGTTGGCATGGTAAACAATCCAAGTCAGTAAGTAAGCAGGGGTTTTTAGAACCTGTTCCTAGAGGCATGAACATCTTAATGAGAAAAATCATGACTCAAAGCATCAATATCAGATACAAAAAAGAAAAAGAGCAACACTTTCAGGTTTATATGAAAATTCATAAAGCATATACATATTATAACATTTTAAACAAAATAAGAGACCTAGAACATTACTCTTTCTGTAATTTTGCCTACACCTAAGGATTGATTTTGACCTGTTTTAGTCACACCAGTGTTCAAAACAACTGCTTTTTTAAAAGCTGAGGAAGAGGAGAATAAAGCTGAAATTGAGGCATAACCTTTTTATTACATTCACTGAGTAAAAGTAAGTTTTAAATCTTTACACAGTGCACTGACTGCTAGAAGCAGAATTACAGCAGCAAAATGTTCAATTAATGTTGTGTGTCTTTGTGGAGCACAGATTGCAACAGCTGCCTGAATAGAAGGGGATCACACAGAAGTAAAAATGAAGAATGTAGCTTTTTTCACTTTTCAAAACGCTGTGTAATATGCCTCCAGTAAACTAGGAAGCAGTCTGTGATTGATGGCTGCTGTTGGAAAACTTGCTTTACGCTTTCAAAATCTACTTGATCTAAATATAATCATGCATATTATTACAATACAGTTTACTTCATTTTAAGCCCTTTACTACTTTACAGGCAGCATCATTTAGAAGTTAAGTGTACAATATCAGTGCTTGCACACTCTAAATCAGTGGTCTCCAAAGCAGGGTGCATACACAGTGGGGTGCAGGAAGAAAATATCAGTAATGCATTAGCACATGTATATAATTTGTATTTAATATATATATATTGGAGATGCATGCTCAGTATTTTACTCATAGAAATTTTTAACTGATAGTAGTGCATCAAAAAAGTTTGTATACCACTCTTCTAAATGTATCGGTATGAATTCTTCTTTCCTAGTAGCTTCCTCTCTCCCCTTTTTTTCATTCTTTATTTGTTATTCCAATCTGAGATGCCTCAATAATCAGTGGTGTCAGATTCAAATATCTGTCAATTTATGCCCTCATCCTTCTTACCAGGATATTCTTATAAATACCAAATTTTGTCAGAGAATTTACATAAGGCTATTTTCTAGAATACTGTCTAAATGTATACTACTGACAGGATGCGAGCTTCCTTCTCCTGTACTCTTAGTAAAATCTATATGAAAACAATCTCATAAACAACTTTTCATTATTTTTTAAACTATTTGACTTTCTATACTTCTCTCAGCATCATGGTGCTGCATTATGTGCACCAGTAAGTACAGATCCTGGCAGATGATACTGAGAACACACAAAACATTTTAACAGGTCAGGTAAGAGAGTCCTGCCAAGCTCAGCCGTGGCAAGAGTAGGTGCTATTCACTGAGAGTAACCAAGCCCAGTCATTTTCTGTATCCCTTCCCCTCGGGGTGAATTTCTCAGGCTCAAAACCCTGCCACAAGATGGCACTGGGCACAGAAGCTGCCAGAAGAGTGAAGGTCTGTGTCCAAAGCGGGGACAGCAGTGCACCTGCACAACAAAGCACGTGGTTCTGCCAGCAGCTATTTATGGACCAGTGGTCCATAGGGTTTTTTAACACTAAGTCTGCTAATTTGCTCAGAGGATAGTGCTTTGGCTGCTAGTTCCCTATATTTTTTTTATCTGTCTCGTAATACTTTATCTGTTTTAAACCAGCTAATACCATTAAGTAACCATTAGTTCTATTACTGAATTTGGTGTATTTTATTCTGTATTTACCTTATTTACTGTCATTAGAAACCTCAGTCACGATCCTGATAAGCATTTTGCTCCCCAAACTAAAGAGTCATTTAATCTCCTATATCAAGGAAGCTGCTTTCTCCCTATTGTTTTAGTTGCCTTTCTCTATACACTCACCAACTTCACTCCTGAAGTGTCCTCAAGATGCCCACCAGAACTGCACTCTAATAATCAAGATGCAGGTTCACTATGATTATATATAGTAATAAAACAACATCTCCTGCCCTGTCTGTAACATTGGTTATGTCCAACCTTTTGTTGATTTAATTTTTGCCTGCTGCTGTGCAATGAAAGACATATTAGAGCACAGTCAGTGACAATGCCAGTATCTTTCCCAAGTTTTACAAAGGAATTACAAATTCAGGATTGCTCAGGCACAGTTGAAGAAGATCTTTTTTGTCAGACGCATTAACTCCTATTTATCTATCCTGACACTCATCTACCATCGTTTTGTCGACTAATTACATTCTGTAAGATGTTTCTGCAGTTCCCTGACACCTGTTATCTTCCCAATAAGTAAATGCTATGGAGTACCATCCACAACCTGAGAAATTTCACTGTTTACTCTCATTCTGCAGGTCACAGGTAATCTATTGAATAAAACTTGACACAGCAACCAGCCTTCAAGGTACTGCACTTCTGACCTGTCTGTCCATTCTAACAAGCTAGTTTTTTTTCTTGAAAATCCTCTCTCTGACAGGAGCATTGTTAGTGCAAAAGGACACACTGAAGTCAGGTAGAGGTTTGGTTTCCACTTAGATATCAGTTCCCTTTTTCCTACTGGATGTTCTCCTTCCCCCGGATTTATACTCTCCTTAGTAACAATTGTCACAGCGGAATTGGAACAGTTGTACAATATTCCTGCTGGCTCCATCTAAAAACCTCTCAACTAGCTCAGCCATCTCAAGCCAAACTATCATCAAAGGCTCTTTTCACTAACTACACACTTATAGACATGATACCAGGGCATCTTGAGACCTGCACATGTCCTCTGCAATAAATTCAGCTCCATTCAGTTGCCAGACTTGTACCTATATCCCATGGTTAACATTGTACCACAAATTATAAACCTAGGATAGTTTGACACTTGAACACAACGACTGGAAGGAATTTTACCAAACAATTATAGGTTTCATGTATCAGTTTTATATTTGAGATTAAAGAAATTAATAAGAACACTTAAGAGTTCAGCTTTAAAGGTCAGTGAGGTAAAGTTATGCTAAAGAGCTAAACCAGTGTCTTCAAAATTTCCAGGTTGCTTCACATTACTGAACCTTTTGGTCCTAAGGAATCATACTGATTTACTGCTATATCACTACAGCTTGTCCAGAGGGCCATTTGCGTAAGTCCAGAGGTCTCCTGACACTAAGTAACTTTCAGGATAGGATCTGCTACTGGCTCCCCACATCTTACAATGCTGACCAGTAATAATAACCACTTGGAGTTGGCTACCATGTCTTGCTGGCTATTTGCATATGAAAAGACTTTTAACAGATATAAAAGCAACCTCTTCCCTGCAAATGTTCCATATCCCAGTCTCAGAAAGATTCACTTGCTTCTTGAAAATTCACTAATTTAGTGCAACTATTTTTTAAATTCAGATAATTAGGTATCTCCTAAGGTACTTAATCTCTGAATTGGACATTTCATTGAAAAATGTACTTTTCTAACCTACTCAACATATACACATCCTAGACCTTCTTCTATGTAAGTTGTCTCTAAAGACTCTAAAGTTTGCCATCAGCAAGCTCTCTTATTCTATTAATAGGACTTATCTGACTAGCAAATCTAATTTACCTAAAAATATACTCATTTCCTCAGTAACTTCAGTTCTCCTACAACTGTTCTGTGGAAATATAATGGAGACATGTAAAAACCATGTCACGCTGGTTTTAATAGGCATGAGTCCTGCTACTGCAATCAGGGGAAGGAGGGGGTGGGTCAGGGGTGGTGATGTACAAATATTTGTATGTACAAGTTACAGTATTGTGTACCTTCTATCATTTCCATACCACTAGGAGGTTTACAATGTCCAGCATGGCTCACAACCCAAACAGGATACTGCTGATTTAGTCCACAATATAACGCTTGTATAAAGGTTCTGTAATAACCTGCCAGTCCAGGGTTACCTGCCAAAAAAACAAAACATACAAGCAGAGTCAATATTAACCTTCCAATAGCAAACAATCTGCTTCAAAGCTAACTAAGCAGCATCATACAGCAATTTGTTAATTTATTTTCTGTAGCATGTTTCCAATTTTTATTTTCCCATTTTCAGGGGCTATGCTATTCAACTGGTTTAATTCCATTGATCAATGGCACCCACGAGAAGCATTTTACAGAATTACTCTGAAATTGCGGAACCTAATATCAAAGCCCAACAACTCTTTACAAAGAGTAAATCTCCTTTTCCACCAGAGGTCAGTCAACTCGCTTATCTATCCTATCACGTTATAGAGATGTGAAAATTGGGCAAAGAAATCCCCAGATTTTATAAAAATATCACAAAGACTACAGCAAATATCACTTGATCTAGATGTCTGCCCTTCAAAACAGGTATGTGGTATTCTGACAATACAAAGGTATGTACTGACCCTAAAAGTGAGGATGATTTTATTTTAAATTCATTAGACTATATTTTTTTTCTGCTTCCAACTTCATATACTTGCTGACCTTTTCCACACAGCTTGAGAAGCTCTTTCCTTTTCAACCCCTGAGCTCTAGATCGACAGGAGACTCTCTCCTCCATCAGCTTTAGAGAGAACTTCTCAAAAGAGGCTGGTGTCTAAATAAATCCAGCTTCCCCGATACAGCAGATCACATTGCTCTAAATCCACTGTTTAACAGTGACACCATGTACCGCTGCTGAAGTGGAAACTGTAATACTGTCCCAAAGATAAAAACATGTTTAGGTAGGAATTTCAGGATTTCTGAACAAAATTCTAATCTCTGCACCTCCTTTTATACTTTCTCGTCTGGGTATCAGAAGTGACCTCAGTTGAAGAGTAAACCCATATGAAGAGGAAGCAGATTTTGTTTTCCAGTTCCGACAGGATGCATAAAAATTCCACAAAGACATAAAAAACATATAACTTCTCTCAATTTATTCGTTTTCCAGAGTAGTTCTACTGATTTCTTTTATCATTTAGACACCTGGAAAGCTACCTATCATGGTTAGGTTTGTTCAGCTACATGTTTTTCACTCACATACTAGGCAATTCTTCATTTGGATATCATGAACAGCAAAAGGCGTGTAAAAAGGCATCATGTAAAAAGGCATTCACATTCCAAAAATAACACAAATATAGTGCTGAAAGGGTATGAGAGAAAAAAACCCAAACAGTAAAATTGTGTAAACTCCTTTATATGAGTCCAATAGTAATCACAGAGGCTGAACTGTGTAAGTATTGATAGTGACAGAGAAGAAGAATCAGAGCTGTAATCAAATCAGTACTTGTGGAAATGGTGTGTGGAGACATAAATTAGATTTATTCCACTTCTCCTTTTCCATAGTGGATGTTTTCATTTTGCCTTCTTTTACTTCAACCCTTCTGCTCTCCAGATAAACACAGTAAGTTCATTGCTCTCCCAGGAAGTATTCCCTCAGCCCAGGGCTCCTGAACACAGCCTACACCTTACCATAGAGCAGCAGTGCACCGGGCACCCAAAGCCACTGACAGCACTGACATGTGGGAAGGAGCTGGTGCATGGCTCAACCAGGGATGACATGCGGGCAGAAGAGGGAAGCTTTCCACTCTGGGTAACATATCATTCATGCTTCACAGAATCACAGAATCCCGAGGGTTGGAAGGGACCTCAAAAGATCATCTAGTCCAACCCCCCTGCAAGAGCAGGGTAACCTAGAGTACATCACACAGGAACTTGTCCAGCCGGGCCTTGAATATCTCCAACGTACGAGACTCCACAACCCCCCTGGGCAACCTGTTCCAGTGCTCTGTCACTCTCACAGTAAAGAAGTTTTTCCTGATGTTCACATGGAACCTCTTATGCTCCAGTTTACACCCATTACCCCTTGTCCTATCACTGGACATCACTGAGAAAAGCCTAGCTCCATCATCCTGACACTCACCCTTTACATATTTGTAAACATTGATGAGGTCATCCCCCAGTCTCCTCTTCTCCAAGCTAAAGAGACCCAGCTCCCTCAGCCTCTCCTCATAAGGGAGATGTTCCACTCCCTTAATCATCTTTGTGGCTCTGCACTGGACTCTTTCAAGCAATTCCCTGTCCTTCTTGAACTGAGGGGCCCAGAACTGGACACAATATTCCAGATGCGGTCTCACCAAGGCAGAGTAGAGGGGGAGGAGAAGCTCTCTTGACCTACTAACCACACCCTTTCTAATGCACCTAGGATGCCATTGGCCTTCTCATCCTTCACTTATACAGAAAAAGTGTCTCTGATGGTTTTTAAATCTTAATAATATTATTGATCTTATTACTGCAATAAATAATAATAAAATATCTTATTCTAATTAATAAAAACAGAACATTATTTTTACTGGAGCACACAGACTGGGGGGAGAGAGGAGGGAGAAAAACAACCAACCAAAACATCAAAACCCAAACCCCACAGTAAGCTGTTGTATATATAAACTCCAAAACGCATGACCAAATTTTTTGCAAGTTGATTTCCAGAAGAACAAAATTCACAGGGGTCACCCCGCCCCCCACAACTGCATCAAAAATATGTAATACAGAGGGCCTCAGAGACAATAAAATAAAATCTAAACATCATCTGTCAAGCTTCTTGGATTGATGTTACATAAAGGAAACAGGTCTTTCAGCAAGGTTGAAGATGAAAGTAGCAGCAATCCAAAACAAAGTGTGTCTTTTGTAGTACAAATGATCATGTTTTGGCACTACGCTTAGTCCAGGAATATAACGCAATTAGGCGTTTTGAGATCAAGGAATCACTAACTTAACCTCAAACCCAGCCTTTTTTCTGTAATATTTTCTCTCCTTTAATAATGCAAAACAAGGAAAGGGGGAGAAATGGCAAGAGCTGTCTTAGACATTTCAGTGCTTTGTCCCATCATCAGCCAGCTGAACGAAACATGTAAATACTCTCAGGATTCAGTCATCAGCTGAAGAGCAGTGAAGTAAGAACTGCTTATGAACAGTGAGACTTCGCATCCAGTACTATACAAAGCTCAAGGCACTTGTTACTTTTTTTGAGGGAAAGGGGATTTTTATCCTGTAATAAATGTGATGCGTATTTTAAGCAGATAAAATTGAAATCTATAAATACAAAAGAAACCCCTTTCCCTGCTCTTCATAAGCATCTGCTCATGGTAAATGCCATTCTGAGGGGTCAGCTGTTAGAGCTGCTACTGATACTTTAAAAAGCCTTGAAGGGGTATGAATGAGAACCGCTGGCACAAATAGACAGGAAAATCAATGATTTTAACAGCAAAGATTTCTACAGAGATATCACCATGTGTAAAGCAGCCATACATTTATTCTTTATTAGACTTTCAGTTTCAACAGTTATTCCAGATTCTCACTGACTTAAGTAAATGCAGATTAATAGTCTACAGTATTTATAAGTGGAGAATCTTTTATCTCCTAATATAGCTCTGCAAAGTCAGACATTTTATATGTTTCTACTTCAGTTGCTCACTTCAAAACACTTTAAGGGGAACAAACAAAAAACTTGAACAGATAAAGATTTTCTTTTCATACAACAGAGTTAGTGCAACTGCTAATGGAAATAATCAGGGCTTAATAAATACACCAGTCTGTGGTCAACAATATTTTGGCCTCATCTACTGCAGTTGAAATGCTGTTCAATTAAACTATTCTGTTTTATAGAAAGAGAGCTACCAGGTTCATCATGAAGGCACCCAGTAGTGCTCATCTGGGCATTCTAAGGACTTCCTAGTACATCAAACCAAAACTGCCCATGTTCTTTCATTCTTTTTCACAATGTTAACCTCCATGATTTGAAAGTTGTTACTCCAGTTATTTGAATACCACATCAATCCTCAGACACCTCAGGGCACCTGAATCATTCAGGCATGCCAGCAAATCTCAAATTGCAGTAATTTGAACCAAAGAGCCCATCTTAAGCAGTTCCTCTCAACTGTGCTTAATTTTCCACAGTGTTTATGCTGTTTCAGAACTCTTAAACAGTAGCTGTAAATGATGACACAACAGAAAGACACAAAACCACAACACACTGTATATTAGCTTAATTTGCAAGACTTCTAAGCATATCATGGGAAGAGTGTGTCAAATGGACAACTTTCACAGTGACTTCAAATACAGCAGTGACACTTTATTTGTTGTACTCATAAGTTTCAGTAACCAAAGCACTCCTGCCACCTTCCCTGTAAAACATGCAACACACAACATTAAGTTCAGAGTATTTCCATTTTTAATTTGAAGATGAGAATCCACTTCTTCCTTTTCCAATCTGTCCCACCCACAGCTAAAGCAAAATGGTACAGAAAAACTGACTGGGAAGAGGAGTAACTATGAGCTATATTGTGAGGCAAATATTCACCACTTCTATATACTACAGATACAGGCTTTCGAGAACTGGAACTATTACTCTTTAATCATCCACATAGCTAAAAATACGAAAACTTTCAAATACTTTCTTGTTAATGCTTTTTCCATCAAAACAAGATTTTAAATTCCAATCACCTCCTTACTATGAAGGCATCTAATGGTGAGAAAACAATTAGTACAAACTAAATATCTGCCCAGGATATCACTACTAAAGACTAACTTTTATCCTGATTTCACATAATTTCCTATACAATGTATTATAAAGTGAAACTTGGCCTTTCTTAAAATGAAATACATACTAGTATTTGAGATTCTGCACTTACAGAAAAGTTTAGACTTGAGAAGTTTAAACTTACATACAGCGCACTTCAATTCTCTTAATTCTGAATGCAAAACAACAAACATTTAATGCTCATTTAAAAAGTCACAGACCATAGCTACTCCCCAAAAGCTATGACAACTTTTGTGGCTTTCAAATGGTCAAGCATTTTGAATTCTTCTGCAACAGAAACTATTAATGCAAGATATAAACTATAATTAAGAGAACATTACCATTAGATAACACTTTGCAAAAGTAATTCCCAGACTTACTGAGGAATGTACAATGTAAAACATGACAGCAAAATGCTTCAAGTTAGGAACAAAGATATACACCAAAACATACGGGGTGGTGGGGTTGCTCTTTATGTGCGAGAGCAGCTGCAATGTACTGAGTTCTGTCCAGGGACAGAGGACGAGCGAGTTGACAGTCTGTGGGTGAGAATTAAGGGGCAGGCTGGCAGGGGCGATACTGTTGTGGGTGTCTGTTACAGGTCACCAGATCAGGGTGAGGAAGTTGACGAGGCCTTCTACAGGCAGCTGAGAGCGGCCTCACAGTCACAGGCCGTGGTTGTCGTGGGGGATTTTAACTTCCCTGATGTTTGCTGGAAGGACTACTCAGCAACCCAGCCACAGTCCAGGAGGTTCCTCCAGTGTATGGATGATAACTTCCTCATCCAAATGGTGGATGAGCCAACCAGGAGAGGAGCGCTGCTGGATCTCATCCTCACTAACAAGGAGGGTCTGGTCGAAGCAGTAAAGGTTGAGGGCTGTCTTGGTTGCAGCGACCATGAGATGGTGGAATTCAGGACCTTGTGTGGTAGGACCAGTAGAATAGCAAGTAGAATTGCAACCCTGGACTTTAGCAGGGCAAACTTTGGCCTTTTCAAGCAATTGCTAGGGGAAATCCCATGGGCAAGGCTGCTTGAAGGTAAAGGGGCCCAAGATAGTTGGTTGACATTCAATGATTGCTTATTCTGAGCTCAAGATCAGAGCATCCCGACACGTAGGAAGTCAAGGAAGAGGACCAGGAGACCTGCGTGGCTAAATAAGGAACTGCTGGGTATGCTCAAGTGGAAGAGGAGTTTACAGGTCATGGAAGGAGGGGCTGGCCACTTGGGAGGAATATAAGGCTGCTGCTAGAGGATGTAGGAAGGCAGCTAGGATGGCTAAGGCCTCCTTAGAATTAAATCTGGTGAGAGGGGTCAAAGGACAGCAGAAAGAGCTTTTTCAAATACATAGCTGATAAAACTAACACCAGAGGCAAGGTAGGCCCACTGGTGAACGGGATGGGTGCCCTGGTGACAGAAGATACAGAGATGGCAGAGTTATTGAATGCCTTCTTTGTCTCTGTCTACTCTGCCGGAGGCAGTCCTGAAGAGTCCTGTACTCCTGAGACCTCAGATGAAGTCAGGTCAATGGAGCAGTTTGCCTTAGTCGATGAAGAATGGGTTAGAGACCAGTTGAGCAATCTGCACATCCATAAATCCATGGGTCCAGATGGGATGCGCCCGCGGGTGCTGAGGGAACTGGCGGAAGTCATTGCTAGACCACTCTCCATCATCTTTACCAAGTCTTGGGAAATGGGAGAGGTGCCTGAGGACTGGAGGAAAGCAAATGTCACTCCAGTCTTCAGAAAGGGCAAGAAGGAGGACCCCGGTAACTATAGACCGGTCAGCCTCACTTCCATCCCTGGGAAAGTGATGGAACACCTTATCCTTGATGCCATCTTAAGGCATGTCAAGGATAAGAGGGTTATGAGGGGTAGTCAACATGGCTTTACCAAGGGGAAGTCATGCTTGACCAACCTCATAGCCTTTTATGAGGAAATAACACGGTGGATGGATGATGGCAGAGCGGTGGATGTGGTCTACCTTGACTTCAGCAAAGCATTTGACACAGTCTCCCACAGCATCCTCATAGCTAAACTGAGGAGGTGTGGTCTGGATGATCAGGTAGTGAGGTGGACTGCAAACTGGCTGAAGGAGAGAAGCCAGAGAGTTGTAGTCTATGGGGCGGAGTCTAGTTGGAGGCCTGTATCTAGTGGAGTGCCTCAAGGGTCAGTATTGGGACCAGTATTATTTAATATATTCATCAACGATTTAGATGAGTGTTGTGGTTTAAGCCCAGGCCGTAAATCAGAACCACGCAGTCCACTTCCCTCCCCACCTTTCTTCCCTCCACTTCTGGAAGGACGGGGAGGAGAATCAAAAGAATGCAACTCCCATGGGTTGAGATAAGAACAGTTTAATAACTAAGGTATAACACAAATCACTACTGCTACCACCAATAATAATAATGATAAAGGAAATAAGAAGGAAGAGAATACAACCGCTCACCAACCGGTACCTCACCCCCACCCCGCAGTGATCCAGCCCTTCCGGGCACTCTCAGTTCTACATCCTGGGCATGACGTGCTGTGGTATGGAATACCTCTTTGGCTAGTTTGGGTCAGGCGTCCTGTCCCCACTTCCTCCCGGCCCCTCCTCCTCCCTGGCAGAGCATGAGACTCACAAAGTCCTTGGTCAGTCTAAACATCAGTGTTATCAGCTCCGCTCCCAGGCCGAAAGTCAAAAACACAGTGCTGCAACAGCTACTAAGAAGGAGAAAAACTGACTGCTACTGCTAAACCAGGACAATGAGGGAATTGAGTGTACTATCAGCAAGTTTGCTGATGACACTGAGCTGGGAGGAGTGGCTGACACGCCAGAAGGCTGTGCTGCCATCCAGCGAGACCTGGACTGGCTGGAGAGTTGGGCAGGGAATAACTTGATGAAATATAACAAGGGAAAGTGTAGAGTCCTGCATCTGGGCAGGAACAACCCCAGGTTCCAGTATAGGTTGGGGAACGACCTGTTAGAGAGTAGTGTAGGGGAGAGGGACCTGGGGGTCCTAGTGGATGGCAGGATGACCATGAGCCAACACTGTGCCCTTGTGGCCAAGAAGGCCAATGGCATCCTGGGGTGTATTAGAAGGGGGGTGGTTAGTAGGTCGAGAGAGGTCCTCCTCCCCCTCTACTCTGCCCTGGTGAGACCGCATCTGGAATAGTGTCCAGTTCTGGGCCCCTCAGTTCAAGAAGGACAGGGACCTGCTGGAGAGAGTCCAGCACAGGGCAACTAAGATGATTAAAGGAGTGGAGCATCTCCCTTATGAGGAAAGGCTGAGGGAGCTGGGTCTCTATAGTTTGGAGGAGAGGAGACTGAGGGGTGACCTTATTAGTGTATATAAATATATAAAGGGGAGTGTCACGAGGATGGAGCCAGGCTCTTCTCAGTGGCAAACAATGATAGGACAAGGGGTAATGGGTACAAACTGGAACACAAGAGGTTCCACTTAAACTTGAGAAGAAACTTCTTCTCAGTGAGAGTGACGGAACACTGGAGCAGGCTGCCCAGGGGGGTTGTGGAGTCTCCTTCTCTGAAGACATTCAAAACCCACCTGGACACATTCCTGTGTAACCTCATCTAGGTGTTCCTGCTCCGGCAGGGGGATTGGACTAGATGATCTTTTGAGGTCCCTTCCAATCTCTAACATACTGTGATACTGTGATACAAGAAAAGCCTTCTGTCCAGAAAAGAGCAGGCTGAAAATACATACAGCTTACTCAAATGAAATCAAGACAAAACCAATTGAAAACAAAAATAAAACAAAACCAACTCTTAGCAGTTTGGGGAGGGGTATTTAAATTGAAAAGGATTTATTTAGGCAGTCTATATAGCGAACACCAAGAGTGGTGGGGAGTGAAGCTCAGGAGCATGCAGCTAAATCATCCCAAACAGCAACGAGGTTTCTTGCACCTTGTTTTAAACAAGCTTTTGGGTTCTGTGCATCGTCCTGAGAGATGTTCCCTAGCGATTTCAGTTGTGTCTCCAGGAGTCTGACCATCCATGAGAGTAGTAGCTGGCATTCAGCTGTGGTGCTTCATGCACTTCTCTAGCAGTTGCTCTCTGCTCTGGGACCTCAGCAGGACTATAAATAAAGGCAGCTACATGAACAGAAGGGGAATACACAGCCAACAGTGGGTTTACAGAGAACTTTTGAGGAACTGGAGAATATGTCAGCAATTACCATGAGTTTAATATTAGAAGTAATCCACAGTTTCAGAGTTAAGTATGTATGCTGCAGTATTTACATGATAATCTGCAACAAAACCAAATGCAGATCTTTATTTTTAAAAAACCCAAACAACTAAGCAGCCATAAATCAAATTTGAAATCCAAAGGCACACAGCAGGACCACACAAAAAACATTTTTGTGGCAATGATTCTCACTGCCTCTTCACAGAGCTGCCAAAGCTTCCCGCTCCAGCTCGAAGAGCCGAAATGACAAGTTCCTCGCTCAAGGATACTTAATCTGCCTTTGGCATCCGACCAGCCACCATGGAAGAAGATGCAACTCCCCTATGTTAATGAATGGAAAGCAGCCCACGCAGATGTCAAAAGGATTTAAATGGAGCATGTAAAAAACACAACGATGTTCTCACACTTGGGAGAAAACTGCAGAAAATGACACCATGGCTGATGATCAGGCCTTAAAAGGAAATACACTCGGGTTTCTCTGACACGCAGGGTTAAGGGATTTCAAATAAAACTTGTTAAATAACATTTGAATTATCATCATAAACTCACAACAATTAAGCTTTCACCTGTTTGCACATCTAGAGGACTAGCATTCTTTGTCCTGTACTCCATTTATAGTCCATACACTAGAGGAGCAGCATCAGCCAAAGAACAAACAATTACATTAAATAGAAACACATGTGAAAACTGTTTGATCCTCTCTGACTCTGGAATCATGGATTTGGCTGGAAAACACCTTCATATATTTCCTTGGGTTGTGAAAATAAAGAATCTCAGAAGGATTCAGCCAGGTGCCTGTAACATAGCTTATTAGAGAGGTTTTTCAAGAACATTTCACATTTTTTCCCCTATACTTTCCCATATACAGTTTTTAGTTTGATACAGCTATAAAACTTTATATATAGGATTTTATAATACACATTCTTTATGCGCAGTTTGCAAAGCAAATAATCTTGTCTGTTCTCTAACACTGCTCCACCTTTAGGACAAATGCAGGTTCATTTACCTCTAAAGAAATCCCATGACAGCCTAATAAACCCAAATTAATGTAATGCAGCTGGTCCAAGTGATAATTGTGCCTGAAGTGAACAAAAATTCCCTGCTACAAACTGTGACAATACATGCCTTTTTTCTCATATGAATGATTAACAGCATCTGCCCAGGCAGGTAAGATACCTAAAGTCTGAAATCCTGCTTTTACCACTGCAAAACTAGTGGACTTTGTAAGTGATAGTGCAAGTGTTATAAAGTCCACAGATGTATTTCAATAGTTACCTTTAATGTCTCAACCAGGTGAAACAGGTACTTAAATAAAACAAAAAAACTTTAATTATTTTTTTTAAGACGTCTGTAAACTAATGGTTTTGGAAGGGAGCTAAGATTGAGATTTATAACTGAAAAAACTGAGTTAATAATGGAATAGCTTCTTTTTCACATTTTTTAAAGGTTGAAACCAGGATTTCCTAGTGCTTGCAATTAAATAATTTTTGCTCCATTTTCTTCAAAGCAAATGAAAAATTAATACATTTAATGAGGTGTCCTAGTACACACATACACATACACAGTTCTCTTAAACATCTGCTTAAACAGATGAAGACAGATTTAACTACTTTAAACACCCCAGGTGTGGTTGGTCTGAGATCCAATCCATTCTACAACTGATGCTGGCAGACAGGTTGCACAGAGCTCTGAGCTCTGTCTTGAATCCCCGGTGGGAATTCTTTAGCTGGCTTTAGGGTCTAAAGCAAAATTGGACCAGCAGAAAACAAACCTCTGTCAGAAAGAAATGGAGAGAACAAAGGAACTGCACAAAGGAACACAAGACTTGATGTCAAATGGGTTCACAAGAAAGTCTCTGAAACATCTGAACAACAGCGCACGTCTAACGAGACAACATCAGCAGGAAAAAGACAAAGACAAGGCAACTCAAAACCAAGATAATCACAAATTATTTGTTTTGTGCAGATAAAAAGCTCTACAGAGCTGATCACGTCTAAATAATATGCAAGGAGAAAGCAAACAATACAATCATAAGGCACCAGAAAGTACGTCTTCAAATTTATATCCAAGATTTCCCTGTGCTGTACCACTGGTCAGAGTTACAAAAAGCATAGGTTTGGGGGCTTTGGGGTTATTAGGTTTTTGGGTTTATCTTTTGCTTTTTTTTTTAAGATTTTAGAATAAAATGACATATGGGACACAAACAGCAACGGAGAACACAGAACCATAGAATAGTTAGGGTTGGAAAGGACCTTAAGATCATCTAGTTCCAACCCCCCTGCCATGGGCAGGGACACCTCACACTAAACCATGTCACCCAAGGCTCTGTCCAACCTGGCCTTGAACACTGCCAGGGATGGAGCATTCACAACCTCCTTGAGCAACCCATTCCAGTGCCTCACAACCCTAACAGTAAAGAATTTCTTCCTTATATCCAATATAAACTTCCCCTGTTTAAGTTTGAACCCGTTACCCCTTGTCCTGTCGTTACAGTCCCTAAGGAAGAGTCCACCCTCAGCACCCCTATAGGCCCCCTTCAGATACTGAAAAGCTGCTATGAGGTCTCCACGCAGCCTTCTCTTCTCCAGGCTCAACAGCCCCAACTTTCTCAGCCTGTCTCCATATGGGAGGTGCTCCAGTCCTCTGACCATCCTCGAGGCCCTCCTCTGGACTTGTTCCAACAGTTCCATGTCCTTTTTATGTCGAGGACACCAGAACTGCACACAATATTTAAAGTGAGGTCTCACAAGAGCAGAGTAGAGGGGCAGGATCACCTCCTTCGACCTGCTGGTCACACTCCTTTGGATGCAGCCCAGGATACGGTTGGCTTTCTGGGCTGCAAGTGCACACTGAAGCTGGCTCATGTTCATTTTCTCATCGACCAACACCCCCAGGTCCTTCTCTGCAGGGCTGCTCTGAATCTCTTCTCTGCCCAACCTGTAGCTATGCCTGGGATTGCTCTGACCCAGGTGTAGCACCTTGAACTTGGCAGGGTTAAACTTCATCAGGTTGGCATCAGCCCACCTCACAAGCGTGTCGAGGTCCCTTTGGATGGCATCCCTTCCCTCCGGCATATCAACCGAACCACACAGGTTGGCGTCATCGGCAACCTTGCTGAGGGCGCCCTCAATCCCACTGTCCATGTCACCAACAAAGATGTTGAACAAGACCGGTCCCAACAACCACCCCTGAGGGACACCACTCATTATCGGGCTCCAGCCAGACATCGAGCCATTGACCATAACTCTTTGTGTGCGGCCATCCAGCCAGTTCTTTATCCACTGAGTGGTCCACCCATCAAATTGATGTCTCTCCAATTTAGAGACAAGGATGTCATGCGGGACAGTGTCAAACGCTTTGCACAAGTCCAGGTAGATGACGTCAACTGCTCTGCCCCTGTCCATCAGTTCTGTAGCCCCATCATAGAAGGCCACCAAATTGGTCAGGCAGGATTTCCCCTCAGTGAAGCCATGCTGGCTGTCACCAACCACCTCCTTGTTTTTCATGTGCCTTAGCATGCCGCCTTCCAGGAGAATCTGCTCCAAGATTTTGCCAGGCACAGAGGTGAGACTGACTGCTCTGTAATTCCCCGGGTCATCCATTTTCTCCTTCTTGAAAATGGAGGTTATATTTCCCTTTTTCCAGTCGTCGGGAAGTTCACTTGACTGCCATGACTTTTCAAATATGATGGACAGTGGCTTTTAGCAACTTCATTCGCCAGTTCCTTCAGGACCCGCGGATGCATTTCATCAGGTCCCATGGACTTGTGCACATTCAGGTTCTTAAGATGGTCTCGAACCAGATCCTCTCCTACAGTGGGCCTATGGTCTTCATTCTCACAGTCCCTGCATCTGCCTTTCAAGACTTGGGTCATGTGGTCAGAGCCTTTGCCAGTGAAGACCGAGGCAAAGAAGTCATTAAGAACCTCAGCCTTCTCCAAATCCTGGGTAGCCAGTTCTCCTGCTAGCTTCCGGAGGGTGCCTACTTTGTCTCTAGTCTGTTTTTTATTCACTACGTACCTATAGAATCCCTTCCTGTTATCCTTCACGCCCCTAGCCAAGTTTAATTCTATCTGTTCCTTAGCTTTCTTAACCTGGTCCCTAGCTTCCAGGACAACTTCCCTGTATTTTTCCCAGGCCGCTAGTCCTTGCTTCCACCTTTTATAAGCCTCTTTTTTCCCCTCTAAGCTTCCTCAGCAGCTCCATCCATTGAAGCCTCCTGGCCCTCCTGCTGCACTTCCTTCTAGTCAGAATTATTAGAATTACTTACAACACTAAGCTTGGAGCAGGTGATCCTTGATTATCAGCCAACAGTCTTGGCCCTGCTGCCCTCTAGGGCTTTATCCATGGAACCTTACTAAGCAGGTTCCTGAAGATGCCAAAGTTTGCTCTCTTGAAGACCAGGGCAGTGAGCTCGCTGCATGCTCTTCTCACTGTCCTGAGGATCTCAAATTCGACCATCTCATGATCGCTGCATCCAAGGCTGCCCTGGAGCATCACATTTTCAACCAGCCCCTCCCTGTTGGTGAGCACAAGGTCAAGCATGGCACCTCTCCTTGTCGGCTCCTCTATTACTAAGAGAAGGCTGCAACAACAGACATAAAAGACCTAAAACTTAAAGGTGGAAGGCAGTATGTGTGTACTACTATATATTTATTTATTCCTATGGAGGTTTTTAAATCCACCAAGGATAACCAAGGTTTGTTTTCAAAAATGGAAATTGGGACAATGATCAAATCTTCCACTATGCCCTAAAAGGAAAACAAGAGCAAGAACTACGACTTACTGAACTTTTGGCTCTAGTGTTTTCCATAGTCTAGATATTGAACGTAATAGGTCGCATTTATTTCTAACATAACGTCAGTGATCCACAGGAGTTACTACTGAGACAGAACTGAGGCCATGTGTTAAATAGAATCTGAAAGCAGATATTTTTTATTATTTTCAGAGACACCTACGTCAAAATATTTAATATCAACGCAAATCCGTATCAGCTCAGGTACTTCTGGTAGCAGCTGCCAGGAAGCAAGAAGTCTACGCAGGTGCTGTAGCTTTAAACATTTTAACTGCATTCTTTGTACACAATGCACATGGAAACAATGGATTTCCTTCATAGGTAGGTCCTTCACTAAGTAATTTTTTCCTTCTCCACTGAAGAGAATTTCTTCTCACATGAAGAGAAACAGATACTTTTTAAAATAGTCAAATCAAGCTAAATACCCTAAAACACAACTTTTCCATAACTGCCCAACTCCAGCCTCTGCATGCTGCAGGAGAGGTATCACTTCCTCCCCTGATTATGCTGCATGCAGCCAGGCAGGAAGGATCCATGCTGAAAACAACACCTCATTAGCAGGGAGAGGACTCTGAGAGAAGGCTGCGGATTGAGAAATTTCAGCAAGTCATTTCAGTAAGTCACATCTGCCACCCAGATTTCGTGGGGGGAAATACTGTCAAGCACAGTTGGACATTTAACCATCTTGTCATTACTCTGCCTCATCAAACTTAACAAGCTCAATTGTGCCAAGCCTCCATCAGAGGTACTTCTGGAGCACTGGGAAATTCAACAGAAGTGGCATATTTCAAGCTCAGATCTCACATACAGGCTCCTCTCTGCATGAGGAAGATTTTATTTTTAATGAAAGATATTTTTTTTCTTTTCTAAAGACAATGGAAGCTGGTGGGCTGACCCAGTAAACAAAGCACAACTGTCAGCATATTTTAAAATATTAGTCACAAACAAGTAGTCCATAAGCAGCAAGAACAATGGAGAGCAGTGTCCTAAGAATTGACTTTTCTAATATATAATATGGGATAGAACATGCTTACACCTTTCCTTTAGGGACATACCTGCATGTATATCTTCTAGTCAAACTCCTTTTTTTCTTTTTTCTTTTTTTTTTTTTTTTTTTAATGCTTTTGAGTCCCCTATCTCTCAGAAAAATCAGGGTAAAATTGATCAGTGTATTCAAAGTTTTATGGAGGTTCAGAGTAGAAATCAAATAGGTACAAATTAGTGTCATCCCCCAAGAATAATATTCTCAGGAAAACAAACTATTTTGCTCAGAAAAATAAAGGGGAGAGCACTCAAAGAACCTTGGTGTGAGCTGAGACAGCACATCCTATTGGCAAGTCCTCAAGCACTTGACTGAGATTTTATTATTCTCATTTTATGACAAATAAACAGACCAAATAATCTATGCATAAAAATTAAAGTATTACTAACCACTAAGAACACCACCAATTAACAGAACCTTATACACATTACCATCTGAGAAAATACGTGGTCAGCTGAAAATAAGACTGATCTCATAATTAAGCAATAAATATTCATGCTAGAGGTAAAGAAATGGCTAGAAAAGTTGGAAGTGATGAAGTGGCTTTGAAAGTATCAGGAAGATAGCTTATGGGGATATTTGTTGTGTTCTTTTGCTCCTGTTCAAGTACAAATTTACAAAATATAGCCTATGCATCCCATGCAAGCATAGGAATCAAAAGTGTTCTGCTGTGTTTGTGTCTCACTGAAATAGAAAGCTATGTTCTAACTTACCTGCTCATACCCTGTAGTCATAGGGAAACAGGAAAATACGAAGGGGAAAACATGTTGTCTTGCTCTGCAGGGATCCTTTTACCTGGATTGCTACACTACACAAAATTCTAACTCTACAGTGTAGTCTGTTCTCATTGACTGCTTTTACGTCACATATACCATTTACTAGAGAGTAAGAAGCTCCTTTCTCACTGTCATATTTTTTTTATTCTGGGGGGGGAGGGGCAGAAGAAAACCACAAATTCTTCATGTCAAAATCTAAGAACTCGGGGTCAAATGCAAAGAATTGGCAGCTTCATCTGGAATTGCAGTGTAAACAAAAGCAGAAAACACCAGGGAGAGGCACTCTCTGTGAATCACTACTACCTGGTGTGAGTGGTAGAGTACCAACTCCTCCCAGAGAAGTCTCAATATTGAGCATGTGAACCCACATGTATGTGCTGCATGTTGCAGATCAACACTATAATTTAACAGCAGAAAGTTCTGCAGCAAGTCCAGCTGAAGGAACTCCCACATCCTGCCTTGACTGTCATTCCCACCCCCAATTATACTGGCACAGCTCTGTGGGGCCATTCTGCGACCCCAAACAGGGAACAGTTCCAGCTTTAAAAAGACCCCAGGAATAAATGTATGCATTTATTTAATTCACAGCATGATCCCCGCAACTATTGTTCTGGCAGAACCAACGGGTGGAGTGGCACAGTGCGTTGGGAAAAGGAATACCTTATGCCAGTATTGTTGACAAACATTTTTGATTGTGAAATACTGGCCTTAAGAAACTTTCTAAGTGCTCCAAGCATTGATATTTTAGATTTCCAGTGCCTGGTAGGTCTTAATATACACAGTTTAACTTACACACTACTTTAGTCTCAGCAACATCTGCTTTATACCTTACCTGATAGTTCTTAAAGCTACCTGAATGCATGAGCTCTATGAATAGCCCACTCCAGCCACCCAGTCTCTTTACAGGTTGCCCAAATCCTAACAGAGATTCTATTACTTAGGTTTCACCTGCTAATAAAAGCAGGGAATGGTAGAGACTTCCCAGGAAGACTCCGATTATGTGATGCTGATAAAATAAAGTCTCAACACAGGCAAGTGAGACACAGGAAAAGACGATATTGACAATTTTAGGAACACGAGCTAGCTTTCCTAAATCCAGTCTGAAAAGCAGCCCAGCAGGCAAGTAACACATTCAAAGCACCAAGTGGTTGCTTCAAGTCCTACACTGTAGTTGTGCAGAAAAGGCCCCAGGAAAAGAGCAGAGTGTTTCTCCTTCTCCCTCCATGAAAGGGCTGCAGATTCACTGCCGTTCTGTCATGGCTAACTCACAGTCAGGCATGATGTTTTACAGTGAATATTCTGCTCAACTATAACATTTTCAGGGCTAAGTTTAATTCCAAGCAGTACAAATACCACAGAAGAGATGAATGCTCCTGCTAAGCTAGTATGTAAAAGAGGAACCTTTCCTAAATAAGTAGAGTAACTGTGCAGACACAGAGAGGCCATCCTGTTCAGCTGTTTGGATATAAACATCTACCTTGGGATAGAATTCTAGATGCAAAATTGAGACTTTTTTGGTTCCTGCTGATTAGCCACATGTGACTTGAGTATGCCAGCTGGACTAGATGCCATGCTGAGCTGCATAATCCTCCACATGCCTTGTTTGGTTGGAGCCTTGGGCTCCCTTGACAAGACTCTTAAGTTGATTCCCTGGACTACGTGTGTTAAATAACATCATCTTCATTTTTGAGCACCTAAATTTCCCTTCTTTTCTGCTCTGTTGGTTCAGCTGGGGATGGACAAAAGCAGCACTGCTCTACATGGGAAAGTATGGTCAAAATAAGCAAAGGAATAGAACCCATCAACTTCTGGTATATTACACTAGTAGAAGTAACTGAAGATAAAGTACAGTATTAATACGACGGAAAATACACATCCACACAGGAAACAGGTTTTTCAGCCTCAACTTTAAGTCAACAAAAGTACATGATATAGGATTAAGCAAAATAATGTGCAAGTAGTTATGTAACCCGGAGTCCTACGTAGCAGGAACACCAGTGCAGTTATACTCTATGACTTACATTTAATAATTTTCATTGCATCTTGTCCTGGGTTCAGCAGTAGCAGTCAGTTTTTTTCTCCTTCTTAGTAGCTGTTGCAGCACTGTGTTTTTGACTTTCGGCCTGGGAACAAAAAACTGATAACACTGATGTTTAGACTGACCAAGGACTTTGTGAGTCTCATGCTCTGCCAGGGAGGAGGAGGGGCCGGGAGGAAGTGGGGACAGGACACCTGACCCAGACTGGCCAAGGAGGTGTTCCATACCACAGCACGTCATGCCAGGGGATGTAACTGGGAGCTACCCGGAAGTGCACGTCCCCTTTTCGGTCGGGCTGTCTTTTCCGGCGGGCGGTATCGTATTCTCTTCCCTTGTTATTTCTCTTGTCATTGTTATTGTTGGTGGCGGCAGTGGTGATTTGTGTTATACCTTAGTTATTAAACTGTTCTTATCTCAACCCGTGGGAGTTGCATTCTTTTGATTCTCCTCCCCGTCCCTCCAGGAGAGGAGGGAAGAAAGGTGGGGGGGGGGGGAAAGTGGACTTCGTGGTTCTGATTTACGGCCTGGGCTTAAACCACAACACATCTACAAGCATTACTTAATTCCAAGCACCAAAATCAAAAGTTAAATAAATTATTTCTTTAATAAAGACTTGAACTATTTAAATGTGATTATGTCCTTTGGGGTATTTACTGCTGTACATCAGATAATGTTGTACATCCTGGCACAAGAATTTCACACAATCACTAGGAGTGGAGCGGCCCATGGAGCTGACCAATAATTTAAACATTCCAGGAGAAGTAGTACTTGTTGTCTCACTCTATGCAGCTGTGTTTTTATTGTTACTTAGTGTTAGCTGACTGTAACTGAATGCTAGTTTAGAGACTTGGGTGATAGATTATTTAAGTGTTGCAAATGTGAAGGAAGAAGATTTGTTTGGTGGTTTGGTCACAAGTTGTGAGGATGTCTGGCCATCTATTGAAAAAAGAAAACATAGTGGAAAGGCTGGGAACAGAAGCCCTAGCACTCCAATCCTTACATTCGCTGCTCTAACTGGACTTCCTTTATTTCACTCCTCCTAACACATGTAAAAGGCATTTTTATGATCCTCAACAACCAATATGACTGATAAATCACTGTCACACAAATGGTCTTACAAAATTAATTTTTTGTTTGTTTGTTTATGCATATAGTAGAGAAACAGTCAGTGCTTACCTAGCCATTCAGGTGACAGCCTAAAGCTTAGTAGTACACAGCATATCTGGTTATTTTAGCAAAAAGCTTTCAAATAAACCCACTATATTTTTTTCTATTCTTTAAAACAGCTCCCTCTTCTGGCATACTCTTTCCATACTCTGTTTAAGTACCATACTTCATTCCTTACCAATTTTTCATTTTATTTGGTTCCTAGCACTCAAACCCAATTTCACTGTTAAGGTACTTACTATGCAGTATGGCTGTGAAAGCAAGGACAGAGGTACCTTAAATTACAGCTCTTGAAAGAGTGGATAATTTTAATCAAGTATTAAAGTTATCCATATACTTATCTTTACTACCTTTTGAAGCTACCCCAAAAATCAATGAGACTAGAATCCACACCTGGACAAGAAGCCTGGATGGCCAGTCCCTACGTCATATTTGCAGGGTTGAGGAAGTTGGAAGGGATCACCTAAGATCTCCTAACCCAGCCCCTGAGTACACAGGGGCAACTAGAGCAGATTGCCCAGGTATGCATGCCATCAAGTTTTGATTATCTCCAGAGCTGGACACTTCACAACATCTCAGACCAACTAAGCTCTCAGTAAGTAGAAATGCTCATGGCAGTGTCCAGCCCTAGCTACTGATTATACAAAGTACCTAGGAATTTATGCTCCTCATTTTAGCATCTTAATTAGGTGTTTAATACTAGGCTGGATAAAACTGGGCCTTTATAGTTCCTTTCTGAACTAGGTGACATGGACTCAGCCTGACTCTATAAAAAAAAAAAAAAAAAAACAAACAAAAAAAAAACCACACAAACCAAAAACCAACAACACAAACCCACCAACTCCAAGCAAAACGAAAGCAAAAAAAAACACCAAAAAGAAAACCAAACCAAAAAACAACACAAACCCAAAACAAACCACAGGAGAGCTGTGATAAACAGGCTGATAATTACAAAACTGCAGAGGTAAAAGATGAGGTAAGGCCAGACATTTTTTCCTACTGCTGATGCTCTGGCACTATTCAGTCAAAAACCAAACCAAATCAAACCAAACCCACAAACCACAAAACCAGAAGAGGAAAACAGGCAGCTTTTACTGCCTAAATTATTCAAATAGAACAGGTTCTCAACTTTGTTTATAAAATTGTTGCTGGAGTTCATTCAGCAATTGTGAGAGCAAAGCATATAGAGCAGAATATGACCCAGAACCTACGTATCCCCTTGCCCAAGAGGTAAAAAGAAGTCTTCTTACCTCTTAACCTAGCTGCCCATTGCAAGCAGCATTTCCCTTTCCTTCATCTGTGTTTCAAAGGCAAATGGAGAACACTGTCTGCTGACTTAAAAAGTAGTGTCTGAAAGGATGGATTCCTTGAGTATCGCAACAGTCTCTACTCCAAAATCAGAATTTGCTTCACAGTTTTGCTCTATCTTCTTTTTAATGACCTAATTACACATTAAGTACCAAGATTCACATACAGGATTCTGGATTACATTCTGACCAATGCTGCCAGAAGCTACAAACTGCAACCTAATTTGCCGATACAATGAGTCCTCTACTAGATCCTTACTAGTTCTTGTGGAAGAATGGTTACAACATACAGATTACATACTTATGAGGGCATTTCACATGATTTTTGTGCAAACCAAAGCACGTTCTAAAACCAACTGAAGAAAATTGGAGTAAGTATGCTTTACACAGTTTATAGAATGAAGAAATAAATTCTTTTAATATTAAACAAATCCCTTGGTCTCAGTGGTGAGAGTAGACCTCTGAAGAACTATTCATACCTGTGACTGCTGAGCAGAGTGAATGATAAACAACTTTAAAAAAGCTATTTTATTAGGAACTAAAAAAAACAAATACAAAGAAACTAAGCTTCAGGAACATATCATTAGTTTTAGTACGAGTTATTATTATATAGTGATCCTTAATATCACTTTTCTCATGCAAATGTTGAGGGTGATGATTGTTAAGTATCAAAACAGCAGATGAAGACAAAGCCAGATAATGTACTGAAAGCTTTCAGAGTCCCTAGATTACAGTCAAAAATAAAACTTCAAAGACTTTAAAACTAACAGGAAGTCTCACTTCAAGGGAGAACACTTTAAAGAGCTGTCATAACCCAGGCAAACTGTTTATACTATCTTAACTGCTGAAAAATACTCAAGTAGCCTCCAAGTCACAACAATCTTGTTGATGTAAGTGAATGTAACTACTCCCAGGAGAAGATCAGAATCCAAGTCCCTGCTTTCTCTTGTGCAGACAACCAGAAGCAGCTCTTGACTCAAAGAATTAGCTCAGGAGATGAAATCTTTCTACTTCAAAAAAAGTGTCTGGTTAAGTTCTCATAGGCCTTAAACATCACCAAGTCACTGCATGAGTTGGTAAAACAAGAAGATGATCCAAAAACCCAGCAGCAATCCAACTGCAAGCAGGCAGATCAAGAAACTTGGCAAGCACAAGGAGTACTCTGCATGCATGCCAAAGAACCAAATTCTGAAACTATTTCTGTATATTAATGAAACTTGTGCAGCATGCTTTACCACAAACAAATCTTATTTACATTATACATTATCAAACATGAACTAAGCTTCCCAAGTACAAGACTGCAAATAACAAAATCTAACCATCTAGTTTACAACAATGGTAACAAAAATTACAAAGCCTGGAATGAAGGTACTGCAATGCACTCCTGCAATGAAACGCAAAAAAGCCTTGATGTACAGCTAAACTTCATGATCCAGACAGCACAGTGGTTTTAAAATTCGTACTGTATTTATTTACAAAGTTAAATGTTTCATGAATACACAGACACAAATAGATACTTTTAAAATGGTAAAATCAACATATTCCATTACACTTTGCGGATCCTGGTTTTCAATGAACCCAAGCAACGTTAAACATTGCTGCAGCAGATTTTATACTTCACTACTAACTTTACACTAAACAAACATTGCAAAAGGGAAAATAGACCTTTACGACATAAGAGGAAAAAAAATAATTCCTGTCCTTTCCATAACGCCTACATTTCCAGAAAACCATGGGCCTGATTCTTCAACTGTACACAGTTAGTTTTACTCTTAAGCAAATCTCATAGATTTGAATAGAAAAGAACTCATATGAAGAAAAGGCAATAAATACATATATTCTGGACTGAGGAAAAATTGAGCCTTTTACACAATAATTACATCAGTAAATACATTATTACTCCTATACAAAGGGTTTGCTTACACAAGATAAAAACGTTATGGATCAAAAAAGTGCACAGTAAACATTTCAACTAATATAATAAGACTTCTTGTAAATTACAAGTTTACAAAGACTGCCATTAATAAAAACATTAGCTTGTCATAGTTAAACAAGACTGAGCTCGGCTACACATTCTGCATCCCAACTGCTTCAAGCACAGTGAGCTATCAGTCCCCAGGAGACAGAATCTTTCCTAATTCAAAGTCAATGGGAATTTTGTCACTGATATTGGAGTAGAAGAATGTTTTGCAGTCGGTTTCATTCTTCTCCCTCTATTTTTTATTTTTAAGGAAACGGAAAGCCAGACCAGAGAGATATCCTCCCCATTATGAAGAAATTTGACTATAAAAACCCAACTAAAAAAAAAAACAAAGCCAAAAAGAAAAGAAGTATACAAAATTTATTTACAAATCTCTTGCAACTTTTGGATTCCAGCAGAAACTGGGAATTTTATCTCTCTTCAATACCCACTCTCATGCCTGTTTTGTTTGATTACACATAAACAAAATCATATGCATGAATTTCATTAAGACTGGAAAAATACGTACCAGAGCAGTTTAATATGCAGAACAATGTATCGTATACAGTAGGACTAACCATGTTCAGTCCAGATCACTGAACACTTGGCTATGCATACTCTTCTGTTTGAGCAAGAGTTGCCCTTGCCTGGATATTTCTTTCCTTGACTTGTACCAAGCTATACTTCTGTCCCTCTCTACTTCATTCCGTAAAGAATCCCAACTAGGGATACATGCCTTTTAAGTGTGAAAACTGCTGGACTGCAGAAAGGGTCCACATTTCATACCCAAGAAGTTATAAAAGCAGGAGGGGAATGCTATCTAACTCTGTTTAGGTATACGAACACGTTGCCAGATGACCCAAACATCCAGATCTGTCCTAAGGCTGTGTATTTTGTGTTGGCAGATTAGACTCCCCTTCAAGGCTAAAAATGAGGCATATATCAGTAGAGGAAAAAAACAACTAATTTATCAGAAGCAAAACTGCATTATGTTATGAGAGGTCCTAGTCAGTTCCCTGCCAGCCACAGCAAGGAGCTCGGGTAATTTGATTCACTACTGAATTTGGGTATCTAAAAATAAAGATAGCATTATTGTGGTTGCTGTGTTTCTAAGCGCTTTCCCAGTGAAAGAACTTCCAGTTTCCTACCAACATTATTCTGAAATAAGAGCAGAATCACAAACCTGCTACTTGCAAAAGCCTGCAGACTATGACAGAAGCACTCTGAATATTTCACTGATGTCTATTTCTGGTCTATAAACAATGTAGCTAATGTAAAATGTTATCAAGAAGTCCTCAGAAGTGTGCTGCAGGAAATAAGATCCATATAGACCTGCCACTATATTTGCTTACATGAAAAGTTTCCTGTGAAGCAGGAGGGCCAGGAGAACTCCACGGACGGATAAGGAGATGCTGAGGAAAATTCAAAGGGAAAAAGAGGCTTATAAAAGGTGGAAGCAAGGACTAGCGGCCTGGGAAAAATACAGGGAAGTTGTCCTGGAAGCTAGGGACCAGGTTAGGAAAGCTAAGGAACAGATAGAATTAAACTTGGCTAGGGGCGTGAAGGATAACAGGAAGGGATTCTATAGGTACGTAGTGAATAAAAAACAGACTAGAGACAAAGTAGGCACCCTCCGGAAGCTAGCAGGAGAACTGGCTACCCAGGATTTGGAGAAGGCTGAGGTTCTTAATGACTTCTTTGCCTCGGTCTTCACTGGCAAAGGCTCTGACCACACGACCCAAGTCTTGAAAGGCAGATGCAGGGACTGTGAGAATGAAGACCACAGGCCCACTGTAGGAGAGGATTTGATTCGAGACCATCTTAAGAACCTGAATGTGCACAAGTCCATGGGACCTGATGAAATGCATCCGCGGGTCCTGAAGGAACTGGCGAATGAAGTTGCTAAAAGCCACTGTCCATCATATTTGAAAAGTCATGGCAGTCAAGTGAACTTCCCGACGACTGGAAAAAGGGAAATATAACCCCCATTTTCAAGAAGGAGAAAATGGATGACCCGGGGAATTACAGAGCAGTCAGTCTCACCTCTGTGCCTGGCAAAATCTTGGAGCAGATTCTCCTGGAAGGCAGCATGCTAAGGCACATGAAAAACAAGGAGGTGGTTGGTGACAGCCAGCATGGCTTCACTGAGGGGAAATCCTGCCTGACCAATTTGGTGGCCTTCCATGATGGGGCTACCAAACTGATGGACAGGGGCAGAGCAGTTGACGTCATCTACCTGGACTTGTGCAAAGCGTTTGACACTGTCCCACACGACATCCTTGTCTCTAAATTGGAGAGACATCAATTTGATGGGTGGACCACTCGGTGGATAAAGAACTGGCTGGATGGCCGCACACAAAAAGTTGTGGTCAATGGCTCGATGTCCGGCTGGAGACCAGTAACAAGTGGTGTCCCTCAGGGATCGGTGTTGGGACCGGTCTTGTTCAACATCTTTGTCGATGACATGGACAGTGGGATTGAGGGCGCCCTCAGCAAGTTTGCCGATGACGCCAAGCTGTGTGGTTCGGTTGATATGCCGGAGGGAAGGGATGCCATCCAGAGGGACCTTCACATGCTTGTGAGGTGGGCTGATGCCAACCTTATGAAGTTTAACCATGCCAAGTGCAAGGTGCTACACCTGGTTCAGAGCAATCCCAGGCACAGCTACAGGTTGGGCAGAGAAGAGATTCAGAGCAGCCCTGCAGAGAAGGACTTGGGGGTGTTGGTCAATGAGAAAATGAACACCAGCCAGCTTCAGTGTGCACTTGCAGCCCAGAAAGCCAACCATATCCTGGGCTGCATCAAAAGGAGCGTGACCAGCAGGTCGAAGGAGGTGATCCTGCCCCTCGACTCTGCTCTCGTGGGAACTCACTTGGGAGTATTGTGTGCAGTTCTGGTGTCCTCAACATAAAAAGGACATGGAACTGTTGGAACAAGTCCAGAGGAGGAGGGCCACGAGGATGATCAGGGGACTGGAGCACCTCCCATATGAAGACAGGCTGAGAAAGTTGGGGCTGTTGAGCCTGGAGAGGAGAAGGCTGCATGGAGGCCTCATAGCAGCCTTCCAGTATCTGAAGGGGGCCTACAAGGATGCTGGGGAGGGACTCTTCATCAGGGACTGTAGTGACAGGACAAGGGGTAACAGGTTAAAACTTAAACAGGGGAAGTTTAGATTGGATATAAGGAAGAAATTCTTTACCGAGAGGGTGGTGAGGCACTGGAATGGGTTGCCCAGGGAGGTTGTGAATGCTCCATCTGTGGCGGCGTTCAAGGCCAGGTTGGACAGAGCCTTGGGTGACATGGTTTAGTGTGAGGTGTCCCTGCCCATGGCAGGAGGGTTGGAACTAGATGATCTTAAGGTCCTTTCCAACCCTACCTATTCTATGATGGTATGAATAGAGAGGTCATTAATGGCAGAACTCTTACAGTTCATTAACAGACTTCATGAATTTAGGACTTCATTTATTTTAACATATGCTAAATGAAAAATGAAAGTTTATAGCTTTCTTTGTAAGATGACAATATTTAAATGTAACTTGAACTTTGAGAACACTGTATAAGGCTAAGAGGCTTACCATGCAAATTCATATGCAAAAATCAAAGTTAAAAACCTGCTACTATAAAAAAAAGCCCAACTTTAAAAAAACTCCTGGATTCAGAATTTTTCCTTAATGTTAATCTTTCAGCTGGCACACAGCTCATATTGCACTATTACTTCAACGTACAAGAAATAAATGGAGAAAGAACAATGGAAACAGAACAAAACAAAAAACCCAATGCCGTCGGCAAACCATCAGCACCAAGTAAATGAAACATCCTTATCTCTCGGTTTTACCTTAATGCACTGTTACAAACACAGATAACAGCATTAATCAAAAATAACAAAAAAGTTTCACCATTGCAATAATATTATTTTTTGGGTGGCTATATGCACAAGACAAATTCTACCACCTGTCTAGAGAGATTTTTGAAATTGAACATACCCTTCCCAATCACCACACTTGTAGACTTAAACAAAAAAATTCCTTACCAGGAATAATCATGAATAAGAGCCTGGGTAGATTTTTACTTTCATCTTTTGAGAGGTCTTTCCAGGGCCCGCACTTTAAGACATGGGTAGCAGCTCCGCAACAGTAGATAAATTCTTCATGTAATGGGACTGGCTCTTCTGACATGGACTTCATGTTCGCTATTAGACAGAATAAGACACTGTTATAACAGATCAGAAAATATTTTTATAGCTGTCTCTTTACTATTATCACTTTTTATAGACTAATTTCAGAAGCCCTGGCACTACCTACCCCAAACAGCTGTCATCTCCAGTAAACAGAGGCCCAATTCAGTATTTGATGTTTGCATAGGTCTTAGAAGTTAATACCCACTACTACTACATGACAGAAAGGATCTTTCTGGTTTTGTCACAGAAATATGAAGGTAAAGAATTGGACAATAAGATGTATTCTACCTTAAAGGCAAATTGTTTAAAATTTCTTATTCACGCTCACCAAGATTTAGCTGAAACCTATTTGAAGGCAAACAAAACAACAAATACCAAACAAACAGAACTATTGCATCAATGTCTTCGCAAGTTTATCTCAGCTCTGGGAGCACAGCATCACTGAAAAACAACCACCAAAAAAACCCCAGCAAAACCCAACTGGAATAAAACCCAGAAGAAAACACTAGGGGCCAAAAGGAACATGCTGTCTACTACACTACCTTCCAGCACTAGGTGGGCTCATCATTTTTAGTGCTGCATAGCTTCCATCTCTAGAAATTTTCTAAGAATTAAAGGAGGGGTCTGTTGGTTAAAGCTAATCAAGATTTGATCAATTCAGGCAAATATTTATGCTCACCTTTTTAATTTTTTTTAAAGTATTTGGTTATCTGAATGAAAACAGTATGTGGCCAAATCATAGAATCATAGAATAGTTAAGGTTAGAAAGGACCTTAAGATCATCTAGTTCCAACCCCACTGCCATGGGTAGGGACACCCCACACTAAACCATGTCACCCAAGGCCTCATCCAACCTGGCCTTGAACACCGCCAAGGATGGAGCATTCACAACCTCCCTGGGCAACCCATTCCAGTGCCTCACCACCCTCTCGGTAAAGAATTTCTTCCTTTTATCCAATCTAAACTTCCCCTGTTTAAGTTGGAACCCATTACCCCTTGTCCTGTTACTACAGTCTCTGATGAATAGTCCATCCCCAGCATCCTTGTAGGCCCCCTTCAGATACTGGAAGGCTGCTATGAGGTCTCCACGCAGCCTTCTCTTCTCCAGGCTGAAGAGCCCCAATAAACAACACATGCTCATTAGTTTGTGTGTCTGCCATATATGAAATTATTAGGCTACTGCTTTGGAACTGGCTGATTGACCGAACTCCCATATCCTTCCTTCAGTAAAAAATGCTACTTCATCAAGTAACTACTTACAAATTAAAATGTCATCAATGTGAATTACAACATGTACAAGCATCTGCCCACATAACCATTTACCAAGCACACATGTAGTTACCAAACAGTCAGAAGCCCATGCTGAGTATGATCACATATGAGCATCACTCGCAATGGTGCTTGGTAAGTCAACTTCAAGGGCTATTTAAGCTCTTCAGATTATTTCTAATCTTTTAAGAACCCCATTTGAGGTTTCTGAAGCAACAGATCTAGATTAAATAGACTTGAAAAACTTCGATAAATTATTACACGAATGACTATGCATTCTTTATCCAATACATTGAATCACAGACCAATACATGAACATCTCTAATGGAAAAGGCTATCCAAATTAAATGTTTCCAATTTAATTAAATTTTAATTCAAGTTTAAATTAAACAACAGGTAATGAAAAATACAAGTACCACCTTGAAAAAATTGAGTAAAATACAAATAGAAAAATGCTTCTGGAGGAAAGGGGGAAGTGTTTTTTAATACTTTCAACTACAACACAACTGTCTGGATGAAAATTTTCCCCCCACATCCTTAACCTCACCTCCCCACAAAAAAAGTTCATTTAACACCAAAAGAGACCTCTTTATTACTTCATTCATTATTCATCATGTAATCATTTTTAACTTACAGTGACTGGAGCATAAATAATTGAAATTAATTTTGTCAAACTATAATAAGTTATATTTTTGAATGCATTATTCCTGGTTTTATTTCTTCATTATTCAAAGCTGAAATAAGTCAAGAGCAGCTCTGACAAAGAAACCCAGTTACATCAACAACCAAAGTAAACATTAAGCTTGTCATCCCTTTTCTGAGGTGTTTACAGTAAGAAGCAAAATAACAAGTCCTTACATAAGAAATGAGGTTTTATATAAAGTTTCTGATCATGAACCAATAAAATCAGTTGTAAAGTTTAACTTCTAATTGATTTTACTGAACTACTCCAACTGGAGTTTGCAACATAAGGTCATAAATTAAGCAATGGAAAAAGATATAATGAGAACTTAGACATGCACTTGCACTTACAAACCAACACATACAATTAGATTTTTTACTACTGATCTGGACTCCACCTACTGTCATTGTTTCAAGTAAGAATAGTTGGAAACACTTATCCACAAGAAGAAAATTACTTCTGCCATATGACTAAGTCTCTTCATATTCATCCTTGGCTCAACTGACTCCAAAGTAAAAGGCTGATAGTAAAACCAAGTTTCCTTTGCATATACTGTGCTTAATTATGTGACTGTCCTGACAGCACATTAACTGCTCCATCCTACACTGTTACTTGGACTTGTCATTTTATTTGAAAGACAACTTGGGAGTAATAAAATTGCTATCCAAAACAGTGTTTAACGAAGGAATTGTCACAAACTCGGTCTAGCACTGCACAATGTAACTTGAGTCAGAGGATCGATATTTGGCTTACAGACTACGTAAATAACAAAACAGGACAAACAGGTCACTGTACTTTATTTGACAAATAATGCTGAAGCAGAGATGCAATGGTAATCACAAGGGCAAATGTGAGTTGCATAAAACAGTGGTGGAACATACAGGAGAAAGGACTGTTGAAGCAGATTTGACATACAAGATACCACAAAGCCATAAGAAATACATCCCAGGGTGCCCAGGGCCATTGTTGCTAGGAACATCTAAAGGCCCTCCATTTGCCACTGCAACTTTACCACTCAGAAACATGTAGCACTGGAGTCATGGCAAGCATAAGCAAATCCAGGGGAAGTTCCACTGGTGTAACTGAGAGTCCCCTGAGGCTTCATACAATACCAGCAACTATAAATGTACCCAAAAGAAAAAAAAACGACATTCTAAAAGTGGAATACGTTTTATCAAACACATTTCAGCACATGGTCAAAGAAGGCCTACATATCATGTCCTGTCAATCTATTTAATAATACCCAGATGGTAACTTCCACTTTTGAAAAAGAGCTAAAGCATCACAAAGTATTCGTGAAGTGTTCAGAGCTACCAACATGAAAATGACCCCAAAACATTGAGTTTGTTTCGCTTTGGTTTTTCTTCAAGTAACTTCATAAGCTTAACTAAGGCCAGGAATCCCACAGATTACAAGAAAGTGATAGCTGTGCTGTTAGCAAGTCCCCAGTCTCCCAGTTAAGATGCAGGCCTGATGATAAAACAAATAATGCTAATGAGCAAGAAATTCATTACTTAAAGAAACAATTGCACTCAAGGAAGTAGTGATGGTTTCCTTTGCATGAAAATGAATAGGATGGTTTAATCTGATGTAATATGGGGTATTTTCCAGAACAGAAAATGGGATTCTAGGAAAATTTTTAGTCCCAAAGGAAGAAAAAAAATGTTTATTTGCACACAGTATTGAGATATACCGGACAAATGAAGTAACTTTCACAGACAGCTTTCCCTCCAAATACTGCATTACAGTAATGGTTCCAGAGTAAAATCTTGGGGAGATTAAAACTGAAATCTCATGGAGGAATAAACAGAAAGTGGTGGACAGGAATAATAGGTGGATATAACAAATATCCTTTAAATAGACGTTCTGAGATTAGACTATGATGTTAGCAAAACCTTGGTCAAATTAAGATAGAATATTTATGTGAGAGAATATAAAAAGCTGCTTCTGAAGTACAGTGTCTTCATGGTAAAGGAGGTTTTCATGGACAAAACTATGCCAGGTCCCTTCTGACGAGCAAATTTCACAGAAACGCAGACACATGTCAAGAGAATCCTGTAAATTAACTTTATCAGCTGCCTGGAAAACCAGACAAAAAAGCAAAAATTCTACATTAGAAAATCAAAGAGAAATAAATCACAAGTCGGAATGGATAGCATGAGAAAATTGTCACAAATACAGTAAAATCTGTGAAATATGTATTTTGTTTAGTTGTTTATTTGAATATAGATTATGTTGAACATCAGTATTTTGGGAGTCACTGGGCAAAACTGAAACATAACACCACAGTTACAGACTGGGCTACAATCTTGCCGAAGTTAGAGGTGGGAATGATACACCTGAGGAATGAGAACCCATCAGGCTAAGGTTTGGATGCAGAGAAAAGAAACATTAGTTGCCTTCAAACTTCAGCATATACCACTACCCAGAACAGAGCACATTAAAAACTGAACAGACATGTGAATTACATGGGAGAAGACTTAACATGGCCTTTCACAGGGGATTGTTTCAATAGGAGGAATAGCAGAATACCTGCAAAAACAGTGAAAGAACAGATAACCAAGGACACATGCACAAGAAGAAATTAAAAATGGTATTGAGAGAGAAAAAACATGCACAAATAGGTTAGCTTGTCTAAAAAAAACAAATGCTTGCTCACTAAAGAAACATGACGCCTCTTTGCCATTTGATTCCTGCTATCCATAGGAAAAATGAGAACTGTGCACCTTTATAAAACAGAAAAGGTCAAAGAAATAGTTGACTCTGCAACTGCATGTTCTATATTCTTATTTTTTCTTCTAAGACAACAATAAAAAAAAAAGGCAAAGAAACAAAAAACAACTGCAAGTCGCATATTTCTGTTGGACAGGCATTTAAGTCATATAGGCAATTTGGACAATACTCAATGAAACACAAAAATTCAAGAATTTAAAGTAATAGTAACCTATATATGCATTTAAACCACAGTACCCAAAACTTAAGCATTTGAATAAGCTTCCATCTTGCAGCAGCAATAATGACAGGCAAAAGCAGTAAAAAGCAACTGCTATTTCATCTTATGTTAAATACCTCCTTTTCCACCTCCTATGAGAACAGGATTCACTACTTAATGGAGAGCACTACTCTTTCTTTGTTCTTATTAAGTAAGGCAAAGCTCAAAGAGCATAATGAACACTAGCAAGAAACAGATATCAAAGCAAGAAACCATATACCAATCCAATTAGCATCACACTGCCCTTGATTTGGCTTCCCTCATCCTTTGCTCTGCTGTTCAGCATGAATCTCACTATGGAACTACCCCTCATTTCTGTATGTTTCTTCCATATCTCCATGTTTGCTGTTTTCCTTCAGCCTAACACATGCTCTGAATTCAAAACACTTTCTTCTTTTCTTCCTGCTTTATTATTTCAACTTGCATGTGTTCTTACTTCAACTGTTAATCTCTCCTTCAACTTAATGTTCTAGCTATTGATGGTTTTCTTGCTTTCTAACAAGGACATAAAGGAATTACTTAAAATACCGTAGACCAGTTTACTAGTCACAACAGCATTCTCCACTAAACTATCAACCTGTGTTGGCTGCTTACCACCTCCTCATTTTTTTCTGCAGCAGCTGTACATTCTGCTGTTCATTTACTAAGCTAAATGGACTAGGAAGGCACTGCAAGCAGAGACATGAAAACAGACTGTATGCAGCTCTGTGCAAAGGACAAGGGAAATCAAACAGCAGAATCAATGAACAGGAGACATAAATGAGAGACTACAAACAATAATACCAGATCGCATCAGATCCCTTTCTGAGTCACTACAGTAATATAATTGCCCGTAATATTAATGTGAGGCCTGGAGCCCAAGTTCTTCCCAGTAAGAAGCAATGAACATGTTCATCATTGTGCTCACCAAGTGGATGGGACAGTGAATTGAACAGTCAGGGTGGAGAAACTGGTGCACTAGCCAAAAAGTTCCTCCCAGAACCAGTGCTGCAGGAAGGCTGGCACATGCCAGAGCTCTGACACACAGACCTACAACTCCAGTAACCATGCTGGAAACACTCCTAGCGCATTCCTCAGGACAAGAGTATCACTATTTTGCTCAGGGACCCAGCTTCTCCCATCAAGATAATGCTGTCAAACCCTGATGACACATGACCACATATAACTACATACATAACAAAAGCCTGTGTTCATCGCAGGTACAAATAATAATCTAACTATCATCTGATACTCATTTCCAATAAGTGATCCAATTTTTTTTAAGAGGTAAAATTTCAGGGGTTGGATTTCCACAATAACTTTTCATCAGTAAAGGTTTTGTTGGGGGTTTTTTTGAGTGTTTTTTGGTTTTTGTTTGTTTGGTTTTGGGAGGGAGAGAGTTAAATTTTGTTGTTTTTTTTATTTGAGTAAAGAACCTGTCTAGACAAAGGACAATGGCAACAGGATCTAACAGAAGCAGGAGATGAGATAGGAAAAGAACCAAAAGAACAGCATGGCTACTGACAGCTGCAGGAGGAAGCAAAGATACTGACGAAAGAAACAAGGATACTGATGAAAGAAAAACTGCCATATTTGGAATTGTAGCATCTCTGGTTAGACATTGTTTTGACACATCAGGATTACCTAACACATGATAACAAGGCATCTACCACACAGCACACAGCTACCTTAGGTGGCTGAGCAATCCTAGCTAGGTATGTAACAGTTCTCCATCATTTCCCTAGTTGACTCTGTTCTCAGGCTACTATTCTGGTGTGAAAACTTGAATTTGTTTCAAAATTAAGACACTGTTAAGCTCAGACCTTACATATTACTCATCTGTTTTCTATTATGAATATTCTTTTTTTCAGAATTACTTCCTTCAGTGTAACCTGTTTACAAACCTTACTGGACATCTAAATGTTATCATTCAAAGTGTAAGCTGGAACCAAATTTAGTCAAACATTTTGCTGAAAATTCATAGTATTACACAGTGGTTTGTCAAGAGCAAAAAAACCCTAGTTCTATTGCTATTAAGAGCATGCCAGATTTAAGCAAGCAAAAACCACCTGTCCTCCATAATCTGTACAAATGGATGCACACCACCACTAAGATTAAACTTTGAAATTCTGCTGCTAATACTTGGTAAATGTAACCTAGATGTTAGCCAAAATGGGGACCACTTCTTTTTCCAGACAAAGAGCCCTCATTATAATAAATCATAATAATGGAAAAAAAATGTAATTCAAAAGAAATCAAAGCTATAAATAAAAATCCGGGTAACAGCAGCACTATTAGGAAGCTTTAGAGTAAATCTCAAATTTTTTGGCAAGTTCTTTGGCTTGGCAGTCATACTAGGAAATTTCAGTTTACCTTAACCCTTGAACAATTTATTGTAATTGCCTTCGTGAATCACATAAAGCAAATAAATAGGTAATAACCAATTAGTGTCTCTTCTAATTTAAAAGGTAGGAAATACCAACTAGAAGTAGCAGAAAGCTCATTCAAAACCAACAGAGGTGCCTCCATAGTTAGTGGGTTATCTGACCCACAGACCTACTTGAGGCTGGATGTTGCAAACACTAGAGTTCCACATGGGTTAAATGCAAGGATGAGTTTGTGGAAAAGAAATCCACTGTGGAACATCAAGTTTTTAATACATCCCTTCCAGAAAGTTCCTGAGCTGCATTTCTTTGCAGGATGAGTGGATACTTACACAGTGGGACTAGGTTAAGAAAAATCATATACAGTTGCCTCTTTCATAGCATCTGTTCATGGTAACTGTCAAAGATTCTTAAAAAATCACTGACTTCAATTGCTTTTACTCAATCCTTGTAGTAAATGCCATGATGGAAAATGTTAAAAATTACTGCCGTCGCTTACCCAGCTCTGTAAATGTACAACCACTTCCCTCACTGGCATCATAAGCAAGTACCACTAGAAATTAGGGAACTGCAATAATCCTAAGCAATAATTGAAGGTGTCTAGTCGCCAAGCCACACAGAATATAAAACCATATCCAGATTCTGCAACATGTCCATTCAGATGGACTCTCAGACCTTAACTGGTTATCATAAAGTCCCAAAGGGCCAGACATATACTGCACCATAAAAGATAAGGGTCTGCATCATTGAAGTTATTCAAGCCTTCTGATGTAAATGCTTTGTGTCATACTTAAGTTAAAGAAAAGAAGCTGCTTCATCATTTTTGCAAAAGCAAAGTGTTACCAATAAGAAAGCCCCCAACAACTGTCATGCCTCAATAGTGCTTCATTATTATCTTAATTTCTTTAATGATACACTTCCATGCCAGGATTTACACCACTTCCTAAACCTGCCTAAACCTTCCTAAACCACTTACCTCCTGTCTGGTACAAGCATTTCCCCTCTTCTGTAGCAGCAACCTTCAAGCCTGTATCTCCTAACAGTGATGATGCTGTGGGACCAGCACAAAGGATAAACCTAACAGGCAGAGGGTTCCTGAAGGAAGGTGTGCACACCTGCTAGACTCTGCTTTTCCAAACCAATAATTCCTCTATTAAAAAACACTTCACTTATAAATCTCATATAGCTTTTAACATCTAAGAATTATAATCTTATTCCCCTCATTTATATGCCCTTCAGGCAACAGACGTTTTCTTACTATGTGTTAATTTGCAGCTTAGAAAACGAGCATCAGCCAGGTCCAAGAGATGCTTCACAGGAACAAGGACTAACATGGAGAAAAAACATTACAAGTAGCATCACCGCAGTTATCTTCTGGAAAAGGAGACCTGGTTAGGACTAATTTCTTGAAGTCTCCTCCCAACCCAAAGGAAAACAAGCCAGAGGAGCATGACCAAAGCATTGCTTACTACATGGGCTGTACTACTCCACCCTTAATCCTATGCCTAGAAATCACTAAATCACTAATGTTACTAAGTAAAAACGGTTCCGTGCACCTGAGTTCTGCACGGCCGTTACACAAGGACCAGGGGGACACTTCACCCCTCAGCGGGGCGCCGTGCCCGCCCCACCGCTGGGCTACCAGCTGCCGCAGCGCACGGCAACGGTGGGTGTCCGGCACCTGGCTCGGCGAGGCTCGTTCACAACTCAGATCCGTCACAACTCTTCGGGCAGGGGACGAGAAGGGAGGGGAGTGCCCCGCGGCAGCCCGGGGGGGAACGTCCGGCCTAGCCATCACACGCCCTCGGCGGGGCACAGCCCCTCTGTGCTGCCCCCGCCCCGCCCGGCGCCCCGAGGCGGCGGGGAGCGCAGAGACTGCCGCGCAGCTGAGGCACGTACCTTCCCCCTTCGCAGGCTCCCCGACACCCAGAATAGCAGCAGCAGCAGCGATGAAACCGCCGGCGGCAACGACGTCTAGCCCAGACCGGGCGGAAGCAGGCAGCGAGGCCGCGCAGCGCGGTGGGGGCAGGGGCGGGCACGGCCGAGCCGCTCCTTCCGCCTGAGCCGCTCTGGGCGGGCTTAGGGCAACCACGCCTCCCGCCACCGCCCCGCTCTGAAGGGGTGGTAGCCGTTTGTACCCCTTGAGGGGTGGGGGTTTTCTGGGTTGTTGTGGCCGTTGCCGCCGCGCCAGCCCCGAGAGAGGGAACCGGTGAGACCGGCACTAGTCGCCGGCGGGGAAAGGTGGGAGCAAGAGCCGGGTTCCCCCGGGGTGCACCTCTTGGGGGTTTCCTTCGGTTTCTGTCATTAATGCTTGCCCAAACCTCACAGTTCCTTTGGGAATTCTGCCAAAGAAAAAAAGAAAAAAGTATTTTCAAAGAGAAAAATAAGGTGAGATGCTTACAGAAAGCAGAGAAAGGGGTAGCAGAAGCACAGACTTGCCCTTACACGTGTTTGATGTTCCTTCCAAATGAGGAAGCTGGACCTGGGCACCTGGAGTAACCACAGAAACACAAGCTCCCCCCTACCCTCCCAGCAAAAAAAAAAAAAAAAAAAAAAAAAAGATTCTGATGATCAGCTTCCAAAGACATGGAAAGTAGCAGTGAATCCTTTCTCAGCCTACCAGGATCCTGCTATGGAGCTTGTGTGTTCATTAAATAAGTGAAAGGATCCCAGGGAAGAAAAGGCTGTAACAAAAAAATCTAATGCACATGCTTGTCAAAGAGGTCCTTAGGGAGGTTTTCATGCTGAATGCTGCTTTTTAGAGAAAGGTGTTGAAGGAGCTGTTTCCAATTGAAATCATTGTAGAAGGTAAACAGAAAATAAAGTGAATAATAGGAAATTGGCAAGATCAGATGGTATTTATCCAGGAGTTATGGAGGGACTTGGTCATGAAACACCTGGACTGCTGAGTGTGCCATGTAGCCATGTGCTACAGATGGTGTTGGAGCACTCCCTGGACCAACCAGGGAGTGCTGCCTGTTACCAAAACCTGAACGGCTCCAAGAGGAGCCCCTAAGATCGGTGGCATGTTGATCAAATCAGTGGGAAGAATACCGCAGGCAAGAGCCAGTGAACAGGAATAACAACAATGCACCGGAGAACCATCAGCATCATTTTTCGTGGCTCATTGTGGGTCAGAAGTCTGTGTGAGTCTCTGGAAGAGCCAAGTGACCATACTTGGCTACAGCAAGCTGGGTCAATTAGCTTGGATTTCCAAAAGGCCTGTGGGCAAGAGATGTTGTCAAAGGTTCTTCTAAGGAAGACTCAGCAGTTGTGAGGTAAAGGTTAGAGCCTTCAGATGGATGGACACCTGGTGAAATACATGTAGAGGTAAGAATCAGTTACGATCTTTTTCAATGGATTGTTTTAACAGGTAGGGAATTTGTGTGAATGTAGTCATAGTCTTTTAAATACAGCTGTAAATAGTCTGGTAAAGTGAGGGTAGCGTAGTAGTAAAACCTGTTGTTCATATTGAGTTATTCAGGTTAGTAAACGTAATTGTCAGGCTGAGAAGGACCTTTGAATTCCTAGGGAGAGCAGTAAAATGATAGACACGTGTTAACACATGAGATAAAACTGAGCGTTTAGATGGAATAAAAGGCTCTTAACAAATGATTACAGTTCATGAGAGCAGGACCTTGGAGTCACAAGAGATGCTGTATGAAATCTCAGTGCTTTGTGCTTCTGGCTGTCAAAACCAAGTAGGATTTAGTAACCATTTGGAAATGGATGCCGTAATTCTCCCTCTGTAATGGTGATGTATTCACTGCTTTGATGAGGTCTGCACCCACCTCTCAGAAAGGGTACAGTAAAACTACAAAAGATCTGGAAAGATGTGACAAAGTTTTTCACAAGCCTGAAATTATTCCATGGAAAGCACTAATTAAAATGGAATTCATAAGACAAGCTGATGGGAGAAGGAGGTTGGGGAAATAATGACGAAAGCCTATACAATGGTTTTTGAAACCAAGTTGAATGGAAAGTAATTCTTAGTTGTAATTTCTACTGCAAAACCTGTTCAGTATAAGCTAGCTATTTGTTGTTTTGTTTTCTGTCTTGATATTTGTAATGTGCTTTTCTTGGTAGGTATTCTTTGTGAATTACAGCTAAATTTATTGATTACAGACCATCTGGATGTTTAGTGTAGTAAACAAAATGAAAAATGAAAATAGAGGTTAATCAAACCAGTGTCTATGCTAAAAAACCAATAATACAGTGGAGGAATATAAGTCAATAAAGCAGGTGAAATGGGTGTTTTGAGGGAGACATGTTTTGTTTAATAGTCCATTATCTTAGCTCATCACTTGCATAACCTCTGTGTACTGAAAGGTGACATTAGGCAGTCATTCCATTCATCTCCATAATTGATTTCTAGATATGAGTTTTCATCACTTACAACCTTCACGTAAGGGGAAAAATCTCCATAATCCCTTAAAATCATCAGTTCTCCAATTTCTGAACTTATTTCTTAAGGTAAATTTCCATCTATGATGTAGGAATCAAAGATTTTGAATCTTTGCAGCTTTCAAATCTTCAAAGATTCATTGACATTCAATCTGGAGAATTTATTTTCAGATGACAAAGTGTTCCTGATTTCTTTCTATAATTCATAAGTTTATTAGTGAAGTGGAACAGTACATGCGTACACATACATATGTATCAATAAGACGCACCTCACAGTTTATTATTTTCAGCAGATTATCTGTAGATATGAAACCCAGTCATTTTAAGCGGATGTCACAAGAATAGCCTACAGGAAGATAAAAGAATTCAGTGATTCTTTTACAGTTAAAACATTAGTCTTCATGGTGCTGAAGCACAGTATTTTTTGAGAGAGCTTACTAGAAGTAGAGTTACAATAATGATGTATAGGCTTTGTCACAGGACACAGATGCAATTCCATTTTAAGAAGTTTGTTTGTCTGCAGTGTCTAATATTTTAAATTACCTGTTTAATCAATAGAAGAATAAAAGGGGTTTATCTGTATCTTTATGTCCAACTTCCATGACAGTTTTTATTTATATACAGTCCTGGTTTGGGGGTTTTTGTTGTTGTTTTTTTGTTGTGGTTTTTTTTTTTTAATTATGTTTCCTATTCTGTGTACACATACTGCACTAAGTAAAGGGAGACATTTGCCTGCGCTTGGAAGGCAAACAGTAGATTGCAACGATTTTCAGTAGTATAATTCACTCCCTCAGGATTAAATATCTCAAACTTCTACATAGCCATGACCTTAAAATTAAGAATTTTAAAATATTCATGGTTCATATAAGTATTTAGATTGCTCATGAAAGTAGATTTCATACATTCTCATTTTGTCTGAAGATAATTTTTGAGAAGTATGTAAAATAAACTCTTTGTGGTTTTCAAATTACTTTTTTTTTTCTTTTTATTATAGAGCAATTGGAAATGCATGTATTTTAAAAATAAAGAATTAGAAGTGATGATCTAGAAATAGTGAAATGTTTCAAAGTATTTGCATCGTCAGTTCCCCAAACATGTAATCCAGAAATTGAAAACGAATAAAGTTCTTTCAAGGACTGGTAGTTAATGTAAGAAAGGGAAAGTAGGAAAAGTAGGGACTTTTTACAAGGGCGCATAGTGATATAGCTTTAAGGTCCTTTGCAACCGATACTATTGTATGATTCTATTATTATTCCACATCTCTATAGGAAAAAATGGACTTGACAGAGTGTTGATATGTGTGGGCACATGTGGGCCTTGTGATATGCATTTGAGTATGTTCATGTCCTAAATGGCAGCAATAATACTTTAGTATGTATTCCTGTATCATAAGACTAAAAAAGCTATGTGATTCTTTTTCTAAGTATATAAAGTCAAGAGTGCAGCAAACATAAAACATTGAGTATGCGAATGGCCTTACATAAAGCAGTGGTCCCAGAGCTTCTGAGCATACACAGACTGCTTATATAAACAGGCCCCTTGAAAACAGTGAGCTTAAAGCGACTCACATGCAGGAAAATTTTTATAGATCAGGGTAGAATAGAATAAGTACATGTGAGGGCCAGTTTAACTGAGAGATGGGAAGAAAAAAAAAGAATAATTAATGTTATGTAAGCTTGGGGTAGTGCTTTGTAAGGTCAGATCTGCATGACTTCCCTGGTTATGTTTTTACTGCTACATAAAACAGGACCAGTGAGTGTCCTTCAGTGCTGGATCACTGCTTGTCCAGACTGGTTAAATGTTAACCTGTTTTGGGCCTGTGAACTCTTGAGCAATCCTGGGTGTAGTACAGGGCAGGGCTTGCACCAGAAGCCATGCTCAGTAGGCAGGATGGAACAGGGCTCTGTGAAATGTGGTATTCTGCAGCTGGCATGGTCTTCCAAAGCTGACCTCACAGGCTTCGCACTCTATTACATACTCTCATGCTACATAGAGCATAGTTTTCATGAAATGGAGAAATCACAGGACTATAATACAGTCTCTTTATATTTTTCAGACACTTAAAATGAAAAAGAAACCTATACACTATAACAATTATGTCCAGTGGCCACAGTGGTACCACCTGGCTCCAAAAGGAGACCTGGGCCAAGTACTAAGATGTGTAGATGTGGCCAGACTGTGGCCCCTTGTCTAGTTAAAGGTCGCTGGTGTTTTTTCATTTAACTGCAGGGGCATGGCCTCTGACATGGCCCAATTATGAACATTTTATAGAGCCAGGTACCAGGAAAGCCTTGAGAAATATTGGTGTTGAAACAAATAAGCCTGAAATATTTTTGCTGGCAACAAACAAGAAGCACAATGACATTCAAACAGGTTTGAGAAGTTGGTAGTAACTCCAAGCACCAAATAAATCTGCAGGAGATAGGTTCTTCTGGCCAAGGCCCTGGAGGCCATCTGCTGCGTACTTGTTTAGTAATGTAAATAACACAATAATTGCTGTGACCTATATATTTAAGGCTATTTTCATAGTTCAGTTTAAAAGACATAATCCAAAGAAAGCACATTTAATGTCCAATCAAAATATAAAATACCCTTTACATGTCAACAGTTATATGATGGCAAATCCTGTCGAGGAACAGATGGTAGTGTCTTTGTTAATCTTGCCTCACAGATGACTGGAAATAAGTTTTCAGGCAGCAGAGACAGGAAAAAAGTGCATATATGTGGAAAGTAACATACGGAATTAGCTGGAACTGTGTAAGTACATAAAAAAAGTTGCTGGTAAAGCTTCATAAAGACACATTTAGTTCTTGAAAGTACCCACTAGTGTAAAATGTATTTGTAGATAGCTGTTAATGCAGCTGTGTGTACTGGAACAACTCACACAGCAACTGCCTCATATTTAATGGCTGCAAACTGTAATATGAAATAAAACATTGAACTTCATGAAAGTAAATTCCATTTGTAAATACATTTGAAAACTAGTCAAGTAATTTGTTGGGTTTTTTTTACTTTTTGCCCCTTGCTTCCCCTGTTGCTATCTTAAACTGACCATGAACACTTTAAAACATAAATTACAGCAAGTTTTGGCCGAGAGTCTTCATCAGAGGTTTTCTGGTGTTTCAGAGGGTGCAGGTTTCAGCTTAGGTATAGAATTTAGTCTCTTGTAAAAAGTCAGCTCTAGCCCATACCGTTGCCTAAGCCCCATGAATCATTTTTCTGCTTAGCCTTTGCAGAATAGTGAATTTTATTCTGAACTGTTATTACCTGCACATGGTCTCCCACCAAGCAATCTTAGACCCATATGCAGTATTAGAAGGAGATGGTGAAATCTAAACCCCTAGAAAGTGATGAACTTTCCAAACACCTTTCCACACTTTTTCATTCTTGTTATTGATGTGACCAACTATTTTTCCCTTGAGGTCAATATACAGCAAATAACTGCTGTGGTAATGTTTTGGTTTTAGTCCCTCAGCAGATAGTAAATTAAAATTCTTTGTGCTTCAGCCATTTTAAATACATGGAATTGTTCTCTTTTGCAACAGCTTTTGCACAAGTTTAGCTACAGTAAATCCCCTAAAAATCCATGTATGTTGTGTCTTATCTTTGGTAATGCAATATTTTTCATATTCTAAAACTGTATTGTTGGTGAAATAAAATCTATTACTGTGATCATTATCTTTGGATTTAGTAATGTCTTACAGTTTTCACTTCATGTATGTCAGTGTTACATGAAGAAGTTCTAACATTTTCAAATGCTCATTGTCCTTTCACTGGCACCATTATATTGGTGTGTAGTACTTTATAGGGCAGGGCAGAAGAGGTGACTTTGATTTTCTGTTTCATTGTGTAATTTTGGAAAGAGATGTAGTTCCAAAACAAACATGAAGTTTAGGCATCAAAAGAGAGAGAGGTCAACCTGTCTTGCACAAAGGGTGAATAAAGTACCTGGACAAGTATAAGTAGGTAGGTATAGTTTTACTTTTGGAGTAAAGCGTAGGACAGACAAAACAAAATGTTTATTTTTCACCTTTTCCATCTACACTTTTAAGCTACACTTAGAGATTCACAGATTCACAGGATGGAAGATTGGATGACATTGGAAGGAACACCTTAAGATCGTATAGACCAATCCCACTTCTCAAAGTAGGGTCAGCTGCAGTAGGCTGCTCAGGGCTTTGTGACCACTTGGGTTTTGAATATCTCCAAGAATAGAGACTCCACAAGTTTTTTGGGCAACCTCTTCTGGTGTTTGACCAGTCTCACAGTAAAAAAGTTAGTTTAAGTTTGGTTTTTGGTAGTGTGGTTTTTTTTTTTTTTTTTTTTTTTTATTTGAATTTCCTGTATTTTTGTTTGGCCTGTTTCCTCTTGTCATGTTACTGTGCACCACTAGGAAGAGTCTGGCTCCATCTTTTTTACATCCCTACATCAGATAGTTGCATTCATTGGTAAGATCTCACTGAGAGTCTCTGTTTTTCTGTCTGTAACATTATTCCACTTTTTACCTGACAAGCTTCTAAAATGTGACAGACTTTCCTTCTGGATTATAGGTAGTCACATCTCTCCGATTTCTACTGGTTTTATTATCTGGATCCAAAACAGGTGCATTTACTATGTGATTTGGGGAAAGGGAGAGGAGGAGACCAAGGGTTGTGGTTTTTTTTCTTTGTTGCACTGGGACACTTACATATTTAAAAATACAAAAAGTAATAACGATACAAATATTTGTTGGTGGCTTGCTGGCACATGACTATCAACAAACTCGTCTAAAGTTACAAGATACATTGAGATAATAAAATCAGACAATGCTATTTCAGCAGTACTCCATCATGTTATATGGTTATTTTCCATTACAAACTTGGGGAACCTGTGGGGGCTTTTTGATGGTGGGGATACATTTCAAGTAGTTGCTATTTTCAAGGCAATGAGTTTTTGAAGTAGCACAGAGGTGGGGTTAGGCTGTTACCGCAGCTACGGAGCTATTTTGCTGTTGTGAGTTAGGCTTTTCATTCTGTTTGCAAAGTCATCTGAAACTGGATTCAGATCACAGAATCACAGAATCCCGAGGGTTGGAAGGGACCTCAAAAGATCATCTAGTCCAACTCCCCTGCAAGAGCAGGGTAACCTAGAATACATCACACAGGAACTTGTCCAGCCGGGCCTTGAATATCTCCAACGTACGAGACTCCACAACCCCCCTGGGCAACCTGTTCCAGTGCTCTGTCACTCTCACAGTAAAGAAGTTTTTCCTGATGTTCACATGGAACCTCTTATGCTCCAGTTTACACCCATTACCCCTTGCATATAGTGCTATTTGAGATGTTCTTGTGCATCCATGACATCTTCAGGAGCCTGACACTGATGTGACAGGACCTATCAGGCATTTTCCAGTCTGGCAGCGGGTGTCCAAACATCTCAGGACACAGCGACACACACTAGCATATTTTGGTTAGTACTTTCACATATGTTTATGCAACTGAATCCCGTCATGGCAGGCAGCCATCACTGAGTGAAATTCCAGTGAGCAGCATCACATTATCGAGTTAAAAAAGCCTCTAGAATTGACAATATTTTCAAATTAGCCAGTAAGCTTACTAAGTTACTATGGCTGAAAAGTAGGCAAGAGACAACATATATGTGTATCTCTTCTGACACCTGTACATGAAGACTGTGATTGCTTCTGCATTGGGTTGGGATCTTTGGGAAGCCTATAAAAAGGTCTTTAACAAAATTATGTAAGATATGGGTCAGAAACAAGAAAGACTTCATATTTAATTAAGAAAACAATTCAATTTACAGGCTCAGAAGGACACACACTGGGTTGTGCTTTAGACAAGAAGTGGCATTTTCTTACATTTGATGTATTTTTGGAAGTCTTCAGTAGCCTGTATTACAAAAGTGACATTTGTGCTCTTGAGTTTGAAAGTGTTAACTAGCCTCAGCATAAATGTATGTTAAAGCTCCTCTTGTTATGCCTGGAGTGGAGCTGGGGGCATTGTACTAATGTAAGTGCTGAACTTTTTCTGCTAATTCCTGGGCAGGAGCCCTGTAACCCTCTGGGAAGATGTTTTGACAGTCCGTTTCATTGCTGAAAGCTGTGTTGAAAGGAATTTCCTGCCTTGGATTTCAGAAGTCTTATTGGAATTGCTTCCCTTACTGGGTAGACTGACTCTTCATCAGGCAGGAGGGAGGTGGCTATGGTAGGGCAAGGCTTGCTCCATGAAACTTGGCCTTGCTGCAGCTTCCAAGAAAAAGAGTGGAAATTGGTCACTTCTTTTTTCATATTCAGAAGTCAGCAGCTTGAGATCCCATAGACTCACTCTGCATTTTTCAAGCTTGTTTCCTTCCCTTGTATTTCTCGTGTGCCATCTGCATCATTTTAAATAGAGCAAGTTCAAGAATTTGCTATCAGCTTTTTCTAGGTCATATTTCTAAAGACCTCACAAGCATCACACTGCCACTTGCCAGAAAATTAACATAAAATAAAGTGAAATTCCAGTATGTGGCTGTAAGAAGTCCAAGTGAGTGCAATGTGTAAATAATTAGATTTTCGGATTCTGCCCTTTACTGGAGGTGTTTCCTTTGTGGCAACCATTTCTTTATTATTTGAATAGCTCATGCCGTTCTTTTGATCACCAAATTCCTCATGCCCCCTAACTTCTTCCTTTCTCAAATAAAATAATAAAAAAAAATGTTTTGCTAAAACATACTGGGTTTAATACTATTTTTCATAGGGCTTCGTATTAATTAAGTTTGCAGTATCTCCTGTTTATTTTAAATCTTACATTGCTGAAAAATGGCAAAGAAAATTAGAAGTAATATAAATGTAACACTTTTTGGGTCTGCTGAAATACAAATTCAGCTAAATATATACATTTAGGATAGGTTTTTTTTCTTCTTGAAACTGAGATCATGAGCAGACAACCAAATCCTTCACAACTTCAACTGACTAAATCTAGCGGCAGATTTATTTTAAGCACGTAACTCTGTACTGATGAATCTTTTATATGTTTATCTTTCCAACATCCCTGTGGGTGTAGGAATTGCTGTTGTCTCTGCTTAGAAAACAAGCACATTAGTTGCATTAGGTATTGAAACAACCTTAAAATCTAGCTTGACCAGAAAGTCCAGATGTTTATTTACAGCGAGCTTCTTGCATGACTTTTCAAAGACGTATTTGAATTATTTGTGAAAATCAAAATTCTATAATACTCTTAGATACAGAACAAAGTCCCCAAATTCACGTTATCATGAGTTAGTTAATTCTTCCATCAAAAAGCAGTACAATGCTGTGAAACAATTCCTTTATTCTAGCACTGAAGGGAATTTCTCAGGATAAAGTTTTCCCTGGTGTGGGAGACATATTATGGTTAATCATGAAGGAAAGCCTCACTTCCCAAGCTACCACGTTCTCTGGGTACTCAGGCCAAGTCTTGGTTGGCTACAACTGATCTCAAAGTTCTTTTCCTATCTGTACTTGTCTGACAGATGATAAGCCCCAGCAAATTAGCCAGCTGCAATCGCTTGCCTGTTCAGTTAACCCCTGTGCTGGCAGGTATCAGCCACAGGAGCAAATCACAGAATCACACAGAATCACAGAATATTAGGAATTGGAAGGGACCTCAAAAGATCATCTAGTCCAATCCCCCTGCCGGAGCAGGAACACCTACTGTTCATAAGTTATACAAGGATTTGTTCTAGCTTGCATATACCTAGTATTAGCAAGTATTGGGTCATCACCATAAACCTCTGATTGCTTATGCTGAAATCCTCATGTTGGGTGCTGAGAACAGATCTTAGCAAAGTAAGAGGTTTCAGATGGTTTGGGGGAGTCTTCCATTTCAGAGGTTCCCTTTTCTTCCAATTCTTCTTAGAAAAAATTAATTAAGCTTTAATATTCTGCTTGTGTTTTTTTTAAGCGTAGTCTATGTTTGTATTATTTGTCTAATAAATGTCACCTGCATTTAATTTATCCTGTGACATGGTTTTCCTGCCTTGATCTAAATTTCTTCAGAACACAGAAGAAATTACTATGTTCTGCTTGGACTTTGCTGGCTAGCTCCAGTTTGACTGTTGTGGGCCTCTTAGAGCCTAAACAGATAGCATACACTCAGCACAAGGGGTTTTTACCTAATTACTAATGTTCTTAGAGCACTTTGAAGCACAGTACATGTGTTAATTATTATTAAGAACCTAGCTTTGAACATCATGTTCAGATATGAAAAATGTTTAGTGAGTCCTCACCAAACTGTAGCATTATAAATGTATTTCATTAAGAGATCATTAAGACATTAAAAGACATCATTATTAATCTATACATGATCTAAGCTTGGCAAACCTCTGTAATCCAGACTCATTATATTAGCATGAGTGCCTTTCCGGCCAAAAAAGTGCTGAGATTTTGCATGGTAGCATTTCCATTTATCAACAATGTTACAGATGAAATAAAAACTCAGATTTTTTTTTTTTTTTAAGTCTCCCTTTCTAGTCCCATTACTTTTTCCTGGGCTTGATCTAGTGCAGTTGTTTTTTCTGGCATTAATGCCTTTTAGGTTCAGCATTGCACACATTATTTGAATTGAGTAGTCTTATACATGAAGTGCAAAAGATCTTCAGCAGGCTCTATCCAGAAGTTTCTTGGATGTGCATCAGTGGATTTTGTGGGAGAAAAAATCCTGCTGGTAAATAAGAGTTATACATGTTCTTTGATAGTGTGTTCTAAACTGTTAATTTTTCTAAATTACTAATTGTGAAGTGTAGAACACTAAATAGACTGTTGAAAATCATGGTGATTTTGTTTAAAGTATTTATGGTGAAAAAAAGTTCAGCAAGGAACTTCCAAATTTAAAAATCCTCAAAAATTCTTCTAAGGAAAATCCAAAAACCCCAGTAGGCTGCCTTTTCCTGCTAGCTTTTATCTGTAATTTCTAACTATACAGTTGTTTCTTATTTAAACTTTTCTGCTTTGAAAACTTAAAGTGTGCCCAGCCACTGACATGTGAAGAAGAACCCCAATTTTCTTCATATTGCCATTAATTCTTTTAAAACACGATAAGTAAAATGAGATCTTTTCTTAAAAGAATTGTGAAAGCAATTTTGCAAAATATATTTAATGCTTCCAGAATTTGAGGCACTGGAACAGGCTGTCCAAGGAAGTTGTGAATGCTCCATCCCTGGAAGTGTTCAAGGCCAGGTTGGACAGGGCCTTGAGCAAGCTGGTCTAGTTGGAGGTGTCCCTGCTCGTGGCATGGGGATTGGAACTAGATGATCTTAAGGTCCTTTCCAACCCAAACCATTCTATGATTCTATGAAATGTGACAGTGCATTTTGGGGGATAATTTGATGTATTATGAGAAAGCATTAACAATTTTTACAAAATAAGTTACATCAGTCTTAGAGAAAATGTGCCAATTTAATATGACTGAGATGAACAAAACTCCTTTTGCATACAATTTCACCATATCGTAATGGCACTGTACAATCATCATGCTGATATTCTTGGTTATATATTCTGAAGTATTTCACCAAAATTATCTGTTCCTGCCAATATATTTACCATAAAAATCATTTTATTGAGAAGAATGCAGAAGATTTTTGAAGTCCTGTGCTTGCAGACTCTCACCTGTTAGGTCATTTGATATATCACTTAATATTCTAAAGAACCAAAGTGCAAAGCTACGCAGCACTGGATTTTGCAACGCTTCTAAGTGTCTAGTTCTAGGTATACAGTAAAAATCTAGGGATTTTACCACAGACTTCTTTTAAGATTTTTGTAACAGAGTTCTGCTTAATGTTATATGCTAAGTCAAAACTCCTGTTGGGATTTAGATTCAGATTCAGATGAGGCATCTAAATTGAGATGTCTCCAGTATAGGTACTTATGTATCATAGAATCATAGAATAGTTAGGTTTGGAAAGGACCTTAAGATCAAACAGAGTATATGGGTTTGTCTCAGTTTTCCATAATAAAGTGTTTTCTGCCATGGGAGATGCCTGTGGGAATTTTAGGCAGCTGCTTCTGACTGGCAGAGGTGATGCAGGATCTATGAGATCTCTTTGGCCTTCTGGGGAGGTGGCTGAAGTTGGGTGGAAGGGCACCCAGGGCATTGTAAACAGAGTCTGTACATAAGCAACTGACCTAAATGTCTACTGTAAGGTGAAACTACTGTAGGCTGCAGTGACTGTATTGAGTAGATCTTCACTGCCTATAATAGGATGTTATACACATCCAGCTCACTTGTACATACTTTATATGGTAGACATCTATCAGATGTGTGAGAATCTGAATCTCATTGCTTGGGGTCCATTCAGTTGCCTCCAGATGTATATACATCTCTATTTGAGATGCTTTACAATATCTGAGGCTTGTACATTAGCCTTGCAGGTGAAACATGGAGTGTCCGGAAAAGTGCCTTACTCAAGCAGCATCTGTGTGCTAGACAGTAAATCCTGCTTAATCTAAAATGACATCAAACTTAAACAGGGTAGTTTAGGCTGGATATAAGGAAGAAGTTCTTTTCTGTGAGGGTGGTGAACCTGTGGAACAGGTTGCCCAAAGAAGTGATAAATGCTCCATCCCTGGCACTGTTCAAGGCCAGGTTGGATGGAGTCTTGGGGGTGTCCCTGCCTATGGCAAGGGAGTTGGAACTAGATGATCTTAAGGTCATTTCCAACCCTAACTATCCTATGATGTGAGCAGCTTATGTGTATGCAGCTGAATCTCGCTCCTTATATTTATAATAAAGATGTGTATTTTTGTCATCAGAGAACTTCCAGTTTTCAGATAAAGGCATAGTCTTCTCTCAAAGCCTGAGCACAGTGTGAAAGGTTACTTCTAAGTAAGCGGTGGAGAGTATTGCATACAGAGAAAATATTTGAGGTCCTCAGGGGAGCATGTCATGATGATACTATTTAGACTGATGCAGTTATATCAGAAGCTGTGAAATTTCACTGTTTCTCCAGTAGAATAAGCGGAATTTGGTATCTGCACTATAGTTCTGCAATGTAAAAAAAAATCCACTAGAGGCTCTAGCGGTACCAACGATGTGAATTTAGCCCTAATTTCAAAGGTGATGTAGCACTTTTAGGTTCAGGTTTTTGTTGTTTTACAGTGCCCTATTAGACATTCTTGAATTTTTTCCAAATAAGCTGGCAGGCCTGTACAGCACAGCAATTTTGAAAATGGATACCCTTGGTCTTGTGGCTTTAGCAAGACACATTTTGACAAATATTTTTGAATAAGGAAAAGCAAACAACTGAAAAAAAAAATATTTTCTGTAAAATGTTATGCTACAAGAAGATTAGTAATACCTTCAAAATAGAAATCAGGAAATTCATTATTCTTTTACCTTCCTGTGTATAAAGAATATTGAGCACACAATGCAAATATGAATAAAATAATACCCTTTATTATTACTAAGAACTTTCTTACGATGCAGTGTTAATATTTTCTGTCAGAAGTAAGAAGCTATGTACAGAAGACCTGCTCAGTGTAAACAAGTTGGATAGGTAAGACCAGCTGTGGCTGTACTTTTTGGTTATCACAAACTGACCGATCCATTTATTTCATTCAGATTGGTCGAGTCGTAGCTCAGTGTTACAGAACACTTTCAGGTTGAGTATCAGATAGTAGACTAAGATACTGCAGATTACATTAATCTTACTTGTTATCTTTTCCTGTCTGCCCATTCTTTACCATTTTATTGTGGTTTTTATTCTACGTTTGTTTTCACTGTTCCATAACAAAGATTATCTTTACAGGACACAAACTACAGTTATATATACACACATATTTCCTATATAATTTACTTATGACTGGTGTTTGAACTCTTAGTTCTTTTGCTGTATTATATGCATTTAGTAAAGAATAATTTAAAAACAAAGCAAAACAAAAAAACCAAAAAATACAACACCCTTAACTGATTTATAAGCTTTTATGCTTATCACTCAGAACAAAGCTCCAGAGCATTTGGCTATGATAATGAACATCTAGTCAGGGTTGAATTAAGACTTCCTTAGTCAGCACTCACTTGGATTTTAGTATTTGAAGCCCCTATGCATCAAGCAATGGAGCAGTGGCCATGTCTTTTGTATAGAAGTTTCACAGCTTGACAGTTAAGATATTTACCTAACAAATAGAATTTAAGGGACTAGAAAGTTATCTCATAGTCTAAGAAAGCATGCTGACCAGCAAGCTGTCAGACAGCTGAAGAGAGAAGGAAGTAGTAAGTTGGTTCAGACCTTACCTGTTGCTGAACCTTAAACATTGTGCACCTACAAATGAGGAAGTTATGGTGGCTGGAAGGAAAGGAAGCACAAGGAAGCCTGACTTTGCAGTTTACTCAGTAATTGTTGCTAAGGGATACAGAAACTGGTTTTTGGTTTTATGTTGTCCAGAGACTCTCTAACATACACATATAAACAATCCTAGGGTCAGCATGTGCTATCCCAGAATAATGCTCTTTCTCTTTGCTGTTGGGTTTCCTGTCCATCTTTCTTGTTAGAGCAGCTTCATTTTGTAATATGGCCAAATGTTGTACTGCTGTAGTTTTTTTGGAAGACAGTTATCCGCATTCTAGTTGGGTATATCACCATTGAAAAGTTAGGTTTATATGGCCAAAATCACGGTGGGTTTTGTATCCAGAAGCTGCTATCTTCAGTTCCTTCTTGTTTTGGTTTAAGCCCAGGCCGTAAATTAGAACCACGCAGTCTGCTTCCCCCCCCTCCACCTTTCTTCCCTCCGCTCCAGGAGGGACGGGGAGGAGAATCAAAAGAATGCAACTCCCACGGGTTGAGATAAGAACAGTTTAATAACTAAGGTATAACACAAATCACTACTGCTACCACTAATAATAATAATGATAAAGGAAATAACAAGGAAGAGAATACAACCGCTCACCGACCGGTACCTCACTCCTACCCTGCAGCATTCCAGCCCTTCCAGGAACTCTCCGTTCTACATCCTGGGCATGACGTGCTGTGGTATGGAATACCTCTTTGGCTAGTTTGGGTCAGGTGTCCTGTTTCTGCTTCCTCCCAGCTTCCCCTCCTCCCTGGCAGACTCACAAAGGCCTTGGCCACAGTAAACATTCTGACCAGCAACTGAAAACATCGGTTTTATTCCCAGGCCGAAAGTCAAAACCACAGCATTGCACCAGCTACTGAGAAGGAGAAAAAATGACTGCTACTGCTAAACCAGGACACTTCTAGAGACAAAAGTAAACCAGAGGATCCAAAAACAAGAAGACCCCCACCTCAAAAAAAAGCCAATCCCAAAACCAAAAAACAAACAAAAAAAACCACACCAAAGAAAACCTCAAACAAACAAACAAAAAAACAAAAAAGAAAGAAAAAAAGAATTAATTTTCACCTCGCTAAATGGACTCTCAAGTGCAAAAAATATTCATGATTACAGAAGAAATATATGGACACTTCCAATAAAATCCACTGACACAAAATTGAGAAGTATCCCCAGGAAAGGAAGAATCAGAATGTCATACAACTTAGAACATGCTTCACCTTCTTGAAACACTGTGCAGTTCAAGTCATATTTGATTAAGAAAAATCAGCACAATCCTTAATGCAGTTGTAGTAATAACATGAGAAGATGATCAATTACAGGAGCATCTAAATAGATTGTTTGGAAAAAGGTATTTCAGCTCTAGCTGTATCAAGAGAGTGACTACCAAAAGAGGGGAAAGAGCTAATTAAACTAAAGAATAGCATAAGGACAACTGGATATAAACAAGCAGGACTAACATATGTTGGGCATTAGAAAGAGACCTATGGCCTTTGCAAAAGTCAAGAACACAGAGCAGCTTGCAAGGTTTCAGGTAGTTGGGGTAAATCTACTCTTTCTGTTATGGATTTTAAAAAGTTTATAGGAGGGATTTGTGACATGCAACTGGTGACTGGAATGGGCTTATAAAGGGTGTTCTGCTAGCCCTGAAGCCTCAGAAGGTGTGAGATAACTTTATGACATGCAACTTGAACTTGAACTTCAAAGTAGTATGCTGGTAAAGAAATGGCAATTTAATTTCTAGTTGAGAAATTATGAATAAACATTAATAATCCTGAATTCAGAGAAATAGAAAAGACTTGCAAAATGCAGAAAGACTTTATTGCTGTCATTTCTTGTATCACTCCAGACCCCACATGCTTTGATCCTGAGAGAGAATAAGGATGTGGAGGTAACTGGTTTGCTGGAAGAAATAGGAGTCATTGAAAATTAGATCAGGCTGAGATTTTTCAGATTAATATATTTATGCTAAATGCAGCGCTGAGCTCTTAAAAAATACTCATTCTGAGTTTTTCATGTTGAAAGGTCGTTATGGTCCCCAATTTAATTATATTTAATTTAAAAGTAAAAGCTGAAAAGTCCCTTTTAAAAGTGAAATATATCTATTATTATGCAGCTAATATAAAGCCTAACTTTTTTTTTTTTTATGATATGACATTGTTAATTCTCCTCTCATGGTGTCATCTGAAAGTGTAATAGTCATGTCCTGTTCCTATTATCTAGGTCATTAATGAAAGTATACAATGTGGTGTTCTACTCGTGTGCTTAAAATTAATTGGACACATAAATGTTTGCAAGACAGATTCCTTTCTGGTGCATCAGTCTCAGAGGTTTTGGCAATTTTATACTTTTTAAAGCAATTAAATCTTTTGAATTTGTTGGGTTTTTTTATTTGGTTGGTTTGAGTTTTCTGGGTTTCTTTTGTGGTTTTTTATTTGTTTGTTTTGTTCTGGTTTTTGTTTGCTTTGGTTTTGTTGGGTTTTTTATGTGTGTGTGTTTTTTTTAATATATATATATATAAAGCAATAAATTGCAAAACAGGCTTTTTAAACATTTCTGATATGCGTTTGTTCTGACCCATTTGAAAGACTATATAAATCTTATCTGCAAAGTTTGGAATTTCCCATTAATAATAATGAAGAAAGAGAAAAAACCAATAAATTGTTCAAGAAGAGCCTGGAATTTTTCACTGCAAGTTATCCAATAGAGCAGAGAATTGAACAAAGATATAAACATCTAACAAATGAAATTCTGATTGTCATTTATGAGGAGAAAACATCTGTAATAGATATAACAAGCAATCTTGAATCTTAATATTCAGACTTTAATGAGTAAACAGATATTTCACCATCTTGTAAAACAATAGTATTATGATCTCAATCTGGTTAGAACTACTTGGGTGCTTAAAGACAGGCTTAAGTGTTTTTCTGGATCCGGCCAGAATGGCCAGCACCCTAACAGATTAATTCTTGGAGGCGTTTACAAAAAATAGTGAGAAAACATCTTGTGCATAGCAAGAAATCCAAACCAGTGACTGAATATAATGTGCATTGACAACAGGGTATGCCAAGTTCTTAAAAAGAATGATCTGAGGTACACAGCATCAAAGAAAAGACGATTTCTGTCTTTTTTTTTTTTTTTTTTTAATGGGAAAATTTTGTAATGGATTCCAGGCCAAAAGAGGGTTCCAGAAGTTTTTTTGACATAAAACACCAGGCTTGAAAACCCACTTGCATTTGCACAACCAGGCGGGTGAGCTCACTTTTGGTTGGGAAATGCTAATATAAATAAAATAACCACTTTCTGTTGTAAATCAGGGCAAAAAGTGGGGAGTGTGCCTAAGTCTATGGAAACTGCTCAAAACTGGAAGAACTTAGGAATAACTTAAAGTGAGTCCAGAGAAGGGCCACGAAGATGATCAGAAGACTGGAGCACCTCTCCAGTGAAACCAGGCTGAGGAGCTGGGTTTGTTCACTTGGGCTGAACAAGGCTTCAGGGAGACCTTAGAACAGCTTCCAGTACCTAAAAGGGCCAACATGAAAGCTGGAAGAGAACTTTTTACAAAGGCCTGTAGGGATAGGACAAGTGGGAATGGCTTTAAACTGAAAAAGGGGAGATATAGACTAAATACAAGGAAAAAACTATTTCCTGTGAGGGTGGTGAGAGACTGGAACAAGATGTCCACAGAAGTTGTGGCTTCCCTGCCTCTTGACAGTGTTGAAGGTTGGACGAGGCTTGGAGCAACCTGGTCTAGTGGAAGGTGTCGCTGCCCATGGCAGGGGGTTGGAGCTAGATGATGTTTAAGGTGCTTTCTAACCCAAACCATTTGATGATCCTGTGATAACTTGTCTGACTTACTGGCTTGATAATTCATCTTCATCAGAAGGAACATTTTGCATGTACTATTCATATTGCAATGTTTTCAAGAAAGTATTTATTAGACTTTTTTTAATTACCCTTCTTGCATTACAGCCCTATTTGTTTCCCCCTACAGAATGGGTGTAATTGCCAGTTCTGTGCTACTGCATGATGATCAGATCCTTCAACTTCATGAAGCACTTCACTTTCTCCTCTCTTCTTATGGGGTCACTGAAGCTCTTGAAGCATGTGGCTTGTTGGACAATGGGTTCCTATTAAGTTCCTATTTACTGGTAGTTGGTAGCTCTTCAAGACAGACATTTCTCCCTTCCACAATTCATCAATGCAGTTATACTTGAATTAGTCTTATTATGTATTAATTATCCAGCCTCTTGGACAATTTCTAACTTCTCTTTCATTTGGCTGTACTGGGTTTGCTTGGATGGAATTAGTTTTTATCAGAGCAGTGTGGGTGGTGCTGTGCTTTGTATTTGTGGCTGCAACAGTGTTGATAACACACCAGTGTTTTGATTCTTGCTGAACAGTGCTTGCAGAGCATAAAAGCTTTCTCCCACCTTCCCTACTCCCAGTGAGTAGGCTGGAGGAGGCCAAGAGGTTTCAGGGGGACATGGCTGGGACAGCTGACCACTACTGACCAACTGGATATCCCGTACCATATGACGCCTTGCTCAGGAATAAAACCTGGGGGAAAAGAGTGAGGAAGTGGAAATGTTTAGAGTTAGGGTGTTTGTCTTCCCAAGTAACCATTGCATGTGCAGAGGACCTGCTTCCCAGCAGAAGGCTGTACATCTGCTGGCCAGTGGGAAGTAGTGAATTCACAGAGTATTTCAAGTTGGAATTAATTCGTTATTTTGCATTGCTTGCATATGCAACTTTTGTTTTGCCTGTTAAACTGTTACAATCCCAGTCCACAAGTCTTCTCACATCCTTTCTACTTTCTCCCCATCCACGGGAGAGAGAAGCAAGTGAATGAATGGGTGCATGTTTGGCTACTGGCCAGGGTAAACCCCCCACATTTGCTAATTAAGTACTCAAATTAAGTAGGAACCCTTTCATTGTACGATCTTGAAAATTTACAGGTGGATTGATCCTAAAAATATAATTCATCATAAAACACATAGATTTTTTTGCTTCATTTTCTCCTAGCTTTGTTTTATAATGTTTAACTTTCTCATGTGTTTCCAAGTCTGTAGGAGAACGTTCTGTTGTCAGAACTGCAGCAGTTTTACAAGCTCCAGCCTCAGTCACGTATTTCATGTTTTCAGACTTCTTTCACTACCTACAGTACATCTGAAGAGGTTGTCACTTTCTATCCAATTTTACACATGTTTTTGCACTCTCTTGGTAGGCTTTGGCATATTTTACAAGAAGAGTTAGATGATCTTGCCTTTGCAGACTGGAAGCACTGCTGTAGAGATCAGCTATTAAAGGAAAGGAAGCACAGTGCCTGCCATAATGGAGTTTCAGTCCTCACTGATCTCTTTGACATTACCAGAAAGCAGATAATCCTGATAACATGACTGATCAGTCCTGTGTAGTCTTTAAAGCTGGTCCAGGCTGACCAAAGCAGAGAGGTAAACTCAGTGAAGTGCGTGTATGTTGTATTGCCCTGCATTTACCCAGTTCTGAATGTTACAGTGATTTCTCCTGATGTTAATGAATATTGAGGCATTTAGATAAGCCTCTATCACTTAATTACTGTACCTTGTCTAAACTTCAAGTAAATGTCCATCGAGAAGCCAAAAATAATAAAAATATTTGTAATGCTTTGATTTCCCTGAATTCAGTGGTTACCAGAAAAGTCAGATATTAGTTAATTGTTGCACAATATTATGAGAAACTGTAATTGTGAACTTGTTTAAATGCAGAAATAGTTACCCTACCTGTGATGGTTCAGTTGTTGCAGGCAACCATCAGTAATCCAGGAAATATTGATAATAAATCCTCACGAGCAAACACTTAATTCTGACATCAGCAGAGTCAGTGATTTATTAATTTAAATAATTTAAATAATCTAAGCAACTTAAATATTGTGGGACTTTAGCTTATGAGCGTAACATAGACAAATCTTCGTTTTGGCTACCCGCTCTGGATCAAACACAGAAACTGTTACTATTAATTCTTTGAACAAACACTATGTGATGTAACTGAAGATAACAGAGTGCTTTGCCATATTATGGTCTGCCAACCTTCTCATCATATTTTGACATACTTATGGAGCTTGTTGGATGAATGGTCTGAAAATTCTGGATGGTTTATCTTACTTTTCCTAAACAGTTTTATTTGCAGTATATCCCACTGAAAGTTCCATGAGAGTTCACTGCCATCATTCTGTGATAAAAATAATGTACCTTTTAATCCTAGGTGACATTTTAGGTCTGTATAACCAGAGAGTTAGTGGAGGCTACCAGCTATAAAAGGACTGCAGACCCTGAAGATCAGACGCACTTACTTGAAAAATACTGTCACTATTTGACCAAAATTACTGGCAATAACTTAGAGAACAAATGTAATAACAGAACCTTTGATACAATTCTGTCCACTGGTTTGACTATTCTAATACTTGTCAAATCCAGAGAGTGTAAATATTCCTTCCTATTATAGCCTACTTTTTATTCAATTTTGAGATGCCTTGTAGCTATGCTGGTCTTTTTCCCCTGAGTTTTCTCTGGGAGTGTAAATCTAGCAGAGGCAAATGCACTGAAGGAGGAACAGAAATGTTCCAGGCGTTCTTTTATTCAGTAAATGCATCATAATCCTCAGTAGGCATCGCGTTGCTACTTGTGTCTCATTCCTGATCTTGAAGAGGCACTCATAGCAGGCAGCTAATCATGCTTTTCTTGCTGTTCAGTTGCCTCAGCATGCTACTTGGGTGACCCATGTAGCCTCAGCTGACATCTCAGAAAGGCAAAGTTCCTGTCGCTTCTAAGCTGTATCTGCCAGTGCCACGTGGGTGTTCCAGATACTCTAGGCCATCTCAAGTATGTCAGTTTAGTCAACAGACTTGAAGCCCAAGATCTTGCAAACTAGCACTAGACATTGCAAATGAAGAAATAAACATTTCTGTGTAGGAGCAAGTAGCAATGACTCTTCAGATTCTGCTTTTTACTTTGTAGATATCTATTAACATATTATCTCTTACCTTGTTAAACTATGCTTCGTAAAGATTCTACTCTAAATCACTGACAGTAACTTATCCTAATATATTTTATATCCTTCTGATAATTCTGCAACTTCCTGGAAGGAGACAGAGTGCTTTAGAAAAAAAGGTATAAAGAAGATCCTCATGACTACTATGGTTTTATTAAAATATTGAGGCTTGACATAAATGTTACAGGGTTGTCTGAAATACCAAAATACAAAAAATTTTTAACGAAGCCATAGATCCTTCCAACTGAATGTTAGGGCATCCTGACCGCAGATCTGGAACTACGAGAAAAAAGTCATAAACCTCTGAACTTTGGAATTAGGAAATCTGGCACAAAAAGGCAAAACCTATCTGTCCGTCCATATTTAACAGTTGCGCCTTTTTCACAATAGTATATACAGAAGCAAAACAGGTTTTGTTGAATAAACAGTGCTTGCCACAAGCAAAACCAACCAATGCTATTGGAAAAGTGTTAAGGATATTAAGGAATAAAACGATTGTCAAGCTGGAGGGAAATGCAGAAAAGAAATGTATACAAGACAAATAGATCCCCTTTGCTTTGACCAGTAGGCTTCATTTCATTTGTTGCCTTATTCCAAACTCTCTGATGCTAATTTGTGTGTACAACAGAGTGAGGTACAATGGAGAACCTCAAAAACACCCCACCAAAAAAAAAAGACAGAAAAAGAGATGAAAAATAAAAGAAACTGTGCAAAAATTATCATGAAGGAAAAGAAAATGGGATAGTGCTAATAGGAAAGGAAGAATAGTAGGAATCTGGGGAGAAAAGGCAGATTACATAGAACATATGAGGGGATAAGGGTAAGGAAGATGCTGAAAAGTAAAAAGAATCTGCAAAAGGAGAAGACAAAACTAGATGAGATGGGCTGATTTTCATTTCTAGAGTGTAAAGGAGAAAAAAACCCACACATAAAGCGGAAAGTAGGTAGGGTACCATTAAAAAGGAAATGGACTATCAAAAATAAAGAATAATTGAGCAAAAGCACTAGAACCAGAAGCTGCTTGAAGACCTGCAAGTAGATGGAAATTGAATAGCTAGATGTGTAAAATTACCAAATATCTGAAGGGGACCACACCTAAGTGTTAGTCCTTTCTGACAATGCAGTCATCCTTGCTCCTGCACAAAAATGAAGTTACGGAAGTACTACCTTGAAGTTATTCCTTTTCATTACCAGAGGAAATGCAAATTATTTGCCCGTGTATTGTCATGCCAGTGAGATAGTCAGGTTTCAGTAAGCTTGCCAGATGGAAATCTTTCTCAATTTCTCTGTGCCTAGTGCAGAGAGCTGCTGAATTGGAAGACTAGTAAAAAGGGGAAAAAACATGCCAGTACTAAATTCATTGCATATACTTCCCACCTCACCTCCTAGGAGGCTGGCTTAGATCTGAATTGCACTGTTGGGGCCTTGTTGGTGTTTTATGCCAAAAAAAAAAAAAAAGAAAAAAAGAGTAGTAATTAATATCATGCTGCACTAGGCAAGTGGTAAAACAGATCAGTAGGTGGAAGAGCAAAATTCAATTCTGGTGTGGAAAGCAATTCCTCTAAACAGGAAATCCTGTGGAGAGAAGTACCATTGTTCAGAAATTGTTTCTCTTTCTTAGCTAATTAAAAGCCTTTTCTGTAGTGCAGTTAGGTCTTAGCTGGCTGGGATACAAAATCCAGTCATGTGAGGCTTGATGAATAAAAGTCACAGTTTTTGTCTATTTGGCTTGCAAAATTTTCCCCATGTTTCTCTTATTGAAAAAAAAAAAAAAAAAAGCTTGCTTTTTCTACTTTTTGTAGTATTTTGTTTTACGTTGATAGCAATAAAATGTTTTGGTGAGTCTCTATGCTGTCTTTTATCACTGTTTCCAGCAAATAAACTATGTATGACTTCAACAGATGTTTCTTCTACTGCGGACAATGAGATGTTTTGAAGTCCTCAGAAGCAAATTAAAGTAAGAAGAGAAGTTAGAGAGTCATATGGAAATGAGAGATGTTTTTCCATGCAGATTTAAAAAAATAACCTTTGATGTCCTAGTTAGGCTTAATAATAAAAAGCAGAAAGATACCCAGGTAAAGACATAACCATGCGTAGGAAGGAAACATCTACAATATTCACAATTAGTCAATGTTATATCTGCAGTCTAGATGCACCATGCCAGATTTTCCTTTGGTGTGACTGTAGGTTCTTTGACTTTGATAAAGCTGGACTGTTTTATATCAGGTGAGGATCTGCCCCTGGGTTGTGTTGTGAACAAGAAGAAAAGAAGGACAAAACTTGAAGAAGGATTAGGAGATGTCTGGTTTTTGTCTCATTTAAATTCTGATTGCCTTTGCAAAGCATCACAAAAGCTTTTGTATTTTGTGATGTCTCATGCTGTATGCAGTATTATTGAAAGTACCTGTAATATAATTATCTTTTAAGTAGAAATTATTTCAATTTGGATGTTAGATATATGAGAAATTTATTTCAGATTCAGATATATGAAAAATGTATCATAATGTTTCCTTCCATTTTCCCAGCTGGGCTTAGTACAAAGGTTTGGCATCTTTACCAATTTCTCTAACATTTTAGGCTTGGAACAGTGCTAAATCATCTTATGTAAAGTGTGGAAGCCTCAGAAATGTAGGGGGAAAAAAAACCAAATCCTGGACTCAATGTTTATAGGATTTAGAAGTGAAACTACACAAAATTCTTGTATTTCTAGCAGCATTAGTTGCAAGATCTTGTCCGTGAGAACCCAATACTGCAAAACACCATCTAATGAGACTGGTGTTCTGGAAAACAGTAACACATGTAAAGTGACCGGTCATCCTACAGAGAGCTGTGGAAAAACTGTGCTCGAAACAGCAGTTGTCCCAGAGAGAGCACGGAAAAGACTAAGGAGGAGGTGAAATGGATTCGCTGGTCAATTATGTTAAGTAAGTTCCCATACAGCAGAGCTCCTACCAACAGTCCAATAGTTTCTACTAGCTACTGGATGTCAGATCAAATCCTGAATAGGGATGGAAAAATGGTGTTAGGCTGTATGAACGAAACTCATAAGACACCATATATGATACCTCACCTGGCTTTCAGTTGGTGAAAGATGTGGCTTTTCTATAGGTTCTGTTTAATATCTGTCAGCCCCATGCAGAAGTTTCAGATATATAAAATAGCATCTAAGATAGCTTCTAATGCCTGAATCCCATCGGAAGACCTTGATTCAGTTGTATCCTAACTGTTGCTGCAGAAGGTCCATCACCATGTGGTCATCTCAGACAGAATAGGGAATATGAAATGATACTAGACACCTCTGTGTAGGCAAATGACTGGAATCCCATGAATGTCCATCTAATCTAAATCTAATTTATTAAAATCTTATTTTCAATGAAGAGGGATGCTTACTCCCTCTGTCTTATTTTACATGTCTCTATTAGGATGGGGTGAATGGATGTTACTCTTCAGACAACCTTCATGCTTCCCAATGGCAACATATGCCTATGTTTAAGTAACTGAATCCTACCCTAAGTGTTTCAGTACCACTGACTGTACTGCTTAAACTGGAAATTCAGATTATAATGGAAATATAATTGTTTCCTGACTGACCTCCAGCTGCTGCTTCATCACAGGTACATCAGAGCTGCCAGCTTTGTGGGTGCATTGAGTTACCTACTGTACTGCAGGTGTTCAGAACCTTCACCTGAGTATACAATTTTATGGTTTTATATTTGATTTTATGCCTAAATTTAAGTGACTGATTCAACTCCCTTTCATTAGTATTAGAATTAGGTGAGAGAAATCACACCCTAAATAAGTGTATAGACATAATTCTTTAAAAGAGAAAAGTATTTATATCACAGAAAGTTTGGTATTTAGATTTGCCCATCTAGTTCTAACGTACTTCATTAATAATTATTTCTATGAGATATTACTTACAATCCTCAATAACTGAAATCACTAACGTTTCTTGGTTACCATGTTTATGACTGTATTAATATATAATATTTTATAAAAACCGAATATAAAACTGGTCACAGAGTTTATTGATTGCCATATCTAATTAGAATAAAGGTATAAGTAGGGATGTAGAGAATAGCTTTTAACAAAACAAATAATTAGATGCATAAATGAATGCCTTTGTCAAAAACAGTTCCGGGGGAAAGAATTCATAACATGTAGTTGGAACTGAGCTATAACTGCTTGAGATTAAAACACATAAGGAATTTTTTTTCATCATATTTGTTTAGAATGATTTTGCTTGACACTGGAACAATGTTACTGAATGTTTTTAGTAGTAAAACTTCACAGAAGATGATACAAAAACCTGATCTTGCATTCACCACATGTATGACATTAAAATTATTCAATAAGTAATCAAATTGAATTTATTAGCACTGGAATTGAACATAGATGGACTGGGGCTGGATTTTTTCTTTTTTTTATTTCACCCAAAAAAAAGGTTGTTTTTTCTGCAAGTGTGGAATTTAAGTGACTAAAATTTCTCAAAATTGTAGAAATAACTTTAAAGCATGAAAAATTACAGTCTTTTTATCATGTCTTCTAAAGAAAGTATTATTATTACTATTGCTAATAGTAGTATTACTACTATTCTTAATAATATTTATTATAATCTTCACCATCATCATCACTACATTACCTCAGTATTTTTTCTGTAACATTAAAGGCAGCAGTAAAAATTGTGGAAGAAAATGAAGCCTGATTCTTTAGGCTGATTGAATCAATTTTCTTCAACCAGAAGGAATTTTCAACTTACTAAAACAGTGAAATGTTCTGAAGAAGTATATATGGAGTTAATCTGAAATTTTTGGTTTGTCCATTGAACTAAATTAGCCATGTCTTAGAGCACCCGCACCATCCATGTTTCTAACCGACAGTTTATGAGAATCATTCTGATATTTTATAAATGTCTTTTTATGTATCAGTTGAGAAATTTATCTGGCTTGGTATATATACATACAATGTGTATATGTTCAGAATTTTATACAAATCCAAATCAAAATGAATTATTTGATTTCCAATTGCAGCTAAATGTTGCTAAACTAATATGCAGGTGTACTGTCTGGAAAGAGGCCAGAATAAACACTTAAAAAGTTGCACAATGAAATCATAAGCATTTGCAAATGGTGATGGGTAGTGCTTTTAATTATACAAAAAGGTATGCATATAAGCAGCAAAAGGATTTTAATCATGGTTGAGTGAGTTTGAGGAAATGCCATCTTGTCGTCTTGTTTGAAATGTTTTGTAGGTCACAGATCTGAATTTTTTTGCCTTTTTTTTTTTTTTTTTTTTTTTAAATAACAGGTTCTTACTGACATCCTTCTAACACATAACAGTTGCTGTCTTTAAGGTAAAGCTTTTCCTGAAGCAGGAAAAGTACTGTCTGGGGACTAAACAGGTATAGGACTGAAGAAGTCTGAATGTTTACTGAATTTGTTTGAATAACTTTGTCCCATGAATTTGGCTGATATAGAAAGACACATGGGTTTAATCCTCCACTTCAGTACAACAGTTTTACACTGGTGTAACTTTGTTAGAGTTGCAGTGGTGTACAGTTGGAATAACAAAGTGGCAAATCAGACCCACATGTGTTTCATATCCCCTCAGGGCTGTATATCATGTGCTTCTCAGATCTGGTGCATATGGAGTGGCATGTAATATCTGTGGGACAGACACTATATCACGTTAGTTCACATGAGCCAATATATTATCACATATATCGTGCTGGATAAAATATGTACTTTGCAGGTTCAACCTCTGAAAGGGGAGGAAAAGTACTATAAGGTTATGCAGAATCTGCTATTGGAATAAGCTCTGCATGTGTTCAGGTATTTGAGATGAGGAGTCAAGGCACGGGTTCAGTGTTTGGGAACGGTTCACCTCTGTAGGCACAGTGGTGACTGAACCCAGTACTGACTTTCAGTGGGTAAAGAGAAGTGGAGAACTTTGCTTATGGGAGGCCATCAGCACTTCCAAAAACCATCTTGAATGGGGTTTTGAGTTTTGTTTTATTTTGTTAAAATCCCAACCAAGCTATGACCCAGCCCAAATCTGTTTATGTTTTCAGATTGGATGGATCTGTAGCACAAGGCAACAAGACTTGACTAACAGCTGTAGAAAAACACTGCAAAGTCCTGATCTGTGTACAAGATTCACAGCATATGTTAAATAGTTATTGTGTACAATGGAATCAATTTCATTGTATTTAGCCATGCTGTAATTTGCAAACCAATTGTTAAGACATGCTGCAGGATGTCAAACTCATATTTTTAATAAGCTGGGCAAACTATCAAGTGGTCAATGTTCTTGTGCTTCAGCCTTTTTTGATTAGTTGCCTTGCAGGCAGATTTGGACACATATGGATATGGAAACAATACAGGGATGAACAAAGAAGGAACTGGAGTGATAATTTGAGAGAGTAACTGGGAAATTGGTCAAAGGAGAAAAGCATGATGTAGATGGTTCACGGCATGTTGCTTTTTATCCTGTTCACTTAAAAACAATGTGCTGTAATTTATGAGTAGACAGACCTAGTTAATCCTTGCTTGGTTTATGTAGATGCTTGGGTGTCCAAAAGCCCTAAATCAGTTTTATAGTATGCATTACATGTACTGTTGACTGCCTGACCTGAATAAAATGAAGTTTACAAACTGGTTTTTATTAAACATGTCTGAACGTAGACATTTAGCCTATTGTTAAATTTAGAAGCCATTGGTTTATATTTTGTTTTATTGCTAATCATCTTTTACATTACTGTCAGAGTTTCCATAATGTCCAATTAAAAACCAAACATTGTGCAAAGATAAATAAAAGCTTTCCAGATTTGTGAGAATAGTGTAGACTGTGGTTGGAAAGCAGCCATTCAAGTGCATTGTATTACTATGGAAGAATTACTGCCAGGAACAAAAGGTATCTCAGTTTCTTTTCACTCCAGCAGACTGGATAGATGGTCTGTTAGTTTGACCAGTAGAGCTCCGATGGGTTTACTTAGGACAACAAAAACTACTGGAAGCACAGCTGCCCTGGCCATTCATTCTGATAATGGAAGTCGTCCTAGACATTGCTTTTATGTTCATTGCAGTACTGTTTGGAGGCTTAAAGAATAAGGCACCCAAAAGTAGCACTGAAGGTATCCCAGGCTAGGCTTTCATGGCTGCTGAACGCTTTGACATTAAATAATTAAAGCTAGATACATTGGCTCCCTCTCTACTAATAAAGTAAGTTCTGGCATGGGTTCACACATTGCCACATGATCGTCCATATTGTTTGTCAGCACACAGTCTAGGGCGTGCTTTTCACTTGTGCCAAGAAGCTGTCTTCCAGGTGATGCTTGAACAGAGACCAAAGGGTGACATATACCAGAGAAGGTTCCCAGAAACAGTTCAGAAGTACCACCTGGTTTGGGGAGTAAGACAGTTCAGTTGTATGATTGAAAGTTCTACCATATCATCTGGGCAGACAGTAAGTCGTGGTTCATTTTCACTGCTGCTGTAAATGGGGCCATTAAGATGCATTCTGCAGTGAGGCACACTGAAGTTCCTGAGGTATGTACTGCCTTTGAGGAGGCCCTAGACTATCCGTTTGCATGTGTGCCTCTCTGAAAGGGAAAACATGGAGTCTGAATAGCTATTGTGCTTTAGGATGGTTACAGGAGGCTTAGCTTCCATCTGAAATCTATTTTTCCTTATTCTGTACTTTCAATATGGCAACTAATTAAGATATCAAATATCTTAATGTGTGTTATCAGCAAAATACAAGCTGCAGATTAAAATCTGGTTTGTATTGAACCTGTAGGGCTGACGTATTCCCCTCCAACTCCAGCATTTACTTTGAGCATGTGAAAGGGCTGGGAGGGATCATCTGCTAACAGAAACTCACCTCACCGTATCTCAAGTTGATTTCCATCTTCCATTTCAGAAGAGATATCTGAATAGTTTCCAATAACAGCAGTCAAAAGAGAAAACAAGAAGTGATGTGCTAACAATTAAGGAAACATCCAGCTACAGCTGAGAGGGGAAGATAATGGCACATCTCATGCCCCTTTCACACACCATGATTTGATCAAGTCTTACTGCATGTAATTCACAGCCACTTGTCTGGCTTGGTTTCAAGTCTGCAATTGTGGAACAGGACAGATATACTTACATTTAGAGGAAGGTGGTAAAAAATCATTCATAGTCTGTGTCCCAGATCGTCTGCTCATTAAAATTTATCAGACCTTTGTGAGTATTATTTGCAGTTCCCTTGAGACATACACAGGAATGCAGCCCTTATTGCCTTCAGCCTTCACTCCTCCTCAGCTGAAATTCAACTAGTGTATCGTAGAGTAAGTCTCAGTTAACAAACCATCCCCTCCAGCTTCTTGACATCCACAAAGTAAATGGTGCGTCTCACAAAAGAAAGCAAAGCTCCTAGGAGGAACAATTGTAGTGAGTCTCTTACTGCAGCCTGGCGTATGCAGAGTGTAAAATGCGATGAGAGTTGGGAACATGCTTCTTCTCTAATAGGTGGGGAGGAGATCGCTATATCTCTAGCACCAAACCTGTTGAGTGCAAACAGGACCTATTTCTGCAAACAGGAGAAACGCGGATGCACAAAGAGTAAAAGAAGTCCTGTTTACTATCTGACCATCCTGTAAAGTAGATCTACCTTTACCATCCATCTCTGTCAACCACTACCTCACTGGAGGCCATAGGGAAAGCTGAGGTCTCACATTTCTGCTTCTCTGAGGAACAGCTGAACAGTTAAGCAATCTGAGCAGAGAAACATGTTGGATGGAAAATGGGCAGAAAGGAAATTTGATTGGGGAAAAAATAATCTATATTCAATTGCTTTTAGAAAGGTTAGGGAGAAAATGGGAATTCTGTTGTTATAGAAGGGTCAAAACATGGAACTGCTGAGTTCTTTTGCTGTCACAGAAGGAAGTTTTCTCCTGAGAATGCTTCAGGCACCTCTGCCTAGCTGGAATATTTGTTTTTGCTGTAATATCTTGACAGAACACTGCTGGACTGTGTAAAGAAGTTAAACTTTTTTGTGTACAAATCTTTTCCCCAAAAAATTTCAAGATCAAAAGATCAAGGTTCACTGGGCTTGCCTTTCTGAAACATATTTTACTGCATCAGAATTTCAAAATAAACAAATTATTATCATAGACTGCAATAAGCGCATCCTATACAGTTCATGGAGTTCATGGTCAGAATAATGTTATATTATTATTCAATATAATTTTATTAGGGAGTATATAGATGGTAAATTTCAAATAATTACTTCTTGCATGTGATGCCTGTAGTTGCAGAAAGAGTCTTCATCTGAAGATACTAAGAGGAAGAAAAGATATATTGCTGTGTAATTTGTTCCAATTAATACCTTTTAAATTTAGTACTTTTTCCTACTTTGAATTTTCTGCCGTAAGCTTATACTTATGTGTAGGTAGGTATGTTCAGCAGTAGCTCAGTGATAGAAAATTGTTATCTACCAAAATTAAAATTCACTTAGTAAATATTAAATAGAGGAAATCCCCTTCCTGTTGTGAAAGTACAATCAGCAGTGGGGAAAAGAGCATCATCTGACAGACATGATTATCTTGCAGTAGGTCTGAAAGTCATAACTCTGTTCTAGAGAGGTGTATATGATAGGGTAATGTCAAAACACCTGGATGAAACTGTCAGTTCCTTGTCTTCTGTTAGTGTGATTCCTGTGTGGTTGTCACAGAGGCTGTATAGTGTGTCTGGTTGTCCGGTTTAATAAAAGCAATGAGTGAAGGGAATGAAGCAATTGCAAAGCCATTCAGTTGCAAGCGAGTCCTTCACAAATGACTGGATAATTAAAAATATGAATGTAGCTAATCCATGTTGAAATTTTTATAGCCTTTACGTGAAACAACCTTTAAGAGTGTGGTGGAGTAGAGAGAGAAGATTCTTTGGGAGTACCACTTGCAGTTGATCACAGAAAAAGAAGGTATCATATGAAGAAAATGCTGATTTAAATGGAGCATAAAAAAATAAACTGGATTCCTAAAAATACACATCAATGGGAATGTCCTACATGAAAAATCACTGCTAAAGTAGTTGTACATGAAGTTGAAGCCGTGGCAACAAGGGGTAAGCTATCCCACTGGGGACCGAAGTGCAGAGTTGCACACCCTTAGGTGTCATGGAGACTGCAAGCTATGGGCTGAAGTGAGGACAGTAATCTGTCATTCTATTACCCATGTAATTTCTGCACTTAATACAGCCACTTCTGGCGTGTTTTGCCCATTTTGACCAGGTTGGACAGAGCCCTGGGTGACATGGTTTAGTGTGAGGTGTCCCTGCCTATGGCAGGGGGGTTGGAACTAGATAATTTTAAGGTCCTTTCCAACCCTAACTATTCTATGATTCTATGATTCTCCAGGTCCATATGTTATCAAACAAAAAGATTTCAGAAGAAGCAAAAGAATGGTTCATGATTTGAAAAATAAAACATAAAGGAATTAAGTGATACATGAACAAAATTAACAGATTTATTAAAATACATCTGTGCGTACAGAGAACAAAATGTTTAATATTCCAGCATTCTTCAGGGTAACAAAGAAAAGGGGTGAAAGAATACAATAGCACAGAATTTGAAGACCAGGAAAAAAATAAAAGTATGCAGCCTGATTTTCACAGTGCTGTAGTGAAGACTGTAATGGGTTTGACATTATGTGAAATAAGTAAATAATGGAAGTCTTTCTAACAGATAGATGCACTCTAGCTGCCAGTTGATAAACTGTTAGTAAACAAACTCCAGTGCTCCATAATGCTTGCTATGAGGCATTTGGCCTGTGCTATTCAACAGACAAAATCTTAATACCACACTTTGGAAGATGATGGATTCTTTGTCTTTTGGCATTGCTCATGCTTGCAGGACAGTAAGACACTTGAGATTGATCAGATGGAAAGTGTAAAAAAGGATGTTCTCACAGGTTGTTTCTAACCAGTGTTATGGCATGTGCCTGGAGACTATTGGGTTAGAACAGCGTAACATCTTCAGTGGAAACATCCAGAACTCTATGAAAATATAAGTGACAGGGTAAGTACTCTCAAATTCAGGAGGGCTGTTTTCTCTTTGCTTAACCCCAACCATACTTTAACCTAGTCCTTGAGAATAATTTAGTATATCAAGATATCACTTCACGTGCCCATAACCTTCTCTCTTAGTTCATGGTACCTGGAGTGGATCCTGCTGTGCATCCTCTACCTTTTACCTCTTCTTGCAACTTGGGCTGGGCTTTCCTTCAAGACAGGGAATTTGTTGTCACTACTAAATTAAAAGCAAAAGAGGCCATAGTCCCTCTTGTTTGAATTAGGTTGGATAATTCATAACAGTAGTCAAGTGAAAATTTGACATGTCACCTATACAGAATCTGAACTGTCACAAAACAATGAAAAAAATGGAAAACAGGTCAGAAAAAGTTATTCTTTATAAAAGAGATAATGAAATTCTGAAATGTACTGCCCCAAGGTGTTGTGGAGGCAGTGGCAACAGGTTCAAAACAGGATCAGTCAAATAAGTGGGCAACAGCTCATTAACGGATGTTAGAAGGACTAGATAGGTATGCGGTCTCTGCCACCCCTCATATGGTGGGGTATGGGGATTTTTGAAGGGCATGTACTTCAAAAAGTAGCTATGATCATCTGCTGTGATGTGTGTCTCTTTCTGCCGCTGCTGGGGACAGCAGAGTTAGATGGTCTGAGGACAAGTTCTTTGCTCCAGGAATGCAAGAAAAACGTATGGAGGGAATGCTGCTATTGAACAAAATTCCACTTTCAGTACCGATCCAGAGGAAGACTGTGAATTTGAGTGGCGGTGAGTTAATTTAAAATTTGTACATAACTGCAGAATATGAACCAGCACATTGAAATTTCAAATAATGTATAAAATGTGGCACAAAATATCCCAAAGTAGAAAAGCTTCTGAAGAAACCTTGATTGCATTTGTTTAGAAGCAGTGACTTCTATATACCTAATATTCTCCTACTTTTTCATCATAAGAAAAAGAAATAATAGGCCATTTCTCAACTGTGTAAATTGACAGAGGTCACTTGAATTCAGTGTAAATATTCTGCTATGCACAAGCTGAGCAGCTGACTTACTTAAAATTTATAAGTCCACACATTCAAAGGTATTAATCAACTACTGATCTAACCCTGAAATCATGGAAACTTTGACAGAGGGTGGATCCGGAGAAATGTAAGTGAATTAGTCTCATTTCATGTGGAAAATTGGAGAGAAATATGCATACATTAAGGAAATATGCAAGCTAATATTCTAGATGTTTATTGTTTCCATGTGTTTATTTCTAAACAGAGTAATTTAAGAAACTCACTTTGAGCATATGGAAAAAATATAAAAGAAATCTGACTTAAACATAGGGAAGCCAACCTAAGATGAGAAGCTTTTTGAGCTTTTTCTTAAGTTCTTTCCATCTACATGAGTGATTTTGAATAGTGAGTTCCTGAGGTGCTGATGTTACTGATTGGTGGTGTTACTGATTGGTGGGCTGCTGACCAACTCTTTTTGCTTTCTGCATTTTCCTTCCCTTTTGTCTCTCTCCTTTTATCCTTCCCTTCCCTTTCCTTCACTTCCACCCTCTCTTCTTCTTTTCCCCTTCTTCCCCCTCTTCCTTCCCTTGTTCTGTCTCCTAGCTCTTCTTAGCACTGCAGAGCCTTCTTCCTTGGCCACTTCCCTCTCCTTGACCCACTTTAGTTTTTTACACATGCAGTGAGGCATTTCATCCTTACAGCAGTATCAACCAAAGCATAGCCACTCGCTTCCATTCCATACCTGTCGGCACCTGCAATAGTTCCTGTTCGCCAATGTCTGATTCACATGATGGATGTAATTTTTCTTATGTTTTAGATTCTCTTTTGATTATTGTCATTACTTTCTCCATTGTGACTTCAAAACTTCTTATCTTTTCATCCAATTGCCAAAATATTACATCAGCCCTTCTCATTTTCCTTCACAGCAGCCACTCCAAGTACATTTTCCAATCATTTTTTTGTCTAGTATTAGTAGTGAGAGAGTGAAAGCGGCATGATTATGTTGCGCAGATGCCATCTATGCCTTTTCTTCCTCCTCAGGTGTAACGTAGGACTTTTCTAGATTCTTTGTTTTCAAGCATTGGCCACTTCATCTCTTGGAAGTAATAAAACGGGGGTGGGGGGCGGGTGGGTTGTCATTTATCTTGTGGCTACTCCATCTAAAAATCTGCATCTAGTTAGTGGATGCTTTCTTGTCAGTCAGAATGTGTAATCTCCCACTTCTGGTACTGAAGAGGATCCTTAGGAATGACTTCGAGTTTATTATTATGAGTGAGCATTCTGGATTAAGTAAATTAAAATATTATGTACAGACGTAACTAGAGAGGCAGGGGATGCTGTAGCCCATGTCATTCCTGATAATAATGCCCATTGAGCTCAGCTTTATACAGCAGGCAAAGAACTCAGCTGGAGAAAACTACTGTTGGATTGACCACACAGTCAACCCAACCTTAGTAATATGAACTATGTCAACAACATTGAAAGGAGGTGGAAAAGATGAGCTGTAAAGATAATTCTTTTCTTTCCTTTTCTGTACAGATTTGGAACTAAAACACGCTGGACTGAACACCAGAAGTTTCTTTATTGGTTGCAATATTACTGAAACGTTTGCAATCCCTGGGATCCTGTTATGCTAAATGCTATAAAAAACCAAAGATACCTGCAGGAATTTACAGTCTGGCTTTAAGACAGGAGACAACAGATAGCTATAGGGGAATGGGGAGCACGGGCAAACTGTAAAATAATTTTGGTCATCATGACAAACAGTGATCTCATTACTCTAGCATTTCACTAGCATTAAGGGTTTTGTAGACATCATGGAAAGTATTGGGTGGAAACAAAACTCCTGTTTGTTATTATCAACAGAGTGTTTGGAAATTTCTTTGTGGTCTGTTACAATTGTAGAGCAATCCACTTAAAACTGACTGATACCAAGTTTCCTCATTGTGTGGCAAGAGGACGAATAACTTAACACAGATAAGTAGAGCACTGGGGTTTTTTGCTTTGTCTTGCAAATGAAATTCCAAGTGAGTTGTGCTAGAATAAGGCTTACTGAACAAACTGTTGCTTTGCTGATATAAAAAGCCTTGGGCCAGGACAAGGACCTGTTAGAACCATGCCGTGGTGTAGGTATTGTGTTAGAAATGTATTTTACAATATAAAATAGTAATTCTAGATAATTTTCTAGAAGCTAAATGGCATGTGTTCTTTGAAATGCCTGGGACTATGGCCTTTGGCTGCAAGATCCAGGTCCACATGGAGGGGAAGGGGTTGTCAGAAACCTGGAAGAAACCTTGTTTCTTCTGCCACTATTGTCTGCCACTATACTAACAGTATTAGAGGGGCCAAGGTGACAGCTTGCCAGATCAACAGACATGTTATTACCAGTTTCTGCTCAGCATACTCTATTCCCCCTGCTAGTATGGGTCTTGTACTTCCCATGAGATAAGTCTTCAAGTGGTAAAGCTCCATGACTAAGACACTAATGCAGCTGAATAGCAATTTTCTAACAACACACCGATCCACCATTTATTTGGAAAGGAAACTGCAGGTTCTCTGTTTTGCTTCTGCGTTTAAAAAAACATCAGTTTTCAGCACAAAATTGCTTTTCAAGCTACATATAGCACTTGGTAAAGTATTCCAGATGATCAAAAAACAAGTAAAATATTTCAACATCCCAAATTTTTCTATCAGTGTTTAAATTCCTGAACAGGAACACATAAAACCAAGTGGCACAGTAATGAAACTACTAGGCTCAATTCAGACATCTCTCTGATCAGCTCAGTAGAAAACCTAAGGCACGGGGCAGTGCAGGAGTTAATAGCAGGAGCTAAAGGTCTGTTAAGTTGTGGATGTCTAAGATGAGCTCCAGAATAACATGAAGTTGCCTGGAACACAACTGGTGTGAAACATCTAAATTCATGAATAATAACAATAAGGTTATAAGGTCCTAAATATTCTGTTTAAAGCTTGAGGTGTCTACAGTTCATCTGCAGCATGTGCTTTAAGACACCTTTTGCTGCAGCTGGATGTTTTGAAACCATCTCCTGAGAAGCTTTTAAAGCAAGAAAAAAATGCATGGTGCCCGAGCTGCCTGATGCATCAGCAACATTAAATCCAATATGGTGCATAAACCCCACAGCTACACTTAAAATACAAAGTCAAGGGAGAAGATGGGGAATTCAGATCAGCAGCTTCTGCTTCCCAGGACTGTGGGTCGCCTAGCAGATTACACAATCGGTCTTGGTTAAGCGTCTGTCTGGCCCCAGGAATCTTGAATTCTTGGCTGCAGCACAGAACAGATTTCAACACATTTTTTAGGGTGTACATGCTCACATGTGTGCACAAACAAAGCTTTGTGCATAGCCTCCTGTTCAGAGCACTGGGAAATGGGAGCTGAGGATTCAGGCTCTCTGTAGCAGTAGGAGGAACTGAACTCCAGGTATGTTCCTTCTGCTTCTGCACTCTCTGTACAAGGCTGCATTGCTGTAGCAATGAACTCTTCTCCAAGGTTTCAAAATGAGTGAGGCAGTCATGTTTCTATGCATGTTACCAGAAATGGGTGAATCTGTAAAGGAAAAACTAGAGTGGCACCATAGCTGAATTAATAGCTTCAAAACAAATTGTCTAGTAAAGAAAGCAAATGTTGAATAGCCTATGTGTCCTGTGGAGCTTGCCACGCATATCTGAGTAGTGAAACGCAACATATGAATACAGTTATCAGCTGATAGAGTTCTGATTAGTGCAGTTGACATCAACCTATGGCTGAACTGGTTCTTCAAACATTGTCAAAGTAGCCCTGGTCTGGGTTGTCAAGTGCGTCTCCAAATCCAACAAAAGCAGGAACAAAGCACCAATAATTGTTACCATGTTTATTTGATATTTCTTAGTTTCATAAAATAATTATGTTCCAGTGAAAAAATATATGCATAAAATATGTGGATTAAGATGGGGTTGTCATCAGTGTAGCTGTCACAAGGCAAGACAGCTCACAACCCGAATGCAAATCCTAGGCAGATGACAACTGTTTTATTCTGTTTGGTCCCTGCTTATCTTTCTGCCCTCAACTCCCCATCCTCCTCTCTCTGTTCTTGTTCCACTGGTTAGAATCCCTGATCATCTTGGATATGGTTTTAAATATGACTGGGAAGCAGCAAATACTGGACCAAATGAGATGGCTAATTTATTCTAATCAAATTCAAAACACTTAATTAATGCAAAGTTCAGATTACAGAAGTCAGCCAAGTCTCTGTTTCTGTTGGAACTTTACGATGTAGATTTCTTTACTGTTTATGATTTTTAACTGTACAAGCCCATCAGAAAAATATTCTTCCTCTCTATTTCTTGCAGATACAAAGATTAGGATTTTGGGGGCAGGAGAGGGGTTTGGGGCTTGCAAATAACAAGGGAAAGTTTTAAGTAGAAAATTTCACTGCCTTTTTGCTAAGAAGCTAGAAATTGAATAGACATTGCTGGCTGTTAGTATCACCTCCTATGGCATGATGGCCTGTTGTGCCATCCATACGCCTACACCCAGGAAAAGTTCTTACAGTAAACAGAAGCACTGTAAGGTCAAGCTACCTATGTTTACATTTTATTTACTGCTACTAATAGCAATTCAGCAATACCTCTATCACGTCTACTGCCTGGTGTTAGTTCAGGTTCAAATCTAAGCATCCATTTGTGCAGAGCTGTTCCTGAAGTACATTCCAATGGGTGGGATGTGTTGGAGCAGTGCAGCTTGGTGGCGCTGGGCTGCTGAGCCAGGTTTCCCTGAGGCTGGCTGTAGGGCATGGCCAGGATCTCTGGGGTGAGGAAAGCCCATGAACCTGCTTGAACATGCTCACAGGCACGATCTCAGTCTGGGACTTCATGATTTGTCACTGAACCTTTCCTATCTACCATAGGCAAAATCTGGGTTCTTACTGTTCCACCCTGGATGTGGTTTTGGGGTTTACATTCCCTCTCATTCATGCAATGGCACAGGAGAAAAGGAGGGAGAAGGAAGAGCATGAAGAAGAATGATACAGCACAGCCTGATCCTTCCCTTTTGTCTGTCTTCTGCAGTACAAGGAAGAAGCAGCAGACCAGAGGAATGGGAATGTGATTCAGCTGTTGCACAGGTCTTACTGCAAACTCAGATTCTGTTTTATCTGCACATCTGTGACAATGACTGAAAAGATGCCAACACAAAAAATCGCAGCTTTTAACTGAGTTGTGTTCGTCCAAAATCATTGGGCTTTTTGAAAATCACAACCTTGTTTTCAGCATAGAGCTCCAAATTAACACCCAGAGCTGAACCGAAAGGCTAACATGGGTGAGCCTGATTTACTTAAAAGAAGAATAATATATTAAAAAAAAAAAAAGGAAAAAAGAAATAAGGAAAGAACAAAAGCAATAACAGAGCACCTCCCTGCTCTACAGCTGCAGACTCCTTCTCTGATCTCTCCTTTAAGAAACTCTTGCTGGCTTTGCCTGTCTAACTGCTGGAGCCGAGTCTCTCCAGATGGTTTCCAAGGATCACTGGGCAATTAGCCTTGGTCTCTTGAGCTAATATCAACACAACCCACCTGGATCTTTTTTGCAGACCTGCACGCTATTGAGGCAGCAGAGGACTGAACTGCATTGGCAAATGCTGCCAGCAAGAGTTTCTTGAAGGAGAGGTCAGTCAGAGAAGGCAAAGCAATCCTTTACATCCTCCTGTGGTATATTTGCTTGCCCTTTCATGCCATGTATAATACTTCACTAACAGAAGGCTGCGCTGGAAAGGTCAGCAGGGTAGACTCATGCCTGCAATGAAATATAAAAAGAAGCACAAATTGTTAATTTATTTTTTCTTTTCATAATGAAAAAGAGAGCAGCCCATGTGATGCATGAATAATCGAGTTATTTCGTTTCATGCACCACATAAAATATTTAAAATCCTAAATCTGCTTTCATGTACTGGTGCAAAACCAGCAGTGAGCTCAGAGGTTTGCAGAAGACTGCAGTGATTCAGTTAGGTAGCATCAGTCTTAAGGCTTTTTCAGAAGCCCAGAACACAAAAGAATGTCTGAGAGAAGCTTAACAAACAGAGGGACAGAACTGTATTCTGTGATAAATTGTGTACATAATGAGTAATGACAGTGCTTTTTGCTTTTTCTTTTCATTTTGGATCACAAATAAGCAAAATAATTAACCAAGTCATCTCGAAAGGGATTTTTTTTTTCTTTTCCTAAGTGAGCATTTCTAAATAAAGACTGTATTTTTTCAGCTGTGTTGATTCAGAGTATTTTGCATCACCTTTTACAAAGCCAAACAAAGCTTAATGGTATTTCCATTAAATTTCAATTGAAATACTTCCAAAACAGTTCTTCCATAAAGATAGGCTATTTGTCCTGATACAGCTCTCTGATAAGACCTTATCTGGAATAGCATGTACTGTTCTGGTAAGCATTTTCGAGAAAGCAGAAAAGTCCAGCACAATAAGAAGAATTAAGTTCTTATCAGATGAGATGGAAGTACCAAGCTTACTTAGCGCAGGAAATAGAGGCAAGGGGTACACTCTTGCTGTCATGTAGTATATTGGAAAGGGATGAATACACACAAGAATTGAACATTGCTGACCCAAGAAAAAATTGAGATGAAATGGTCATGAAGTCTGACACAGAAAATTAAAACATTTTAATCATCGTGTTCTTGGATGACATTCCAGTGGATGTAAAGGTCTTTGTCTAGTTGTAGGGCAGAAAGAACTTGGTCACTTCGCAAAAGCAATTGCATAATATAATTCCCTCTGATAAAAATGGACGTTTCTCTCAAGACATGCTCCCAATGGCTGCAAGTCCTAATTAATGTGTTCTTTACCATCTGCAGTCCCTTTAAATCATAAATAAGTATTTTTAAAGTGAAGCCAGCCAAACTGAGCAGGGCAAATATTGACTCTGTCTGAAGAGAACACATTATTAAAAACACAAGCAAATCTGTCTCTCTCACCATGCAACTGTTCCATGGTAAACCATAAAGCATCAGGTTGCATCAAGGAAAAAAGAGGAAACTGATTTAATAGGTCTGTTTCTCTTCCCATTGGTGTTAATAAGTAGTGACTGTGAAATAAATAGAATTATATCTATGCAACTAAAATAAAATCCAGCCTCTGTACAAGAACAAAATAGGAAAAAAAAATCTCTTTCATATGTGATATATTTAATTAACTACTTACTTAAACTGGTGCAATAGTTTTGTCAATTGGGAGTAAAAAAAAAATAAATGTTGGTTACACTATAAAATATTGCAAAACCCCTGCATTTTTGGTGTGATGTGAAAGGTTGCCAAGTTTGATCATGTCCTGCTAAGTTTGTCTTTCCAAGATAGGCATTTTGTTGAGAAGATATCTGTTAACTTTCTGCTAATGCGATTAACATGCAGGACTTTAAAGTTGCATATGTTTCTGGAGAAATTTTATAAAAACTTGCAGAATTCTCAGTTCTTGCAGGTGGACATTGCAATAGATTAGCAGCAGCTTTAAAAATAGAATTAACACTCCTTAACTCCATTTCTGAAACCAAGGGTCCCCATAGGTACTTTCCAGAGCTTTGCTGGGTTCACATAGACTTTATGGTAGTGTATTATACGGGAAAATACTGTTTTCTACCTTAAATGATAAGTGAGATTATTTCTTGGATGTTGTTGGCTCTTACTATAATCACTGGAGCAGGTTCCTTATATAGAAAAGACAGATTTTAGGGGCTATTTGTTACAATGAAAATTATGATCAACAGAACAAATTTTGTAAGACAGTATTTGCTATTTTAGAAAGACAAGGAATGTTATCCAGTTATATGCTAACAGTCCTCTGGATCAACAGGGTTTTTTATGCTGGCTTTGCAAAATTAATGGTTGTGAACTGAGACTTCCCTCAAAGGGTTTTAATGAAGTGCTTGATCAACAAGTAAGAAGTCTGCAGAGTGTATTCAGGTAGTATTGTGAGCTATCAAACTGTCTTAATAACAGTAATTGTATAATAGTAATGTGGGGTTAATATAAGTGATAGATGCATATCCTGCCATCCTCTTTGAGAACTATCAAAAGAAGTATCTCACCTAATGAATTCACAATTTCCTTTATTCCTCCAAGTTTGCACCATTTCTTTTTAGTTCCCTCTGCTTTCTGCCGGTGATGACTCTCCAGCCTGCCCAGGACATGGAGAAGGGTGTCACTTCTCACAACAAAACAGATATTTTCATGATATCATTCCTTAACTGTGGGTCAGAAAGGGGCTGCATAGGTGGGTGGGTGAGTGTCTTCCATGTGTAAAACTGTGGACAACTTTGTTTGGGATCTCCTGTCATGTCAGCTAGCTGGCCTAAACCCCAAGATGACTAACCATATAGTCTGCCTGGAGCAGATGTCCAAATTCTGCTCTATGGACAATATCCAAAGAGTGTTGCACAGAACAGTGGTATGAGAGTTAAGGCAGCTCTGCTTTCACAGGAAATGTCATGGATCTCTAATGTGCTTTCACTTTAGAAAGTGTCTCTTTAGCTCTTAAATCAGGAAGGTGATTTCAAAATTGTCATCCATTGCTTGGAAAAATAACAAATCTTCTAAACTGTGCTTTCCTTTAAATGTTGTACCACAAGGGCAATGGATCTCTACAGCCCTTATAAAAGCAAAACTGAATTTCATTTAAGGATTAGACCTTAGGTCTCCTGATTCAACCTCTGCTCTTTAGCCATGAGAGTTTTGTCCTTCCCCCCAGCCATGCAAAGAAATTAAAGGATCAATGGAGAGTACATTTTAGTATCTTCTATAGTATTATACATTGACCAAAACTTTAAATATGGAAAGTATTACAGTACTATGCTACGTTACATGATTAGAAGCACATTTTCCTGGAGATACGATCTGTGTTACCAACAAAATAAGTATGTATAAGATCTGGTTTAACTTAGTTATCCTTTTGTCCTTTTTTTCTGCTTATTGTTATGTAACAGTTGTAATGGTAAAATGCATAATGACTATTCCGGACGGTATGATAGAGCATCATATGGCATTTATATTGGAGGGTAAAGCATATAAGCATATGAAAGTCATTTGAAGATACAATTAAACTTCTAAACAAAGAACTTCATAAATATTTTATTTGAAAACTCAGCATCAACCAACTACCTGAGGGCTAAGGGGACTTTTTTAATACAACATAATAAAGATTTAATAAAAATGCTGTTGTTAGAGGTGCAAGTGTGTTAACTCTCTCTGACAGAGAGCTATTAAAATGTATCCTTCAGTCAGTTCCTTCTTGCATTTTATTTAAACCAGCAAGGTCCTGTGAGTTTACCGCCTAGGATTATGGTAAACTATAGAAGCAATATTTACAAGTTATGCTGTATTGTATATATCCATATAACCCTTTAATTTAGATAACTTTTTTCATCCTGGAGATTTTCTGCTAGCTGATACAAATTCTGAAGTATTCACATAGCCTGTGATAAGTTTTATTCAAGTCAATCCTTTGCAGCACTGTGCAACAGAACAGACTCTGCAGGTTTTCTTTCAATGTAGGGCTAGTGCTGGGTAATCTATTTTTTATGACTAAATTCACCATTCCTGAGATGTGGAATATTTGCTATTTATGAATATTTTAAATCCAGAGTGAATATGATTCTGAAACCTGTATTGTTCCAAATGAAAAAAAAAACAAAAAAATTATGTGAATAATGCAGAAGTTACTGTGGGAGATTAATAGTATGTCATGAAAAACAGATTAGCGATAGACAGATAAACAGATAGACAGATAAACAGATAAAACCCTCCTTGTCTTTAAAAAGTATACACTATGGAATAAATGTGATTTTTAACTATCTTAAGCACTCCAAACTGATATTCATTAAATATTACTGTACTTCATTATAACAATGTAGATTCATTGAATATCCTGTCTTTCATTCCAGAACAGTGTTCTGTAATAAAATCATTAAAAAGTCAATAAAAGACATTTTAAAGTTTTTTAAGTAAGGTCTGGCTTATGAGACTGGAATCCAGGGCAGTCAAATGTTCTTCAGTATTTTGTGTATTGACAGAATAGGAAAATTTGGAGAGAAGAGATGAAAAAGGAGATTTCCAATTGTAATACACAGAGAAAATGAAAATACATTATCTGAATGAAAATAATTACATAATCTGTCTGAGAAGGACTTGGGTGTGTGGTGTATGATCAACATGAGCCAGTAATCTGCACTTGCAGCCCAGAAAGCGAACCATGTCCTGGACTACATCAAAAGAAGTGTGACCAGCATGTCGAAGGAGGTGATCCTGCCCCTCTACTCTGCTGTTCTGAGGTCCTACCTGGAATGCTGCATTCAGCTTTAGGGCTTGCCAAGACCAGAGTACCTGTTGGAGCGAGTCCAGAAGAGGCCACAAAAATGCTCTGAGGGCTGTAGCACCTCTGCTTTGGAGACAGGCTGAGAGAGTCAGGCTTGTTCAGCCTTGACAAGAGAAGCCTCCAGCTTCCAGTGCCTAAAGGGGCCTACAAGAAGCTGGAGAGGGACTTTTTACAAGAGCCTATAGGAATAGGACAAGGGAGAATGGCTTTAAACTTAAAGAGGATAGATTTAGATCAGATATTAGGAAACAATTATTTCCTTTGAAAGTGGTGAGACACTGGCACAAGTTGCCCAGAGAAGCTGTGGCTGCCCCATCCCTGGCAGTGTTCAAAGCCATGTTGGACAGGGATTTGAGCAACCTGGTCTAGTGGAAGGTGTTCCTGCCCATGGCAGGAGGGTTGGAACTAGGTTATCTTTAAGGTTCCTTCCAACCTAAACCATTCTTTCATTCTATGATTCTGTTATCTGGAGATTCATTATGCTACATTAAAGCAGCCAGAAGAATGTCAGAGGTTAGGCCCTAGACTAGCCATGCTTTAATACAAGGAAGCAAGGAAGCTCAAGGACTCTAACTTAATATTTACTTTTCTTTTTTTTTTTCCTGGCAGAGTAAAGTTATGTTTTGTTTTCTTCTGGTTTTGCAATGAGGTGAAGAAAGCTCCAGACACTTGCTGTGTTAAGCTGGAGAAGTGTATGTCTTTATTTTTCAGGGTTAGGATGTAGTATTACATATTTTTGCATGTTTGTTTTTTCTCCTTTCCATTTCACTAGGTCACTTTTTAATTGGAATTTTCTTGATATTTGTTTGCGCACATAATATTTTGTTATGTTTAAAGGTTTTATAGGTGGTAGGACTGCCTATTATTAAAATTACCTAATGCTTCCTATTATGAAACCTTGATTTTCTCTACTTATAGTAGTGCCAAATTGTAACTGGTTGACTGAAGTTTTCCATGCCAAATAGCTGTCCCAGCTTTTCTGGAAAGCTCCAGCCAAAATAGTTTTATCATTTCTAGGAATGATGCAAGGAAAAAATATGTATTTTTGCCCATGTCACTCAAGTTTTTGAAGTCAGTGCTCCTAAATCAAGGGGGTTGATTTGGCAAGAAAATGTATGCCTTTAGTGGGTTTTTTCGCTACTTCAGTGAAGATGCAGATAAAACCCCATAAGTTTTATGGATTTAAAAATCCAAAACATCCTCAGGTATCTAATGTCTCTAGATCTTTCTCTACTTGGTAGGCACCGTCCCTCACCAGGAAACTGAGCCTGACCTAGCTCACAGTGACAAAGATGGATTATATGGATGCTAAACTGAGAGCAGGTAACTGGTCTTGCTTTATATACTTTATGACAACTATCTGTTTTCAGCTCTAACCCTTCTTTCTATCATGAAAAGATAAAAAGGAGCTGCATGTTCAGATGCAATATAAACAAAAGCTGAATTTGAGAAAGGAAAGGGCTGGGCTGAAACAATTTACATAAAGAAACAAGGACTCAGGGATGTAGGGAAGAGCTAAAGGAAAACCAGAGAGATGAAATTGTGAGTACCTGGGCAAAGACACAATAAAAGGAAAAACTGGAAGTGGGAAATGAAACATTCTGATTGAAAAGTCAGGGCATCGAAGAGTAGGAATTTCTACTTTAAAGGTAGAATGATTATGGCACATTTTTTTGTTAAAGATACATATGTTCTTACTTCTAGGATCTCTGTCCTGATGAGAGGATGGAGATTATGTCTCTGAAGTTTGCATTACAGATAAGGTTGTCTGCATCAACAGTTGTTGCACAAGTGGGAAGGAATGTAAAGCTGAAGCAAGAGAATTCAGTAAGAGAAAGGGAGAGCTTCATGATGAAAATGTGGATGCTGGTCTAGACAATTGAACTCTCTTCCCATCACAGCTCTAGATACATGTGGTACTGGGAAAGTAACCTTAAAGCAAACTATGTATTAATTGTTGCTATCAGAATGTGCTTCATTTTCTTGGTACCCAGCCTCAGATTGTGGAAACAAATTTGAAGAAGTGTTGAAGACTCCCAATAGTAACTTAGGTCAATGAGAGCTGTAAATCAAATCCAAGGTATTTAGAGTAGTTATGGTTGGAAAGGACCTTAAGATCATCTAGTTCCAACCCCACTGCCATGGGCAGGGACACCTCACACTAAACCATGCCACCCAAGGCTCTGTCCAACCCAGCCTTGAACACCGCCAGGGGTGGAGCATTCACAGCTTCCTTGGGCAACCCATTCCAGTGCCTCACCACCCTCACAGTAAAAAACTTCTTCCCTATATCTAATCTAAACTTCCCCTGTTTGAACCCGTTACCCCTTGTCCTATCACTACAGTCCCTAATGAAGAGTCCCTCCCCAGCATCCTTGTAGGCCCCCTTCAGATACTGGAAGGCTGCTATGAGGTCTCCACACAGCCTTCTCTTCTCCAGGCTGGATCGATTTCAAACTGGATATTCAAAATTCATTAATATTATTCACTGTAGTCTCCCTGCTTCAGTTTATATGTGTCGGATGTGCATAATACCCATTATCTCACATGGATATTGTGGATATAATTAATATTCGTGAGGCTTTCAAAATTATACTGATGAGCATCATAAAAAAAAAAGTCATGGGGAAGTTAAATGTTTTTAGAGAACAGTTTGAATAGCATGCAACAAAGATGGCAGGAGGCCATGTATTGAACAATGGAACCATGTATTGAACAATGAACAAAATAGTGAACAGCTGTTCATTAAGTAAGCACCGTCCAGTCTGAGCACTGAAATGGCTGGGGTGCTGTGGAAAAAAAATTGTGATCGTGTAATTGAAGCCTGTATCAAAGTGCATATTCCCAAGATAAATCAATTGAGGTTGCATGGGCAAGCTTATTTCTGGCAGGCTCTCACTTTTGCATATGACTTAAAAAGAGATTTTTAATGTTATTTTTTATACATGCATGTTCAATAAAAATATATGTTCACCTGTTAATGAATACCATAAGCAATAGGGATAAAAAGATGTGGAAAACAGAGAAAGCATGGAGGGTATGCTGAAAAATAGTGTCTATGAATGGAGAAGAAGAATGAAGTGAATGCAGAGAAGGGCAGAAAATGGAAGGATATTCTTGTTAGTGCCTGGGAGGTCTGTAGTAGAACATGGAAAGATTTTCATTCTCCATCATATAAATGCTTCATATTTCCAGTAAAAAAGTACATTTCAAGTAATGGTTTTTAGATCCACTTCTGAAAATGAGACATGGAATTTCCATTGATCTCATCAACCGTTAAGCCTTTTAGGCAATGTTCAAAAACCCCCAGCCTCAGAGTTTTCCACATCTATTACAGATCACCATGTGCTTCATTGACATCCAGCTGACTTCCTAAACCATATTGCTTTTCCAGAAGCTTTGCAAAAAATCTGACTACATATTCACAGTTATTCACTTATCTATGTGCTTCCGTCCAGTTCAACATCTTCCATTATGGCATGATACTTTGCTGTTACACGTGTCTCAGATTTTGTAGCATTTAAATTTTTTTCCCCTTGAAGCTAAATTAATAGCTAAAAAAAGCCTGAAAATACATTTCACAAGAGTTGACATTGAAAGGCAGTAAAATCATGTAGAATATAATACCATGAACTGTTAATGAGTTGCCCTTTGCAGTCAGAGAACTGTATTCATTTGTGTTCTCTTCAAATACACATTTGTAACCCCCCCCCCCTTTTTTTTTTCTGGTTACATGCCATTTTGCAGATCAGTTCTAAATGGTCACTGAGCAATCGCTTTCCATAATCCTCTTGCTATTATCCTATGTTCTCTGCCTTTTGGGCTCATTAACATATCACCCCCTGTCTAAGATGAGTACTGTCTGGTACATTTACTGTGTTTTTTACAATATTTTATAAAACTCAGTTTGACAAGTTGTAACTTCTAGCTGCTCTAGCAATAGTATATAAAAAAGTTAATCCAGAGTGAATTTGTTTCAATAATTTTTAGACTAAGACAAAACTAAAATTTGCCCCGAATTGTTCTTAAAAGTGAAGAACCAGAAGCACAAGGAAGAGTGAAGTAACAGTTGCTATTCATAAATACTGATATTTTGTACACATATCCCCATGATATTGCTATGATTTGATCTTTCAAGAGTGCCTTCCAAGTAAAAGTTATGCTGAAGATATTAAAATATGTTTCTTGACCTAACCATTTAATTTTAACAGAGGTATGGATGATCATAATGATTTTGAGGGTCTCTAGGTCAGAACTAGAGATTCTTTAATAAAAGCTTTTTACTTCACATAGCTTGACCTTTATACTGGGGGTTTATTATTTCTATAACGTATCCTTTCCTTATAATTACTTGTGCTTCTATAAAATGTTGACTGTTTGGAATGATGAATTTTAACAATGATTTTTTTATGGTACTGTTAGAAAAATAGGAAGAAAAAGGTTTTTAAAGAGACTAGTATTGCACTCTGCAGCGCAGGGCACCACATTAAATACATCGAATTTCCCATAAATACATGATACAACTTTGTCGTTAAACACTGTTTGAAGTTTTCTTTACTTAACTTGTATTATCTCAGTGGGCAGTCATTCCCTGGAACATTTTGAAACAAATGGCACTTTCAGTTCTAATCACCACACAGTCTTTCAGAAAACACTATTTGCCAATCATCATGCCATGTTCTGGCCTATAATTTTAATAACCTTATCAAGCTAGAGAAGAGAAATGCACAAATCACAGGAATGCTGTATGTTCTGATTATGTAAATTAGCACTAGCAATATTATTTTCATAATATATAGCACCCTCAAAAAAGAGAAAGTACAGAATCAAATAAAGGAAGATTAATGAGCACATGTGCAATGGGCGAATATTAAGGTAATGCAATGTAAGACACCCATACTGTTTCAGGAATTTTAATCAGGCAGTTATATATCACATGTTTCTTATGAATTTATTGAATTTTTACTTGCTTTGCAACTTAAGAAATTTGGAACTCTATGCATTCAAAGCAGAGTTTAAAGATAAATATACGCAATATGAAGTAAAATAAAGACTTTTTTGTTTGTTTTTTATCAGTTCTCCTAGTAAATCAAATTACTTAAAACCAAAGGGCTCAATGGCTCATAGGGTTCTTATTCTATAGAATTCAACAATTTTTATATTAAAATGAAACTTGAAATCTGGCCTCTTCCATTCAGATTTTTATTCCATTTGTGAGCAGGGTTTTAATATGTTTAGAATTTATGTGACAATCAATGAGCCCATAAATAGTTAAATCAAAGGGAAGTCTCATGATTAAACATTAGAAATTTAAACTACTTAAATCGGTTCCTATATTCTTTCTTCCACAGTAAGAACACACAACCATAATTTTTTTTTCTGATAGACACAAAATCCCACAATTATGCTAAGGTCTAGTTATTGGTATACACAGCATAGTTATTTTGGTATTAAGTATTCTTTTGCAGCTGCTCAGGAAAAATTTAGTTAAAACCCTCAGGTCAATATGATTCTAGACTAAATGAGTCTTCTTAGAAATTTCTTGAGAGTGAAATAACTATGTGTCTAAAAAGTGCAAAGGTAGAATTATGGCTGAGTGGTTATAGTAGATTATACCTCAATTTCTCCAGGTAAACAAATCCTGACAGAAATTTACCCATATTTTGTTTGGTGTAATTCTTTTATTTGACAAAATTTCGAAACTACTGGTATGCATTAGTATATAATTCATACCCTTCTTAATTCAAGGTTCTTTGAGAAGCTGTCAGTTTCAGATGACTCTACAATTTTTGTCATGTGTCTGTGAATGCAAATAGAGTTTAGAGTTGAGTGTTATTTAGACACTCTTAACACTGCACTTAGACACTGCACTAATTTTTCTGCAGTTTTTCAGCTTATTAAATTAAAATGTTACCTATAAATTAATTATAAATTCATCCCTGCAGTTTCTATCATGTCTTAAAATAAGCTTGTTAGCACTTCATAGAACAGAGGTACTCAAACTCTACCCAAGTCACTGGAGAGTTTCCATCACAGTATTCCACTTACTGCTTAGGGAACTCACCTCTTCTTGAGGTTGAAGACATTTGAAACTGGTTGGCTGTGTGGTTGGAAATGCAGATGTCTTGAAAAAGAAAGAAAAAAGGCAAAAGGAACCTTCATCTTCTTTAGCTATGAGAATATAAGTGGAAAGGGAACACAGATGATTTCTGACTTCTGGACCGCTTCTAGAGATGGTCTAATGTAATGCTTGTTCTGGGGAGCTGGGTCTGGGACCCCCCATGTGCCCCTTCCAAGAGGTTTGCTGGTCATCCCCTCATCTATCCTTCTGGTCTTGTGAGCTTTGCGTTCTTGCTTGTACATTGACTCAGCTTCAAGGTAGACATGAAAAATGTTGAACCACCTTCTTGAGGTCAGTTCTCTTGAAGCACCGATGAGATATCAAACCCCTCAAGTTTAACATGGCGGTAAATTTTCTATACAAAAGTAAATCCTTTGTATGGCAATTATGGTATAGTGCAGGGGGGTGAACAATACACCTACTATTGACCAATTGTTCAAAGAATGCCTTGGTTTTAAGTCTCTTGACTGGAGCCAGAACTAATTGAAACTTAGACATTAATGCTGGGAAGACTGGATTGTTGTTCCAAGGCCAGGTATCAGGATGCAAGTGAGGGTCATCTGCTCCCTAAGGGCTGGGTAAATGGGAGCTGTGGCCAGCAGGGCAGGGGCCTTGCCAGCCCTGTCTCACTGTCTCCAAGCAAGAGAGAAAGGTAGGCCTAGGGATGGCAGCTGGGATATGCCATTGTAATGGTGACTAGAATCAGACACAGTCCAGTGATCCCCTGGGAGGTCAAAGATTAAGCCAGGAACTGGGTCCACAGATCTGAGTCTGAATCAACAAGGTTCATGGTCAGATGTGTAGACAGGTAAACCTGTGACACAGATCATGGAGGAACTGAAGGCACCGGTCTCAGCAGGGGCTCCTGGGCCCATGGGCAGCAGGTAAGGTTGATGGCACCAGGTGAGGTCAGTCAATGCCCTGACAATAGATGTGTGATATTAAGTCGCATTTTAACCTAGGATATGTACCCCAACATAAGTGTTGATCAACAATCTTTGCTTCATCCCAAGAGTTTGCAGCATTCTACAGCTTGACCTCATTTCCTGTCTTGGTCCAGAATATTTTCCTGACTTGGTCCAATCATCTTCTTGTCTACTTCCTTTAAAGAATCTGAAAGGAACTCATCAGAATAAAATGTATGTTTTGTATTGAGTGGCACAAACCAAATTGATCGGTAAGTGTCATAGTTTTGTCAAAAAAACCGAAAAAGATTTCCTTTATGTTCTCACGGCATGAATTCAGGCCATCTAACTATTGTTAGTGATTTGTTAGCAGATTTGTGACATTTTTTGTAACACACACAGACTCAGGGCAAGCATGAGTCACTGGAAGAGATGAGGACTTAGAAATACATTCTGAAGCAGTGATTAATGAGTGGATGAGTTGCACCATGAACTATCACGATCGAGTAGGGTTTTGGCAGTATCAGTAATAATCATACTCCATGGTGGGAAAAAGCAGCTGGTGACCAGTCAGAAATGAAGACCTGGAAAGAGCAGTCAACAAGACATAGTGCAGGAAGTTGTACCATACCTCTTAAGTCTAGTGAATATTTGAAGTTAAAAGCTTTCCACAAGATGTTTAGGACACTATACGAAAAGACATGGGTGCTTACTTTCCTACATGTAGCAAGAGGAGAGGTACATAGTACTGGGCATTCTAAATCCATGCTCCTGCAAGTCATTCTGTAAACTCTGTTGAAGAATTCAGGGCAGAAACCTCACTTAGGTGCTTTTTCTCATTCTTTGTTGTAGTCTTTCTTTCCTTCTGTTGACACGGTAAGAAATCTGTAAGGTGATAGAAATACTGGTCACTTTGAAACTTTTTGCACCTATAATTGTATGCTCGTGGGAATTGTCTTGTGTCCAAAACTTAATGGGTTACATTATTGTAATCTAATTTATATCCACTCTATGTGTCTTTTTTGGATTTTCTTGCTTTGCCATCCCCCTCTGTAAGTGCTTTCCACTAGGTCTTTCTTTTCAGTGTAGTGTTTCTTAATATCCCTATGGGTCTTCTGATGTTAATTTATCTTTTGTCAGTAACTTTTATTTCTTCTTTAAAAAAATTATCCATTTTGAAGCTCTGTGGAATTTAGGGAGAGTCCTTTCATGCTTTTTTGGTTGTACTAAATTGTTTTCCTCATAAATCACATACTTTGTTTTTATGCAAAACACAGTGAGAAGAAAATCTGACATTTTATGTAACTGTCATGTCATTTATAAGATCTCCATTAGACAAAACATTTGTTTAGGTACTCTGTTATTCATTTATTTTTATGTCAACACCAAAACCAACTGCAGAAATGAACAGAGATGAATAATAAGACAAACTGTTTTAGTATCAATGTACTCTGCCTAAGGCAATATACTGTGCAACTGGTGAAGAATGCTTATTTCCTTCCCAAAACCTCTGCTGAGAACCAGCTCTTATAAACAATCTCTTACTCCTTTGTCTTAAGGGACTATATTCAACTATCTCCAAGACTCAATTTCAGTTGATGTTTCACTTAAAAGATTTTTATGGTGGATTGGTAAATAATACCTATCAATTATGGTAATCTTCTCTACTGTTTCATTATCTTTGTTGTGTCTGCTCTTTGCCAATTGATTTTCTTGGTGTAGTAAATAAAAAAAAGGCGGCATACAGGAAATAAACAAAAATGGTCTTATTACAGAGAGATTTGACAAGATATGGCTTCTGAGAGATGCCTGAGAATCTGATAGATACTACAAACAAAAATAACTATTTCAACTGATTTACTGCAGCAATAGCAGTAGATCATTACAGCTGAGATGATAGTTTTTCTTGAAGAAAGACAGTGTATAGGAAGTTGTTGAGGTTGCCCTCAAAACATGTGTACCCCCAGATTTCCTCGGGAAGAAAAGGGCAACCAGAAGTAATCTGTCTGACTGTCAGTAGTAGAAGTAGTCCATACTCAGATATCATCTTTGACAGCCAGCTAAGAGCTGCTGGAGATTTCTGCGTGGACTTGTGTTGGGTAACGTACATGCAGTAAGTGTACTGGTTCCAAGATCAGCACAAATACAGGATTCAGGAATGTGGAACTAATACATGTGCAGTTCAGATGATTCACAGATGTGCAGTACCTTTTTTGCTTTCTGGGAGATCTGCACCTATACACGTATAAAAATTGAATATATAGAATCATAGAATAGTTAGGGTTGGAAAGGACCTTAAGATCATCTAGTTCAACCCCCCTGCCATGGGCAAGGACACCTCACACTAAACCATGTCATCCAAGGCTCTGTCCTACCTGGCCTTGAACACGGCCAAGGATGGAGCATTCACAACCTCCCTGGGCAACACATTCCGATGCCTCACCACCCTCACAGTAAAGAATTTCTTCCTTAGATCCAATCTAAACTTCCCCTGTTTAAGTTTTAAACCATTACCCCTTGTCCTGTCACTACAGTCCCTGATGAATAGTCCATCCCCAGCACCCTTGTAGGCCCCCTTCAGATACTGGAAGGCTGCTATGAGGTCTCCACACAGCCTTCTCTTCTCCAGGCTGAACAGCCCCAACTTTCTCAGCCTATCTTCATACGGGAGGTGCTCCAGTCCCCTGATCATCCTCATGGCCCTCCTCTGGACTTGTTCCAACAGTTCCATGTCCTTTTTATGTTGAGGACACCAGAACTGCACACAATACTCCAAGTGAGGTCTCACGAGAGCAGAGTAGAGGGGCAGGATCACCTCCTTTGACCTGCTGGTCACACTCCTCTTGCTGCAGCCCAGGATACGGTTGGCTTTCTGGGCTGAGAGTGCACACTGAAGCCTGCTCATGTTCATTTTCTCATCGACCAAGACCCCCAAGTCCTTCTCTGCAGGGCTGCTCTGAATCTCTTCTCTGCCCAACCTGTAGCTGTGCCTGGGATTGCTCTGAAGGTGTAGGACCTTGCACTTGGCATGGTTAAACTTCATAAGGTTGGCATCAGCCCACAAGCGTGTCAAGGTCCCTCTGGATGGCATCCCTTCCCTCCAGTGTATCAACCGAACCGCACAGCTTGGTGTCATCGGCAAACTTGCTGAGGGCGCACTGTCCTGGTTTAGCAGTAGCAGTCATTTTTTCTACGGGTGCAGTGCTGTGTTTTGACTTTTGGCCTGGGAATAATACTGATAAAGCCGATGTTTTCAGTTGTGGGTCAGAATGTTTACCCTGACCAAGGACTTTGTGAGTCTCATGCTCTGCCAGGGGGGAGGAGAAGCCGGGAGGAAGCAGGGACACCTGACCCAAACTAGCCAAAGAGGTATTCCATACCACAGCACGTCATGCCCAGGATGTAGAACTGAGAGTTCCCGGAAGGGCTGGATCATGGCAGGGTGGGGGTGAGGTATCGGTTGGTGAGCGGTTGTATTCTCTTGCTTGTTATTTCCTTTATCATTATTACTATTAGTGGTAGCAGTAGTGATTTGTGTTATACCTTAGTTATTAAACTGTTCTTATCTCAACCCGTGGGAGCTGCATTCTTTTGATTCTCCTCCCCGTCCCTCCAGGAGCGGAGGGAAGAAAGGTGGGGGGGGAAGTGGACTTCGTGGTTCTGATTTACGGCCTGGGCTTAAACCACGACAGTTCTTTTTGGCGCCCAACGTGGGGCAGGAAGGGTTGAGATAACAACAGATCTGACTGAGGCACAATGCTGATTTATGGGCTCTCAAAGTTGTTCTTTTTGATACCACAGTTTCTGTATGTCGTAGCTTGCTTGGAGCCGGTGTTTGCTGTGTTAGTGTTTATCAAGTGTGGGCCTTGGGCTAAGGTTCTTGTTTCATTGTACTTTATGGTAATGGGCCATAATACGGGCGGGCTCCGGCAGCAGGGCGGGATGGACGTTGCCATGGACTTGTACCTGGCCGTCCCGCTGCTCTTCACCGTCCTGGCCCTCGTCCTCGCCTCCGTCTTCGTGAGGCTGCGGGGAGCTGAGGGGGAGCGGCCCCGGGAGCCGGCGGCGGCCGAGGCAGCCCGGGAGAGCGGCCCCGGGGACCAAGCGGCGGCGGGAGCGGGGCCGGAGGCCGGGAAGGAGGCAGCTGCCGAGCAGCGGGAGGAGGCGGTGGAGGAGCCGAGCCCCACAGCCGAGCCCAGACCCGCGGCGGCCGAGAGCATCCCCCAGCAGCTGTCTGCCGAGCCCTGTGAGCCTGAGCCGCAGGAGGATGCAGGAGACCCCGCAGCACTTTCCAGCAAGGCAGAGGAGGAAGATCTGGACTCGGAAACAGAGAAGCTGGTGGTGAGAGAGCCTTCAAGCACAGTAGCTACAGCAGCCCCAGTGACAAGTACAGCAGCAGCATTTGAGAGTTTTGAAGGTTTTGAATGGCCTTTGGGTACCCTTGGAACCTGCCTGCTGATTGTGATGGGGATCACCATGTTGGCACACACACAGAGTGAGTTCTACCCACGACCATTTTGTCTGATCCCGAGAGTTAAGCAGAGTCAGGTTTGGGTCTTGTCTGGGTTTAGACAATACAGGGGGACCGAGAGGTTTTCCCCAAGGCTGGACAGTCATGAGTGTCACGGTGTGTGGGACAGTATGGGCGAGTATCTAATCCACTGGGCCCCTCCAGTGCTTTGGAAGCGTCGGAGATGGAAGGCAGCTGTATGGAGTCCCCAATGACAAGTTGCAGAGACTGCTGCAGGGGAGGGTGAATTATTTTGAGCCTGATGGGCCCATGACACTTCAGGCCATCAGGGCAGAGATGCAACACAGAGATGGACTCATGATCGAGGGGTGGACTTAGCAATAGACACTATTGCCCAGGTTATTCACGAGTGTGCACACTGCACACAGCCTCTCCTGCTCTGAAAGACTGTTACAAGAGATGGAGCCCACCATCATGGACCGAATGGACTCAGCAGCTTTATAGGGATTGGTCTGTGCACTAAGATAACAGTGCACTGAGATGAGAGTGAGGGTATATTGAATATGTGGGATCTGAGCATGACGTGAATGGTATGGAATAAGGGGTGGATACTGTCCTGGTTTAGCAGTAGCAGTCATTTTTTCTACGGGTGCAGTGCTGTGTTTTGACTTTTGGCCTGGGAATAATACTGATAAAGCCGATGTTTTCAGTTGTGGGTCAGAATGTTTACCCTGACCAAGGACTTTGTGAGTCTCATGCTCTGCCAGGGGGGAGGAGAAGCCGGGAGGAAGCAGGGACACCTGACCCAAACTAGCCAAAGAGGTATTCCATACCACAGCACGTCATGCCCAGGATGTAGAACTGAGAGTTCCCGGAAGGGCTGGATCATGGCAGGGTGGGGGTGAGGTACCGGTTGGTGAGCGGTTGTATTCTCTTGCTTGTTATTTCCTTTATCATTATTACTATTAGTGGTAGCAGTAGTGATTTGTGTTATACCTTAGTTATTAAACTGTTCTTATCTCAACCCGTGGGAGCTGCATTCTTTTGATTCTCCTCCCCGTCCCTCCAGGAGCGGAGGGAAGAAAGGTGGGGGGGGAAGTGGACTTCGTGGTTCTGATTTACGGCCTGGGCTTAAACCACGACACGCACTCAATCCCACTGTCCATGTCACCAACGAAGATGTTGAACAAGACCGGTCCCAACACCGATCCCTGAGGGACACCACTCGTTACTGGTCTCCAGCCAGACATCGAGCCATTGACCACAACTCTTTGTGTGCGGCCTTCCAGACACTTCTTTATCCACCGAGTGGTCCACCCATCAAATTGATGTCTTCTCAATTCAAAGACAAGGATGTCGTGTTTTGCACAAGTCCAGGTAGATGACATCAACTGCTCTGCCCCTGTCCATCAGTTTCGTAGCCCCATCATGGAAGGCCACCAAATTGGTCAGGCAGGATTTCCCCTTAGTGAAGCCATGCTGGCTGTCACCAAGCACCTCCTTGTTTTTCATGTGCCTTAGCATACCGCCTTCCAGGAGAATCTGCTCCAAGCTTTTGCCAGGCACAGAGGTGAGACTGACTGGTCTGTAATTCCCTGGGTCATCCATTTTCCCCTTCTTGAAAATGGGGTTTATATTTCCCTTTTTCCAGTTGTTGGGAAGTTCACCTGACTGCCATGATTTTTCAAATATGATGGACAGTGGCTTAGCAACTTCATTCGCCAGCTCCTTCAGGACCCGTGGATGGATGTCGTCAGGTCCCATGGACTTGTGTATGTTTACATTTTTAAGATGGTTTCGAACCAGATCCTCTCCTACAGTGGGCCTAGGGTCTTCATTCTCACAGTCCCTGCGTTCGCCTTCCAAGACTTGGGTGGTGTGGTCAGAGCCTTTGCCAGTGAAGACAGAGGCAAAGAAGTCATTAAGTACCTCAGCCTTCTCCAAATCCCAGATAGCCAGTTCTCCTGATATCTTCCGAAGGGGGCGTACATTGTCCCTAGTCTGTCTTTTATTCGCTATGTACCTATAGAATCGCTTCCGGCTATCCTTAAAATCCCTTGCCAAGTTTAATTCTAACTGGGCCTTAGCTTCCCTAACCTGGTCTGTATCTTCCCGGACAGCATCCCTGTATTCTTCCCAGGCCGCCTGTCCCTGCTTCCACCTTCTAGAAACCTCTTTTTTCCTTTGAATTTTCCTCAGCAGCTCCTTATCCATCCAAGGAGGTCTCCTGGCCCTCCTGCTGCCCTTCCTTCTAGTTGGGACGCAACACTCCTGAGTGTGTAGCAGGTGATCCTTGAATAACAACCAACAGTCTTGAGCCCCCCTGCCCTTTAGGGCTGTATCCCATGGAACCTTACAAAGCAGGCTCCTGAAGAGGCCAAAGTCTGCTCCCTTGAAGTTGCTGCACACTCTTTTCACTGTCCCAAGGATCTCGAATTCGACCATCTCGTGGTTACTGCAACCAAGGCTGCCCTGGAGCATCACATTTCCAACGAGCCCTTCCCTGTTGGTGAGCACAAGGTCAAGCATGGCACCTCTCCTTGTCGGCTCCTCTATTACTTGCAGAAGGGAGTTGTCTTCCAGACAATCGAGGAACCTCCTGGATTGCTTGTGCCGGGCCGTACCTTCACTCCAACAGATGTCAGGGTGGTTGAAGTCTCCCATGAGAACAAGGGCCTGGGAGCGTGAGGCTGTTCCTATCTGCCTATAGAGCACTTCATCCACGTATTCGTCTTGATCAGGCGGTCTGTAACAGATCCCCACAGTAATGTCTCCCATCGCTGTTCTCCCTTTAACCTTGACCCACAAACTCTCTGTCGACTGCTCACCCATCCCCAGACACAGTTCCATACTCTCCAGCCTATCGCTAACATAAATAGCAACTCCCGCTCCCCGCCTGCTGGGCCTGTCTTTTCTAAAGAGCCTGTAACCTTCCATTCCAACACTCCAGTCGTAGGAGCCATCCCACCATGTTTCTGTGATGCCTACTATATCATACTCCCGTAGTCGTGCACACATCTCTAATTCCTCTTGTTTGTTCCCCATGCTACGGGCATTTGTATAGAGGCATCTGAGCCGAGCTCCAAATGAAGCCGGCTCATTGGCTGGAGCAGCTGGAATATCTCTACATCGCTCCGAGCATTTATTGTAAGTGCTGGCAGCTGACTGGGTGTGTTGGGATGGAACGATGCCCCCCTCCCCCAACACATCTAGTTTAAAGAAACCTTGACCAGCCTGGCAAGCCTCCTACCAAAACCTCTCTTCCTCTTCTTTGTCAGATCAGCTCTACCAGCCCCCAGTAGACCTGGCCTACTAACTTGGGTCCCGTATTCAAAACACCCAAACCCCTGACTATTACACCACCCTTTTAACCATTTATTAACTTGGCCAATCCTCCTAGCTTTTTTAAGGTCCTCCCCTGTATCCTGGAGAATTGATATGAACCAAAGTCTTTTATGATAAGGCATGTATGTCTTCAAATGTTGATGAAAGAAGCTGTGATTTACCTAGCCACAATGGTTAAACACCAGTGATCTAGTTTATTCCCTTGCAAATACTCAATTATTCTCTGAATAAGAACTTTGAACAGTTTATATGCAAAATATATGTTAAGTCAGGAGATTATGATCTGGTGGCAATTACAGAGACGTGGTGGGACAGCTCGCATGACTGGAATATAGTCATGGAGGGCTATGTCCTTTTCAGGAAAGACAGGCCAGCCAGGCGGGGTGGTGGGGTTGCTCTTTATGTGCGAGAGCAGCTGCAATGTACTGAGTTCTGTCCAGGGACAGGGGACGAGCGAGTGGAGAGTCTGCGGGTGAGAATTAAGGGGCAGGCTGGCAGGGGCGATACTGTTGTGGGTGTCTGTTACAGGCCACCAGATCAGGGTGAGGAAGTTGACGAGGCCTTCTACAGGCAGCTGAGAGCGGCCTCACAGTCACAGGACGTGGTTGTCGTGGGGGATTTTAACTTCCCTGATGTTTGCTGGAAGGACTACTCAGCAACCCAGCCACAGTCCAGGAGGTTCCTCCAGTGTATGGATGATAACTTCCTCATCCAAATGGTGGATGAGCCAACCAGGAGAGGAGCGCTGCTGGATCTCATCCTCACTAACAAGGAGGGTCTGGTCGAAGCAGTAAAGGTTGAGGGCTGCCTTGGTTGCAGCGACCACGAGATGGTGGAATTCAGGATCTTGTGTGGTAGGACCAGTAGAATAGTAAGTAGAATTGCAACCCTGGACTTTAGCAGGGCAAACTTTGGCCTTTTCAAGCAATTGCTAGGGGAAATCCCATGGGCAAGGCTGCTTGAAGGGCCCAAGATAGTTGGTTGGCATTCAAGGATTGCTTATTCTGAGCTCAAGATCAGAGCATCCCGACACGTAGGAAGTCAAGGAAGAGGACCAGGAGACCTGCGTGGCTAAATAAGGAACTGCTGGGTATGCTCAAGTGGAAGAGGAGAGTTTATAGGTCATGGAAGGAGGGGCTGGCCACTTGGGAGGAATATAAGGCTGCTGCTAGAGGATGTAGGAAGGCAGCTAGGATGGCTAAGGCCTCCTTAGAATTAAATCTGGCGAGAGGGGTCAAGGACAACAGAAAGAGCTTTTTCAAATACATGGCAGATAAAACTAACACCAGAGGCAAGGTAGGCCCATTGATGAACGGGATGGGGGCCCTGGTGACAGAAGATACAGAGATGGCAGAGTTATTGAATGCCTTCTTTGCCTCTGTCTACTCTGCCGGAGGCAGTCCTGAAGAGTCCTGTACCCCTGAGACCTCAGATGAAGTCAGGTCAATGGAGCAGTTTGCCTTAGTCGATGAGGAATGGGTTAGAGACCAGTTGAGCAATCTGGACATCCATAAATCCATGGGTCCAGATGGGATGCACCCGCGGGTGCTGAGGGAACTGGCGGAAGTCATTGCTAGACCACTCTCCATCATCTTTACCAAGTCTTGGGAAACGGGAGAGGTGCCTGAGGACCGGAGGAAAGCAAATGTCACTCCAGTCTTCAAAAAGGGCAAGAAGGAGGACCCGGGTAACTATAGACCGGTCAGCCTCACCTCCATCCCTGGGAAAGTGATGGAACACCTTATCCTTGATGCTATCTTAAGGCATGTCAAGGATAAGAGGGTTATGAGGGGCAGTCAACATGGCTTTACCAAGGGGAAGTCATGCTTGACCAACCTTATAGCCTTTTATGAGGAAATAACACGGTGGATGGATGATGGCAGAGCGGTGGACGTGGTCTACCTTGACTTCAGCAAAGCATTTGACACAGTCTCCCACAGCATCCTCATAGCTAAACTGAGGAAGTGTGGTCTGGATGATCAGGTAGTGAGGTGGACTGCAAACTGGCTGAAGGAGAGAAGCCAGAGAGTTGTAGTCTATGGGGCGGAGTCTAGTTGGAGGCCTGTATCTAGTGGAGTGCCTCAAGGGTCAGTATTGGGACCAGTATTATTTAATATATTCATCAATGATTTAGATGAGGGAATTGAGTGTACTGTCAGCAAGTTTGCTGATGACACTAAGCTAGGAGGAGTGGCTGACACGCCAGAAGGCTGTGCTGCCATCCAGCGAGACCTGGACAGGCTGGAGAGTTGGGCAGGGAATAACTTGATGAAATATAACAAGGGAAAATGTAGAGTCCTGCATCTGGGTAGGAACAACCCCAGGTTCCAGTATAGGTTGGGGAACGACCTGTTAGAGAGCAGTGTAGGGGAGAGGGACCTGGGGGTCCTAGTGGATGGCAGGATGACCATGAGCCAACACTGTGCCCTTGTGGCCAAGAAGGCCAATGGCATCCTGGGGTGTATTAGAAGGGGGGTGGTTAGTAGGTCGAGAGAGGTCCTCCTTCCCCTCTACTCTGCCCTGGTGAGACCGCATCTGGAATATTGTGTCCAGTTCTGGGCCCCTCAGTTCAAGAAGGACAGGGACCTGCTGGAGAGAGTCCAGCGCAGGGCAACTAAGATGATTAAGGGAGTGGAGCATCTCCCTTATGAGGAAAGGCTGAGGGAGCTGGGTCTCTATTTTGGAGAAGAGGAGACTGAGGGGTGACCTTATTAGTGTATATAAATATATAAAGGGGGAGTGTCACGAGGATGGAGCCAGGCTCTTCTCAGTGGCAAACAATGATAGGACAAGGGGTAATGGGTACAAACTGGAACACAAGAGGTTCCACTTAAACTTGAGAAGAAACTTCTTCTCAGTGAGGGTGACAGAACACTGGAACAGGCTGCCCAGGGGGGTTGTGGAGTCTCCTTCTCTGGAGACATTCAAAACCCACCTGGACACATTCCTGTGTAACCTTATCTAGGTGTTCCTGCTCCGGCAGGGGGATTGGACTAGATGATCTTTTGAGGTCCCTTCCAATCTCTAGCATGCTGTGATACTGTGATATGCATGTTATTATGTTCTCTCTTTGTTTAGCACTTAACCTTCTGATATTCACACATTCATTTTAAATCAACCACTATAAAACCTTGGACAATTTATGTACTTTCCTGTGAATTCCCTCCAGTTTGTCAATAGCTTCCAAGGAAGAGCATGTGTTCAACCATGGAAAACTCTGGGAGATAAAAGGAAAGTGAATATTCCTTTTGTTATCTATGTAGCTCATAGGTCAGAGCTGTATTTCCTTTACTACAGCCATATACCTTTGTAAACTTGCACTGAGTTTACATTTGTGTCTTATACCAAAGTTTTTCCAGCATTAGTACTCATTAGGCATCTCCTTCAATGTGAACTGAATGCCTCTGCTCTATTTGTTTTAATGGGTTTTTTTCATGTTACATAATCCTTTTTTTATCTTTTAGCAAGATTTTCACTTTCTACACCCTTGTGCTAATTATTTGCATTCAGAGGATCTGAAAAAATTACTATTTAATGTAACTGTTAGAAAGTTTCAGTAATATGCTGCTTGCCAAGGGCCTCAGATGGTAGTTAAAAACAGGTATATGAAGAATGGAAATCTGGCAAAGTATATATTGTTGCATAGGGAAGTTAAATACTTCCTGACAAAGAAATAGTAAGGAGCATTAATCTTAAAAGAAGAAAAAAATTAAAAATAAAATTGAAAACCCAATAAGTAATAGTTTTGATGGCAGAGAGTTCACTTAAGAGGCTTAGCTTGTGTTTTCTCTCTACTCAAAACTTACCTTTACTTCATGACCATTAGACACTAAAGCAGAGAATGTCTCACAGATACACATGATATCCTATAAGGGGCAAAGGAAAAGGCTTACAAACATAAAAACATATTTTTGACTCTAAAGATGTTAGTTTTATTCTTGGGTGGGGATATGTCTAAATGTTCGGCATTAGGAGTTACTGGTGGTATTTCTCTGCCTGTACATGTTGCAGTTACTACTTCTGTGCAACACCGATAAACCCACTGCTATTTCCTTCTCTAATTTTTTGTCTTAAAAATTAATTAAATCTACAAATTCTTCCCATGAAAAATCTTTTGCAGCCGTCTGGCATCCTAATGAGTAAAAGAAAGAAAACTCTTGCTGCCAATTTTTTCATGTGAATAGGATAAGCACTCACATTCAGAAGTGTAGCTTTCCTCTATTTGAGTTTCTTTATGATGGCAGAAGTTTTAGCAACCTCTTTAATAAACACAGAGAATTTAACTAGCAGATTTGGGTCAGGTAAGATATAGTCCAAGAGTAGTTCATAGACACTTTTACCCATTCAGCCTGAAATGTTATGTTGTTTTATGCTGCCTGGTTTACAAATCAGGGTGGAGATCAAGGAGGAAATATTACTAAACTATTCTACCTTTCACAAGCTTATAGAAGAGCATGAGGTTCCTGCTCTGTTATAAGTAATTTGCAAACTTTCATATATGTTACAGGCCTGAAAAAGATAGTCAAATCTGAAGGTGAATGCTGAGAGATCTACAGTGAAGGGCATTCCCCAAAAAAGTCAGAAAAGAATTCAGTGACTTCAGTAATTAACTTAAAGCATCCTCAGTGTTTCTAACACAGCTTTGTTCAGCATTTAACTATTATCTGTGATACATGCCAAATGTATACTCAGTTTTGGGTTGCTATTTAATGCAGATTTCTTTTTATATGCTTATTGTTGAGGATTTTATAGGAATCATGACTTAAAAAGCCCTGTTTGTGGCTGACAAGGGTTCCTATATTGATAGGGATTCCTTCTAAAATCAATTGGAATGAACGGGATGCAGGAGTCATTCCACCAGTTCAAGTTGAAGTTTTTCTTTTCAATCTATTTATTAGAAATGTTATAATGGAAAGAAAATCCCTGCATAATTTATTTGCATTTAATGATGAATCTGTGTTGATCATCCTAACTAAGATATAAATGTGACAAAATATTTCCAACCTATACACAGAATGCATTTTGGAAAGGTGCTCTTCAAATAATAAGGTCAAGAATTATACAACAGTCAGAAAAATGGTTTCTCTAGTTAAATAAACTGCTCTTTGTGGTTTCTTTTTAGACATGCACATATGCCCATATTTTAGTCTGTATAGCACAGAAAAGTCAATAAAGGATGTAGGCTTTGCCAACTGGAGGACTTTTTCTACTATTTGTCTACTTTTTTTTTTTTTGGGGTAGGTGTGCAATAGATAGGAACTTACAAAATTTTTAGATGCTTCTGTTAGATCAGGTGGTGGCTATCTTCTGTCAGATGTTTGTTTTTACTTTTTCCTTATCTTTGAAGACTAGTGCATAAGTGTTCTCAATGGAATCTAGTGTTTGGAATACAATTCTACATTATTTGTGCTGAAAAATAAGGTGAAAAATTCTTCAATAGTCATAATTGATCAGGTGTTGGAGCAGGCATCCCAGGGAAGTGGTGGAATCACTGTCCCTAGAAGTGTTCAAAAACTGTATAGATGAGGCCCTCAGTGATGTGGTTTAGTGGTGGTCTTGGCAGTCCTGGGGTAATGGTTGGACTTGATCTTAAAGGTCTTTTCCAACCTATTTGATTCTATGAAGTACTACTTGTAATAAATTCATTTAGGATGTGATAGCTTTTTTTGCATCATTTTAAGTCTTTCAGTCATGACTGAATGTCTTTCTAAGGATAATAAATTCAAGGAAAACATTAGTTAAGAATATGATGTGCAAGTTATTGGCCAAACTCTTTTGCCTGTATGTTTTGAGAGTTCAGACCAGTGGCTTTTCTTCTCTTCCTAAATCAACACAAACTGCTAGTATCGAACACAAGACGGCGGATTTTTCAATCAAAAATTGCTTAGAATGTTATGTATGATATGGACTAATTAGAGAGTAAAAATCATAAATGAAGTATTTTGTGAGAAAATTAGTTTTCTAAATACTGTCTTTAAGTCAGAAGTGGAAAACTTGCCCATTCCTAATGTTATGTTTGGACATAATCAGATATGACAGAGTTACTGCTCTCTTTCACTTACCATAGAACTTCTGCTTATGGATTTTCCTCTATACCATTTTCCTCTTTTGTCATATCAGCTGTTTTCCATGTGGCTGTGAAAAAGGTTAACATTGCCTCAGCTGTAATTTTAGCATGTGGTTGCACCTGAATGAATTGCTGGCTTTGTTGAAGGGTTTTCTTCTTTTGCCAGTAAAATGCTAAATTATTTCCTACTCTCTTGATTTGTTTTACAAAAAAACCCAAACAACCAAAACCCAACAAACAAACAAATAAAAACCAACCCCCAAAAAACCCAGAACACCAAAACCCAGATTAATGTGTGGTTACATTTGCTATACAGAATGTGGCTGCTTTTTTATAGTGTGCTGGCTCTACTGCTGATATGTTCTTTCATGGTCTGAACCTATTCTCATTGAAATCAATGGAGAAGTTCCCACTTGATTGAAAGCAGTATTGTAGTCTCACTAATATGGTGAGTTTTACCTGTTTATTACAGTCCCAGCGCCAAATCTCCGTCATGTAGCTCCACTGAAGTCACCAGAGGCACGTGGATTCAAGGCCGAGAAGCTCCTCACCTTGCAGTCATATCTTGCTTTTCTTCACTGCACTCTCCCAAATATTGTTTTCTTTGAGAATATGGTTTCCAGCGCTGAACTCTGTTTTCAACCAGCTATTCACTCTGTACAGGAGGAAGGAATTTAATGACTGTACTTAGTGTTTGATATGGTGTCAAACTGATACTGGGAAGAAGTCTACAGTTTACCTCACCTCCTGTCCCAGCTGGGCTTGCTGTCTGTCTGCCAGGTATTTTTCCTTTTTTTTTTTTTTTTTTTTTTTTTTAATAAAAAGAGGGCAAGAAAATGAAAATAAAAGTCACAGTCATCAGAACAGTAAGAAATGAAATTTCAGTGCATGCATTTATTAAATCCTGTTGTACCTAAAAGTTAACTTTCCTTGGGCAAAAAAAAAAGCAAAGTGGTAAAAGACTGAACTTGACCCAACAGATTGTATACACCTTATCTGGCAATATTAACATGCACTTGAAAGTTATTAGTACCTCAAACCTTTCAATACCAAAGTGTGCCCTAGATGTTATTTGATACTAGATGTTGCATAAATCTGTATTTTTATTACTAAGCAACTTTAGGATATGTAGTGTGTGTTTGAAAAAAGGCATGGTAATAACTCACTAATAATGGGTGCCATGTGGGGGGAAAAAGGCAATATTACCTACCTAAGAAATATAAAACATGGTTTATATTTTCAACAGTTTGAGAATGAAATGAAAACAGAATATTCAGTGCACCTGTAAAAACATATTTGATCATAATGGCAAGTACGGCATTCTTAGTGTGGGATTCATATTTCATAACTCATGTTCAAACAAGAAAAATGATTATAATGTTAAGTATTTCCTGAGTTTATTTTGATGGATGGCAGAATAAGTATCTTTTACTCATTAAAATACAGATTGGTATAATTTAATAAATGAATTTAATACACAGATGTTCAAGACTGAGCAGACTGCATATTAATCAACTTCTCTACAACTGATCCTCTTTTCTATTTTTTAAAAGAAATTTTCAGGAGCCAAAAGTTTATTAGATCTGTATGATCTTGGTCTGGTATCAGATATCAAGTATGTTGTTTGAATCATGTCAGGTGATCAAAGTGCTTCTTTTTGATTGATGAACCTGTAAACACCAAACTATTTGAGTGGTCATTGCTTTTGCATCTCTTTGAGACACTGACACATCCTTTGATAAAATGGCCAAGATTTTTCAGAGTGACTTGCAATACTGCGAACTTTTGGGTGCCCTACAGAAGACTAATCTTTAAACAGTATTAAGTACTCCGTTTTGAAAAGCTGTTTCAAGTTAGATACTTCCAAAATAGGGCCCCAGAATCATTTGTCACATACAAGACTCATAACCAAGAAATGCAGAGCCTGATTTTTCCCATTGTTTACGTATGCTTTTGCTTCACTGGTTTCAGTAGAATTGCACTGGATTTACATGAACATAAGTGAGAAAAGAAATAGGACTGTCAGTTTTTTAAAGCGTGTATTATGGAAATATGTGGATCTGCAAAGTATCCAAATAAGCTTATAGGAAGTATTTGCAGAAAATTCTCGATCTTGGATAAGCCTTGGCCTAAGATCCACAGAAGAGTGCCATTCTCCTGCTACCCTTAATGCACCCAAAGGAGCCTGGCCTCTCACATAGGCTCCATAGCCTTGAGAAAGTGCTTGGGCACCCTGCAGAGCAATGCTCAGGGGTGAGGACCCCTATGTGCAGCACTCTGAGCAGGTTTGCTTGCCAAATGCTGAACACCTGCACACTTCTGAAATTGATAACAGAAATCCCTTCCTCCAGATCTGTAGCTTGGCTGTCTATGTTGAAATAGCTCTGTCTTGTTTTGGTGATAAGCTAGAAGGGTTTTTTTTCCTCTTGAAGCAGGATGTGTGTATGATGCCCTCCTTGCAGCAGATCAAGACACTGGTGTGGGAGATGTACAGGGATTCTAATCCATTCTCCTCCACTGAGAAGTGACTTTAGAAAGTTAGATGCTGGGCTATTCTACAATGGGGAAGATTGAATTTATGCCACTTTGCATACAGGGCCTCACTCTTTCATGTACCTAAGAGGGACCATGAGTGAGTGTGATTCCCTACGGTTGTGTATGGATGAGTGAGGTTACCCATCCTCCAAACATCATTATCCTTACCCTGATTTAGATCTCCCGCCACTGGGCAATTGAGCAAAACCAAAGGAGTTCATCCCCTTAGTCTCTTTCAAGAAAAGTTTGTCCCGCAGCATTTGTTCTGGGTTCCTGTCTTGTAGGTGAGCTTTGAGCTTACATCTCAGCTTGTAAACATAACTGTGCAGGGGGTGGCACAGTTTGGCCATGTTCTCCCATTGAACAGGGTGTTCAGATGCAAATGGTCTGTTGGGAACACATTCTGTTTGCTTTTGCCAACTTCCTGACCATGCCTAGAAATTTAGGGGAGTGCTAGTTGAGCTGGGCTATAGCTATGCCAGGGAGTATTCTAATAAATTCACAGAGCAGTTTATTGAATGTGATTACATATGCTGTTGTGCTGATGCTGCTTAGAGCACAGCCACATGGTTCCTCCTAGATTATACACTGTGGGTAAATCTAACTGGGTGGTATCTGGTTTATGAAACCCATTTGAGCAGAGATGTGAGAGAATCAGGTGTATGCTTGCCCCTCAGGCAAACTGGAAAGGAGCACAACTGAACTTTGCCAGGGTTGGAGAGCAGCTGAGAAAGCTCCAGTGTTCAGGGCAAGTGTTGTAGTCATTGGTGTGTGGTATGTGCATTGATGGTGTTTGATCACAAAGGACAAACCTTTTACTCCAGGCGTTATCTTTAAGGGGGAATATCAGATTAGAGGTAGAATGGAAGGGAAAACAGAGGCATGCAGTTTTCAGATTGTTAAGAGTTCTGTTCCACCTAGTGACAACATGCTCTTAGGTGCATTCTCTGTGATCAGGTAAAGCATCTGGAAAAAGGACATTAAGGAAAAGTTTTAGGTCACACAAGTTTTTGTTTCAGGTGCGGTTACGCCTCTTTAGTGCTCAACAGAAAGACTTTCTCACCTTCATAGCGGTAGTTCCAGTCACACTGACATCAAAATTGATACCCACGTGGGCCACTGAGAATTAGCAGACTTCTGTGTTTGTCCAACTCTGCTTCTACCTATTTACTAGAACATCTGGAGGGAGATAGTGCTGCAGCCACCAGAAGAGTTCATTTGGGGGCTGCCAATGAGCAGGATGGCTTGACTGATTTGTACACAAGTTCCTGAAACTTTCTGAACTGCATGGCATTGCTCCTTTGCTGCCCAACACCTTGCAACGATTTGCACCTGTACAGAGTGAGTATAAAACCTGCCAGTCCAGATGGCAACACTAGTCACCTACTTTGCCCAGGTTTTAAAGCCTACTAAAGCTGCAAGGCAGCAGAAAATCATGTTGAGGGACTTTTTCCCCATTTCTGATGTGACTCATTCCAAGGTACATGGCCTTATTTCCCCAGAAGAGGAGGGAGGCAGGAGGAGTAAGTGGAAAGATTCTTTTCAGCAACTTTTTCATCTCTGATAGTCAACAGGAAAAGTTCAGCTTTACTTTGTTTTTCAGATAACTTAGTTATATGATATCATAATGATAAGACATTTGCCTTAATGTCCACTTCTGTAATGTATCAGCCAGATAGTCAGTTTCTGCTCCAAGAATTTTAACAGGAGGTTTGTGGTCTGCAGTCAGGAAAGCTTCTTCCAATGTAAAGACTCATGGAATGTCCTCATACCAAAATACAATAGTCAGAGGCTGAGTCTTGCTCCATATGTTTCATGAAAGTGGAAGCAATTAGCCTCTTTGTTCCATTATTATTTTAGGTGAGAAACATCTATTCCTACAGCTGAAGCATCATCAACTGAGAGAGAAGGGTAATGGGAAGGGGTTTTTCATATCTTCTTAACTTCTTGATTTCATTAAATAACTTCTAAAGTTTTCATTCCCAAACTGTCCAAGTAACATCTTTCTTTGTTACTGGATTTATTAATGTAGATAAGCCAGAGAGAAACTCATTATAATAATTAACTGTATGTAAAGAGGATCTGTAACAATGTATTCCCTGGCGCAGGGCTTTTTTGTCTTAAGCTTATTTCTCTGGAAGTAGTTTAAAGCCTTACACATCAATTTCATAACCCAGTCAGTTGCTTGTGAATGGAAAAAGCCATATTTGTCCTTTTTCTTACCTCTTCCAAATTGTGTTACGTATTACAGCACAGATTCCAGGTTTCTCAAGTGTGTTTTCTCACTTGCATTTGAATAAAAATCTCTCTCCATTTATATCTTGCATACTTGTTCTATTATAAAATAAGATGTCACTAGTACACCAGTTATGTGCTGCTATTTCAGAAAAAAAACCTTATTCATGTTAATGATACATATTAAGACCCTGGTTCCAGCTCCATCTGCTGGTAAGCTTGAGTCTACCTTTGTAGACTTCTGTTCCACATTTAGTAATGGAAGCATTCTTTGGCCACTTTTGCATAGGACCAGGGAATAAGTTACCTATGCCACAGGTCACATTGTTCTGAGATTTTACTTGACTACAGAATGTGACCAGAAACAGACATTATCTGGGGTAATCTTAAGAAATCCAGACTCTGTTTTTAATGGCAGGGTTTTTTTACAACACTGACCTTTTACCCTTTTCTCCAAACTTGATGTTCCAATTGCATCTATATTAACTGAATAATATACCACCAATTATGACACCATGATTCATATATAAAATAGTTCACAAATGTAAATTTATTTAAAAGCATAGCAAAGTTTCAAAGACAAAGGATCTTCCTTTACAGCTGTACTAATTATTGCCAAGTCTCAGATTGTACAATTAATGTTTCTGTTCTAAAGATAAACCAGCAACTAACCTGTTGCTGAACATTACATTGTTTCCTTCCCTTTCCTTCTTCTGTTAATGTCACTTAGAGAAACTACACACACACTTGGCAGAATTGACCTACCTATAGTATGTTTACATAAATGTGTGTCCGCTTCTGGTGTTCAAAGAGACACAGGCTTTAATGGAGGTTTTTGAATAAGAAACTTTTCAGAGTCCTGCTGGCATCAGTGAGTTATGAACCAACCCCATGGTGATGTCTTACTTTAACGAACAGTGTTGTGCTTTTGCAAACAGGTTAGTATCAAGTTTTAGTGACCTTCTGCAGTTTTGATTCTTGTAAAATGGGACTCAGAAATCTGGGCAATTTTGGCAACTTGTAAAATATCAACTAATAAGCAACCCACTGAGAAATCTCTTTGTGTGTGCTGTTTTCTTGGTGAAATAACTCAAGGAATTTTTTTTCAAGAATAATAAAACCCAAGGTAAGTTGAATGGTGAGCCCCAAGGATTAGGGGGTTTTATAACTTCCCTATCTTTTGTGCCTTTGGCACTCCATGTCTTGCAACAACAGATATCAGGTACCTCACTTAAGAACTGCTTATTAAAGCAATAATCACTGATCTTCACAGTGGGAACTGCAGAACTGAGCCAAAGTCACAGGTGCCAACTCCATCATATTTGGCAGCAAATCTTTATACATCATCTACTGTCCTGCTGCTTTTTTGGCCATTAGTCTAGGAATTCCATGCAATTGGCAGGCTTGTTGGAGAAGCTCAACCGCTCCAGTGAAACTGCCCTGTGCTCAGATATCCTGAGCAAATGGCCACTGCAGATGTACAAATTGACTTCACATTTGTCTAATGGATTAGATGTGTGAGATCAGTTGCACTGGTGCTGGAGCAAAGTTGAATTCCGTGGCTATGCCCATCCTGGTAAATCAGTCAGTGCCAAGTGACATTTCTTGGGCTGGGCCCTGGTTGTGCACCAGCAGTGTTCAAAAGCCTCTACCATTGTTTTGCCTCAAGCCAACTTGAAGCAGCCTTTGTCATAAAACTCTGGTGCTACAGCTGAGCTGAAGTATGTTATGGAGACAGAGACTTCAGTAGCTTGAACAGAAAGCAGCACTGATACAGCCCAAATGCTTTTGAGAATGGGCTTGTACATACAACATGAAGTATTTTGGATTGGCATTAACTGCTACATTTCTTGTGTCTCTGTGGTAGACACTGCAGAGAAAAGGACTGCTCTTTTAAGGTCAGGAGCAAAGCCCACAGGAAGAGGAAGCTCAGACACAAGAACAGAATTTGTGTCTTACACAGGTTATGTACAAAGGCAATGGACCAATGTCTAGAGACACCTAAACTAGCATCAACTCCACCTGATTGTACAGCATTGTACAGCCTAGCCCCATGAGAAGTGAGGCCAGCCACATTGGAGATGTGTGTGTCTCTTCTGCTGAGAAGCAAGGCCATGCCCATCACCCTGCCTGACACTGCTATACTGATGCTGATTCTGGATCTAACAGCGTCTAGGAGATTTCTGCTTTGCATTGCACTGCACAACGAAGACATGTCCTAAGATTAGCAGGGATCCCAAAGTCAGTGGTAAACAGATCCTAAAACCTCAGCTGTTGCATGAACTATTTGTTGTCAAAGTTACTATAGTCAGGTTGCATGTGTACACTTGACACATATTCTGTCCCACACATCAGAATGAAAATTGATCAACCGTCTGAAACTGGAAAGAGGTAGTCCCACTATTAGAAGTTCTTAATAGTTTTGCCAAGTTAAAGCAAGCGGCTTCAGGGAGGAGATTTAACCATTGCTAATCTTGTAAACAACTTCTATATCCAGTGAAGAAAAATAAAAGATAATGTATTAAAAATTACCTTTTGTTTTTTTATCTATCCTGATTATTACAAGCTTTATTGAAGTTATAGCAGTATTATTGGAGTGACGAGTGAGTAATGACCTCATTACAAGAGAGAGACGGAGTAGAGCTAAGCATGGCTCCACAGGTGTCTGAAAATTTGCCCTTTGCTTGTGCTACAGCAAAACTTTATAGCAAAAGTTGAAACTAGAGTGTAATTAAAATACATACCTGGATATCTGATGATTTTTATCATACTGTGATTTCATTTAAATTCTGATCCAATCTCAGAAAGTTAGTAAGTGCTTTTTTTTTTTTAGCATTGTTATCAATAATTCTAGCAAGCTCTTCTGAGAAAAAGCTCTTTTCCAAGTTATGCTTCCCCAAATTACGGTACATTTATCTATAATGGATTACTGGTTAACCTCTACTTCATTTTTTTCCCCTGTACATGAGTTTGAATTTGCACCTGCTTTTCCTGAGTGACATCCAACAAAAAGCTAGATAGATTTATGCATATTTTAGTATATTGCAGTGAAAGTAATAAATTTTGTTTAAGCTTGGCAGTTGAGAAAACACAGAAGGGAAATAATTGTCAGTTAAGGCAGTGGAAATTTTTTTGCTTTTTATTCAGACAAAAAATATTGAAAGTATTTTGAGTCAAAAAAAAAATGCTTTGTTTCACTTGAATTACTTTTATTTCCAAGGCATTTTACTTTTCGGCATTTGAAAAAATATATTTGAAATACATTTCAAAGCTAAAAGTCACTTCAAATGGGAAACCAGAAATCTTTCAACTTCTAGGGTGTCTCCCATTTCTTTTCTATTAATGAACAATTTGTTGGAATTGATTAGCAGTCATAAAATCCCCTGTCTCTCTGGACCCATGTTTTCCACAGAAAAAAGAAAATGCCATGAGCTAGTAATTTATCTACCCAGAGGAAAATAAAGAAAATAAAGAAAACTAAAACTCAAAACAAAGTGGAAATCATATAAGCAGCTCTTGTGTACTTCCTTGCCCTTAATTTCACATTTTTCTTCCCCTGCTGACAGACCCCTCTCACTAATTGTATAGAGAGGGAAGGAAGTGGTGTATGTTCCTTTCCAAATTGGCCATCAACTGGTTGGTCATATATTAGCTACTTGGTTAGATTAGGCAGAGAACTGGTAATTATATATAGAGATATATTTTTTTTTTAATATGTATTTCAGCTCCTGATTTTTTGACATGTCTCTGTGTTCTGCCATATTTTTTTACATCTTTTCAGACATGGCAGTATGAAATATCACAGCGTGACTGTTGGTAGCAAGTAATAACTTGAAAAGTTGTACAGCTGGGTGAAAGACTTCCACATTTGCTTTTGAAGATTGTTTCATAGCAAAAGTAAAGTTAGCATGACACAAAAATACCAATCCAGTAATCTTATTACACAATGATTTTGAGCAAAGTGATATTGCTGAATAATCCTCTAAAAAATTGTACAATACGTACAATATCAAATCAGAATAAATGGAAAATCTGTTTATTTTTATGTTTAGCCACAGTGACCCATTTGTCTGTTTAGCTTATCTCAGCAGAATCTAATCCAAAATCAGTTTTGTGTTTGTAAAGTAGTAAGTTTCAGAATTACACAGATGATCCAAATAGTTACTGTCACTTTCATTGACACATTTAAATAAACATTGACATCATTCAATGCAGAAATAGGTCCATTTATTATTTGGTTTCCCAAATTGTATCCTGCACTTCATATTTTTCATATTATTAAAAGATGTTAGATTCATAAGCTAAATAAACAGGTTTTAAGAGATGGTTGCTAATGGGTTACAAATCTAGGTGAGGTTTTTTTTCCCTATAAGCTCGGAGAAAATCTTAGTAAAGTAAAAGCCGTGTCATATGCAACCGGAACCACTACAGATTAGCAATGCATGTCCAATTCTCTCATTTACAGCATCTGGCTTTGAGATCCCAGCTGTGTCTTTGCTGCAGCCTGGAGCTGCAGTGGCAGCTCACAGGGACATCCTGATCCACTGGAGGGAGGACTCTGGGCACCAGCAGGGGCTCTGTCTCTGGCTATGCTGGTTCCTTGCATGGCACTGGTGGGACTGCAGCAACATCAGCATGGGTAGCTTGCTAGCTGCTGTTAAAATAAGCTTGGTCAGGTCTCTGGAGGCCAACTGCATCTTCTGATTGCTGCACTTATGTAACCAGCTAGACTTACCTCCTTCCTGGCATAATGGTGGAAAGACAACCCAACCATCTTCGTATCACATCTGGCTGCCTTTGAGCCACAAGTGGATTCGGATCAAAGCTACCCAATGTACCCTCTTCAAAGCAAGAGCGTTCAGAATCAAAGTCTGTCTTCTAGTCAGTAGGCACTTGCTTTTCTGGCACATTGTTTGTATGAAAGCTGCATCACATCCTGTTTCTTCTATACTGCAGTATTGCTGCTATGCATGTTTTTAAGACAAATTTCTGAAGTTCCACATTTCAGTACTTAATGGTTAACATTTAAATACTTCCTAATTAGGTATGTCACAGTATACAATGTAGTTATAGAATGCATGTGATTTCAACCCTGAACACACCTACATGTGAGTTATACTTGCACAAGCTCTTTGTGAGCAGATAAACACATGCATGATAAATAGATCACTCTTCGTACAAAGGCATATGAATTTCCTGAGTCAAGACGATGCTTCTTATGCACCTACGCAGATTTCATAGAATAAAGCTCTGCTGGAATTTGCCTGAAGATAACAGGGGGCAAATTAAATTTTCAAGTGGAATTCAGAACAATAGTAATATTTCCTGAAAGGCTACTAATTCTGGTGAAGCCATATCAAAGGCCACATTCTTTGCAGGTCGCTATGGAAGGCTAGCTCATGTTATAAAATGATAGCACCCTTTTGTGGTCTGAGCTCTCTGTTACACCTGCTGTGTCCACTTTTCTTCCCCTTATTTTCAGTTCTGCTTGATCTAGCATGGACTGGTGCTGAATGAATAGAAAGCAGCAATATAAAGAAATGTGCCCCATATCTCAGGGACTTTTTTTTCCTTTTTGACTGTGTCTAAGATGCAATTAATTTCTCATAAGACATAAAATAACAACAGTCAAAGCCAAAATTACTAGCTGGTATTATTCCATGTGTTAAATTACCAGAACACTGAATCTAAATATGGGAAACACCCTATAAAATAACTCATTATGAACAATACTGGTTTTCTCTTCTTGTTATTTTGGGTTTGCACATCCCTTTGATAAATTTAGTTGGGAGGGACAATGCACCACTCTAGTGCTGAGGGCTACAAGAAAAACGCCCATTCCAATCATAAAATATTTTCAGATGAACCAGTAGGGAGTAGGCTCTAAAGCTATATTATGTTTATTTGGGTTTCTCTGAAGATGCCAATACATGTCAATCTCACTTTTAGATAAGCTTGTTCAGACCCTGAAGGGAGTGTATCCTGTTGCTGTGAGAAGCTCAGCCTGCTTTTGCAAAATCTGCTCATAGCCTGTAAATACCCAGAGGGTGAATTGAAGCTAATCTCCCTCTTCTGTGGCTAAACTGGTGTCAGAAGAGGGTTTTTTTACAGCAATACACCTCCTCATTTTTAATAACTTTCTTCAGTATTTTTCCACATAAGCTTCCTCATCTTCACTAAACCAAAAGCTTGTTGCTTTTTAACTCCAATGAGACTTGTCTGGTCTCTCAAGTCCTACTTCACCTGTCTAAAAGAATGCCATGCCTCTCACTGATGTATCTTCATGCCTTATAATCTGCAGTGACTGTATTCCTACAGCTACAGAAGGGAAGAAGAGATAATTGAGGAGGAACACAGTTTGGATATGAGTCCTCTTATATTAGAAAAAAATCAAAGGAACAAGAAAAGAAGAAACTACTGTTTTCAGGGCACCTGTTATATAGTCTTGAATACCAAAGGTAGAAAATCAAGCAGAAAGACATAGGAAAAAATAAAATAGAAAGTGCCTGGGGCAAATAGGGATGTCTGTGAAGAGGCAGTGCTGAAAGATACAGAAAATTACATCTGGGCTCAGAAAAAAGAGAAAAGTGTCAGATTTTCTTTGTACAGCTCTGTGCTTTCTCCTCTCTGCTGCTCAGTTCTGAGAACAGCATTGTCAGGAAAATGCTGACAGCCTACAGAAAAATAGTGCATGTGGTTCTGGGAAGAACCAATAGACAATACAGGTTTCCTGCAGATGAGTCGTGTGCCTCTTCTTCTCATCACCCATCCACTGCAATTATCTCAGATTTTCCTTCATTTTGCCTGTGATGGTCTACCCCCTTGGTGTCTTTGGAGCATCTCCAGTTCCCTACCTCACATCTGCCAGACTCTTTTGCAGGCTAACAGGAAAACAACATGTCTGTTCTCATACTGAAGACTTTCCCACAGTGGGCAGGGTAGCCACATCTCTCTCTATTCAGACCCTGGTTTCTTCCAAACAGTTCAGATTAACCTCTCTAAATACTGAATTTGGCCAATGGGCTCCAGTGTTTCCTAAGGAAAACTACGAGATAAACAGTCAAATCCTGCAATTATGTAACTTTCATTTGAATAGGAAACCAGGCTGAAAAATAGGAGTCTCAAAGGATTGATTTATGAGGAAAGATGATCACTGTGGTATTTGTTATTATGAGGTAGATCTTTCTCCCTGTCTCCCTGTGGTTTTGACCAAAAATTCCATTCTGGACCCAAGAAAATTTTCCCAACAAAATTTTGTTAAAACTTGCATGTTCCCATGAAACATGTCAGTTTCCAGGATTGGCATCTTTCCAATGAAAAAATATTTTCTTGAAACACTTAACCACCTCTAGTGACCACATGAGCTATAATAATTTGTATTTACAGACTGGGCAGATTGGAAGAGCAGAAAATGTTAAACCAAACAGCATCCACCCAAAGCTAGAATTACTAGGAGGGATTCTCCTAGTCACAGGAGATTTCTTATGTCACAAGATACTGCTTTCTATCAGCTGGGAGTAAGAAAGCTTTCATCCAGTAACAGAACTTTATAGTTTCAGATTCCTATCCAGTAAATGAACTTATTTTGTATTACTTTGGGATAGAAAGTCCTGAAAAATCCACATTTACTTTGTGGAAAGTCTTATGGTGATGGGATTTTCCTACCACTTCTCTTGGAGCAAATCTCTTTAAATTGTGAGATACCAGTTTTCTTCATAGCACCTCCTTGCCCATAAGAACCCTGTCTTTCAGCTTCAGCAATGGCATCAGAATGGGAAATTCAGTCACTCTGACCAGTGACTCCACTGCCAGGAATGTTCACCGGGGAGGTGAGGTCAGCTTTTGCTTGTACAAGGTGATGGGCTATAATTTAACAAAGGAAATCCTTTCCATTTGTTTGCTGTTTGATTGTTTGTTTGTTCTAGATAAAATGGTTAAGAGTTTAGCTAAAACCCTGTGCTTAGCTTGTCCAGATTATTTGCTTTACTAGAAGGTTGCAGTTCAACCCCCTCAAAGGAATAATTAGAGAGCTTTGCTTTTTATTGTTGCATTTAAGTGTTCCTGGAGCAGTGGCTGGTCTGCTGGAGGAGAGGGAGAAGATTATATATGTTTTGCTCCTTTTTAATCTGTCGTCCACTGTCACTACTATTCCAGTAGTGGGCCTCCTGACTTTGTTCACTGTTTTCAAATTAACTGAAAAAAGTACTGCTTTTGAAAGGAGAAAGCATAAAGAATTACAAGCACTCTGATCAGCTTTGCTGCATCCCTTAATGTGCTACTACTCACTAGTAGTCCTAAACGAATAGCTGGGAAAGACTAGCCATTTTGGAGTACTAGTGCATTGTGCACTGCCTATGCTGAAAGAACCTGGAGGGTTTTCTTTCCTTTGTCTCTTTCCATTTTGCTGTTTTGCAAGTGGAGCCTCTGCTGACATCCACTGGTAGCCACAATGCAGCTGCAGTCCTGTAAACTGCTTGTAACCCACCCGTGCTAATCCCATCTCCTGTGCCAAGTCATTGATTTAGGACTGTGCTAGATGTTAGCTCAAATGTAAGGTCAAAATAATGTAATCCTTCCAGTTTCTTCCTCCTTCCCAGAGGAATAGTCCCCCTTCCCCTTCCATGGTGGTAAATAAATTCAAGAGATGAAAACCTGGTAGAAATTTTTTTGGCTGTGCTCACCAATTAACAATACAGAAAATCAAACCACTGTTTCCTAGGTGTAATGGGAATTTATAGGGAATGAAAGCTACCAGGAACATGAGCTTGTATGTTACTCATTATATTTTTTTTTTGTTTAAACTGCAGTAAATTAAGACTTAATGATCAAGAGCTCAGGAATGAGGATTAGAGACCAGATGGGAAGAGCTGAGGACTCTTTGCTATGCACACTGTGCCACTGACTTTTTCTAGTCATCAATCCCTGAGCCTGTCATGACCATAAGTACTACAAGTACTGCAGGCCAAGATGAGCATGAAGATAATTAAGAGTACGCCAACCAGCATTGGCTTCTTCTGGCTCAGTCTCACTCTCTCCAGATTGTGTGGGCATGACTGCAATATAATAAAATTCCTGGAGGTGTGGGACTTTGGCTTGGTCCCTGTGAATTTGTATGGCTTTGCACAAAGGAAATGGAGAAAAAACTGTGCTGTGGATGTTGTGAGACTTCGTGGGTAAATCAGGATCCAGAACAGGGTGCTCATGAAAACTTGGACAAGTACATTATTTTCTATATACTTTCAGCCAGTTCTTTGCACACAGACTTAGGTATCTCTTACTTAAGTTGATTGGTAGTTATATTAAGTAATGAAATATCAATTTGTATACTTACTTCTGATCTCCCCTCGTGTCTTGTGTGACTTTTTATGGTCACCTTAGTTACATGCTATTGTTTCTCATTCCTTATTTGATAAATGTAATTAATTAGGAGGACTGGTAAAGAACAGAAGGGCACAGATCAAGCCATTCACATTTTACTTTTAAAAGAGGAGTAGCAGCCATTTTAAGAATTAGAAAAGTTTTGCAGAAATCAAGGCCTTTCATTTTTTTTGGATCACAACATCAGTGACAACCAGCATCACTGTAACTGCAGCACAGGACTGAATATGCCCATGGAGGCTCAGCAAAACATTTTGCTGATCCCAAATTTAGATGTCTACCTTACTGTACCACCAGACCCAAGGGTTTGCAGCACCAAATGTCAGCATGCTTGTCCTTCACACTGCATTCATAGTCCTAGAATGGGGTTGACTTAATTTTTTTCCAGAGAAAAGCACCAGCTTTCTGGTCACTGGCAGTGTTGCTTCTAAGCCACAGTATTTCTAGAACCACATAAAATTCTCACTGGTGGTAGCTGAGAAACAGCTGAGTCACTGAAAGCAGCAGCAGATTTGATGAGCACATGTAAATCTGAGGTCCTGTGTACCTTCACATAATAACATTGAAGTCAAGCAGTCAGGTTAATGTATGCTGTGTTTGCTTTCTGCTTTCTGCTTTTGAGGATCCTTAAAAGGTGCGCAGGAGAAGCAGAGTTGTTGCTGCTCTGGTGATACCTGGCACCAACCTACCTATGCCTCCTGATGGAGAGATGTTTGTGAGAAAGCGTTCGTTATAAGCACCATTCCCAAGCTCCCTGGTCTTTGCCTGGCATCCCAGACATCTTCCAGCCTGCTTATAAGGGGGCCACTGCAGCCTCCAATCCTTCAATGTCAGGATTGTGCCTGTTCTGCTAAGGAGCCTCAAGTGAGTCGTGCAGCAAAGGGACAGTAGTTCTTGTCCACTGAGGTGTGGAAAAGCCTTCTGTTCCTCAATTTATGCAGATATTTAAGATTTATGTAATTTTAAAACCACAAGTGATTAATCTGCAAGAAACTGAACTAAACAGACAGGTGGTGAGCTTCCTAGGGACGTAAAAGGAGTTGTCCAAGCAGGCTGTTAGTGGAACCTAACCTTATTTGGCCAGGTCTTTGAGCTCCTCTGTTTCCCCAAGCTATTTGATGCTATTTTCCACTGCACATGTGCATCTGTTCATGTAATTTAGAAATTAATAGTTTAAAAACACTCCAGAAAATTACTTCGTATGTTTCAGCTACTTTTAAAATAAAACCTATAAATTCTCTGTGAATGAAACTTGGGGGGGGAAATGGAGCATACTTACTTCATTACCCAGGCTTTGGTGTGCTGACTGGGCCATCCACAACATCTTTATTAAGGCATCCACCACCTAACATCATAAGGATAAGCGTTAGCATTTTCTCCTGGACCCCAAGCAGTATTTAAATTGGAAGTTGGAATGTCAAAACTGAGAGATCTGAGTGCCTTTTCCTTATGGAAAGTTCAATGTTTGGGAGTTCTTAATCAAGATTGTCAGACGTTTCCTGCTCATTTTCAGCCACCAACGGCAGGCATAGGTGACTCCCTCCTTGCTGTCGAGAGGCGGACAGAGCAGTACTGTGTGATCTGTTGCCCACTGAGCCACCTGCAAGTCGTTTCGCTCCAGCTGTGGTAGACCTCATGCAGAAACACAGCCTCGAAAGGGCTGGCTCCTGGCCAGCAATACTGTTAGGGGTTTTTAGCTTAATTCTTTCACTGACCTCCTCCTGAGGGGTATAATTCATTAAGTACAGTATCATAAAGGCCATGGCGATTAGAAACAGAAAACACTGCCACCGGTGTAGCCCATAAAGGAGGGAATGACAATAAAGTGTATGCATATATAGATATAAAGTTCATGTTAGTTTATTCTGTATTAGGAACTAAGAGGAAATGTCTCCAGCTTTGCTTGCTTGGGACCTCTAGGTATAAGTTTAAATGGATAATATTTAGTTTGTGCTACTGTAAATCCCAGTGTGGGGCACAGCAGGCAGTCCAAAGTGATCATGCTCCTAAGCAAGGATGTGTGGCAAGGACAAGGGTCACAAGTCAGAGCATGCCATGGAGTCCTCTGCTGTGAACAGAAATGCAAGAACTCACATCACCTCACAGCATCATTACGTAAAGGGGAAAATAAAAAAGAGAGGGTGGGATAGGCAGGGTAAAGCATGCTTAAAGTCCATTTTTTACATTTTCACACGATGATCCAGAAAAAGTTATGTTTAAGAACAAGTATCATTCTGTGATGCTGTACATGATGTTTCGAGTAACTCAGAGTTATGACTTCCAGGCAAAGACTCTTGCTGATGGAGATAGTTTTGAGGCATTCCGAAGGTGTAAGACAACTAATCTCATTGTAAGTAGGATTATCATTAAGCTGTCGTCAGGTTGTACCCATATTTGGGTTTGGATTTCAGCAAAAAAAAAGAAATGTTCTTCCTCAGAGTCTGATGACTTGTGTAATGATTGCTAGCAATAGCAGATTTAGAGGGCTTCCATGCAAAAGTTGAAGGAATTTGAAGTTTTAGTTAACATGCTCATTGTTGCTCTTCCTTGTTTGATGGTTAAAAAAATAAAAGGAAGACCAGAATTCCTGATGAGGGTCATACCATTGTGTGACCATTATATGTTTTATCACAACCATCTTCCTTTCTCTTCTTCAGTCTTTGGAGCTTCTTCACGCCTGTGAGTGCAATCCAGATTTCATGTCTGATGCAATGCATAGAAGCTCATAAATACTTTAGTAAGGTTTTCTTTGCAGAAACCTCACAATTTCAGGTATAAGTAATAGTAGAAGACTACAAGAAATGGAAATAACTAAAGAGTTATCAGAAGTCTGCAATAGGAGCTATAATGTGTGATTATTTCTATCTAAATCATCTTGTTTCGGTTCTTTTGATTATTTTGATTGTTTTTATTCTGAGTTAGGGTTTTAATGTGTCTTTTAAAATTTATGGGAGATATAACTCTTAGGGAGAATGACCACCTTAGGTTTGTTATAACAAATACTGCAGTAAACACTGCAACATCAATTTACCTTTCTCTTGTTTCCATGCACTGTCATTCTTTATATAAATGATACAGGTTGCCTCCATTTAGAACCTGGAGAGTACTTGAAGATCAGACCATTTTTTAACTGTAATGATGATTTTTTTTTTTTTTTATTTTTAATGTACAACATGAAACATTCAAAATTTAATACACATCCAGCCTTTCTGGTTATGGTTTCCTAACTAAGTAGCCATACACACATTCATCTGAAAAGTGTTTCAGACACAGGACTTGCTTGCTTTATTGGCAGCAGTGTAGAATTACACAGGTATCAATCACCTATAGGACTTGAATCATGCAATCTCTCCTCATTATTGAAGCACAGCACAGTACAGCACACTGAGGGCTAGATCATGCCTTGTACGTCATTAAGAATGAGTGTTGAGGGGTAACACTGTAACCGCAAACTCCTAGGGCTTTCCCAGTCACTGCACACTGTCTTCAGTGATCTGTCATCCTTGAAGAAAAGGTAGTGTGCCTTCTTTCCTAAGTTGTTCCCTTTGGAGGTTTAGATGAGTACAGGAATATGGGCCTGCTTTCTGCCTGATCAAGTCAACTAGCTCCTATTCATGGGTAAAGGAAGGACATGAGAAAAGAGTCAGTCAATTCCGAATGGCGTTCTGGTCAAGCCATGCCATTTGGTAATAAATTGTCTTTACTTAATTTCTTGCTGTTGGATACTCAGGACCAGATCCAGAAAGGGAAGAAGTCATTACAGTGCCCAATGTTGCAATATTTCAAAATTACACATAGGAGTGGTATTCAAAATAACGGGGTGTGTGCCAAAGTTGCTGAAATATTTAAAGACGAGTGGTAGGCAGCTCAGAATGAGATTCACAAAGGCATCTTTTTAAGTGGGAAAATAGAAAACACTGAAAAAAAGATCCTTCCTGAGATTTCTCTTGGCAGTTTCAGGACTGCAGTTAGGTGATGCTGTGAAATGGATTCCATGCCTGAAATCCGTGCTGGTTTTCTGTCCCAGGTCTGGAAGACAACTGCTGCCAGATGTCTTAGACCTAATTATAGACTATATTGTCTTTGTCAGTGGCATTCTATATTACTTATCTAAAGCCCTTAAGTTGGGATAGTGATCAGCGCAGGGTTCTCTGATGAAGGATTAGACAATTCCAGGGAACAATCCAGCAAGCTTCCCATCTGCACTGCCCTCTAAGGGCTATGTATACTGGTAAATTAAATAATATCAAGGTTCCTTCTTTGGCCTTTAGGCCAGCTGGTACTCTTTCATAATATACAATTAAATATTATTTAATTCTCTTATTCTCCAAAACAAGATGGCTGTGTTGAAACTGCCCATGGCAGAAGGCCCTTGGCCTGTGATAGTTCTCAAGTTGTCTGGGAGAGCACAAGTTGATCTGGATTAGCATACTCCACAGACTAGCAACTTAATAACTTGCATAGTCAAGCTGTAGTGCATGTGTTCATGCCCTGGCTCCGTGAACAGAAGTAGCCTAAGAGGCACTTTTTTCCATTGGCTGTAGAAAGGATGCCAAGGAGAACTGGCCCTTATTTAGAACCTCATTCAGGTGCACGAAGTCAATGGGATGTATATGGGTCCAAGATGTTTTCAGAAGTAGCTGTTGGGCTGGGTGCTCTACATTATTCAAATGATAATGATCACCACTTTGATCACCATATAAACAAATTATCATGTCTGCACATTGATGTGACTCCATGTCTGGACCAATTTAAGCTTTTCTATCACCAATTTAAACACATCTGGAAGTTTTTATTAGTATGCAGGCCATGTTATAATGAAAAGACTGATAACGCTTTCATGCAGGAGACACATCTCTGACATCTTTATGCTGAGTTTTGTTATCCATTTCACTCTTGTTATTTGTGATAGATGAAAGACTGGAAAGCAAAGCAAAGCAAAGTATTTGAAAAACAGTGATCTCTTATTCTTCTCTTTAGGTAATTTCTCTCTTCTCATATGATGCACACATTTAGTAGCTGTGTTTTGGGAGGCTTTTTGCTGAGTGAATGTTAATATTGCTTAAAGTTGATCCTTAAAAAAGCAGATCGATAGTAGAAAGTTTCACAAACGTTATAATATCTGTGATGAAAGGGCATCTTAAAGCCAGACGCAATGTGGTATGACATTTCTAGTTTTAATGTGTTGGTTAATTGTATTTGGGGTTTAATTGTTCTGGGTATTGCACTATTTCCTCCCACAAATATAAAAGCAAATGCAAATGCAGGATCAGAAACCTGGTCATCAGTTTATATGAGGAAGATCTACAGGAACTCAATTGCAGAGCACACAAGAAAGAAAAAATTCTCACTTTCTTCCACTGTTCTGTTGTCATCTGGACGTGGGGTGTCCCTGCCCATGGCAGGGGGGTTGGAACTAGATGATCTTAAGGTCCTTTCCAACCCTAACTATTCTATGATTCTATGATTATAGGCACTGCAACATGTCTGGGGTCAAAGTAAGATTGTATGTGGATGCCTTGAAATTAACCATGTTTGCCATTGCTTTTGCTAGAATTTTCAGTCAGAATTCAAGGTGTTCTGCCCTTAGCTGGGTTGAATCACTGCCCAGAGATGCCTTTAACTTCTCATAGAAGGAGTTCAGGGTGTAGGTGACTCAGTAAAGCACTTAACTTTAAGTGACATAATTTAGGCTTATGGGTACACCACATTCTTGGATCAGTCTGATATTTTGCCCAGTTTCTTGGTTGAATGGCTACATGAGCAAGAGCAGCTTCCTTCCTTATTGCTCGGGGAACAACAGCCCTTTGAGGAAGCCTATTAGTTTCATCCCAGGAAAGCAGAAAGGGTTAACCCTTCAATGTTCACTAGGATGACTTGAGAAGTCATTTCCTATGGTAAAAATGCAAAGCATATGCTGCTTGTTAGTACATATGGGCAGTGAATTAGCAAGGCATTTTTAACGTCTTCCAGTGCTGTATGGTGCAGTGACAATGTGTACCCTTGAGCCAATCTGAAGGATGCTTGTCCACAATTTCATTACTATATGTGTCTGAGTTAGTATCTTCATTAAAATGATAAGTTTTTCTAAAAGCTGCTAGTGACAAGTGACCTTATAATGTAACATGGTCCCACTTAGTCTGCAGGAAAGTATTAAATGTCAGGACTTATAATTGTAAGGATTTGATATTTATGAAGGTAAGTTCAAGTGTGAGTAATATAACATAATATTACATTTAAACTAAGATCTGTGTTCATAGGAACCTTTTAAAAACACCCAGCTGCCACTGCTGAAACAGTGCAATGATAGATGATGATTTTTTTAGACTTAACACATATTGTGAATTTGCAACTCATGTAGGGTTTGTATTAAAAGCTGACACGATATTTTAATTTAAACAGAAGTTAGATTATTAAAGTTGGTGACCAGCCAGAAGTAGAACAAAGTTAAAAAATGTCCATTTACTTGACTTTTGCTCTCCTTTGTTTTTATTGATAAAGTACTTTAAAAAATTCACCTGAATTTTTAGTCATAATTACTATTTCTTATTCAAAAATGGGCACACTTTATCAACATTCTGCTTGACATTGCAAAGTAGAGTATAATAAAGCTTTTTCAATGGTAAAGGGGAAAGAAACCCCATTCCACAGATTGTATAACTCTTTAACATTAAATTTATTCAGGTCAATTCACTATTCAAAATTATGGAAATGAAAGACCTGAAGTAACATTTCTATTGTGTGTTTCTTGGAAAGACAATTTCTTGGGGAGATTCTGCTCCATTGGAACCTGATAGCCATGTGCTCACAAGTTATAGAGGTACAGATCAAGTACATTTCATACGAAGTTAGTCTTGATGGATACAGAATGTCTGTAGTTATCATCAGCTATAAAACCTCACTGGATGCCCAAAACCTTTCAGCACCTATCAAAATTATGATCTGTGTTTGTATCATCTTCCCTCTTTCCATCATAATCAGAGCATCTCATATCTAATGAGTAAAACATGGAGAGTGTTCATGGAAGACATAATGAACACAGTTTGATACTTTTAATGTTTCCCACAGTTTATTTTAGCTTTGTGCTGGGATTTTGTAGAAGGAACATGCCTAATTATTAATTAATTGTTTGGTCTAATACTTTAGGTGACCATTGCACCCGTTTGGACCACTGAGCTATGCAGAACAGAGGGCTGTACCACCAAGGACCCTGCCTCACAGCAAATGCCATAAAAGAAACAAGAAAGTAGGATCTCCAGTGATTCATGACACAAATACATTACAAGGATGGAAGTTCTTGTAGTTACAGAGAAGTTATAAAAATGAAGAAAAGTTTGGAGCTGGGCCCTTTATGACTGTAGATTTATTGGTAGAACTGCAGTATGTTATTTGAGGAGGATCAAGTGATATGATTCGGACTTTTTAAATTCCACAAGCCTCCTGTCAAAGAATGTAGATACCTCGAATGGCATTCATACAGCCAAATGTAAGTAGCAGACAAGTATGTAAATGTAAGTAATGCAGACAAGTATGAGCAAATTATCAAAATTCCTCATAATTCCTCATATTCCTCTGTCAGTGCAGCAGAACAGAGACTTCCAGGATGTAATTACCAAAACAGATCTCTAAGTGAATCACTCTCTGAAAGAACCTGTTTCTTAGAATCATAGAATCATAGAATAGTTAAGGTTGGAAAGGATCTTAAGATCATCTAGTTCCAACCCCCCTGCCATGGGCAGGGACACCTCACACTAAACCATGCCACCCAAGGCTTCGTCCAACCTGGCCTTGAACACCGCCAGGGATGGAGCATTCACAACCTCCTTGGGCAACCCATTCCAGTGTCTCACCACCCTCACAGTAAAGAATTTCTTCCTTAGATCCAATCTAAACTTCCCCTGTTTAAGTTTTAAACCATTACCCCTTGTCCTGTCACTACAGTCCCTGATGAATAGTCCATCCCCAGCACCCTTGTAGGCCCCCTTCAGATACTGGCAGGCTGCTATGAGGTCTCCACACAGCCTTCTCTTCTCCAGGCTCAACAGCCCCAACTTTCTCAGCCTATCTTCATACGGGAGGTGCTCCAGCCCCCGATCATCCTCGTGGCCCTCCTCTGGACTTGTTCCAACAGTTCCATGTCCTTTTTATGTTGAGAACACCAGAACTGCACACAATACTCCAAGTGAGGTCTCACGACAGCAGAGTAGAGGGGCAGGATCACCTCCTTTGACCTGCTGGTCACACTCCTTTTGATGCAGCCCAGGATACAGTTGGCCTTCTGGGCTGAGAGTGCACACTGAAGCCGGCTCATGTACATTTTCTCATCGACCAAAACCCCCAAGTCCTTCTCTGCAGGGCTGCTCTGAATCTCTTGTTTGCCCAACCTGTAGCTGTGCCTGGGATTGCTCCAACCCAGGTGTAGGACCTTGCACTTGGCATGGTTAAACTTCATAAGGTTGGCATCAGCCCACCTCACAAGTGTGTCGAGGTCCCTCTGGATGGCATTCCTTCCCTCCAGCGTATCAACCGAACCACACAGCTTGGTGTCATCGGCAAACTTGCTGAGGGTGCACTCAATCCCACTGTCCATGTCACCGACAAAGATGTTGAACAAGACCGGTCCCAACACCGATCCCTGAGGATCACCACTCCTTACTGGTTTCCAGCCAGACATCGAGCCATTGACCACAACTCTTTGTGTGCGGCCATCCAGCCAGTTCTTTATCCACTGAGTGGTCCACCCATCAAATTGATGTCTTTCCAATTCAGAGACAAGGATGTCGTGTGGGACAGTGTCGAATGCTTTGCACAAGTCCAGGTAGATGACGTCAACTGCTCTGCCCCTGTCCATCAGTTTTGTAGCCCCATCATAGAAGGCCACCAAATTGGTCAGGAAGGATTTCCCCTTAGTGAAGCCATGCTGGCTGTCACCAAGCACCTTGTTGTTTTTCATGTGCCTTAGCATGCCTTCCAGGAGAATCTGCTCCAAGCTTTTGCCAGGCACAGAGGTGAGACTGACTGGTCTGTAATTCCCTGGGTCATCCATTTTCCGCTTCTTGAAAATGGGGGTTATATTTCCCTTTTTCCAGTCGTTGGGAAGTTCACCTGACTGCCATGATTTTTCAAATATGATGGACAGTGGCTTAGCAGCTTCGTCTGCCAGTTCTTTCAGCACCCGCGGATGGATGTCGTCAGGTCCCGTGGACTTGTGTACGTTTAGGTTTTTAAGATGGTCTCGAACCAGATCCTCTCCTACAGTGGGCCTAGGGTCTTCATTCTTACAGTCCCTGCATCTACCTTCCAAGACTTGGCTGGTGCGATCAGAGCCTTTAGAAGTCATTAAGTACCTCAGCCTTCTCCAAATCCAGAGTAGTCAGCTCTATTGATATCTTCTGGAGGGGGCCTACATTGTCCCTAGTCTGTCTTTTATTCGCTACATACCTATAGAATCCCTTCTTATCCTTAACATCCTAGTTAACCTTAACATCCCTTGCCAAGTTTAATTCTAACTGGGCCTTAGCTTCCCTAACCTGGTCTGTATCTTCCCGGACAGCATCCCTGTATTCTTCCCAGGCTGCCTGTCCCTGCTTCCACCTTCTAGAAGCCTCTTTTTTCCTTTGAATTTTCCTCAGCAGCTCCTTATCCATCCAAGGAGGTCTCCTGGCCCTCCTGCTGCACTTCCTTCTAGTTGGGACGCAACACTCCTGAGTGTGTAGCAGGTGATCCTTGAATAACAACCAACAGTCTTGAGCCCCCCTGCCCTTTAGGGCTGTATCCCATGGAACCTTACAAAGCAGGCTCCTGAAGAGGCCAAAGTCTGCTCTCTTGAAGTCCAGGGCAGTGAGCTCCTGCACGCTCTTCTCACTGTCCTGAGGATCTGGAATTCGACCATCTCGTGGTTACTGCAACCAAGGCTGCCCTGGAGCATCACATTTCCAACGAGCCCTTCCCTGTTGGTGAGCATGAGGTCAAGCATGGCACCTCTCCTTGTCAGCTCCTCTATTACTTGCAGAAGGAAGTTGTCTTCCACACAATCAAAGAACCTCCTGGATTGCTTGTGCCGGGCTGTACCATCGCTCCAACAGATGTCAGGGTGGTTGAAGTCCCCCATGACAACAAGGGCCTGCGAACATGAGGCCGTTCCTATCTGTCTGTAGAGCACTTCGTCCACATATTCGTCTTGATCAGGCGGTCTGTAACAGATCCCCACAATAATGTCCCCCATCGCTGTTCTCCCTTTAACCTTGACCCACAAACTCTCTGTTGACTGCTCACCCATCCCCAGACACAGTTCCATACTCTCCAGCCTATCGCTAACATAAATAGCAACTCCCGCTCCCCGCCTGCTGGGCCTGTCTTTTCTAAAGAGCCTGTAACCTTCCATTCCAACACTCCAGTCGTAGGAGCCATCCCACCATGTTTCTGTGATGCCTACTATATCATACTCCCGTAGTTGTGCACACATCTCTAATTCCTCGTTTGTTCCCCATGCCCTTGTACGGGCATTTGTATAGAGGCATCTGAGCCGAGCTCCAAATGAAGCCAACTCATTGGCTGGAGCAGCTGGAATATCTCTACATCACTCCGAGCATTTATTATAGTTGCTGGCAACTGACTGGGTGTGATGGGGTGGATCTTCTTTACCGGTGCACCAGCTGGTTGTTTCTGGTGCCAGTGCGCTTCCTCCTTAGCCCCCTGCAGGACAGCAAAGCAGTTTTGGGTGGGGACAACAGCTTTAGGATGAAGCCACCTGCTTTTAATTGTCCTCTTCCTCCTTTTTCTGTTGTTTTTTGTTGTTACTATTTCCCAGCTGCCTGGATTAACGACCTCCTCCTCTCCTCCATGAGCTGCAGGAGACGCTTGAGGCCCCTGCACAGTTTGGGCGTGGAGCAAGCAGTCCTGCTTCCTCTCAGCTTCCCTGATATCTTGCAGTCTATTAACAGCATCCCGCAGCTCAGCCTCTGCTGCAGGAGGACCTCCACCAGGGAGCACCGAGCGCAGCCCTGCCCATTGTGCACCGCTCCCTCATGAGACCAGTGCAGGCACTCTCTACGCTCTGAGCATTGCACTGCAGCCTCCATTCACATCGGCTCTGTCTGGGTGCCTATGCTGGCCACTGCCGGGGCAGCCAGAGCACAGCTCTCAGACTGGGCCCTGGTCATACAACGAGGACTCCTGCTCACCTGCCTGTGCGAACTGCCACACAAAGTGCCTCAACCCACCCTGGTCACCACACTCCTGGTCGCTCGTGCTCCCAGGGGCAGGTTTTTACCCAGTCAGAGCTGGTGCCGCTCCTCCTGGCTCCGCCGCCTGTGACTCAGCTGCTCGCGTCAGCTGAGCTGCCGGCTCCTGGGCAAGGCCTGTCGAGGACGTGAGGCTCCCTCGGTGGCTCTGCCTGCTCTGAGTTGAGGCTCCTGGATGCTGAGCTTCCCTCGCTCCGGTGTTGAAGGCGTCCTCTCTCGAGCTACTCACCTCAGCAATTCTTCTGCCAAGAAGACAATTTAAGATGAATATTTCAATATAATTATAATAATATATACTTTTTGTCTATACAAGACAGTGAAACTGGCAGGGTCAGAAGTAATGCAGGTGTCTTAGGTAAGTGGTTCTTCATGAATGACTGTTACACTAGCCCCATCTTGTCTAATTACAGGCATTGTACTGATGCACTGGATTTAGAAATCCAGTCGCCAGAAGCTGCCCTACAGATTTCAGTTGTCTTACTCTTTCTGTAATATGCAACAGAAACAGACAGGTGTATTCAAAGGAAGAGTTTGGGGCTTGGGTGGGTGGGTGGAATGCTGATTGCTGAAGTGTGTGTTCCTGCCTGTGAGGTGTCATGTGCTACATGCACTACAGAATGCTTACAAAACTTTCAAATCTCTCTCTCTCATAGAAGGAGGAACCTGAGTCCAGAGGTTTTATAAATCCTGAGTAAGAAACGCAAAAATCATTACACAGGATTAGAAATTTTGATATCAGAGTTGTCAAAAGACAACTCTGTGTTGTCTTTTTTATCACACTAAAGTGATAAAGGATATATGCTTCAGCCCCCACTGAATCCAAATCTTTGTTTGAAAGTTTTTCTCATATAGTCTCTTAAGTTACATGTCTCTTAGCAAAACCAAGTGTGTTCAGCCTATTTCTTCTAACTTTCCTTCAGATTTACCTCTGCTTTGGCTATAGCATCTTCCTCTCCCACACCCTGAGGTGGATCAGGTAACCATTCTTTTCTCTAGGGAAAGATGCCATAAATAAAAGACAGTGTGATGAAGAAAGAAGTAGTTTTCACATGCATCACAACAGAGGCAGGAAGAGAGGTCTTTGTCTTGAGTTTCTGGAGACTTTCCTTCAGCTTTCCTTCTACCATCACTACCCGTGAAACAAGATCATCTTCCCAGGAGACAGAAGACTTCAGCACCCCTAAGTATTCTTGCTGGGAGACATCAACAAGTGAATAGAGCAGCTCATCAGCAAAGCTTTCTCTTCCTCCCTTTTCATTAGGATTAACATGTGAGAGTTCACTGGTATTTTGGAATTAATGTTTCCTATGCTTAATTGTCTATACACTGAAGAAGAAACAGCTCACAGGAGATCAAAGGTAAGGTGAAAAATAGACACCATGTGGGAAAGGTTCCCATGAACATCCTATCTGAGAACAAGACTGAAAGGAAGGGGAATGTATCTGATTTGACTTAAGAAATCCATCTAGCACAAATGGGCTCAGTTTGCAGCAGGACCTGAGGTCTACTACACCTTCTACTAATTGGATCATTGAAAAGATAATTGTTGTAGCTGTATAGAGGAGGATGCAAGGAGAAAAGAGGAGCTTGAACAACACTGAGGAAGGTGGCTGATGAGAAAATATTGACTAAGTAGTAATAGTTGGGAAGAAATGAGGTGGGAGCTTGCACGTGGAAAGGGAAAATTTCAAGTGTGGAAGATAAGTAGGACAATACCTATGGCAGAAAAAATACAAGAGTTTCTTGGTGCCCCTGGGCAGTATAAAGAGAAATTCCCTCATTAAAAACAAACAACTTACAATAAAGAGTGATCAAGTGCATTCCACATCAGTGCAATCAGACTTCAGTTAGGCAACTACTAGTGTAATTGCACATTGGAGGAAAAGTAGACAGAGAGGGTGATAATATTGCTGACAGTTAAAAGTGTGTCCTTTCTTCATAGAAGGCCATACTAAGTAACGTTCATACTATATACTAACTTTCATAGTGCTAACCAAAAAATAGCATTGCTTGTAAAAAATAATGGATCTGCCTGTATTTCAGAGATGGGAACATCTTGGCAAATCTTTAGTATTGGAAGTGCACTTTGTCAGCTGTAAACATATGGATGAAGTGAAGTTCATGCAGATATCAGTTATGTAGGAGGTTGTGTTGGAATGAATAAGGTGTGGTAGAATGGTGGATCACAAAGTGCATCCATACTGTCATGTGTGGTTCTGAATAGGTATAGGGGAGTGTTTTGAATGCTGTTATCTCCTTGAAAAGTAATTTCACTGTGTTTCAGTGATTACAGTGATAGGAAAGAAAAATTAGCAATTTTAAGTATAATCTGAATTAGGCTGTTCATATGAGCGTCTGTGTAATGGCAGTTTAGATTGAACCAGCTATTTTACGCTAACAGACCGGCATTACGAGCACGGTTGCTTTTTGGATGTTTACTTTTGGTGTTCTATAGGGTTAAAATGGGTTATGAAAACATTGGTCAGCCGTGGCCTCCAGCTCCAGCACCACTCACTTTAACTGCAGATAAACGTAATGATGAGGTGAAGGAGTACCTCTGATGTAAAGGAAAGAAATGAAGCATTTCCTTCTGCAAGGACCATGTGTTGTCTTTCATATGAAAGTGTACACATTTTTGTTCCTTTTGATCTTTATACAGTGTTTTTTCTGTACTGTTGAACTGCACCAAATGTCTCTCTGATAGTTAGGCAAACAAACATTAACCTTTTTCCAGCTGGTGTGAAATTAAAAAAAAAAAAAGGATTTTTAAAAATCTATTTCAACTGCTTTTCTGTCAGACAATGATTGTATAATTGAAAGACATCCAGTTGATAAAAAAGAACATATTTTTTATGGCAGCACAGTAACATGAGTTCAAAGACTGTATTTGCCAAGAGTGCATAACTCTGTAATGGCCGGCATACTTTTACAAGTGTTCAGTGGTATTACTGACAGAAAGATCGCTTTGGTCCAAGACAGATGTAAAATACTTCATTTAACAAATATTTACTCCACAATTATCTGAAAATGTAGAAAGTACAACCTGACATGTTTGAATATCTAAAGAACCTGTTTATGGGGTATTCTATTATTGTTCCTACATAATAATCCAAAAAATACAGTTTCAGAGGAGGGTGGATGATTTAGGATATTGGTAATAGGATACAAAGCCTTTCACTTCTTGGTCAGCAGCTCAAGTCTGGCTTAGGCTGGTAGTAACTCAAAATGATTGCTGCAGTATGTGACTAGGGTTAATCACAGGTTGGAGCTTTCTAGCTTTCACAGTCTGCCACCATAATGGCTAAATTGGCATGTTGACCAGAGCCTATTGTCGCTTTTGCAAGCATTAGTGTCACCAAGGAGAAAACCATGAAGGTGGCTGCAAAGGTACAGGACCCCAGCAGCTATTGCATAGAACCATAAAATCGCTTGCCTTTTGCGGTCTCAAGGAACCTGTCAGGAGTTATCTCCTAACTCAGCAGTGAGTGAGACAGGAAAAACTTCTGAAGATTGAACATCACTGAATGTCAGCATGGAAATGTTAGGAAATATGCCTGTAATTAGGAACCATCATAGCAGTAGCCACACTGACAGAGAGCTGTGTGGCATAATTATTAACGGGTAATAAGAAGACTACCCAAAGCGTGAGCTGTATCTCAGTTTTTATTTGGTGTTTTGAGTTCGGGAAGCAGCAGAACACTGAGGTTCTAGTCAGGGGTGTAGATTTTAGGCTTGAAAATTAACATAGTTTTGTATTTTAGATGTAAAGAGGGTTGCATCTGTTAAGTCCTAGCCTGTCACTGGTCCGTTATGGCCATGCCTTTAAATGGAAAACCAAAAATGGCTAGCATCCATTTCCTGTCACCAAGACAAGCTGGAATGGCCTAGCTGACGTCCACACTCTTCAACTCTCTGACTGTCCAGAGCAAGACATCATAATAAAACTACTTACAGGCAATAGTCCCTGACCCATGCTAATGCCCAAAGTATGCTTGGGAACAGTGTTGAAGTATTAATTAGCTGTACCAGACCAAACCAAAACTGTACCAGGGACCTTCTGACAGGGTGAGGGTGCAAGCCATCACGTTCCCATGCTAGGCACATGCCCAGGCACTATTTAACTCAGTAGTGTAAGAAAAGCTGTGTGACCTTAGCTAGGAGGTTTTGTCTTTCTTCTTTCAGTTAGATATCTCTGAAGTGGGAATACTGGCATTTCTGTTTCTTGGGCATTTAGGGTTTTTAGAATAAGATTTGTCAATGTTTTGAGCTATGCTTCATAAAAGGCAACAAATTTTATCTGTATCTCTAAGCTTGTTATGCAAACAATTGTGTATGAATTGAGGTTTAATATCCATAAGATGTTGCTCCCCTAGCTGGTCATTTTTCTGCTTCCATTTCTCATATGCCGATGTGTAAACACTGTGCCTAATGAATTCCAGCATGGGTAGGAAAAGGTAAAGGATGAAGGAGGCACACAGCTCCTCACACTGGGGGAGAGAGATCCTTGAATACGGGCAGGTGTAACGGTGGGGGGTATATTCAGAAATTTTAGTCTAATAGGTAAGGTTCTTGTTAATTATTAAGCTAACCAAAGTTCTGCATACTCTAAAACAACTCAGGTTTTACATAACCACAGTTTACATCTGCAGTTTTTCTCTCAAATTTCTTTAACACGTGTCCTCTCCTTGATTTAGGCAGACCTTAGGGAAAGGCAGTTTGCAAGGGCATCTTGACAGCTAGAGTTTGGGGTTTTTTGTGGTTTTTTTGGTTCTTTTTAATTTAATAAAAAAAGATTTTTGGCTGTTTGTAATTCTTCCTTGATTTCAAGTTCAGATACTTAGCATCAAAAGCTGATATCCTGACACCATTGCTTACAGGAATTGTCCAAAATGATCCAGTGTGTTTCTGCCATTGCAGTCCTGATTTTCCTTCAGGTAAAATAGATACAAATCTTCATTTTAAATTATATTCTTTCTCTCTGTCAAATGTTGTGCTCTCTAGCAATGACTGATGACTTTGCACTTTAAGAAGTTGTTTAGAAATATGCATACCATTACACGTGGTTACTTAAGTTTAAAGAAAGATGTTTATACATAGAGGCCTGGATTCAGGTAACACAATTAATGTTCCTGAGTTAGGTTCAAAGCCAGTTTGTTCTTTTTCTAATTATTGAGGAAATATGCACCACCAGGAGTAATTTGGTCTCCTGCAGCATCTGAATTGCTCTGTAAGACCTGAACTGCTTTCTGCAGATACCTGTCTGTACTGACTGATGAGTGAAGGCAAAAGCAATCCCATTCATGATGGTGCTGCCCCAGTATGGCATGAACCCAGTATGGCCACTGCGACCAAAACTCCTGGACAGCTAGTTACATTTTGGGTGCCCATTTTTGATATCTGGAGAAGCTGACTTTCTTTGCTTTCAGCTTCTTTTAGAGTATCTCAAATTGAGCATTGTGGAAAACTTGGCTTAGGCTTTTACTTAAAGCCCTTTCTGATTCTTGAGTCCATTTAAGCAGACAGAGTCAACAGTTGTAGACCACTGCCCATAAAAGGCACAGTAATCCTCTATCCATCATGGTGGTGAGGAGCAAGGAGAAGTGAGGTCACTAAGCAGACCCCTGTCCTGAACATTTCTATTTGCTTGCTTTGTTGCCTGGCTCTACCCCATGACAGTGGTCAGAACTACTTCTTACTTTGCAGGAAAAGCAAGCAGGCACAGAAAACACTGCACCCTGTGATGGTCTGTCAAGGGGCTGTTCATTCCCTGGTTCACATTGGTTGCTTCCTGTGGCATTCTTTACTACCTGAAGTAGCTCCGGAGATTTTCTTGTTTGTTTCATCAAAGTTTTCAATCCTGAAAAAAAAATCTATTCTGGCAGCCAAATGGGACTCTGAACCCTTTATCCTGCAGTGGGTCAGACCAATGCCACGAAATGGAGGATCAGGGTCTGTTTTCTCTCCATACATGCTCTGTCTTCATTTGCAATGTGCAGACCTGGGCTAGTTTTCAGGCAAAACCTTCCCTGTCTTATACCTGCATAGCCATGTTTATTTGACCATGGTTGATCAGTTACAAACGATAATGAAGTTAGATCAAATGATACTGTGTGGATGGAACTGAGAATGATATTTTGATGTTGTGCACATACTTGTAAATGAAAGAGAAAAAATAGATTATATCCTTTAAAAATGAAAAACAGACTTGGAAAAGTTGGTCTATAGATTTTTTTTAAAGTGCAGTTCTACTGAGAAAGCTTATAAAAACATTCCAAAGTAATGTAGTGTGATGACCCTTGCTCATAATCACAGAAAATCTCTCCAAGTTTTTTATTTTTTAATAAGCCTATCATTAATCTTCAATGAAAATAATACAGTTTTTACGAAGAAAGCTCACCAAAGTTCTTGGAAAACTTACAAGACGTTTAACAGCTGAACAGTGTATCTCACAAATAGACTTTAAAGGTGCTCTTTCAAACTGAAGCCTTTATTTGATCTGGTTTTACAGTTAGCAATTGCTTTGGTTTGAAACCTCACCCATCCTTTCCAACTAATAACCAAAAGAATCCTGAAATATAGCACTCGTTGGAGGTAAAGCATGACAGCCCCCAAACCAATTAGCATTACTCTTAGACTCCTGAGGCTGGATTTATTATCTGTTCCAAGATATCCTACTTTACCAGAACTGTATACTTTGAATAAACTACAGGATTAACAGTATTTATGTATACATAATAAACATGTAGATGAAGTTACGGGTTTTATTTTTTTTGGTGGGTTGGTTGGGAGTTGGTTTTGTTGGGCTTTTTTGTAACGTTGAGCATTACTCAGATGTTTTCTTCAATAACTTTCATCTGGATTTCCTTTCTGATAAAACTCTGGTTGTTTGCAGATCCACCCGTCAGTTTTATGAGGATATCTTTGAGACATCACATTTATAAAACAAACTAGAAGGAAGAGCAGCTGTACTTACAAACAAACATCACAGGCACAATTAATCTGCTTAAAGGGTTTATGAGGGGAAGCATAAAATATCAAATAAAGGGTAATGGGAAATATTTAAAAAATGCCGAAGCTGGTAACGATCTACAGAGCAGAGCAGCCAGTGCACGTTCAGGAATCAGAGTGTAGCTAGTAACTCATTTGATTGGAAGCCACCAGCTCTCTACCTCCCAACCTGAGCTGTAGGGCTTTCATGTTTCTAAACCAGATACAGTTCTAGATATATATACTCCATTTACTTTGTAGATTACAATTTAAAGGATATTCCTTTTTTAAAAGTGAAGATGGTAATAAAATCTTAAAAGGCCAATTTTGTTTTCCATTGTTCAACTTAAGCCTAGTATGATCCCATTCTTTTTGAAATTTATGTCTCTGCTAAGATAAGAGAAAAACACATGCATACACATGTTCTTTCATGCTTTCTCTTGCTTTTGCTTATGTACATACATACACACCTCCTGCTACAAAAATAAGCATAGTGGAAACAGGCATTGAATCATGCAAGTGTATGAGTATTTTGGATACTTTTTACAAATCTCACAATATACTTTAAGATTTAAGAAAGATTCTTCTATACCTAACAATTAACATTATCTTCAATTCCAAAGCCCCATTTTAGAATCTGAATTGGCTTGATAATGCATTTGTGATTTCCTTATGTTAAACTTCAATGAAAGTTTCATCATGTACCAAAATATTTTGGTATATAAAATATCCTGAGGTTTAGCAAATCTCCTCATGTCACATATAATGGTTCTTTATCTCTTCTCTCACTGTTCATGAAGTCATAGAAGTACCAAAGAGATTCTGGTAGTCTGATCTGCTGCTTGTTGTAATTTTGCCATGTATTTTTTTGAATCGCTCTCTTCAATTTGATAGCATATGTGTTAGTGGGTAGATATTGGTGTTCATATGATATAAAATCCCATTTGCCCAACAGAAGAGATTTTGTTCAAGATATAAGGAAGTTGTGAATGCTTGATCCCTGGTGGTGTTCAAGTCCAGGTTGGACAGAGCCTTGGGTGACATGGTTTAGTGTGAGGTGTCCCTGCCTATGGCAGGGGGGTTGAAACTTGATGATCTTAAGGTCCTTTCCAACCCTAACTATTGTATGATTCTATGATACAGCAAATATAATCAGACTGGTTCTTTAAAAAAAACCCTCTTGCCTCTTCTCATGGGAACACATGGCAAGAAGATTCTTTCTTTTATCATAAAGATCACTTGGCTGTGGGTGTTCACAAGCTTTTTATTAACAGATATCAACTTGGGACACTTCCTAAAAGTTGGTGGAATATCATGTACTGTCTCAAAGGCAGCTGTGCATTAGATCTTTCTTGTTTGAGCAATATAAGTATGGAGGAGTTTTTCACAGGGACAGTTCCAATTTATACTTCGGTTTCAAAGGGTGGTTTAATTAGTGGCTTTGACAGGACCTGTCTGTGGCTGATTCTGATCTCACTTAAACTGGTGCAGTTGTGAAAACGCGTCGAGATCCTGCCTTCTTGTAAAGCAGTTCCTTGCTGCTTATTTTTAGAAAAATTAAAATGTATTTAAAAAAAAGTCTAGCAGAGAAAACAGATCAACTTTAAAGAAAATAAAATAAAAATCCATGAAAAGAGCATCAGTCCAATGAATTTTCCAAGACAATAAAGGCATACTGCCTGCTTGTACACATAAGGAATGTTGGTATCTTGGGATAAGCACACTCTTTGTCATGTATTGTGCTTTATATGGACTCAGAACTGTCATCACAATGCACACAAACATTTTTTATTTTCTTCACCTGCTCATGTGACACACACCTGGGGCTTGCTGGCAGCACGCTTGGCTTCGGCGAGCAAAGCACAGACACTGCCAGGCTGGAAAGCCAGCCCAGTTCCCTTCACGTAAGTTAAGCTGAGTCGATCCCCCTGTGGTTTTATAGAGTGGTTAAGGACAGGGCTGAAAAACTTCAGCTTATACTGAACATTCAAAAAGGGTGTGGAAAGTAAACTTCTAGACACTTAAACAGAACCATCAGTGTCTTGGTTAGACCTTTAAAATTAGACCTTTAGTCCCTCTCCTTTTTGTGTCCACTCCAAAATTTACCCCTGGTGACTCCTGAGTTTTCTGCAACATAAGCAGCATCAGTGCAAACTGCCTTGCCAGTGGTGGCAATAAGCAGACCTTTAGAAGTTACCTAGATGGCACAGTGCTCTGTTGTTGCTCTATTAACATAAGAGTTTGGACTGAAAGCTTTGTTGCTGCTTAGTGCTTCCTGGAGTAAAGGAAGTGTCAGCTGTATATTGCTCAGAGCTGGCTGAAACTTTTATAGAGGAACTGAACTTTTCATTGATTCGAGTTCATGGGCATTACATAAAAATGCAAGGCTTCCTGCTAGGTTTTGGGTTTTTTTTTGCATTAGTAAACATTTTATTAAAATGCTTTTCAGTGTCTGGTTGTTGGTCTCCTAGGCCTGAAAGCTGCAGGAAAATGGAAACAGTGAGACGGGAAGCTGTTGGAAGGAGCCTTTTGATGAGCAAAAATTGAAGCCTCAATGCTAAGGCATCTTCTGGGCCATGAAGAAATTGCCATCCTTACAGATGTGCACTTCAACAAACAGCTATGTGTATACATTGGAATTAGGGGACTTAATGCTGACTGCTGCTCAGAAGAAAGGGATGTGTAAGAAGGGCCTCTTAGATGATCTTGTTGATCCTGTGGCCAACCTTGTTTGGGCCATTTAGGGTAAGGGGAGTCAGAGATCTGTCCGTGGCCACGCTTGCTTACTCGTCACTCACTCATGTGAACAGATCTCTCCTTTTGCCATAGTGGGAGCTGCTTTCTCTGGAAAATGCCTTTGTTACTGCAGGTGCAAATCATTGTGGTCATAACTGAGTTTGAAGTAAGAGAATTTTGTTGGTTTATTCTGAATAGAAAATTTGTGCTTGGAGTTAAGGCTGATTTTCATTACTGGCAGAAATAAACAAATTGAGCACACTTGAATTTGATTTATGGGTGTGATCTTTGAAAGTGAAACTCTGCAGTGATGTTTACAATGTAAGTAACAGCACCAGAAACACCACTCTGGAAGAGTCTATGTACCTCTGGCTTCCTGGTCCTGCTATGTACCCCAGTTATCCAGAGGATGGAAGCCTACTTGTATTTTTAAACAAACTAATTCACAACTATACATATGATCAGAGTGTTTTCAGGTGCAGTTTTTTAGGAATAGCATTCATATTTTGGTAATCCCTGCAAGGCTGACTGGGACAAGATTCTTCCCACACACAGTGTGTGGCATTCTGCTGCAGAAAAATCAAGGGTGTTTCCAGTTAAAATTTGGCCTTCACATCGAGTCCATCCTTTGGCAGAAGAGTTTGTATTATGTCATGAAGAAGTCCAATAATCCTATAAATGTACATCCTTAAGGTATGGAGCTTTATTAAAAGCAGGAATATTTACCATGTTATCAATGTTTATCCATCTGGTCAGAAAACGAAAAGACAGACAATGAGAGAGAATGCAGGTATATGTATGTCTCTAGTAGATTATTGAAACAAGCAGCAGAATGATTCAACCGTCTTGGGCCAATTCCACAATGTTTTAAAAGCAATGTTTATTGCGAAGCATGGAGTTCAAGCTGTGGAATTCATGTCTGCTTCCTGCTCTTTCCACTCACTCCCACTGTCACACACCAAATTCAGTGTCTTCAGACAGAGTTTATGATGGTGGGAAAGGAGTGACTGGACTTGTTTTAGAGATAGAAACTCTTTGAATAATTTAGGACCTTCCTGTGAATTTGGATTTCATAGTTCATGAGTGTTCAGATCCCTGCTTTTTGATTATTGCCCATTCGTATTTATCAACATTTCTGCTACTAGCCACTGTCAGAGAGAAGATTGTGGACTGGATGGACCTTTGATCTGACCTTGTACATCTGTTCTTAGGGCAAGTGGTGCATTGCGCCAGGAGGTGGGTGACACAACTTTACAGATTGTTGGGTAGGTCCAGACTGGAGTTAAAGATGCTCCCTTTTCCCCCTTGTAAAGCTGAATATGTTCTGCATTTTGGCCATGACATAGATGTCTGTTTCTTTCAGGGACACTCCAGCTAGTTGTTCTCTGATGAAAGATAAGGACTAATACAGTCTTTGCCTCACTGAAACACATTTTTCTGCTTCAGCAAATAAACTACTGATTTGTCAATCTTTGGAACATTCCATCTGGTTTATTTAGTGATGTATTTAATTACTCTTCCTGGTACAAGGACAAAAGTTGCTTATTTGTGGGATATAGATTTTCATTTATACTTTGAGGTCTTCATGACTTAGATTAATCAAACTGTGTTACTGTTTCTGGATTTATATACCTGGGAAAATTAGGAAAAAAGATTCTTGAGATGCTCCACAAGAATCTCTGACTATATTAGCAAACCAAACAGATCCAGGAGTAAAGCACTGGTATGCAGTCATCCCCATTGTTAAGCTGTTCACACAGTCCTGGGCTAGATGGTGTCTCCCCACACAGTTGTACCCTACTATGATGTTCATTCTTCACCTGACTTTAATAGTTAATGCTTTCTCAGAGGTCAATTTTGTATTATTTCTTTGTACTTCTCAGAACAGTCTTGCTGAAAAGAAAAAGACAGAATATCTGTATGTTAACTTAGTGATCATTCCCTTCCATCTGGCATTTGTGCCACCACATCAGGGTTTTGCATCCATTTCTAGGCTCCCCATTACAAGAAAGACATGGACATACTGGAGCAAGTCCAGTGAAGGTGAACCCGGGTCTTTCTGCTGCCTAACAGGATGGTTTAGAGAAGGCGAGGCCAGACACTTCTCAGAGGTGCTCAGTGATTAGTTCTGAGGCTAAAGCCACAGGAAATTCCAACTACATATTAGGAAACAGTTTTTCACCATGAGGGTGATCAAACATGGGAACAAGTTGTCCAGAGAATCTCTGGAACCTCCACCCTTTACGATACTGACGGCTTGACTGGAAAAGAGACTTAGCAGCCTGATCTAAGTTAACCCTAGTTTGAGTAGGGGGTTCAATTAGAGATCTCCAGAGGTTCTTTATAACCTAAATTATTTTATTAATCTCTGATTATAGCCAGAAGATAAATCTAATGGAAACATCTTCTCCCTCACAGATTATTGTACTTCAGGTTTCTAAGTGCAGAAAGGTATATGTTTTGTTAATTATCTGAACTTTTCCCCTTTACTGACAAGAGATATATCTACATTTGTGTACTTCCACTCTTTTTATATAAAATACTAATGATTCACACTGAGACAATTCCAGCGAATCTTATTTTGAGTTTGTGTGCTCTATTCTTCAGTGTAAAATAATTATGATGAGGAGTATCATGCTCATTGCTAAAATATTTTAGACATGACAACTATTTTTTGATGCCCCATTTAATTTAATTAATTAATTTAATTTTTAAAAAATCTAGAGGTTCTTGTACCTTCAGTCAGCTGTAACTCAGTTACAGCTGTAACAACTGTATTTGCTGCTTTGTTGCAGTTAAAAGCAGCAAATACATCATCATCTCCACAAAACAGAAAATGAGCTTTTCAGATTGGATGTGTAAAAGCAGACCCTTTCAAAATCTGAGATTACTTCTGAAAAGCTGATGAGCACAAGTAAGTGAAACCCAGTGATCAGAGTAAGTGCAGAATACTAATCAACTTGCAATCAGTTTAAATGAATACTAATAAAATTGGTGTCAGTCGTTTAGACTGTTAGATGAACAGCATCCTTCCTACTCAGATATTCAGTGCGGAGGAGATAGACACTCAAATTACAAGATTAACCATAAAAATACTGTGATGAAAAATAGTAAAGGATGTGATTTATAATGTTAATCCACTGAGCTTGTCTGGTATGAACTAAATGTTCCCTGAAACTTGAGCACAATCATTCTTATTTGACTATTTATGAAGTCAATAAAATTAAGGAACTGTGTCTTCTCTCCAGCCAGATGACCTGAGGAGTGTATGTTAGATCTCAGAAAGGGGAGTGATGGCCATAAAAGTAGTGTTTTGCAGAAGAAAGAGGAGGAATTTAGAATCTCCTTTGGTTTTTAGACTTGAAAGAAAAATCAATAAAGGAGAACTCCTCTTTGGATTATATCTTTGAATATATTTTCTCTTTCCTCAGCCTCTTTGCAGTCTTCCCCTTTTCCCAAATAGATATAAAAACAGAATGAGAAAAGGAATTCACTGAAATTCACTGATTTTAATTTGAATATTCATAGCTATTGCATGACAGATAATTTACATGTTCTCTAACAACTGGATGCAATGTGTGTTGGTGTTTGCCTAGCAATGTGTGTGCTCCTCACACACGTGTTTGCACATGCACTTGTAATGTGAGGAGTGTCAGGGAGGCCTCCAAGGAAAATGCAAAAGGCTGCAACCCAACAAAATCGGAAGAACAACACTTACTCTGAAATGGCTTGAGTTGATGTTATGAAAATGCTAGAATGTAAATACAAACTATTTTCATGCTGACGTCCTGACCCTTGTGAAAAGTGGTGCTCATTTCCCAGGCCTTTCTCTGGAGTAATTTGCAGTAATTTATGGCCACTGCGAATAGCCACATCTCCTTTGTATGGTACACATTTGTTTGAAATATTAATCAGTTCCATGAAAGGAACTGCATTTTTGAACATTTCCCACTGATAGATGACAGAATATACAGTCATTACTCTTTTCTGTGGTTTTCCTAAAGGGCTGTTTCCCCCACATTTTTACATCAGGAGGATGGAAAGCTTTTTCAACACCTGCTACAGTAGCTCTAACATGAGAAGTCAGAAGACCATCTGCTTGCTGGCCCTTCCTCATGTTATCATGTTTACATCAACTTCTCCTAAAAATCACTGACTGTTCCTTAGTAAAAATATTCTTCACTTCTGGAGAAGGATTTAACTAAGAAGAGAGATGCGATTTTGTTGGATGAATACGTACATTTTAATGGAATTATATATGTCAAACCTTGCAAAGCCAGTGCTATTCTTTATTACATAGAGGACATCAGTAGGTAAGAAAGCTGCAGTCATGAAGAACCACTGGGATATTTACTTTCACTCTAAACAATCACCACAGGTCAAACTGAAACTTCAGTGCTGATTGTTTTTCTCTAGCACTGAACTATTAAATGTATATTGAAGGAGTGTCAAAGTACACTATGTTTTGATCCAGTTCTTTTAGATATTCTATGTGTGTAGTGTTTAATGTTTAGTACCATTTTTACTTACCTGAAAAATTATGATGTTATGTGGGATTTTGTTTTAGCAGTGATATAGCAATATACTAAAATGAATATGCTAAACAAAGGGAGACCAAAATAATTTCATGGTATGATCCCAGAAACAGTGTTAACATGCAGTGGTTTTCTAAGAATAATTCACCTTCTCTGGAATCCAGGAAGGCAGTGGTCTCTATAGTGCATATTGTTATCAAGCTTCATTGACAGCAATTTGCATATTATTATGTGTGATTAAATTGACTGCCATGTAAATGGGATGGAATCATTTAAGTCATATTTTGAGGATATTCATCAGAGCTGTTATATGTATGCTGTAGGCTGTATTGATTTCTCCTAATTTTGGCCACTTCTATAAAGTCAACTACATTAACGTCTCAAAGGTATTGTAAAATAGTTGTTTAACAATGTTTAGAACCCTACCTATCACTGCATGCATTTACATCAATGGGAGCATCAGTTCATACAGAGTGAATTTAGGAATATGTGTTTCCAACTATAAGCCCTAAAATTATGTATGAGATAACATCTAGAATTTTGGTAGACAAATGTGGAAGCAAAAAGGTAAGATTTTATCTTTTTTTGCAGTGCTAGCCAGATTCTGGTAAATGTTAGCACACAGCACAGATTTGCATTCTTGACATGTAATGAATGGACAACTACTATTTGTAAATACTTAGTACTTTATCATTGTCAGGATTCTTGGACTAGCTGGCATATTGTCATTCCAATGGTTGTAGAAAATGTTTAGTAAATAATGCACATTATTGTGGTCTCAGGGGTCGCAATCCTGAGTGCAGTGATGTTTCATGTTACACAGTCAGTGTTGAGGAAAGTGCATGACACTTCAGAGCAAACCAGAAAATTGCTGTAAAAAGCAGCCCCCAAGACAGCTTGTGATGCACATAGCCTGGACAAAAGTTCTCTTGTCTAAAATTTTCCTCAAATTCAAATGATCTGTTCTTGGCCATTCTTCTGCTTTAAAGTTATTCTTGAAAAAATCTAAATTCCTTTCCTTGGCTGAAGTGTCTCTAAGAGGCTTCCCCCACTTGACTCCCTGATGCAGTGTTCCAGAATTGCCAATCACTTAACACATATATGGACCCCAGAATATTAGCTTTGGCAAGAACCCCAGGCTCTTTGCAAAATAAGAATTCACACTTCCCAAGCCAAACGTAAGTTGAAGGTTCCCACAGCATCGGTGAATCCAGAAAGATTCTCATAGGCCATCTGCATCCAGACAACTGAAGAGCTTAAAGCTGTTGACTGGCAATACCACTTAATGGCCCATTCTTGTGGTAAGACGCAAGTTATTAAATTTTCCTTTTGAAGGCATACTGCTTGAAGGTGCCAGAATATTAGTGTTAATAACATGCAGTTTAAGCTGGAGAATTTCAATCTATTCAATTTAATTTTATTTTGTATGGATGAAAACCTACTCCCTAGCAACAACTTAAGTATGGTAAAAATAAAAGTTCTATGGAACTTTTTTTGTCTGTTACTTCCCTACCTGCTTATCCAGTAAAAACAATGCTTGGAGCTGGAATCAGTGGGAAGAAAATCACAAGTAGAGGAAAATCGTACTCCCATATTGACTTTAAGTTGGTTTTAGCAAACCAGCCTTTTTCCAGATACATTGGTATCTTGCCTACTAACCTTTGACTCAGAGGCAAGTATTAGAAGTAATTCTGTCACTCGGTTTTACAACTTAGCAAACACACAGTGTATGATTAAAAATCTCTGATCATTAATTCATGTTCATCCAAGGAGGAAAAACTGCACTGAAGTGCTGTGATGTGAGAGTTACAACTGCAGAGGAAGAGAGGAGTTTGTCTCTGGGGTTTCACAGACACATGGTGCACCCTTGCACACTATTCCCCTGTGGCAGGTTGATTTTACCTCCAGGACGTTCATACTCAGGTTCATTCAGGGGAGATGAAAGTTGCTTGTTTTCTCCTTTACTGGTGGTAAAAAGACTTTTGTGGGTCTTTTTAATAGGATGCTGGGATTTATGTACATATTCCACCTTATATATTCTGTTTATATGTATAATATATGTGTATATCCATACAGCTGTCTTTTTAAGTTCAGAAAGCCCTTCTCTTGATGCTGACACCAGACTGGGGTATGGCCTGATACTGCATCAGACAGTGACCTAGGGCTTGATTTACTTTTATACAGAAAAAGACTGAATGCCCGTCAGTGTTCAAAAGATATTCTTCCTTTTCATGGGGAATGGTATGCTGGTGTGTCACAGAAAGAAAGGGAAACTATGAGAAAAGTTTACCACCAAATTTTGCTTTTTTTCAACTCATCTTCCACAGGCCAGAAAATAAGAACTAATTAAAAAGTGCAGCTGAAAATAATGCCTTTTGAATGGTTTTGAAACTAGAGCAAGCATAGAAGCAGGAAAGGTAAAACTCCTCCAATAGAAAGATTCTTGCAAGATTTAATTTTAGTTAAAATGTGTCCAGGTACATGCTCTTTATAACTCCATCCATAGTTCAACCATAGTTTATCTTTTATTATAATGATATTTTACAACTGCAGTAAAAAAGTGACAGCGCAGATTTATTCCAGCTTCTTTTAACCTGACTAACTCAGGTATCAATACAGTTTACAAATGGCAACATACACCCGAGTTTGGGCCGTGTGACTATGCTTCTTTGCACTATTCCCTTAAAGAGACAGATGGGAAAAATTAGCTTTAAGTATACAATGTAGTCAAGTGCTTCTCCTTAATCAAGATCACATGCATAATGAGATTGACAACAAACATCAAGAAACCACAAACAGCTAAGAGGACTACTGATGGTATTGGAAAACATGAAACCGTTATTAGCTATATATTCACATACATGAGTAGGGAACAGAATAAAAGAATAGTAATAGATTCTACAGCATTGTTCTGATTTCTGTACACACAGCACAGCTACAGGGTTCTTTCCTTTTCTACGTGTGAATGCATTTGTTATCTCTTAGCCAAACAGTTTCCAAAAATACGAAGGAATAGAACTAGCTGAATCCCTACAGAGAAACAAGAGCTTATCTGAAAATTATGTCTGCTGGAAAAAACCCAGCATGCACGGGTCACTTGCAAGTTATAACCTAAGGCCAGTATCATCTCATAGCCCTGCAATTGTTTGTATGAAATGCATTGATGGTCTCAATCCAATTCCTAGCAGACAGGTGTCCACATTACTGGGATCACCAGGTGGAGATGACTGCATTTTTCCCATTAAATAGGTGATTATTGCTAACACAGTGTAAAACTTTAGTATAAAGTACTTACAGTTCCCACAGCAGATGTTACAGAAACTTGGAATCCTGCTCACTGAAGAAAATTGTGCCCAGATGCTTGTACTTAAACTTTATGATCCGAACTCTGCCCTCAGATGTACACGTAACTCCCAGGGATTTCAGGGGGAGTAATGTTCATGTATATCAAGGCCATGCCTAGCTCCTTTCACAGAGCTGCATTGATGTTCAGGCATTTTGTGCGATGTGTGGTCAAAAACCAGCATGTATGGTTGAGGATGATGAGGATGATAATGCTACGATAACTCACAGGAGCCCATCTAACACCAGATCCAAAATTTACCAAGCATTTCTCAACATAAATCAAAAGCCAGATGTATAGATAAGTACGCAAAGAAAAGGATGCAGGGAGGAAGGAAGGGAGGCAGGCAAGTAGGAAACAGAGAGTAAAATGAGTGGCACAAGATCACAGAGTAGTTCAGTGGCAAAACCATTATGATACTGCCCTCTGATTTAGGTCACTGATCGTTTTTGTAGCTATTCAAATATCCTTGAAGACCAGGATGGAGCACACTAGGAGCAGTTGCTTACTCCATGCTTTTGTATTGCGATGCTCTCTTTCTAGAAAACAAGCAGAAATATTTTATCCAACATGAGTTTAATAAAAATCACTGTGTTTTATTGAATTCAGATTTCTGATCAGTCCCTTAAGTCCCTGAAGGAGAAGGCCACTCTAGCCACACAGCAGCTATCCTCACTCTATCTAGGTATGAAGAGAAGCACTTTGGAGAGAAAGGGAATGGCAAACGTGAAGCAAGAAATAAGGCCTCAGGAACCACTGGGAGATGAAACAAAGACAGACAGAGGATTACAGGTGCAGATGTTTAGATCTAGGTGCATAGCCTGTCCTTCTGTATCTTTGCATCACACACAGTGCTAACCTGTCCTTCTGTAAGAGGAGGAGCAAGCTAATATCTAATGAGAGGCACATTGTGTTATGAACAACTTAACAGTGGAAATGTAGGTAGGAATTCTGCTCACGTGAAAGAGAGACTGATGAGATTGTCCCATAGGATCTCAGGTGCAGTGCGGCACTGCCTGAGTTTCACAACTCGTGCATGTAATTGTTGGCCCTACCAAAACTTGATTTATTCCACATGCTAACATTGTGCCCTGCTAGGGGGAAAGCCTGTTCCCTCTGCTCAGGTTGTTGCAATGTTTTCAGGTAAAACCTTCCTGAGGGAGAATGAAGTTAGGCTTCCCTGCGGGTCAGCTAGGATGCTTGCTGGGGCACATACTGCCATATATAATGGGGCAGGCAAGCCTATATGTTTAGGGCACCATGGTGACTGCAAAAAGGAGATATTAGCTGACTGAGTGTCCCCTCTTTATTACTACTGATGGTAACAAGTTCTACTTATGTATTGGCAACTCCCAGAAGCTCTAGTTGTGGTTCAAGACATCAGTGTATGCACTGACCCAAACAACACAGGTCTGCTTGAGATCATGTACTGTGCCTGTCACCACTGCATTTGTATGCTTATATATATTAGCTTGATATTTGACACAGTTAATGAGAACATTAATTTTAATGACTATGTGTGCTGCTATGCAATAATTATGGTAAATACATCTTGGTTTATTATTTGGGTTTTTTAGATATTAGAGTATCAGAAGAGCCTAAATGAAAACCGTGTTCAAACATAAGATTAAGGCATACTAACTATTCTTTTCTTCATATTGTAACATTGGAGTTGTGATATGATGTACTGTAAATTTAGCTAACACACTGCTTGATTAATCTGTCAGCATAATCAGTAGATAATGTCCTAAGGGCTGTTGTAAATCAAATTCTTAACAAACGCAGAGGCTAGATAGAATTTTTTTTTAATAGTCATTAATAATGATGTATAGAAAAAGGGATTTCTCACTTTAATGTGGGATTTTGAAAAGTTAACTTAACTTCAGCTAAGTGCTGAATGTCTGACGTGTACAGCTACATGCTCCCTGTAGGGAAACAGACACATCAGTAGCTGTTTAATTCCATCCTGAAACGAATGGAATGAAACCTCCCTGTAGATCCCTTAATCTTTTTTCTGATGACTATTGAGTGATCCCAAGACAGCACACTTAAATGAATCTCCCAGTTTTTACCTGGCCCCTCACCAAGAAGTCTATGCAGCAAATGTATGTTTAACATGGTGTCCTGGGTTCAGCAGTAGCAGTCATTTTTTCTCCTTCTTAGTAGCTGGTGCAGTGCTGTGGTTTTGACTTTTGGCCTGGGAACAGCTCTGATAACACTGATGTTTTTAGTTACTGCTCAAATGTTTAGCCTGACCAAGGACTTTGTGAGTCTCATGCTCTGCCAGGGAGGAGGGGAAGCCGGGAGGAAGCAAGGACAGGACACTTGACCCAAACTAGCTAAAGAGGTATTCCATACCACAGCACATCATGCCCAGGATGTAACTGGGAGTTATCCGGAAGGGCACTCTCTGCTCGGTCAGGCTCGTTTCGGCAGGTGGTATCGTATTCCCTTCCCTTGTTATTTCTCTTATCATTATTCTTATTGGTGGTAGCAGTAGTGGTTTTGTGTTATACCTTAGTTACTGGACTGTTCTTATCTCAACCCATGGGAGTTACATTCTTTCGATTCTCCTCCTCATCCCTCCGGGGTGGGGGGAGTGGGGGTGGGGGAGTAGAAACTGCGTGGCTGACTTGCCAACTGGTTTAAACCACAACACATAGCTACATTTGCCTTTGAGCAAGCTAACATCTATGAAAATACAGTGCTTTAAACAACACCTATAAAGATATGGTCCTTTAAATAAAAAATTTATTTCAACATCACAGTGGGGTAGGAGCACCTCTGACATGTACGTGGCTCCTCTGATGAGCAATTATGGTCCTCAGTTCCCCTTCTTGGCTCTGCAAAACTAAAAAGATTTCCGGTTTGGGAGGACCATTACTAGTTACACTGCAGAGACTAACTATGGGTTAAAAAGTATTTTGACAATTAGGCATTGAAGAGGTTGTGATGTATTTTGGAGAATTTGTTACTTGTTGTCATTATTCATCATTACCCATTATTACTGTTAAGAAAGAAATCTTATCCATCCAACCTAAAGTTAGAGGCTATAAGTGGGATTCTCTTGCCTACACATGGGCACATGGGGGCATTTGATGTGCCTCGAAGTATCCAGGGTATCTGAGTGGAGCTGGAAAATGGGTCTCGGGACTTCAGGAAACTCTGATCTCTTCTGCAGAGTCAGGTGGAGGCCAAGTAGGACACAACTCTGTGCCTAAAATGACACTGAATTCTTCTGTTTAGGCAATGCAATCTCTTCCTGGGTTTCAAAGCAGATCTTGGGTAACTGCTGAGGCACCCTTTTGTATGGCTGTAGAAACAATGCTATAATGAACAATAGCAATGAGCCCAGCTCTTCTCTTACAAGTTCATTGAAGTTAAAAACTTTTATTCCACTTCATATAGGAAAATCAGCTACCACGAATGCCAAATTACCCCATCAATATGACAGATATATTTATTTCTAAATTCTATTATGAAATTATTCTGCCATCACAGAGTGTATAACTTTTGTTCAGATCTGATCAGATTGGCCTTTTGATCTCTGCCCATGGAAATCATCTGCTTACTTTAACTTCTGAATCTGCCTCTTCAATATTTTCTGACCATCTTTTTTAGTATGAATGTGAGTATAATGCAATAAAAAAAAGATCTGTGATTTGCATTTATATTCTGCCATGCTGCTATTCATATTGTGGCTTCAGTTTATTTCTAAATTATTGACAGTATTGGTCACGATGACCAAATCAAATAAGCAGTACCAATTTTCAGTGCCTAGGGAAGGATCAAGGGGAGTAGTTCAGGAAGCTGAGAAAGGCTGGCTGAAGATTGCATGCTGTCAGTACTGAATGTCCTGAGAATTTCCAAATATTTTACATGTTGATTGTCTAAGTCAGAAAGTGTTACACACAGCACAGGACATCAAGTTAGTAGAAGAATTTCCAAGTACTTGTGGTTCAGCTCAAGTGTTTGGGAGTTGATGATAGTTGCTTTGTATAAACATAATAAAATCCTAACCATCTGTGCGTGGCTGTACAATACACATACAGACACACACCCACACGCACTCCTAAATACTCACACATACACACGCGCATGCATTAATGTCTGAAGCATGTGTGTGAGCGCATGCATGTGCGTGGTGTGTGGATACCCTTTGTGCTTTAAAAAGAACAATTTCACAAAGCTGAAAATTACAAATCAAATCATCTGGGAGGAAAATTTAAATCAGAAAAATGTGAATGATAATTAAAACCTGTTTACTTCAAGCCCTAAACAGTGTAATCTCACAACTAAAAAGCTTGTTTAAAAGAACCAAAATGCTTACCAATGAAAGCAGCAGTAACAATACCTATATCTATAACAGGTGTAGCAAGAAAACAATTTACAGTGTTGATTTTCTTGGGGTTTTTATGTTGGAAGCTGAAGAAAACTGACACTGTGAAGAGGAAATCTGGCTGTAAGTATTATGGGCAATGTGAAGAAAGCACTTTTTGGGGAACAAAAAGATGAACAGGGCTATTGATCCATTTTAAAAAACAGTGCATAAGTAACAATGCACAAAAAAAGATCTGAGTTTGATAGGTATTTTTTTCTGGATTGAAGGAAAAGGTAGATTTACATTATATAAAACCATAATTATCTATTAATAATCAAACTTCTTAAATCATGATCAGCTTTAGATCCAGATTTTTTCAATTTGAGAGTTTTAAAATAGCTGCCCAAGGAAAATTTCTGAATCAATTGTGTTCACTTCCAGTGGGTATTTCAAAACTTTGGAAACACAAGACTGTTGGAAGAAAGATAGTGCCGAGCCTATATGTAAAAGGAATAAATATGGTGATGCTGTTGACTACAGGATTCACAGGGGGATGCTGATTCCAGACAAAAGCATGGAATATATGTCAGTTAACCTGATTCATAATAAATCTGAACAATTTAATTAAAGACAACCAGCATTTGCTTAAAAAATAGATGTCAAAATACTTCAATGCAGCAATAACATTACAGCAACCTATTACACGGATGATACAGGAAAGTCAGTGTTTATTATAATTTCTGATAATGTTCTTTCATTGAGATGGAAAGGGCATAGAATCTACATAACATTAAATAGTTGTAACCTGCCTAAGGAATAGATCCCAATAAATAACTAAGCAGAGAATCATTATCAAGCATGTGAAAAAGAAGGTGATATCTTTAAAAGGATGAAAAATCATGGTGGATAAACAGCTGCAAACACACTCCATCTGGACTAATAGATACAAAGTTGAACATGATATATGAATATATAAAAGGGAAGCATTTAGTCATCAATAGCTCCTCAAATTTGGTGCAAATGACCATCACCCTTATTTTGATGTCCACAGTGCAAAGATCAATGAAGAACAATAAGATTAATTCAAAGAAGAGTACCAAGGAGTAAATCAGTTTCTGTAGAACTCACCTGGAAGTGTGTGTTTCAGAAGGAAGATGAAGAGTTGGGGTTTAACCATTTGTAAATACTTGCATGCATAAATCAATGCTGCAGGATACTTTAAAATCAAGGGATACTTGATTTCTTCAGATACTTTTGTAGACATTAATATGCCTCTGAAATATCAAAAGATAAGCTTGAAAGATATTTCAGAATAATTCTGTCTAAAATAACTGCAGCTTGATTTACCTGTGTACTCAGAACTTCAATATTTCACAATTATTTTAGTCCGTACATTTAACTAAAGGGCTAAAACTGTCTGCTTGGGTCACTGTCATGGTTTAAACCCAGCCAGTAACTCAGTACCACCAGGCAGGATGGGGAGGAGAATCAAAGGAATGGAAACCACGCAGGTTAAGATAAGAACAGTTTAATAACTAAAGTAAAATATACTAGTACTAATGATTATAATAATGATAAGAGAAATAACAAGGGGAGAGGATATAAAACCAAAAGGAGAAAAGGGAATAAACCAACAATAAACTCAAGTGATGCACAATACAACTGCTCACCACCTGCTGACCACTACCCAGCCTGACCGGAGCAGCGATCAATCCCTTCCAGGAAACTCCCTCCAGTTTATATACTGGGCATAACATGCTGTGGTATGGAATACCCCTTTGGCTAGTTTGGGTCAGGTGTCCTGACTCTGCTTCCTCCCAGTTTCTTGTGCCTCTTCTTACTGGCAGAGCAGGAGAGACTGGAAAGTCCTTGATCAGGGTAAGCATTACTGAGCAACAACTAAAACATAGGTGTGTTATCAGCATTGTGCTCAGACTAAAGCCAAAACACAGCACTGCACTAGCCACTAGGAAGGAAAATAATTCTGTTCCACCTGAAACCAGGATAGTCACAGAGCCTGAGCCCAAAGGCCATGTAAGACTGGAAGTACAGAATAGTAGGAGCAGTAATGACTGAAGTTTGCATCTAAGTATTATTTACAGATTTTTGTGGGTTGAAATATCTGTTAAGGATATAACATCAGGCTCACTGTCTGGGTCATAATGTTTTATCAATGAGTTCCTGAAAGAAAGAGGCTGCTCTTTCCAGAATGAAGGGAGAGATTTTAATCTATCATTAAAAACTGCTGTAAGGCTTTTATAAATTGGTTTACACAAAAGTGAGTCAGATGTGCACTTGGGCTGTTAGTGGTAAGAATGCATGAAATAAAATGGACTGTAACAATTATTTTAGCATAACATTTAAGGGGAACCCTTCCCTTCTAAGTCAAACTTTTGGCCCAGTCCCTAGTGTTGTGGAAGCAATAGAGGTGTGTTGTGTTGTGTTTTGGTACATTCTGTTGCGCTGTTACCCAAGGTCACTTTTGTGACTCCTTGTGACAGAATTCTATGTATTGCCTAGGACATGCAGAAAGCTAACAGAGCATCCTGGTAGGATAAAAGCTTCTTGTATTCTTGTAATGCAGTTCTCTTTCAGTTGTGAGGACACCTACAGACGTGGTTGGGGGGGTCCTATTTTTCATATGGTCGTGTATGCCTCAAACCATAGAGATGTCCAGGCATTTGAGATAGACATCTACTACTACTCTAATGGAAGAATTGGAGCCCATGTAACTACTTTCCAGACATTTCAGAATACCTGAGAATATGAAATGTGGAACAAAAAAAGCCAAAAATTACTTAAACTTTGGCACTCTATTGCCATTTGCAGCCTGCTAATTTTGCAAAATAAGAATGAATATTGTTTCCAGCAAGTTGCACTTTTTATAAATGGCACAATACACACTGTAGAAGAAACACTCCAGGCCTAAAAAGAGAGATAATGAAACAATTTTTTTTTCTCATGTTCCAAAATATTTTCAAAATTATGTAATTAGAGGAAATATTTTTTCAATATAATTCCATAGACATGCAGAAGTATTAGATTGCATAATTTGACGATGCAGAAATTGGTGAGTTTTCTGCAAAGGAAAAGCTCTTAAGCTGGTTTCAAGCTGTTAGAAGTTACCTTTGTGAATTAGTTGGTTATTAGACAAACAATGTATAAGTCAGGAAAGACGAAAATGAAGGTAATGGAGAGATACTTCCAATGACAAGAAACTGCTTGTATTTCTTTTAAAAAGTATGACAGATTTGTATGTTTAAAGTTTATGAATTGGAGTACTCTGAACTAATATGTTAACATTTACCATGTGATGCTTAGAATGAAGTCTAGATTTTAGCAGATTTTTTTACATACTTTTCTGATCATAAGTGTAACTCACCTAAAGAGACATCACAGCAAAGCAGAAATAATGGAAAGAGCCTTCATCCAGCAGTGTATATTATCTACTGTCTGATTCCACAACCTGATTTTAGCAAACAGTGAGTTTGCTGCAATTCAGCTACTTCCTTTGGGAAACAAAAGTTTACCTTTCAGGAAATCATAAGAATTCCAGAAGGACTGACAAACATGACAGAAGTCTCCATGTACATTGGTTGGATAAGAAATGCTGTACACAGACATTCAGCAGAACATGCATCCAGTGGAACATGCACCCTTAAGAAATCCCTTGATGTTAAATGGTCTAATACTCTGTCTTTAAATCCTCATTTTCAGTCTTATGAAACTTATAAAATACTTAATGCCAATTTCTAACTCAGTTGTAGAAACAGGAATTTTCTTACATAGAGCTGAATAGAAATATAGTTATTTCTCTGAAGGGAAATATAATTATTTCTCTGAAGGCTGTGCTTTGTGGTGATTTTAGTTCTCCATGTAGAATTCTGTGAGCCTAAAAGGAAAAAAAAGTGCAAATTTATTGTTTATTTTTTAAACATTTAAACTCTATATCTGAAAGCACTTAAGAGATAAATACATGGTACACAAAGGAAGATGGGATTTCTTCTTCCTTTCCCTTAAAACAAAGTGTTGTTTCTTATTACTCCGAACAGACAGACTTGTTGAAGGATGAAGTATTTGTGTGTTGGTGAAAAAAATACCAGTCAACTGGATGTGATAATTCTACCAGAAAGTTTTTTCTCAGAAAATCTGGGACATTTCTTCAAAGTCTTGTATTCAGAAGAAGTATTTCACCAGAAATGAAAAACAGTGTAAGCATCCAGCTCCCCCAGAAGACCCTGAGCAAGCAACCAATAAACAAATCCAAAATGCAAATCATTTTCATGAAGACCAGACCTGAATAAGCCTTTCTTTGCAAAGAAATCCTTCTGAATGGCTTCTCTGGTGTCTAGTAACCTCACCACGCAAACGCAGCAGCTTTTCTGACAGTAGGGATGATAACCTGTTGTCTTTTCTTAATCCAGCGGTCTATTTCTCAAATCTTTTAGGAGCTTAATATGTACAAATTGTCTGTTCTACCAACAAATGTGGTTGAGTTTCATGAACAAGATTAAATTTATTGGCAAGATGGGTTATACGACAAAATAACATGACTGGAGGTCAAATAAAACACTTCCCAACACCTACATCCCCTATCCCAAGTAGGATCTTTATCCCTTAAAGTGAGAAATGCCAGAACTTCCATGAAATTTATTATAATGCTGATGTTTTCAGGTCTGGGGCAGATGCATCTGCGATACTGATTGTGGCAATTCCACCAACAGACATCTTCTTCACTATGAGGGTGTTAAGACACTGGCAAAGGTTGTCCAGAGAAGTTGTGGTTTCCCCTACCCCTGGAAGTGTTCAAGGCCAGGTTGGATGGGGCTTGGAGCAACCTGGTCTACTGGAAGGGTGTCCTTGCCCATGGCAGGGGATTGGGACTAGGTTATCTTTAAGGCCCCTTCCAACCCAAATCATTCTATAATTCTATGATTCTTGTCTTCTTACCCAAATTCCAGGCTGTTTCTGGGGCTGCTGCTTGGAGGGATCAGGAGCCTGTGGAGGACTGCTTCCTTCAGCTTCTTACCTTTACCTCTCAGCACCACACCTTAGACGCACCAGAGTATGCATATCCTGGGCTGCTACTGCCCGGCAACAATCACAATGTGCCCTCTCTTCATATACTGATATTATAATGAGATCAATTTTGACTGCAGCGTGGAAGCAGCCTCTGAGCAGTGTCAGTGGGCTAGGATGTTGCAGCTGACAAAATTCTGCCTGAAGATCTCTTCATCTGCATTTGCAGAAACAGGATCCCATCATCTCTTGGCTCACTTAGTAATTTGAGAGACCCGTTAGGGAAATCTGGTCCTCCCAGCCCCTTCCCAGCTGCAGCTAGGTTATGCAGCCCCTTGTGGGCTCTCCGCCTGCAGGCACAGGCTGAAAGCCATCTGCAAATCACAGAGCAGAGCCAGCCATCTGATGCTTAAAGCTTTCAAAAGGAAAGATGAATTAGAATCTACCTGGGTGTAGGTATTTACCAACAAAAAAACCTTTCTGTTGATGTTCAAATGCATTTGTTATTTGTTAGTAGTCAATTTTCCCAATATCATTGTGAAGATCAAAGAGACTGGAAGTACATAGAATCATAGAATAGTTAGGGTTGGAAAGGACCTTAAGACCATCTAGTTCCAACCCCACTGCCATGGGCAGGGACACCTCACACTAAACCATGTCACCCAAGGCTTCATCCAACCTGGCCTTGAACACCTCCAGGGATGGAGCATTCACAACCTCCCTGGGCAACCCATTCCAGTGCCTCACCACCCTCTCAGTAAAGAATTTCTTCCTTATATCCAATCTAAACTTCCCCTGTTTAAGTTTGAACCTGTTACCCCTTGTCCTGTCACTACAGTCCCTGTTGAATAGCCCCTCCCCAGCACCCTTGTAGGCCCCCTTCAGATACTGGCAGGCTGCTATGAGGTCTCCACACAGCCTTCTCTTCTCCAGGCTCAACAGCCCCAACTTTCTCAGCCTCTCTTCATATGGGAGGTGCTCCAGTCCCCTGATCATCCTCCTGGCCCTCCTCTGGACTTGTTCCAACAGTTCCATGTCCTTTTTATATTGAGGACACCAGAACTGTACACAATACTCCAAGTGAGGTCTCACAAAAGCAGAGTAAAGGGTCAGGATCACTTCCTTCGACCTGCTGGTCACGTTCCTTTTTGATGCAGCCCAGGATACGGTTGGCTTTCTGGGCTGCAAGCGCACAGTGCCGGCTCATGTTCATTTTCTCACCAATCAGCACCCCCAAGTCCTCCTCATTGTCTGCTGGGCCTGTCTTTTCTAAAGAGCCTGCAACCTCCCATTCCAACACTCCAATCATAGCAGCCATCCCACCATGTTTCTGTGATGCCTACTATATCATACTCCCGTAGTCGTGCACACATCTCTAATTCCTCTTGTTTGTTCCCCATGCCCTTGTACGGGCCCTTGTATAGAGGCATCTGAGCCGAGCTCCAAATGAAGCCGGCTCATTGGCTGGAGCAGCTGGAATATCTCTGCATCACTCTGAGCATTTATTATAGGTGCTGGCAACTGACTGGGTGTGTTGGGATGGAACGATGCCCCCCTCCCCCAACACATCTAGTTTAAAGAAACCTTGACCAGCCTGGCAAGCTCCTACCAAAACCTCTCTTCCTCTTCTTTGTCAGATCAGCTCCACCAGCCCCCAGTAGACCTGGCCTACTAACGTGGGTCCCACGTTCAAGACACCCAAACCCCTGACCATGGCACCACCCTTTTAACCATTTATTAACTTGGCCAATCCTCCTAGCTTTTTTAAGGTCCTCCCCTGTATCCTGGAGAATTGATGAAAAGACAGTCTGAGCTCCAGAGCCCCTAACTACCTCTCCCAGGGCTCTGTAGTCCTTCTTTATGTTCTCCAGCCTACTGCTGGCACCCACATGGATCACCGGAAGTGGGTAAAAGTCCGTGGGTCTCACTAGAGCAGGCAGCCTCTCTGCAACGTCCCTGATCCATGCCCCTGGTAGGCAATACACCTCCCTTGAGACTGGGTCAGGCCGACTACTCCTTTCAAAGTAGAGTCCCCTACTACTACGACCCGCCTCTTTTTCCTGGCAGCACCAGTAGAGACCTTCTTTACCAGTGCATCAGCCGGTTGCTTCTGGTGCGAGGGTGTTTCCTCCTTAGCCCTTTGGAGGGCAGCAAACAGTTCTGGGTGGGAACAACAGATTTAGGAGGAAGCCACCTGCTTTTAATTGTCCTCTTCCTCCTTTTTTTTTGTTGTTGTTGTTGTTGTTGTTGTTGTTGTTGTTGTTGTTGTTGTTGTTGTTGTTGTTGTTGCTGTTCCCCAGCTGCCTGGATTAACGACCTCCTCCACTCCTCCATGAGCTTCAGGGCACGCTTGAGGCCCCTGCACAGTTTGGGCGTGGAGCAAGCAGTCCTGCTTCCTCTCAGCTTCCCTGACATCTTGCAGTCTATTAACAGCATCCCGCAGCTCAGCCACCTGCTGCAGGAGGACCTCCACCAGGGAGCACCGAGTGCAGCCCTGCCCATTTGGCACCGCTCCCTCACGAGACCAGTGCAGGCACTCTCTACGCTCTGAGCATTGCACTGCAGCCTCCATTCACATCGGCTCCATCTGGGTGCCTACACTGGCCACTGCCGGGGCAGCCAGAGCAGAGCTCCCAGACTGGGCCCTGGTCATACGGCGAGTGCTCGCCTGCCTGCGAAGCTCCCGCGCTAAACTGCCTCAAACCCACCCTAGTCACTCACGCTCCCAGGGGCAGGTTTTTACCCAGTCAGGGCTGGTGCCGCTCCTCCTGGCTCCGCCGCCTGTGACTCAGCTGCTCGCGTCAGCTGAGCTGCCGGCTCCTGGGCAAGGCCTGTCGAGGACGTGAGGCTCCCTCGGTGGCTCTGCCTGCTCTGAGTTGAGGCTCCTGGATGCTGAGCTTCCCTCGCTCCGGTGTTGAAGGCGTCCTCTCTCGAGCTACTCACCTCAGCAATTGACTGATCCCAGCTGAATAGCTGCCATCAGTTACAGTAGTCCTTAAAATGCATATCTTCACTTACCAATGGGCAGAAAAAATACTTAATGGAGGATGAATCAGCTGTGAATCAGCTCAGCTACTTGTGCCTCCACAGTGGATTTCTTCTATAGTACAGACTATAGAATATATGTATAGTATATATATCTATATATATTTCTATTATATATATAGAATATATATAGTAGGTACCAAAAATATATGGTGAATATGCATGACTTAGGCTTTGAACCACATCTTGTTCCTCAATACCAACAAACAAGTAGTTCATTCATAGCTTTCCTATTTAAAAAAATTAATTATTAAAGCAGGATCAACAAGTTGAGAGCAACCTATTTTCATGATTGCAACATGCTTTTTTTCTTATATTTTGTCCCATTGGGATTTCTGGTGGATTATTATGGCTAAAGAAAACTCACAAATACATTGCTCAAGGTTTCATGAACTCATTTTTACTATACATATCCCATCAAAATGGTCTCAATATGTTTTAATGTGGTAACTTTAAAAAATACTGACTTTTAAGAAAATAATTTTAAAATTAAAACAACTTTGGAATTTTTATTCTTTGTGAAAAAAGTTTTCATTTTTATCCTTGTCATTAATATTCATATCCTGAATAGATCTTCTAAGAACTAGAACAGACTGAAATAGTCTGAAATTTTAAAAACTGAAAGAGATCATAGTTACATTTATTGGTGTGCTGAGTTCTAGATGTTAATGGAAATCAATTAGTCTGAACATTTTCCTCAAACAATAAGAAAATAGAATGAAAAAAGACTCCATTTCTTACAAAATATCTCTTAGGGATTGATACTGTAATTGCAAGTCTTTCATAACCTTGTGTGCCAGTTATCTTACTGAGCTGAGCACATTTAACTGATGAAGTTGAAGAAGTCAAGTAAGCATTTTGTAAAACGAGTCAAAGATCTTCTCATCTGAGCCATGGCAATAGGAAAGTCCTGTCCTTTGGGATAGTGGGAGCTAGTTACAAGCATTCAGTGTAGAAGTTTTTGAGTAATTTCCTTTTTGACTTCCATAAATCACGCAGTACTTTAATTGCAAATGCATTACCAGCAGACCATGGCCTAAGCAGGATTATGGGTTTTCATTTGTTCATATGATTAGCCCACATTTTTGCAGTTTACTTAAGATCTTTTCAAAAGCTTTTTCCTTATCTGTAAACCATAATAGTGATTGCATTTCAGGCTGTTTAATTATTAATCTTTATTTGATAATGTAATAATTATTTTTAGATATTATTTGATATAAAACATACTTTTGATAAACACTGAGTTCATTTTCTGGCTAAATGAAATGAAAAGTGAGAGAGAAAAAGACAAACATTGGGCTTTTCTTATTTAAGCCTTATTTCTTCCACATTCACAAATCACTTGAAAAAATGGATTCATTTTGCAAACTTTTTATGTTTTACAATGACATTTCCATCCAAAAATACAATTTGTCTTCAAGTGTTAGAAACGTTTGGTTCAGCCTAGTTTGAAATTGGACAATTGATTCAGATTCACCAAGTAAGTCATATGGTATTAAATCTGTCAATTAAGTGATTCTAGTTATGCTGAATCCAGCCCATGTAGTTAGGGGGCTTCACAAACAAGTGTTTGGAATATTAGGAAAAAAAAAGCCACAGTCAAGGAATGGAATAAATAGTCTGAAGAGGCTGTAGAATCCTGATCACCAGAGGATTTAAAACCAGCTATACATGTGTCTTTCTTGGTGATATAGGGACCCTGCGGGCACATGCATATATTAAATGTTTTATTTATATAATTTGTGTCCCTTTATTATGTTATAATCTGATTTTATGTCCTTTTTCTGACCCACTCTCAGACAAGTGGTAGGATATTTACTAGTGTGATATGGAAAGATGTACAGAAGGAAGCATGGACTGCTTCTGAAGCAGCATGGAACAGAATAATAAAAGAGAATGTGCCGGAACTCACGGTGTAACAGATACATGTAACAGATATTGCTTGTATCACCTAATATACCACTGGTAAATATTAGAATTTAGTGATGGAAAGGGTATAAAATCTAGACTAGGAAAAACACTCACCTAGACCACCACAGTAAGGAAGGGAGACATTCTTGACTGTTTCTTCAAAGAAACTGGATAAAACCAACCCATCTGCAAAAGCTGGTCCAGAGAAAGGTAGGCTGGACCTACTGGTCCTTTTCCAGCATAAGGCTCACCAAATGATGAGGAGAAAATGAAATTTTCTCTTTCAAGGCAGGATATGTGATAATACAATTGGTTGAAAGTGTTCTCAGTAAGAGTAGTCCACATGGAATGGGGAACAGTATTTGGTATAGACCTTCGGGGACTATAGCATGTGATAATATTTAGAATTTAGGGATGATTAAGCTTGCTGAAAGCTTGCCTTCACTCAGCTTGTTTTGCTGTTGTTTATATTTGCTGTGCTTGTATATTTTATGACTTGGATAAGTAAACAATAAAATCTGCCTTAACTCTATTTTATAACTTTTAGTCATAAATAATAATTTGGACATATTTTGGGATCCTGCTGGGTTACAAATTAGCCTGCCTGCTGCTTTTCTATATCAGCATAAATGCCATCTACTTTCCATTGAGCAGTGCCAGAGGTACTTGGAGGTCATCCACACCGGTGCTAACTAGTTTTGGTTCCTGTCTCATGTTGAGAACTGGTGAAGACGTTATATTTCAAGACAGGAATATGCCTTGGAGAAGACACTGCTGGCAACATCATCTACAAGCTAATCAGCAAAAATCAAGTATCTGCTGCTAAATTTGCAGGGTTTGCATGTTTTATATGTCTGCATGTATATATTTTCTCTGTTCAAGCAGCATGGTTTTTTTCCCTCTAAATATCCTGGCCCAAAGTTTTAATGTAACTGCTTATTAGTCAAAACAATGAGAGGAGCTTTAAGGGACTGGATGCAATGCACTAAGGGCCCTGTGAAAACACTGACGTTAAGTAAAGCCGTGTGAAAGAGGAATATTTAAAAGACTGAACACAGCCACATGACTCAAGACCAAAATAAAATTGTCATGGAGATGGGTGTCTACATGTACATATAGATGTTTATTGAAGGACACTGTATGAGGCTGAACTTACTCTAAGATTTATGTTTGGGTGAGGGAAAGGTTGTCTTGCAGAGCAGTGAGGGTGCAAGGAAAGAATCTCTCCTTCAGTGAGGGGCTTTGATAGAGAGAGTAGACTCAAAACCAAAAGCCCGGATCATGCACAAACAAGAGAGGAGAACACCATCAGCACAGAAACTGTACATATAAACTACCCCACCATCACAGACACAGGGTGAAAAAATAGAAATCCATTGAAATTAGGGTTAAAAACCATAGTGAATTCACTGTAGCCTTATGTTTTAACCAGTTTTTTGTAAAGACATTTTATCACCTAATTATTTATTCAGTCTGACCTGAAAATGACAGCTTTTCTGACAAAGGCATCTGGCCAGAGAACAACTTTTACTGAAGCAAGGTTTCTTTCCTTCTTCTTTTTTTTCTTTTATTTTTCATAGACTGGTGAAGAAACTGACATAAAATACCACCAGAAAATTTGATATCTTCCAGAAAAAGGTAAAAAGTAGGCTCACTGGATGTGTGTCACAGGAAAAAAAGGGTCCTATACCTTTAAGCTGAGGTGGTACCAGTTAAAAACTATGGACAGAAGTAATTGACTGACCACATCTTCCTGGAGAAAATGTTCAGCTCCGGAAAGAATATTATAAAAAAATGAGAGTATGTGATGTTATTTTATATCCATCTGCAACATATTGTATGCATATATGCACTGCTTGTGTGCATGTGTGTTTATGTGAATATTATGTGTATATTATACAGTAAATAAATGTAATGCACAATTTTTGTTATTCAGTGCATAGCTGTCATTGAAATAGATGGTTATAGAGCTGTACTTGTCTGCTGGTAGGATCACAGAGGAGCTGAGGAGGTCTTCCCAAAGGTAAGCGCCAGCTCCTAGAAGTCAGTTTATTGCTTTGTAAACCAGCAGAAGGTGCACCTCCTCCCATAGGCTAGAACTTTGGACATTTCTTCATGGGAGGACTAAGAATAGATCTTTATAATCATAAGCAACATAGTTTTGAATAGAAATTTCAAACTATAAAAGGAATTTTGAAGTTTCAAAGCAATCAGTCACACATAAAAACTCAGGCGATAAGTATGTATGAAACATCCAGGATATGAAGAGATGTCAGAGTATGGATTATTTAAGAAGCCTCGTGCTAATGTTTTGTGTTTATGATCTCTGCTAAGCAAAGTCATACAGCATCTACAGGCAGGATTTCAGGTGGGTATGAAAATCCACTTGTTTGATACATTTACCCATCCACCACTTCTCTTCTGGTGAAATATTTATGCAAAACACTTTATGAGTTTCCATATTTTTCTCTCTTCAACTAGGCTCACCATGGTATCACACATCCTAAAGGCTGAAAGGACCAAAGAAGAGCAATACAACTGTTTTCTTACTGCATTTCAACGTTTTTTGCAGGTATCAACCCTGCGCAAAGTTGACAAATGTTTTTAATCCAGGTTCACCAATTTGGAGCAACTGTTTAGGAGGCCATCACCCCTGAAGATACCTCCAGGTCCTGGGGACATGACTTGCCCAGGGGACCTCAGTGGACTCCAGCAGTCTCTCCTATTCAACCTGCTGAGTGAAAATGAGTGAATGGAAGTAGTGGAATCCAGGTCAGTGCCTCCCATGTCATTTGGTGGTCTTTCAGTTGTTGATTGCTTTCTCCATCGTAAGGTCTTTGATTTTAATCGAATCATTGTGTGCACATATGGATATTCCTGGTGGCCTAACCAGTGAACATAATTAAAAGAAATGATTGCCTTTCACTTTAAGCAAACATCTGGTTTTACTTGAAACAAGATGACTTAGCTGTTTCAGAAACATTCTTGTAACCCTGGATTCACATTTTCATCTTAAAATATATATTTTCTCTGTTCAAGCAGCATGTTAATGTAAACACTATATATAACTGACAACCAAAATTTTCAGAAGTATTTGGTGCTCTGAGCATTAGTGAAACCACAAGAATTATTACATTTTTGATTTGATCTCTGTAAATCTGTTTCAACAGTCACTCTGATTTAAACAATTATTCTGATTTATACTCCAAGAACTATAATTTGCAGAAAATGTAACCATGTGAAAACATGTTTTTGTATAGTATATCTTGGCAACCTTGTTTTGTTGTGATGTCATTGCCTTAGGTTTCATGGAAATACTGAGGGAATAAAAGGAAAACAAGACCCTCTCTTTGAAGCATATTCGCATATCCCCTCTCTCCATCCCTAAAAAGATTTTAATGTCTTTTTTCCATAATGACACTGAGTTTTCTGTTATTTCTTGACTGGCATTATAGTCAGAAATGTACTAAAGACTCTCATGAAAGGAATTTAATTGAGAGGCAAGGAGTTGTCACCTTTCACTTCTCCCTATCAGGTAGGAATCACTGTTTAAGAAGCTGTTCTGAGATCCCAGGGTTCTTTGCTTTCATGTCATTACAGTGCCAGTTTCTAAACAGTTAAACACAGGCATGTATGCAAGATACACAGAGCACAGAAAATGAAATTTCAGACCATTTATCAACAGCAGAAGTAACATTGGAGGTTTCTCCATTAGAACTCTATCTAATCTGGTTTCTTGTAACATCTGAGGGAAGATAACTGTGCTTTATTAAACCAATAGCTCTCATTCACTTCATCACATCTGCTGTTTCTAGAAAAAGATAAAATAAAACAAATACAGGGTTATTAAGAGTATCCCTTCATTATAAAAAGCATACGTTACAGATACACACAATAGCATGAAAAATGGCAAAAGAAAATGTCCTCATATGGAAGCAATCCATCTGGATACACCTAGATATGGTGTATGGGGATTTTTAGTGCTATTAAAAAGGTTATCCCTAGTACAAGATATTAAAAATATGCCTTGTGTGATTTAAGGATTTTAAACATCTCCAGTATTTTTACTGAAAGAAAGGAAAAAGAAAGGGGGGAAAGGAGAGCATCACATTCGGAAACATTCCTAACTGGCTTCACATTTTTCTTCTTTCCAGCACCAACAAGAAAACGCATCAGAAACAACCTCATGCCTGTCAGATGTGATCATATGCTAAAACAAATGACAGCACTTGCTAATTTCATTTCCCCAGCACGTGCATGTGTGCATGTGTCTGGCTGTGTATGTCAGAGATGTTTGGAAACAGCAGCTTTTTCTTATCTGCTTAGTTGCACAATGAACTGTAAGAAATTTTCCTATTGGGGCTGATTCTGCCCTCAGTCATCTTATTGTTAACCCTGAGTAATTTAATTTATTTCAATGTATTTCATACCCGATTAAGACAATTGTTGGAGAAATGAGCTATCATTACTGACCCTGTAAATACTGTCAGCCATAGTGCTTGACTACTGAAAGTAGTCCCTTTTTGTGCTCTCTACCAGGCATGGAACTAGTCCCATGTCAGAACATGTCTTTCAACTAATGCTGAGTCTACATAGGATCAAACCATTAATAGATTTTTTCTTCAAATATATTTTTCAAGGTTAAAAAAAAATCACAAATACTGTGTGTGTTTACTATTGAGTAACACTTTTCATTTAGTCAATCTTCACAAATTTACTTTTTAATATATTATTATCATCAAAAAATGCCTTTCATTTTGAATTGGCAACTATTTCAACTCCACTTGCAAAAGCAAATGAGTAAAATGACATTGGACATGACCTCAGCACTAGTCATATATCGTGTTCTAACCATTGAAGGCAATGTTTCATAAATCTCTACAGCTATATCCATAGATATGAGTAATTCACCATATTTCCTTCAAAATGCCAGTCATGGACTATGTCTCTAGTAAATTTGATTCTTGGTACAATAAATAAAATTAATGTTCATGTATTAAGAAGAGTTACTGTAAATTATTGCTCCCTCTTTCAGGACTATTGCTTTAGCAGTTGGTGTAGGAAATTAAGTCGTTTTGGGGAGTAGGAAACAGCAAGAGTTGTAGAGTACGTTTGAAACTCAGGTTTAAGCTGATCTCAGCCTGTCTCCAGGTTTGTCATTTCAAGGTCCGCTGCAGGTGGTCTTCACACAGAAGCTCAAAAGAGGCCATTTGTGCTGAAATGTGGAGTTGGGAGGGGTAAATGATGGAGCATTCACTGGGAACAGTAAAGCTTTCATACTTTCATGGAGAGAGTGGAGACCAAGCTGAGCAGCTTGGAAAGTCCTAGCAAATAGAAGGTGAAAATAAGTAAATAGGTTAAAAAGCATGTAAGAAAAGAAAGGACAGGCTTTTTGTTTGGAGAAGCGTAGAGACAATTTTCAGAAGAGACACTGCTTTTGTTCTGTGAAAGCATTCTGCATAAAATAAGTAGAATCCAATCCCAGCTGAAGCAGCAATGTCAGTATTGAGGTTTTCCCCAGTTCTACCTCAGTTGAAATTTATTATTCATTTAAGTTGTTGCACTTCTAACTTTCTAATTTCTGCTTTTCCCCAGATCCATCACTTTCTCCAAAGCTGGCTTTCTACCCTGCTGGAACTTAAAACTGAGGGTGAAATCTTGGCGCTGCTGAAGTTAATATAGGTTTGGCCTCTGCAGCGATGTCTGGATTTTACATAGGTGTTTCAGAAGTTCTCTGGGAGCATTCATGCCTTCACTCAGGCGTTTAGCAGTTAGGTATTAAGGTCTCTTTCCTTCCACAGGCCTACAAGGAGCACAGCTTATTATTTGCAATTAAACACACATCTTGGATTGCAAAATGTCATTGCTATTATTTTATTCTGAATTTCAATAGTTAAGGAGGATCTATGAACTGAATGTCATTGTGTCCTCTAAGCTTTGTGTAAAACTGGGCTAGAGAAGGAAGCAGTCCCTCCAGACATACAAATATGGGGCGAAGGCAGACAGTAGTGCAGAAAAGGAATAAATAATGTAGTGGCAAACATCAAACAATTTTCATGACTTGTGTGAGCTAAGGTCTCTGAAAATTATGGCTATTCTACAGGGTGATATCTGTGACTATTGTTTTTGGTATGTCTTCCCTATAGAAGACCTATCTAGGTGTCCTGGATCATAGGTTTACATAAAAACGGTAGAAACAAATAGAGTCAGGACATTTTGCACAAGAGAAAAGTAAACTTAGAAAATCGTCCATTTTCGAACAAACTGTTTTTGAAAATAGTGATTTAGTGATTTGGGCTTTGCCAACATCTTCTGGTTGGGCAGTTTGTTGTTCCTCCACTCTGTGGTTAAGCCTGGAGTCATAGCAGCTAAGAGCAGAATAAGAAAGCAGATCTTTTAACTCATCTTCTGTGGGTAAAAACAACTTAGTGCAACAGATGAGATTTTGTTTCACAGATATGGATTCATCACAGCAAAGCAAATTAAACAAACAGTTCATCATGACTTTAGTAGTGTTACTTGTGCAGTGGAAGATAACTGCATGCTTAGACTTTTGCTGAATTAAGGCCTGATTCTGCTGTTGTCTTCTCGGCATGTATTTAAAACAATTTTGGAATTAATCAGTGGAAAAAGAGTGTGAACGTAGCATAGTTGATATCCCATGTGAATACTTCCTGTAGAAGTTGTCTGTGGCTGACTTTGCTTTTGAGCACTGCTACTGATACAAGTATCATGTGTAGTGTCATTTCCAGGTGACAGATTAACAGTGCTACAAGGAGTTCGCTAAGAACAAGTATACGAATGACAGACCAATGGTGTCATTCAGCTGTTGCTAATGGAGGCTTATTGCTGCTTTAATAGAGGGCCTGTCTTCACAAATCTTGAAGTTTAATAATGAGAAAAACCCCACAATATTAATAAGTCTCAGAAACACTGCTTTGGGCATCTTCAAGTGCCATTATTGCTATGGTACAGTATAGTCAGGCAATCAGAAAGCAATTGTATGTTGTCAACATGTTACAGTGTACATAACCAAGTTTTTCACTGGGCAAAGGAATCTAGTTGAGATATTTGAAGTACCCCAGCACAAGCTGAGCTTTTGTTGTTTTACTGTTTCCACACCAGAAGTTGGCGAGTGGAGTCACACAAAGGAACTGGCAGTTCTGAGACTGTGGGTCTGAACATTTTCATAACTTATTCTGCACATAAGGTAAAATTCAATCTCACTTCTGGGTTTTTAGGGCTTCTGAAGTTTAGCCAATCTCATCATGGACCCGAAATCTGCTTCTATTAAATAAATTAATGAATCAGCGATTGACACTAGAACTAAACCATCATGGGATTACAGTGCATGCAAACTGTTGTTGCTGCAATGATATCTGTGGTTAAAATTAGTATGGAATATTTCTACCATTTGTTACATGTTTAACAATACTGGTCAAATTAGAAGTAGAGGGCAAAAGCAGAATCATGCTCTGCAACATGGTCTGAAAGAAGCTATGACATTCTGCTACTACGTTTAACAAGTCTCAGTTATTGAATGCTGCTCTGGCTAGAAAAGTTGACATCCTCACCTTCATGGCTGGTCTACAATGTCTCCTCTTCTCATTAAACCCATACATAAAGTAGACATATGCTTATACTGGCTTATTGCCCTGTCATGTAGGACGCGGAACATGGAAGAGTGGTTTGAGACACTCATACGCCTGTGTCCATGTCAGGCTATATGTATAATATTCCTTGCAGTGTGAAAAGTGCACCCTGCATTCTTCACAAAGGAACCTATTAATGTAGAATGTCATTGAGCCATTTAACGCTATGAGGCAAGCAAAGGCTGAAAACATCACAACTGTTTAGAAGTACCAAGACATCATTGCAGAACTGATGGGAAAGAGGAGAATATTTGGTTATCAGTCCTAGCAGGCAGGTCTCAATTCCTCCGCCTTTCCTCTGTTTGAGTTAACAGGCACCAATTGCTTTCACAGGTCTGCACACCAAACTTGCCTTCTGGGATGCAAACATTGATTAATTTGGCAGCACCATGTGGAAGTGCACAACGATTTCATTTTCTCCTTCCAGTTAGCCTTTTCCATTTGTATGGGAAGCAAACCATTTCTGTGCAAAATCCCTAAATCTCAGTGAGTCAGGTTCAAGCTGGAGTACATTAGCATACCTCCATTACTGTTAAATGGAATTTGGATAAGCTGAAGGCCAAATGAAGCAAACTGTGATCTTATACTCCCAGAACAAAGAGAAACAAGAGGGCAGGTATGTTGTCTGAAATACTGTGGAATTATTTAATAAATTATCTTAAATTATTTCTTTTGCAGGTGAAATTTATTATTTTCTAAAGTAGACATATAGTGTTGTGTCCTCTCCATTATCCCTGAGATGTGCCAGTTATATACAAGTCCTTCACACCCTTTTGCTAATGTGTAAGCTGGATGGCATACACAAAGAGTTGCAGAAACAATTCCAGCACTTAGGTTGATCTGTGTTATCTGTTTAAACTTATTATAAATCATGAATCAAACAGGATAATACTGAAAATAAAGCTATTCTACTCAGTTCTAATTCCTATAACTATGCATTTGCATTGCATGTGCCCAATACACATATATCTATGCAGTAGACATGTATTTCCATACTTGTGAATTCCTTTATACATATAATTCCCTGTATATAGTAAACTGTATTTAACATAAAAAGGACCTGGTTGATTCACATCCTTTCAGCCTACTCTGGTTTTGCTGTCATTATTACCAAAAACTAGGCAAAAGGAATGAAACAACTAAAATATGTCACTAAACCCAAAAATATCTCTCAGCTTTCATCCTTTTGACCCCTTTTTGGCCCCTAATAGTGTAACCCCAAAATTATGGTTTATGAGAGGCCAGTACCAAGAATCTGTTCAACTCTTAATGATCTATACCTTTAGTGTCATTTATCTGAACTGGATAAATGCAGATTAACTCTGAGGTAATAAACCTGATCAAAGAAAGCATTTTGCAAGCATTGAAGCAAAGTGAAGCCTTTTTTTACATAGAATTACTGGAGAGAAATGTATAGTGACGAAAAATTAAAACACAATGCAAAATCGAACTTTTGAGATATATTAAATGGCTGCATATTTTATATATTAAACCACAGAATATACCATGAAACAATCGTCCTCTCTTTAATGAAACCCTATTAAAGAAACAGACTTGTCAAGGGAACACATTTTTATACCCAGTTAGGTTTTGTATTTAACAGCTTCTCACTTTGTATATTTTTCTGTGGTAGCTGCTAAGTAAAATATATATACTCTTGAATATTTGCTTACTTCTGGAATGGGAAATTTCCACACAATTTAGTGATTTAAGAGCTGATTCTAATCTAATAAAAAAAAAACAAACCCTTTGGGAATACTTAATATCACTCAATCTGTGGAACAGCAGCCCTTGTTCATTTAGGTCATCACCCAGTTCCCAGAGTATTTTCACAGATTTCAAGGGGGCCTGAACTGCACCCAGGAGCCACCAGTGTGCCAAATTGTTAGAGTGACTGACGCTCGGACTTCATTAGACCTTCTGAAGAACTGCTCTGGGAGTTTATCACCTTTCACTGGTTACTCAATCACTTTTTCTTGCTTTTATAAATAGATTAATAATAAAGGAGACTAATAATGAAGGTAGTCAAAGTTCAGAAAGAAGCATGAGAAGGCTCAAATAGATCATCATGTCACTGTTCCTTGACAAACTACAATACATCTGAGGTGCACCCACTGACAGTGAGCATACTATTAGCACATGGCAAGGTAATGCAGGTTGGCTGTCAGGGACAGAACATTTAAAGCTAAATTACATTGTATTTGCAAAAGCAAAAAGTGCATGTGTGGAGAATTGCAGCAGCTCCATTGATACCTTTGTTGACTAGGTGTTGCCATCAGGGATTTGTGCACCTCTCAGGTTCACAGTGCCAGTTTGATTAGGAGTTTGCAAGCCAAAGGGCAAGCAAAGTTCATAAATTTCTCCCTGATTACAGTAAACAAATAGAAGCAGCTTAGAAACTGTATTTTGCCACCTATAGAATCACAAATTTAGACATGAAGGCTATCTGGTCCCATCCTTACCCATTAGAATCTATGATTAGAATCTATGATTCTAATCCTCTGGTCCCATCCTCTTCCCAAAGCAGGGCTGAATCCAAAGCTAGACCATATTGCTCAGTGCCTTTTTCTGTGAATGTTATGAGTATATCCACAGATAGAAATTTCACAACTTGTTCATGGCGATGGTTATAATCAACAGTTGTCATAAATTGGTAGTGCTTTCTCAAACCCTGGCCTGGTAGATAAAATTGTTATTTTTAGCCTCTGGACAAAAACCTGGATTCAACTCCAAACCTGATGCAGGGTTTCATTTAAAGATTTTTTTTATTCTGAATGGTCGAAGTAATTCAACTTAAATACACAAACAGAGTTCCAATCAGGGAAGTGTGTAGGGAATTATTTTAATAGTGAAAAGTTCAGAAAAGTTGTAAAATGCAAGGCCTAGGTCACTGTTCAGGTTAAATCAGCATTTTTTTTCTTTGACCCAGCCAATCAGCAACTTTGCTACGTATTTCTGCCATTTTTTTCCTGAATTCTTATCCTTTTCCGTACTGTTCAGCTATGAAAAACCAGGAGTACCTTCACTCCACAACTTTAAACACACTTTTCATTTTTTGTTGTTTAATCTGCCTGATGGTTTCATTTACTATCATTCCAACCTTTTTATCACCTTTTAAAATGATAATAGAAAGTCAGCCAGAAGTTATCTGCAAATACTTCCCATAGTACCTGATTCAGTGCAAAGGGACTAGAAAGACTGACTGCTATTTAATGAAAATAAGAAAGAGTCGCTGACTCCATCCAGCTTCCCTTTCCAGGTTCTCGAAATACTTGTTCTCTAAGTAGCACTGCCGGTGTGTGCAAGTATAAGAAGTAAGCCCAAGTACAGCTGCTCAGTGTTTTTTGTATAAAAAATGCAAGATGCCACAAACTCTGTAGTTGGAAAATGTCATCTTGTCTATTCTCCCTTGAGGCCAGATCAGCTCTAGCTGTGTAATCATAGAATCATAGAATCATAGAATAGTTAGGGTTGGAAAGAACCTTAAGATCATCTACTTCCAACCCCCCTGCCATGGGCAGGGACACCTCACATTAAACTATGTCACCCAAGCCTTTGTCCAGCCTGGCCTTGAACACCACCAGGGATGGAGCATTCACAACTTCCCTGGGCAACCCATTCCAGTGCCTCACCACCCTAACAGTAAAGAATTTCTTCCTTACATCAAATCTAAACTTCCCCTGTTTAAGTTGGAACCCGTTACCCCTTGTCCTGTCACTACAGTCCCTAGCGAAGAGTCCCTCTCCAGCATCCTTGTAGGCCCCCTTCAGATACTGGCAGGCTGCTATGAGGTTTCCATGCAGCCTTTTCTCCAGGCTGAACAGCCCCAACTTTCTCAGCCTGTCTTCATACGGGAGGTGCTCCAGTCCCCTGATCATCCTCGTGGCCCTCCTCTGGACTTGTTCCAACAGTTCCATGTCCTTTTTATGTTGAGGACACCAGAACTGCACACAATACTCCAAGTGAGGTCTCACGAGAGCAGAGTAGAGGGGCAGGATCACCTCCTTCGACCTGCTGGTCACGCTCCTTTTCATGCAGCCCAGGATACAGTTGGCTTTCTGGGCTGCGAGTGCACACTGAAGCCGGCTCATGTTCATTTTCTCATTGACCAACACCCCCAAGTAATTCTCTGCAGGGCTGCTCTGAATCTCTTGGATTTCCTTCTGCTAAGGGATAGATGAATATTTGTAATATCCCTTTGCCATAGCAAAACAGCAGTTCTACTAAGGAATGTGTGTTCAAGGGGGATAAGAAGAAAGGAAAAAAGGGATCTGTAGAACAATTTCCCTACTCAACATATTCTAATTATGCATACATTGGTTTCATTCAGCTGTACTGCTGCTGAAATTGAGGGCTTCACTGAAACATCTAATTCTTTTCACCACTTTATTTACAGAGAAAGATGAGCCTTAAAGCATTTGGTCCTGTATTGCTGAAACGTTTTCTTAAGTGATTTTTCCTTAACTGTTTGTTTTCATTTCTTTACAGCAGACCTGCAGTATGTGAGATGTTTGGTTGCCGCTGGAGAACCTTGATTATCAAAGACAATGCCGCTATAGAGTACAAATGTGCATTTGTACTCTGGCATTTGGCTCAGTTTCTTCCACAAGATAAGTGAGCAATTCTCCTTTGGCTAGCCATTAAAATGGAATCCCTAGATAAACTCAATAATGAACAAAGCCAATATTTCTCATGGCAGTGAGGGCAGAGAACTAGTTGCAGCTTCTCTTTTTTTTAGTCCTGGTAAATGGTCAAGAGCTTAGAGCAAACATATCAGGACAGGAAGCAAACATGGAAAGGGGTGGATTCAGGCAATACATGAATGGAAGACATGTAAACCACTATCATATTCTTCAGTTTGGGGGTAACAATACAAAATGGACAATGAGTATTTGCTGCATCTTTGTGGTATTTCCCATTGGCAGGCAGATGTTCAGCCATTTCAAGGAAAGATGCTTTGTCATATGTAACAGTTACTTGGGAAGACAAAACACTGTAACCACAAAAGTCTGCCTCCTGTCCCTCCTCCTTTCCCTAAGCATTTATTGATGAGCACAACGTCATATGGTATGGGATATGCCTTTGGTCATCTGGAGTCAGCTGTGTCCCCTCCCAGTTTCTTCTTCACCCCCAACCTACTCACTGCAGGACAAAGTAGGGAAGAGAGAAAAACTTGATGCTGGGCAAGCTCTGTTTATGAATAGTAAAAACCCTGGTGTGTTATCAGCACTATTTCAGCCACCAGTTTGAAGAATATCGCCATATGGGTGGCTATGAAGTAGGTACCTGCACCCAGCCAGTTCACACCAGAGTACTCACAGGAGATTGGCATATAAAAACCTGCCAAAGCCTGCAGCCTCCTGAGGCAGCACATAAATGGTAGGTAGGATGCCCTGAAACACCTAAGACAAAAATAAATACCTATTTTAGGCATACCTGTGTTATGTATCACTTCGGTTCTTGCCTTTATCTCATGCCTCCCATAAGCCATTTTGCTGCATTGTGGTAATTCCTGATGATACCACTGTTGAGTGAAAGAACAGCTTCATAACATAGCAAGCACTTACTGGTGTGTGCATGTGGATATTTATCTACCTATCCACTGATAATCATGTCTTAGCCCAGTTGAGCCCATTTCCAGTCCTGCCAGAGATGTTTGCATCACATGCTGTAGATCATTTACAGAGGTCATGTGTCATCCACAGAAAACTCTGCCTAGGTACAAGATATATAGGCAAAGAAACATAAAGCAGCAGTTTCCAGTCCTGGGACAACGCTTGGTGTATCTAGCACAGAGGGGCAGTTTTGACCTGACATCTTTATATCTACTCTGTTAGTACCTCCAAAAGCATGCTGATAGCTGGATAGGAGTTTAAATGCTGAAGTACATTTGGTGCTGTTGATTTAAACTTTAAATCCATATAAACATTATTTGTAGTGGAGAATTTCTTTGCTATGAGCAAAGGAAGTGAATGTAACGTACATAGTCCTGAAGAATTATAACTCTTGACATTCTTTTACTGGCTGGTGTGTGGCATTTCTGGTTTAGTATTGCTTCAGAAAGAATTTAAGTCGTATTTAAGGAGCATTTAAAAACAAGAAAGGAAGACAAGTGGAATTTACCTGTCTAGACAACTGTATCTGTATGGGGTAACCCCATTTGGAAGTATAAAACTCTGGATGCACAAGAGGTGATCTTGGGATTTAATCACATGAATAAGTTAGCTTTCCACATAGAATCACAGAAAGCTTAGGGTTGGAAAGGACCTTAAAGATCATCTAGATCCACCCTCCGTGACGTGGGGGGGGGGGTATTTTGAAAAATATTTGTAAAAAAAAGAGGTATTTGGAAGTGTGGGACAGCAGCCTTTGACTTCTCCGAGGGTGCTTCTGCTGCTGTGGGAATATACCAACTTCACCAACAAGCCGGTCTCACCCTTTCCTAGATGAGACTGCTCCAGTTGCTGCAGGTCAGGGAGATCATGCCCATGACCATGCGTGAAACTGTCCCATCTAAGCCGGCACTTACTTTCAAATTGTTTGATAATTTATTAGCACCTAAACGCTGTTGAAAAACATATCAGCCATAGCTTTAGCACCAGAATAAGTGTTAAATAGCTGGCAGGAGGGCTCTCTGCTGGTGATTAACACCTAATTATCACTTTCTAGTGTCCTCTGGCTAGATAATTGAGAACTGGAATAGAGAAAGGTTTCAGAAAGATTTTGGAAATGTAGTTACCTAGCTAACAGAAAATTAAAATGTAGTAAAGCCTCGTTTCTGTCCTTTTGAAAGTGTTCTCTATTTTCCTATTTTCTGGAAACAGAAATTGGCAGAAGCAAGATCAGTTGTTACACAAACTTGTGAGAATCGTGTCTCAACTCTCTTTCTGTGGAAGAGATCTTGACATATTTACTGCAAAACATGACCCAAAAAATGGGAAGAGGTACTCACCAACGGCATATGACAGACAGGTGGTAAAACTCTATAAAAAAAAGATAAAATAATGGGAGTCTTCTTTCTTGCCATCAGCTCTATCCTTTCTTGGCTGCATGGAGAGCTGTTAATGACTGTCGAGGTAATGGATCTGGGTGAAGGGATATGAAAACAGGCCTGAGACACTACCAAGCCTACTGGTATCATAGGCAATCCCATCAGAAAGCTCTGTTGATAAAATTACAAACTCTTGATTGGAGGTAGAAATTATTTGTATTCCACTCTTCCCCTTTCAGTATTACTCCACTCTAAAGGTTAAAAAGTTGTTTGCTTTTAATTTGCCACCTGAATTTATTTATAGAGAGTTTATATCTGCTTATTCTGTCAACATTTTCTTCCGCTTCAAACAGAGTTGTTTGCCTGATGCCTGTGTTGCTTCTGTAGATTTAAGGAATAATTACATCATTGTTCCTTTTTTTATGGCTAGATCAACAAGTTTTAGACTGCAGAGGGGCTGAATGCATCTTCCTATAAAAACAGACCTTGTTCCTGCCACAGCTTAAATTCATCTTTACTGGACATGGAGATTCAGAAAGTTTTTAAAATATCCCAGTCACACATCTCTTCCCAGCAATATTTTTGCTGTTCTCTGCAGTCCTGCTGGAGCTATTCCTTGTTGTCTGCTATAGTATGTCTGCTATACAAAGTAGAGAAAAGTTGGTATGAGAAATTACAAAGAGAAATCAGAAGAAAAAGCTACTGGAAAGACTGGTGGTCTGCTGGGATCCAAAGGAAATGAGTTGAGAGCTGGAAGGTTGGATGGCTCCTCTCTCACAGTGACGATTAATGGGATAACCCAGCTACTGATTAGAGGGAGCTGAAAAGGGGATTATCAACAGTAAGGGACTAGTTTATGCCCTTGCTATTTTCAGCAAGAGACCTTTTGAAGCTAAGGAGGAGTGAAATAGGTAATATCAAAAGTCATTGTGTTGGTAAACCAGGAGCTGTAACATGGAGGAGACAGACATATTTTGCCACCATGCTGTCTAGTCACACACCTGTGCTCAGTAATTTCGATAATTATTACCACTATGAATCCTGTGCTAATGGGACAACTAGAGCTTCATATCTTGCCAATTTTGTAACAAAGGTCTCTAGACATTGCTTAAGGGCACAAGAGCCTCCCTATATGTATCTGTGATGGCAAAGCCTTGGAATGTCAAAATCAGTCCTAAAACAAGTGTCAGGATTTATCACAGTCTGATTACAGAAACTTGTGTAACTATGTCAAGAGGCAAACTTCTTTAGATAGTGCACAAAGTTCTCTTTCCACTTCAAAATGACCTGAAACAGGACTTTTCTGAAACCTGGAATTTTATGCCTTTTATTGCAGAGGTCACAGTATGCAACTAACTGCTATATGAAATAGAATAACAGTTCAGAAGGAAAGATGATGCATTAACTAAATTGTACAGTAATATTGACACTTCCGAGTCAGCAAGTCTGAGATTATAATGCTGAATCCTAATATTTCCATTTAGACTGATGTTTGACAGCACTAGAAAAAAAAATGGTGATGTCAAAAAGACTACTGTTCCTGCAGCTGACAAGGAAACCATTTCATATAATTGTTTCAGCCTACAGAAAAGGGTAATTCCTTTGGACATTGCTGGGTTTTATTTTCATATAGAGTGAATAAATTATCTCAGTGCCCTGGATACGAGGATGTTAAGTTCAAATCCTGTCGCTGGAATAATCACTACAAAATAGTTCAGTGTTGATTCTGCAATTTGTGGGTAGTTTTGGTGGGAAAGGCATTTTTCCAAGTTTGTTCTCTTGATGTGTTGAAATTGCAGAAAATCTGAATTCTCAAAAGGGTGGCCAGGATAGTCAAAATGGCAACTGGCTGAAATATGTACGATAAAAAGTAGACTAAATTCAATAAAATACCACTTTGCTGTTAGATTTTCATCTCTACAAAAAGCCTATAGCAACTAAACTAGATCTGGCTATTTTTATGATTCTTAAGGTATCTGCCTTAGAAGTCCTATGTAAAGACTCCGTACAAGTCTTGGAAAAGTTCACACTGGGTTTCTGCAAAATTTAAAGGTGTTCTCTTTTGAGGTTCTGCTTCACTGAAGGTTAGGAAAACTAATGATCAGTCATAATGAGACATCTGATCCCTATTACTTTATTCAATGTGGAATTATTTTAACCAAGTCATAATTCTGTAGGGTTCAAATTTTTATTTTAATATTACTTTTGATTAATCAATTATTTAGAAATTGAAGAACATTATTGAGAAAATAATAAAACAGTGCAGAAACACAGAAATAAGAAACCCCCACTTTTCTGATGATTATTATTAATATATGATGATATTATGAAAATGTCTCTTTTCATGTTCTCTCTAGTCTACCCATTTTTGTCCTTGAAGAATCAAAAAGAGAGTCCTGGGTTTTATGAGGGCTTATGAAGTTTTTCTTGGGTGTTTATTAGAAGTATAACAGATTGCAACCAACGTGGGAGCTCCACTGTAAACCAGCTACTGGCTTGCCACTCTGCCACTATGCACACAGCAGATACAGAAAGCAGAGAAGATGAAATGTCAGTTCATTTGATATGCGAGCTGGACCTCTGTTGCTTGTTTCTTTTTTTCTCTTTTAGTAAAAAAAATAGAAATATATTAGTAAAAATTCTCCTAAACAAGGTATAAAAAAATTGATGAGAACGTTCCTTTTGCCCAGCTAAAGATGATGCAGAAAAAAAGCCTTTGAGTTAATCTTTGGCAATGAAATGATAGCTGCTATGCCACAGATACCCCTGCTGGTGTCTCCATGAGAATGATTGGGACTGTATTTAGATTAATTTTGCCTTAATTCTTAAAAAGGTGGGAACAGGTAAAATGGTGTTCACTAATGTTGACGAGTTTTTTGTAGATCATAACAAAATGCCCTTTCTCATTCTTATTCATTTGGCTGATTTTATAATAAGCAATTCTCTTCATGGACAGTCCATTCTCAGCAACCTGCAAGATCGATGTCAGTTACAACAACAGAGAAGTCATAGAGATTTGAGTGGTGAGTAGCTCACTGGTTTGTTATGGTTGTGGCTAATTACTCTTCAAACTCTGCTACTTCACAGGGATTTCACTCTTAGGGTCTCTGAAGAGAAATCTGTTAGTTTTGGCAGCCTATGGTCTGCTTTATAACATTCATCTGTGTCTTTCTCTGGAGTTTCAAAGGCAACACTTATATGTAATGGTTTTGCTGTGAAACAAAACAGAGGAGGAGTATTGTGGTGTTGAAAACACATTTCATAGAGTTACAGTTTTTTTGGAAGGATGCCCTTTACTTAATTAATCTTTTTGCATTTTCCCTCACCATTTTATTACTCTCTGGAGGATTTGGTCCCCAGAGCCTGTTCCAGGTCTGCTGGATTAGATTGTGGTGCCTTCCACCTAGTGTATTTCCATGAGTCCTTCATGATTAGCAGTGTGGCATGCAGGCCTACTGTGAACGATCAAATGATCTGTTTTCTTTTCCCTTGAGGTGAACCACATTTGCTTGTATAAGAAAGCAAAACCTCCACAGTAGACCTGAAAAGCAGCCTACTGCTTTGGAGAGGGCTCTAACCAGCATTGATGTAAAACCCTGACCCCTGTTAATGTGATTCTATTGCCATGAAGCCTCCTTTAGACATTTATTTATGAGACATGTATTTATTATATAAGTAGGTGATGCCAGCATGATCTGCTGGAATAAAGCTTGTTGAGCTAAATGATTATTCTAGAAAGATTTATTTCCCTCCAAACATAATTACACACCAGTCCAGTGAAATGAGCACAGTGGAAAATCTCACTCCACTACTTTGATAGACTAAGCTGGTGCCATCCACACTGTGCAGACAAGGGCTAACAAAACTGAGACATTTTCATAACGTCACTGAATGACAGCTTAGGTGTTAAGTAATTTCTGCGGTAGACAAGACCTGGAAGCAAACAAAGAGTTGGTGTTTGGCAGAGCTATGGCTGAACTCATTGTCCAGGCTGGGATCTATCCAGACACCTCATGGCTTTGGCTACATCTAAATAAACAGCTTTGAATGCTGACTTAGAGATATTAATGGGTTTCTTGGATCATTTATGACTATGTGTAGTGGCAGTTGTGCTACAACAAATCCACCACATAAATCAGGTGTGTATTTTGGCATGGTCAATCCTGCATGGAAGACAATTTTTAAGTAAGGAGAAGAAAAGTTGCTTCATAAATGTCAATAAGAAACTCACTCCATCAGACTCCAGGAAAAAGAGAAAAACCCCTAGTAATACAGGAGGGTTACCATCCATGAATGCTGATGAACTATCAGAAACTGTACATTCAAAAAAATCTTTCATTGTCATTATTATGCAGTCTGAGAAATTATTTGGCATCACTTTCTTTTTTATATAGGGCTTATATACATCTTTCTTTTCTTACTTTTGACCTGTGCATACTTTTCACCTGTCAACCTAACTACAGTTTATTTAAGCTGTTTGATGGATGATATATATTTAATATTGGTTTAAGCTCCATTTGCAAGCTAGCTACTGGCAGAATATAGCTGTACTGTAAGATTGAAAGAAAGATGAAAATCATGTAAAGGAGAAAGAATGCCCTCATTTTCATGTCTGATGATGTGTTCCCTCATTACCATGAGTGTGTTGGTGGAAAAGTGGAATGGCATTAACAACACATAACACATTAACAAACACTGACACAATCACATATGATAACTTGTGGGCTTGAGCTCTCAGTTATTTTCCTCTGCTAGCAGTGTCTCCATGAGCTCAAACATTAACAGGTTTCTGAGAAGTTATAAGAACAATTTATACTTATTTTGATTTAGAATATTGGCAATTTTGAAATGAGGTTGACATTAATAAATATTTTACATAAATAAACCTGACTTTTTCAAATATTTCATTTGTCTACAGAATATTGCTCTGAGGGGGTCCCTATTTCTAGCTTCTAATAGACTATAAACTTTTTGCAAGGGCATGGGGTGACAGGACAAGGGGGAATGGCTTTAAACTGAAAAAGGGGAGATTTAGATTAGATACTAGGAAAAAACTCTTAGCTACAAGGATAGTCAGACAATGGAACAAGTTGCTCAGAGAAGCTGTGTCTGGCCCATCCCTGGAAGTCTGCCACCCAGATTGGATGGGGCTTTGACCCACCTGGTCTAGTGGAAGGTGTCCCGGCCCATGGCAGGATGGGTGGAACAAGGTGATCTTTAAGGTCCCTTCCAACCCAAACCGTTCAATGATTCTGTGATTATCTGTGTTCAACAAAAACCTTCCCAAGACTCCAAAGCAAAAACTGTCAATAAAAAACAACATGCCATGCATCCCAGAGTATCCTCTTCAAGCAAGAAGAGGTGACCTTCTGCATGCCATAATTTCTAAGATCTTAGCCATGGCAAGCAGAACTTTAAGTTGCACTTCACTATTTGCTGCCTATTAAACAACACCAGCATGTGTTGCACTAGCAGAAAATTAAATATGACACTTAGTGTGACTTACAAAAAGCTCCCAGCAAGAAATGAGTCCTTTGAGGAATCACAACTGTCAGTGGAAGCATATAAAAGACAAGCTATGTAATTTGGTGGCTTTATTTGAAAATGGCTGACTTGTGTTTCCTCCTCACTGAATGGCAACGTAAACTGCAAATGCAGTGTGTCCACTTTGAAGGCTGCCTAGCTCCCTAGTGTCTTGCCAGTTCTTGTAAAAGCTGGGCTTATGTTATGAATAGGGTACCCCTCTGCAGATCCCAGGGTAACAGAAGCAGGTTTCTATAAACTGTTTCAGTCAGCAAGAGCTCATTTCCCCCCGTGGGAAGAGTGAGGCAGGTCTTAAGATGAACTCACTTTTGACCTCCCTCCTTATTTATAATGTCTTTGGGGAACACACTCTTTGTGTTTGAATTTTAAATGAGGAGTAGGATGAGCAAATATGTTTGCTTAGCATATAGCTACAAGTAGTCAATAGAAAATAAAACTGTGAGAGGATACGCTGGAGGGAAGGGATGCCATCCAGAGGGACCTCGACACGCTTGTGAGGTGGGCTGATGCCAACCTTATGAAATTTAACCATGCCAAGTGCAAGGTCCTACACCTGGGTCAGAGCAATCCCAGGCATAGCTACAGGTTGGGCAAAGAAGAGATTCAGAGCAGCCCTGCAGAGAATTACTTGGGGGTGTTGGTCGATGAAAAAATAAACATGAGCCGGCTTCAGTGTGCACTCGCAGCCCAGAAAGCCAACCGTATCCTGGGCTGCATGAAAAGGAGCGTGACCAGCAGGTCGAAAGAGGTGATCCTGCCCCTCTACTCTGCTCTCGTGAGACCTCACTTGGAGTATTGTGTGCAGTTCTGGTGTCCTCAACATAAAAAGGACATGGAACTGTTGGAACAAGTCCAGAGGAGGGCCACGAGGATGATCAGGGGACTGGAGCACCTCCCGTATGAAGACAGGCTGAGAAAGTTGGGGCTGTTCAGCCTGGAGAAAAGGCTGCATGGAAACCTCATAGCAGCCTGCCAGTATCTGAAGGGGGCCTACAAGGATGCTGGAGAGGGACTCTTCGCTAGGGACTGTAGTGACAGGACAAGGGGTAACGGGTTCCAACTTAAACAGGGGAAGTTTAGATTTGATGTAAGGAAGAAATTCTTTACTGTTAGGGTGGTGAGGCACTGGAATGGGTTGCCCAGGGAAGTTGTGAATTCTCCAACCTTGGCGGTGTTCATGGCCAGGTTGGACGAAGCCTTGGGTGGCATGGTTTAGTGTGAGGTGTCCCTGCCCATGGCAGGGGGGTTGGAACTAGATGATCTTAAGGTCCTTTCCAACCCTAACTATTCTATGCAAGATGGATGTGGCAAAGGCTTGAAAAAGTTAGTTAGGATAGGCTACACTTTTATTTCTGGCTGTAGTCACTTGTGATCCAGACAATGATATGAATTTTGTGCCCAGTTGTGGCTGTGCAATTGAGTCCAGTGTCCTGTGAATTCGGCAGGATGGTTTGGGTGCAGTGGTCCAAGTTGGAGCAGTATCTAGCTTGAAAGAAACACACTTCCTGTGAGGGAAACCCTGCTTTATAACCTAGAGAAACATGATAAAGAATGGCTTTCTGTAACGAAAGGTAAAGTGTGAAAATAGTCCCGACTGCTCCGCAAACTGTGATTTCTTTTATGCCTTTTGGCAGCCTCATGCTTTTTGCTTTTTCCTATATTACCAACATACAGAAAACTCAGGCTCCCCTTTTTCTGGTGTGTTAGCTATTTTATGCTGAGGGTTAGCTTGAGTTGTTCAGGATGTATTTACCTTCACTATAGCACTGCCTGTCTCCTGAGCAGACCCAAGGGGCTCAGTTGTGTTCACTGTCAGTGGGGTTTGCTCAATGTTATCCATCCCTGTGAACCAGCCTTGAGCCATCCAGCACCTTCAAGCACTCTTGATTCTCTACATGCCTCCTTGCTTCTAAAGTGCTAACAATGTCAGGATTTGGCCAGGCAGAGAGTGTAGACTGGCTTATTCCAAGAGGTTTCTGTAAATGTGATTCTGTTTTCTCTCAAGCAGACACTCCTTGTCCCGGAGACTCCATTGCATCTGAGTGGTTTCTTTCATAAAACAGGTTTGGTATGAAAAGGTTATTAAAGTTTATACACTTTGTGTGATATAAATGCTGTTTCAAAATCTATTTGAATGATCGTTTTGCCTTATTAAGTTTCTAAGCACAAATGTTCTAATTATTTAAGAACAATATAAAAGCCATTTTTATTAATATTCATAAATATGCCAAAGCCTTTACATTTCTGATCAACATTTGTATCTGTTCTTATTTTCACTCATTTTCTCTTAGGTCATTTAAATTAATGTTAACTGCATGATATATTCCCCCAAGTTTCCATTTCTCTGCTGTCCTCCAAACTAATATCTTGAAAACTGAAAGAAGAATTTGATTGTGAACAGAGCTTCACAACTTATAGCTAAAAATCTCACCTTGCAAATAATCTGGTCCTTCTCTCTTCTATACCATGTGTCCGTTTGCACTTAGATGCCTTGAGAAATCAAGTGAAGATGGAAGGCAGACACATTGGCATTGCGGCAGCCCTTTGCCCAACCTCAGTGTATGATATCTGCACCTCTTAATGAGACTAGCAGTGCCAGGGCACAGTGGTATTTAGAGTTTATGTGGACCTATAGTCATTATGCCATCTGCTGGTTGAATGGACAGGTACAGAAACAAAAACTAGTCAAAATATCATGCAGTATAAACAGCATTATACATATCAAGAAGTCTGCTTTTATGGTACTGGACTGCACCAATTTCGCTAGCTATAATTTTCTGTTAATTTAGTCATAGTGGTGTAAAACTGTTTATAGACAAGCACTTCATATTGAAACACCTCTTTATGAGCATTATCCTGTTCTCATTTAGAGGAAAAATACATATTTAGTAACAAGCTTGATTATAGCTTTTCCGAAACAAGGATTGGGTGCCTTTTTTTAACTTATCTTCACTTTTAGTGCCGATTGGAAAAAGAGAAGTAAGCCATTGCAAACTGTTGTCTTTAACCCATTTCTTGTGTCTTTGTCCTTTTTTCCCATGCTAGCCCATATTTGCAGAAAGTCAGATGGGATCAACACAATGTTCTCCTTTTGTCCATAAATCTCATGAAACTATGATCTATTTTTTGCCTTGTTTTCCATCACATTCAATTAGTTAAGCAAATTTTTGCTGCCAAAACAGTGTTGGAAAAGGACTCTTTCAAATAATGAAGTGCTTCCCAAAATCACATGAGAATTCAGTAGGAAACCCATTAATCCAAGGAGTTACTGAATGAGTTAGCATTCAGTTTTGAAAGGGGTATCTCAAACGTGCAACAAAAGCTTGAGCTGAGCACAAGATAGTTCTGTAGTAATTCTTAATATTTCAGGTTTTCACTGTGCTGAAATACCACAAAATGTTAAAATCACACACATTTTTTGAAATGTAATTGAAAGCCTGCACTGAATTACAAAAGCCTAAATTTTGGTTTAAAGCAATTAAAATTTTCCAATGAAAACAACATTTGTTGCAAAGCTTTGATTGTGGAGGATGTATTAACAAACTGTGGGAAACAAGAAGTTACTACACTTTGCACCCTTGGCCAGTTTCTGATTGCATAATTGCAGGCTGACTCCTCTGTAGTTTCAGAGGAGATGGCATCTCTTCCCTCTGCTTCCTGTTTACTTGCATGCAGTTTCATCATGAGCTACATTTCATTGATACCTGGATACAGTCTTGTATCACGGGACCTGTAATAAGGATGAAAGGTGTCAAATGAACAGTATCACCCTTTTTCTTGCTCAAAGCCAGAGAAATGTTCTCAGTATTCTCTGCTTTGCAAGGTATAGAGTCAAACACTTATAATCTTCCTGAATGTTGCAGAAACTCCTTTAGTATAGGATTTCCTGCTATGTAATTGAAATGTTTGCCTCAGATGAGGAATTTAGTTCCACCAGGCACCAATCTATCCTTACATGCCAGACTGGCAGCTTCCTTTGTTGTTTTGGAGAGGCTGGAAATTCTTTCATGAATTCTTTCAGACCTGTGGGACTAAGCCTACCATTTAGTTACTTTCAATTGTATCTTTGTGGGATACTGAAGGTTGAACAATGCCATTTCAAAAGCCCGATTCTCATTCTTCTTTTCTTCAATACTTCTTACATGCTGCCAAGTCGTAATTGTGACTCTCTTGCAGTCGGTGTTCCTTAAACTTTTGCACAGTCTTTCTCCAAAAAAGACTGTAATTTAGCGCAAAGAGTCAGTCAAGGCAAGATTAAAGGGAAAAAACTCAGAAGCACATCACTTGAATGGGTTTGATATACATTATGTCAGGCAGCACCAACTATTTACCTAGGTGTTTCCAGTTCTTCTGAACTTCTTCCTGACTCCATGTTAATGGCTAAAATCACCATATTCTCATGCATGTTCTTCTTTTTTCTTTCCTTCTCCCACACAAAATCCATTGACAGTTGTTTGCAAATACCACAGACATCACACTGAGTTAAATAATATGGATAAACCAGGCAAAAATACAACCTCTCGTAAAGAGGTCTCCATCTGATGTCCTGTCAGAAGATTCATTCCCTCCCTTCAGCACAAATTATCAGGACAATCATGACTGACTTCACAGGGATCAAACCACTAACCATTTCTTGCTGACATATTACAAAGATTTTATTCTTTCCAAGTGCTGTGTTCTTCTTTGGCATTTCCAGTGGAGCATGGCAGATTACCAGCTGGCTGAGTTAAGATACTTGCCGTGATGTAGAAGCAAGTGACAGAAGTTATTTTTCAGCCTTTCCCAAAAGAGGTGCTATGGAATGGATGATGGAGAGCAAGCAGAGATTGGTGAGGTGTGGAGAAAACAGCTTTTAAAGTTTTGGAGAAGGCTTGGGGAACACCTCATTGTGGCCTTTCATTATATGAAGGTGACTTGTAAGGAAGATGGAGAGAGACTTTTTACTATGGTCTTGTGGTAGGATGACAAGGGGCAATGGTTTTGAATTGAAAGAAGGGAGGTTTAGATTGGACATAAGGGAAAAATTTTTATAGTATGGGTAGTGAGACACTGGAACAGGTTGTCCAGAGGAGTTGTGGATGTCCCATGCTTGGAAATATTCAAGGTCAGGTTGGATGGGGCTTTGAGCAATGATCTGAAGAAAGATTACCCTGTTCATGGCAGTGGGATTGGAACAGGTGGTCTTTAAAAGTCCCTTCCAAACAAGACCATTCTGTCATTCTATGATTTTATGCCTACATATCCATTCATAAATGTTCATCCTGAAACTCGCTGACCATTTGTAACATCAGCACATGATGGACATCCATCCTAAATGGAAGCAATGCCCAATTTTCATGTGAGTTCATTTTGTCACAACTTTCCTGCTGTGATTGATCTCACAGGTGCCACAGACCTCAAGCACAGGAAACAGTCCCTTGGTTCTTGCTTCTGCTTTCTAGCTCTATGCTTCCTTCCTTTCTGGCCTATAGCTTGGAAGTAATGGGTATGTTCACCAGTGGATAAAGAGGGAGAACACTAAGCTTTGTTGATATCTGCATGGTGGTTTCCTATCTGAAGGGCAGGTCAGTTTTCACCTTTTTCAGGTGTTGGGCTACTCAGGGTTGACCTGAAATGTTTCTATTGATATTGCCTCATTGTGCAGACATTGTAGTGCAGCCCACTGACAGTTGTGGGGGCTTTCCAGTGTATATTAGAAAATATGCTAGATGTAGGGAGGAGACAATCTGAGTTCTCATATTTGAGCAGTAAGTTTCATGTTGTTTCTTTTCCTTGTACTTTTAGAACGATGAGTGCTAACGTTTTTTCTCTATCACCTCATAAGCATTAAGTAATTATCCAGTAATGTGCTAGGAAAAAAACCCCAAACAACAACAAAATGAACCGTAACCAGGGACAATAAATAGTATAATAAGGTTTTTAATTTTTCTGATCCATAAAAGACAGAGTAGCTAAGCAGAGATGGACAAGTAATGCTTTAACTGTGACACATTTACAAATATTCCTAGAAATATATGAATGAAAGGCATATTATAAGTGTGCTGCTAAAAATGCAGAAAGGTCTGCTCACTTCTTGACACCATATGTCTGTTTCTTGTATTAAAGGGTTCGGAAACATTGTTTATAGATATTGCATGACCATGAATGCCAAAAATAATAATCCTATTAAGTTTAGCCCAAATAGCATGTAATGAGATTCAAAATGATATGTTAAATACACATTCTAATAATGAAACTCAAATTGCTTTACAAATAGCATCGGGAGAACATTAGCCTATTTTGATTCTAATAATTACTTGCATCCTGTGTTCCAAATCTATTCAATATGCCTTTTGTAAGAACAAATATTTGTTCTACTAATTGTTCTGCAATTCTCCTGGTTATTTTTAAAAGGCTAAAGGGCTACACAAGACCAGCAGTTGTCTATTAGAATAAGATCTGTTTAGTTTTTTTACTTTAATCATCTTACAGTATTTGAAGAAATTAGATTCTCTAATACCTCTGTCTTTTGTCCAAAATTCAGTTGTCTGTGTTTTGTATACTATCATTAAACCACTTTTCAAGTGAATCCTTGCCAGACTAAACATAATCTTTCCTTGTAGAACATTTCATGCAAACCACATACAGTCACCATAGATAGACCTTCCTAGATTGTCCTAACATGTGGATTCTTGGGGTTTAGGCTAGGTATTATTCCTAGTTTATATATTACTTCTTATCCAAGTATTAAGATACTATCATCAGATCATATTATCAGTTAACAAGGAGCTTCAATACATTTTTAGACGGTTTATAAAGAGACCATATGGTTTAGATGTTTTAAAATACTGTTTTTACATAGAGACAGAACAACTATGAATGAGAAAGGAGCTCAGCTGTGGTTTACTTCTGGCTTCACACTGAAACAGTCAGGGATCTCAGTGGGTATTAGAAATGGACCAGAATTGTATAAATGCTACTTTATCCGCCCCTTGAAATATTTATTCAGGTTTCTCTCCTTAAGTTTTCTACAGATGTAAAGTCGATTAGTCTTCAGTCTTACTGCTACAATCTCAAAGACCCAGTGTGTGGCCTCCAACAGATGGAAAGATGACCAATGTACAGGATGCACAGGGGACTTTTCAGATCTGAAGCCAGCAGTCTGAAAAATAATGTACCTGGGGAAAGTGTGTCTTCTTTCTAGTGACTGTGAGATCAGTTTCAAGGAAAAGCTAAGCATGCAAGTTAGATAACAAGACAAAAGTCAGGCAGACAGAACCTCATTATCTTAGTTTTTCACCTCGTTGTATTCGTATTTTGTTCTTTCACTTTGTTCTTTTCATTTTGTACCATCCAAACTGAACTTTTCTGAAAAGCACTATAAACTTAAATTTTAATAACTTCATCTCTTTTCAATTTCTCTACATTGCTCTGAAAAGAAGGAGGGTGAAACTGCTAGATAGCAAAAATGCCGGTAGCAATATCCTGGCCTTAAATCCTGTGTTTGAATGGTGATTCCTTTTTTCCTTAGTTGAGTTGCATGTAAGTCTTTCCACATACATGGAATAGTCCTGGGTATCAAGTACAGCTGGGATTTCTGAATACAAATACAACTTCACTGCATACCATCGAAAGAAAACTCAGTTGCTTGGAGAGTCTATTGGCGAATTCCTTAAGTCTCATTAATCACATATGTGGTGACACTGGAGGGGGCTCTTTATTTTTTTATTTCTCATTTGTCTCTTCTATTCCCTGTTTATTACAAAATCCCTTCCTTTGCTGCATTTATAATGGCTATTTTCCAATACAGTTGTATCCTTTCACTCCCAAGTGGAGCCACCCATGTGTGAGAGCTGAGAACCTGGACCTTTTTGATGAATATCCTTATTCACCACAGAGAAAGGAGACCATGATAGACCTTGGAGATGCTTGATGGTGTGGCCCACCAAGGACATGACAATTACAGATGGAGTTTGCTGATGCTGCTTGCACAGTCTGATTCCAGTTCCTCTGCAGCAGACTGTGTCTGTCCCTATGCTTTTCTCTAAGAAATTTGTAATTTCTTTTTAGAAATATGCATGTCTAATTAGGAAATATATAAATTAATCTTCTTTGGAGCACAGATGCTGCCTTCTTATGTTGATGCTGAGATAAAAATTTATGAAGGCATTTAGGTACCTCGATGTGTTTGAGGGTCAAGACTGTGATTGCCTCATGGGGTCCAGATGCCAATTCCTTGAACTCATCTTCTTGCCCACTTCCAATTTGATCATATCTACAACCACATAAATAGACTGATAATTTGAGGCTGAAATTTAATCCTCAAAAGGCTATGTGGATTCCTCTCTTGCCTTTGTGCAGCAGTACGTCATGGCCACATACTTTGAAGTGGAGTCACTTCAGCCAGATTTTTACTCTAAAATGATGTTCTAGGTGTATGTAATGGGTTTGCAGAGGGATTTCACCTTGTGTTCACAATGCAGTAATTAACACTGCTCCAGAGCTCTGCAGTATATGCTATTGGTATTGTACAGTTAGGACACTGAAACTCCATTTGGTTTGATGTGCAAGGGACAAATTCTGAAGTGCACATGAAAAATATCTTAATCACCTTTGGTTGTCTGGCTTGCATGCTTATTTGTCAAGAGAAATCTTACAAAATCTTACTCTATCTTGGAGAAAGGAAGGACTAAAGAGAATTTTTTTGTTCAGTCTTAAAACAGGCACTGACACTTATAGAGCGTATATAAGGTCTAAATATTACTAGCATAAAATCAACAGCACAAATAAATTTATAACAGGATTCATGTAGTCTGTTACTTTTCCTCTTCCAAATGATGCTTCGATGGTGTTTCTTCTCTTCATTTGATGTAGCTAATTCCCTTTTTGGTTTCTTGGTAGGCATTTGGCATAAAAAGAGCACAACTGCTGTGATTCCTACTAATTGTCATGTTAAGTAACTTGACGCTAAGAGCTACCATAGGTGTTAACAAAAAATTGCTTCCAGAACATAAATGTGTATGCCAGCAGAATTTAACCTCAGGCTGTAAAAGTAACACAGACACAAGGAGGTTGAAATGGAGTTCTGCCAGATTTCCCTGTGCAAATTATGCAGGTGTTTCCCTAAAAAGGAAGAATTGATAGTAGATACGATGATAATTCCTTCTCTCCAAAAGATAGAATGAGCAAACAGACTTTTGGCATGGGGTTTTGAACAGGAAATAATTTCTGATCACCCCAATATTATTTAAATAAATTTTTATAGAAAGCATAAGGAAATTTATGTTAAAATATATCATGTGTCAAGCCCCTTGTATCTGACAAATGAAAAATGTTGGTGGCTATTCCCGTAATGCTTTTTGAATTAGAAACACAGGGAGGAATCAAGAAAATGGCAAAGAAAAATACTTAAAAATGAAAACATTTGAAATAGAGTAGCTTGGTTTGGTTTGGGTTTTTGTTTTGTTTTATTTTGGTTTTTACCAGCTCTACTTGTCAATTTCAAGAAGATTTTGCTAAAACTTAACATGCTGACTCTGCAGCCTGGTAGGGAGATTATTTTCCATTGCCTCAGGTGTCGAATCTGTCCAAATAGGTAAAGGACAGTCCCACAACATCCTGAGTTATAGCAGCTTCCTCCTCAAAGACACCAGCTGAAGTCATACCTTGGTAGAGAGTGCAGAACTATAACCTTTAGGGTGGCTTCTCCTCTCATTTGTAATGGTATAAACCAGCTAAAGTCAATGTAGGTCTGGATGTGAAATGGGAGTAAAGGGGAGCTGGACTTCATAGAATCCTAGAATGGTTTGGGTTGGAAGGGATCTTAGAGATCATTCCTGCCACAGGCAGAAACATCTCCCACTAAACCCTGTTGCTCAAAGCCCTGTACAACCTGGGCTTGAGCACTGCCAGAGAAAGGGCTGCCACTACTTCCAGATTTGGCCCTTCCTAACAGCCCACACTGTTCAGGATGGCAGATCCAGACAACTCTATATTGCCAAATTCAGCTGCTGGGGAGTTCAGTAAAACGAGTATTTAGCACTTTGAGCTGACATCCACTTAGGCCTGAACAGGCAAAGCTACTGGGAGATATTTGACAGCAGGGTAAAACAAGTAAGGCTGGCAGCTGAGTGACCTAAGTGAGTGTGGACATTTCCCTCACCAAAGTCTATGCATCAAAGTCCCTCATCTAAGTCCATGCATGCACATACTCAGCTATGGGTCACTACAGAAGACTGTACAGACACTGAGTCCACTCAAGTTGAGTTACTTTTATTGAAAAAAGCAAGATGTGGTTCAAACCTACTGCAGTTGCTCAGAAAGCCCCCATATATTTGCATGATACAGGACAATGAACACAGAAATGGTATGCTTTGGGAAATGGGATGCTTTGGGAAATGGCATTATTGCATGAACGTATCCTGGGGTGAACCAGGTTGGAAAAAACAGCCTCACAGCAGTGATGTTCAAGTGGAATCTTCCTCTGCACATCCCCAGCTATTCCCACTCCTGTATATGTACTGTAAAAGACAATTGGACTCAGCGTTGAAAGCTTAGATATATTGTGAGAAACATTATTCTTGGAACAGCACACGTATGCACTGAGGGTTGAGATGGAACGTGTGCCAGTGTGGGGTGGTTAAGGGGGCTTCAACCACATTTAGATTAAGGCCAGATTTAGGCTCAGCACAGGAACTTGGATTTGTTTCCTGTTTTCCAAGGCTAAAAGCTGAAACAGGGGACAGCTGATTGAAAAGAGGGGAGGAAGCATGTTTACAATTTAATCTAAGTGGGGTATGAATGAAGCAGGTTAAAATTGCTGGGGTTTTATTAGGAAAAAAATATGGACTGAATAATTTCCAGTATTTGTTGTAAGTGCAGTCACAGTTTAACAGCATTTTGAAGGGTTGTACTGCAGAACCTCCAGAGCAGAGGCAGGCCTGGAGCTCTTGTCTACAACCAGGTTTCATCCCCATCTGCAATGAGGCAGTAAATAAGGCATGAGTTCTGCTGATTCTTCAGTATAAACTTTCCACATCATCTTGCATTGCTACTGTCACTGAAAAACTGCTTTAGGAATACGTTGAGGACATATAAAGATCTTGCTTATAAAACTAATATATCTCTTCTCTATGTAAAAAGAGTAACTGGTAAACAGAACTCTAAATCCTTCTCAGCGTTTTTAATTCAAATTTTAGTTTTACTAATGTAGCATTTTTTCTAATTTTCCTCTTCAAAATCAGACAGAAGTACCACAAAAAAGTAAGATGATTTTTCTTTGTTCAAAAAAAATTCTGTTTTTTCAGATGTTTGCTTTACCTTTTGAAAAGAAAATTGATTATGAAAAATACTGTCGAAACTTCCTTGTTTTCCATTTTTTAAATGGAAAATGTTTTTACTCCAAAAATGTTGGCCAACTGTAAGAATGCAATTTTTGAAAAGTATGGTTTTCTTAAAAAAGCAATGCTACTAAAAATGATGAAACAGCCACTGATATTCCACACTGCTCCTTGGTTTGTAGTGAGTTGCATAGGAAAGCTGACTATTAAAATTCAGCTGTTATTCTCGAATAACTCCTCTGTCTAATCCCCAAGGGCAGTGGAAAAGAAGAGCTTTGTAACTGCTAAGAGATATTTAGCTTGAATTGCATCAAGTTAGGTAAGTTGAGGAATTAAAAAATAAATCTCTCAGGCTCTGCTGAAATGTTTTTCCCCTTCAACTTCCTCCACAAAAGAAAGGACAAAATAGAGCAGAGTGGGTAATTTTAGCCATGCACAAGTTCAGTGAAAAGATACTTGTCAGCTATAAGAACCAGCTTGTTGCCAATTTCCGTCAAAATAATGACCCAGGTTAAATCCTGGTCCTATTGAAGTCATTGTCCAAATGCTCATTGGCTGCAAGGGGAGATCAGGATTTGTCCCATGCAATTCATTAGTGATGGTATGAACCCCAAGTAGTATTACGCTTCCTTGAAAGAAAGAGAAGCTCTTACTTACTGTTTATACACTAACATTATTTCTCACACGTTTATTGTGTTACTCTCCTTAATTTGATGCCATGCTGGGTCACTGTGGGATGCCACTCAAACATTATGTCAATGATCTCAAAATTGAACTCCAGTGCTTTATTTTACAAATAGCTTCTAGCAGATGTGTGGCACACTTTATTAACTTAAGTACCCATTATTTGAAAATTTCATTAGTTTGAGGGAAAGGGATCAGGTTCGTCAATAGATCTGGTATGGGTGGACCCTTTGTGTCAACCTGACCCATATCAAAATGGATTATTGTTGTAAGTGAGACAAGTGACCTAATGTTCTGCCTATTATGCACACATGATCTATAACCTTTTAAAATACTAGTGTGGGAAAGGAGCACACTTCACTGCATCCCCAAACCACGGATTCTTAACAGGTGGCAGTCCCTCTCTTAGCAACGTTTGCCATGGGCTGTCTGCACGAGCTTATGAATTATCAGGGGGTACAGTTTCCAACCAGGTAACCAGGGGAAAACCGGGATGGAGAATGAAACCAGAATAATGAACGGTCGAGCAGACGTTTTAATGAGTGCAGAAGGCAGCCGGGGGACCTGAGTCTGTAGTGCCATCATCTGACTGAGCGGAGCATTTCGGCCAAAGCATTTTGCATGCTGCCTGGGTCTTTTGAGCTGATAAAGCTGCAAAGGTAAAGCTGGATGCAGTTACAGCAGTAACATATGGTACATTTTGCTCCACAGTTTTAATGTTTTGATGCTGTTTGCTCCTTGAATGATGGCAGCAGCAGTTTCCAATGCATTCGCTTGACCTTATTTTGGAAACTGGTTTAGGGCATGCAAAAATATTTGGTGGGACCACCCACTGAAAGGTGCACTATATAACCCTTTGGCTGCTTTGTGCAGCAGCTCTCACACCTGCCCTAAACTCTGGAGAGGGAAAAGTAAATCTGGAATTGATGAATCATAAAATCACTGAATCATCTAGGTTGGAAAAGACCCTTAAGATCATTGATTCCAACCATTAACCTAGCACTGCCAAGTCCACCACTAAACCATGTCCTTAAGCACCACATCTACATGTCTTTTAAATACCTCCAGGGATGGTGGCAATGTGGGCCACATGTGCAGTAAAGCCAATCTGAGTCTGTGCTTTTAACCCGATCTAAATGAGATGTATTACCATTCGTGCACATGAATTATATGGCAAATTCACCTTCCTGCTATATAAACCTCTGACAGTGTCTGAGAAATCCCTGAGAGGAGGATGCTGTTGCAGGGAAAGTTGTGCAGCTCACCTCTCCTGAACTCTGGAACCTGTAGGTTGGGAAGCAGGGTTAGACTGGATGAACTACCCTGGCTGGAGCAGCCCACTTCAGCTGCCATTCTCAAGGGGCTTTTCAGTCCTTTCCATGACATATACTGGATACCAGCACGTTGCTGATGTGACATGAGGTGTGAGATAGCCAGTAAAGCCAGGAAGATACCATCTGGGGTGAACTGATCCTGCTACAGCTCTGGACCTGATTTACAGCTAATTTCTCCAGCAGCACCTGGGCAGCCCACAGACAGGACTGGCTAGATGGAACTGGCATGGAAAAAAGGCTCATTTTTAATGTTGTGAGTTTGGGAAGCAAAGAAGGGTTGGTTGTGCTCAGTGTTTGTGGAGAGAGAGTCAATTGTGGAGACACCTGTTCATCTTCAGTAATAGAGATTCATTTTCCTGGAGCAAGACACTTCTCTCCACTATTTATTAAAAACAAAGGCAAAATACAGAATCACTAAACTACAAAATCGAACAAATCAGGACGGGGAAAATAGGTTTCCCAGTTTAGTGAAGGGTTTCCTTCCTTCTTCTGCCAGCTTTGATTGATTTTCAAAGAGGCTAGTTTGTTTATTTTTGTCAGAGTCCACTGAGCATAGGGAGGTTGTCTAGCTTCTTCAGGAGCTGATTTCTCTAAGAGACACACAGGTTGGGAACAGAAAAAAATGGCTCAGGAAATCAAAAAGATGTGTTACGTGCCTTGGCCCACATGCTCTCAGCTGGGTTTCTGGGCTTCTAAGTGGTTGAGGGACGCTTAGTTCACTTTTAGTTGCTCATGCCTGTTTTCCACATCTAAAATTAAGGTCCATTTGCTTCCTACAAAAAGTGTTTTCAGGTAGACTGAAGAAAATTTTGTGAGAGAAGGAAGTACATAGATTTTTATTTTATAGTGTCACATCATCATAAATAGTGTTGTGAAGCAAAACCATGTTAATGTTATTACACCTAATCTTCTAGCACTGAACAGAGAAAGAACTTATGGAAATTTAATTCTAGTCATTGCTTCTTCTGACAAGCTGAGGTCTTCCCTCTCTCTAGTTAGTAGGAAAACATGCACTCCAGTTGCTTCTTCAGCTCAGGTTTGTTGCACTAATTTCCGTACGTTTTGTTGCAAACTGCTTTCTCACAGCCAGGTCTCCCATGATACCAATATGAAGTGTACACTATATTCTTTCCCTGTTTCCTCCAGAGCCTAATATATCCTTTGCAGCACTTTCAGTCTGGAATGAGCTGTATGACTTAAAGTCTATAGAATAACATGAATCACTGGACAATAATTTATAAGGTCACCTCATAATTACTATTGAGTAAAACATGACACTGTTTATTGGACTATATACAGGGAAAAGGTTATTGTAAAAAATTTTGTTGTTTATTCAAGCCAAAATATTTCCAAATCTGAATGGATTTGTTGACACCATATTAAAAACAATTGTTGTCAAAACAACTTTTTTACAACACTTTTTACAGTGGTAGAATCTTCCTGCTCCTGAAACTTTATTCCTGGGAGGTAGGGAGTCATCTGTGGCTCATGTCTTTTCTGCAAACTAATTTTTTTCTTATGTAAAGAACTGTTTAAGGATCTGTAATAAAAAATGAACTAACTAAATTATAACAAAGCATGTTGAATGTTAATGTTCAGAAAAAAAAACATTGTATTTGGAAGGAAAGCAGATTAAATCAAAGAAGAAGCCAACAACTTACAGGAGGAAAGTTATGTTTTGGGCTTGTTTCACATATTCTCAGTTTTTTGCATTTGCTGCCGCTATGTTATAACCCCCTGTGCTCTTTGTCCGTGGGAAAAGTAAAAGCAGTGAGGCATGGAACAGGCAGTGCTCAAACCAGTAGTGGTTTTGATAGTAAGCACAAAAATCTTTGAGCAAAACACTTCTGTGTTGTTTCGCTTAACTGAAAAACTTTGAATTTTCTTTTTCCATTATCACATTTGATTTGTAGGGCCACCAAGGTCACCACTGAGTCCTGGAAAAGCTTAATCCTGATGGTATATCTTCCATCGGTACTTCTGGTGTGGAGGTGGGGAAGGAAGAACTTTGATAATCACATTATCTGTGCTGAGGACCCTCCCTGGCCTGCAGGCCAAACTGTTCCTTCTCTCCAGCCTGAGGCTGGGAGCATGAGCAACACACTGGGAAAAGAGAGGATGTGAAGACCCATTGACTTTTTTTGCTTGGGCAACAGCTGCAATATACAGGAGGCACTGTGGTGTATACAACCTTGTGTACTTTTAAAGAGCTATCATAGGAGGCTGAAACATCTAACAGGTGTCTGAGTAGGTAGGAACATATGCAACTTGCTTGGGCATACACTTTCAGAGGTTTCTAAGAATGGTTTTGCATTTATGATGATTGCAGAAATGACCTCATATTTCTGGGAGAGGTGTTTTACAAGAAGCCTACCTTTGGCATATGTCTCTGGAACCAGAACCGGGGTCTGCTGAATTCTGTGAAAACTTGATGGGTTAAAAACCACCAAGGCACTTCACACCACAGCAGTCTCTGTAGAGGCTTGACAACCAGAGAAAGTCAAAGCCTTTGCAACAAATACAGTAAGTGCTGAGCTTCAGAAGCCCAACTTGTTAATCTTCTGGTATTCAGGATCCCTTAAAGCAGTCGTACATTCCAGATGTGCATTCCACACTGCTCCAGTTCTGAAAGTATGCTTGGCTTGACCAAACATGGGGGGGGGGGTTATTCCAAGTATGTATTAATTTGCAGTCATCAAAAAAATGTATATTTATGGAGGAAAATTTGGGTGCAACATGCCAACACACTGGTTAGGAGTACGCAGAGTAAAGAGGTACTGTCAGGCTCCATGTGTTTTACGTATCTAAATTCAGAGACAAAAAATGTAGGGACAGCAGATGGATTAGTGACACATTTGGAAAACTATGGGTACATGTATTCTAGGAACTTAAACAGTGTCAAAGCATGGGCACAGGCACTGGAACTTACTCATCCACGCGATTCAATTGTTAGAACAGTTCTTGGTGTGGTTTTGGCCCAGGTTGACTAACAATCTCCCAAACAATTTCTAGGTATGGTTTGTGAGTTAGTACAGGTCAGGGAGCATTGCCAGCAGGCAACATGCTGGCGGCTGTCCTGTTCTAGAGATTAAGAGAGTTTAGTATTATGGGTGAGATCAGATTGTTCCAGATGGCTTAATGGCTCTGACACTGTTCAGTTTACTACTATAGATGTAACCTTTAGGATTTTGTACTCATCCACTTGGATCCATGACTCACATATGCCAAACAAGCAGCTGTGGTGATTTAAGATGTTATTGCACCTGAGCTCTTTGTTACTGGCTGTTGCTGGAGGTTGCTGACCCCACTGTAGAGCTGCCAAAAGTTATGTACTTCAAGTGTCTTAGGCCAGTGAAGGTCAAACCACAATGTGAGGTCTATGTATGCACTAAATATGGGGAACAGCCTGGTTTAAGAAGATTTTTTTCTCCTCCTCTTGCATCCATGTATTAATAAGGCCTTAGCTAAAGCCAGGGCTCTCACTGGAGCTGTTGTTTTCTCACTCTTCAGCACAGGATACCTTTAATCGTGAGTGACCTTTTGGATAGTACCTCTTTCTTAAAGATACTATTTGGCTTCCATGGGCTGCACTGCTTTTCCTGAATTTGTGCTGTTCTGACTGGTATTGCACAAGTTTTGCATTCTACAGTTTTCCCCAATTGCAATCACACTTGCTTTTAGCTTTAAACAGTTTAACGTCTGTTCTTTTGTGCAACATAGATTTATTGCGAATAGAGCTTTCAGCTGCCTTTAGGACTTTGGTGGGGTACAGAGATGGTAGGTGATTTGTGCTCCCTTGTCCATAGCAGTGAGGAATCTCCAGCTGCTGATAGGACATGGTAGTGACTGGGGTTCTGTGTATTTCCTTGTATCTTAGGTAATTTTCCATTTAGAAAGTTGCAATGCTCTTTGGCTGAGTGCCAGAGGCTGTAATACATAGGAAAAGCAACAAAGGTGTAGCAGCCACCACTCTGCCCTACCTTCTCCTTCCTGCCCTTGTTCATTCAGCCACCTCCAACTTGTTGGCCAGCCTGAGTTGGCAAAGCCCTCTTTGTACCCACCGGACCTGGCTTTGTCACCAATCCACCTGTGACAGGGCCACCACAACGTTCTGCCTGCTGTGACATGGCCATGACTTCACCAGGGCTGGTGCATCACTGTGACATGTATTATCCTCTACCACTCATGTGAGAAGAAACAATCAAATAATAAGAATAAACAACAACTTATAATGCTGGGAAGGGGAATTAAAGGCTTGTGCTGCTGCTTGCTATTGGGATTTGAAGATTTGGAGGTTAAATTCTGGAAGAAAAATGCTCATCAGATTGACTGAAGGTAATATTTCACCTCCTTGGTTCACTCTGAAAGTGCTGCATGCTCTTTAACTACATGACCAGAAGCAATGAGCGTAACTGAAACACAGGTGGTTCCTTCTAATATCAGGGGGTGACTGAGCACCAGCCCATTCTGCCCAAGCACATTGTGAAGTCTGCCTCCTTTGAGACATTCAAAAGCCATTTTGGACATGGTGCTGGGCAGCTGGCTCTTGATGGGCCTCTTGGTTAAAGGGTTTGGACAAGATGACCTCTGGAGTTCTCTTCCAACCTCTACCAGTCTGATTCTGTGAAAGTATATAGCAAACAGGGGTATGGTCTGACAGGCACTCACTATGCCTTTTGGTAGCTAGATCAATGGCTTAAAGAAAGGATAGAATATGGAGAAATCCCTCCTAGCTTTCTTCCGGTCACTTCTAGGGCAGTACCTGAAGGGACATGGAAAGGGCGTAAACAACTTTTAGTACAAGGGATTGAAGCAATTGCAGCCCTCTTAAAAGGGTTCTCAAACCCTGGTGTGCATGTTTGAGTTAGTGTAGACTTTACAGACACTCCTTAGAAAGAAGTGCATGAATGGTCTTTTTTGTGAGTTTTTTTGTTTGGTTGGTTGTTTTTTTTCCCTAGACAGCAGTATCCCAAACAAACTGTTCGGGATAACATTAACAACGCACTATTAGAAGACAAGCTCAGAGATAAAATTAATCAGGCATAAACTGCTCATCTTGTTCAGTCTCCTTGCCTTCTTACAGTACCTCTTTAGCTGGAGAAACACAGGCAGTAAATGTATTTTAAAAGGTATCCTCAATATTTCTGACATCCTTAACATTGTAGTACCTGCCATTCTTGCCCTTCAAAATATGTGGGGAAGGTGTGGTCCTCTCACACAGTGCAAGAGGACAGCTGCAGTTAATGGTTCTGCTAATTACAAGTGCATTCTAGTAACAAACAAATTCTGCTATTTTTATTTTAAGCCAAGTTTATGTGTTTATTTTAAGAACAAAGGCCCAACTGCATAAAGTATCAGCGTTGCTTTAGCCAAAAAAATTGGAGACATCCCACCCCTGCCTTCTCCAAAAGAAAAAAGCCTTATCTGGTTGATTGCAAGAGCAACAATCTTAGATTAATCTCAAAAAGGCATCCAATGAGTAAGGAATGCATTACATCTAAAGATCACATTTATTTGCCTATAGTTTCCCAAAACCAGTTTTTCCATCAGTTGAAGATAAACACAGCAGCAAAGCAGGGAGTCTATGACCACAAAATGTTGTCTAGGGCAATTTTCTGTGGCTTTCAGTGTGAGTGGGAAATGTGAACTTCCCCTGCTTACATTACACTAAACAGTTTTGGGAGCACAAGAAGTGCTGAAGCCAGATTTAATATACATTTAGGTTGCATGATTGATCATGAGTTGCACTTTAAGATTTTCCTGTGTCTGGGTCACCTATAACTAAGATTTCCTTTGAGGAATCTTTGCCATTGAAGAGGTGTGAATGTATCCACAACCTGTCTGGGATCTCAGATGGTGTTTGATCACTCACATGGTGACTTTTTTCTTTCCTTCCTGTGTCTTTTATCTATTGTTTTCTGTGAAAAGACTTTTGCTCTGAGAAGAGCTTGACTCTCTCTTCTCTGTGACTGTGCAACAGGTCATGGAAGACAGAAAAAATGTCTCCCCTTAGCATTTTCCTCTTAAGGCTCAATAGACCTATCTATCTGTCCATCCATCTATCTCCCCCTTGTTCACACACTGTATGCTTCTGCTCCCTGACTAGGCTGCTGGCCACTGCTGAACTCACTCCGGTATGTCCATGTCTTTCACTGGGAATCCCCAAACCAGACACAGTAATCCAGATGTGGTCTCACAAATGCCAAATAAAGGAGAAGGATCTCTTCCCTGACCTGATAGTTACAACTGCCCAATATGCAGCTGGCCTTCTTGGGCAAAACACCATACTGCTGACTCCTGTTCAATTTCTTGTCCACAAGGAGAACACGAATAAGTAGATCATAGATATAACATGTAAATGTATATATTATACATGGCATATTACACTCTATATCTATATATATCCTAAACTTTATTGTCCCCAATGGAAAAAATTGTGTTTAAAGAAGTTCTGTTGCAACCTTATCCACAGCGGAACAAATGGGATATCTGCTAACTACATTATGGTGGATATCAGTAATCACTATGGGAGTACTCAACTTCAGAAACGGAGACTGGCTGCACACCAGATACAGAGCAGAAGTGGAGACGGGATGAAGAAGCGGCTGAGCTTAGCATCAGACTTTCCAAAATGTGCTGACTTTTTGCTATCAATCTTTGCAGGCTATGCTTTTCTACTTTAAACACTTTTTGTTGCAATTATTTGTTGGGTTTTTTTAATGGAAAAAAAGTCATGTAATTTTATTAAATAAATCATCTCCCTATAATATCTACTATTTTGCATGCTTTGCTAAACATTAAACCAGATGAAATGGGGCTTGGTTACAGACAGTTAAGTGGCACACTTTTTGTGAATGGTAAATGAGATAACTATTTTTAAACAAATGTTCATCCATAAAAAGAAACATCTCTATTAGACGTAGAAGCGACTTCGCAAAGGTGCATTATGTGGCAGCCAAAAGTTGAAACGGATGGCAGATTATTTCCAAAGTTAAAAGTTTATGGTGGAACCATGATATAAATTAACTGCTAGCAGCCGTTGAGTCTGTTCCTCAGATCATTTATCTGTATGAGAGTGTTATATATTTGATGCCTGGTATGTATGATGGTTTTGGGGTGGACTAGAGTGTTTCTGATTGATTTAGCACATGAAATCAACTCCAAGTTTCTAAAACAACAAACATGATGATGGGAGAGAGAAGTCATTATATGTATCTTGATTTCTTGTTGCTATTACAGTGTGCCTATCAACTTTGTGATCTTCAGCACAATTAGATTTATTAGATTACCTCCAGGTAATGAATTCGTTTTATTCTGACAACTCCATTGAAAAGTAGAGAAGTATAATTCTGATTTTACTTATGGGAAGCTAGTATACCAGAAAATGAGGTGACTGAATCATACAGTAGATCCCAAACTGGCCAGGAACTGAACCCTAATCCAGAATGTGAGCTATTAAAACTAAATCCTATCTCCATAATATGTTGTATGGGTAATCAGACATGGGGTATATATTAGGAAGATTTGTAAAAAGCAGAAGGATAGTGACATTCAGTAGAAACTTGAAGAGGGAAGACACGGAAGTCCAGATGACACACGCATACACATGGCCACAAACATGTCACCAGGTTGTTACTGGGCTACCAAAATATCAACAAACCTTTTAAAAACAAAAATGTTGTTCTAAAAGGACTGGAAAACTTCAGTTCAAATCTTTTGGTGGAGGAACTGGCCAATGCTGAATAAGATGAACCATATATCCACAAAATTGTACATCAAATTCATCAGAGTATTTCCACTGGAAGAACAAAATTAAGTCAATCTGCCCCACTGCAACATTTAAAAATAAAAACTTATTGCTTTTGTGTTCAAACAAAAATTGAAGCTTTAGATGATGAACTTGTTGGAACACCTTGGTGAAGCTACTGAATTAATGGGACCTGAGTGTGAAGAGTTATGTCAGCTAACTGTTGACAGGCATGTTGGGAAGAGTTGCCTGGCTCGCTGTGCTAAAATGAAGGGGATGACCTAAGGATTAAGGATCACATTTAGGCTTTTAACTTGACAGTAATGTACATTGTACATGTGCGTGTGTTTGTATGCATGTGTGCACATATAGACAGATGTGTCTGAGAGAGAGACGAGGTGGGGTTTGTACTGCTGTAATGCATTTGACCTCATAGCTTTGTGTATACAGGCTATGTGTGAGGGATGTGTGTTCCTTCAAATTTGGCTGGTTTTCTGTTCTGCAACTTTAAAATTAAACGGTTTCATATAACTTTCCATTTTGTTTTTAGGTAGTTGTAAGCCAGTCATTACCATAGAGAAAAACAAAGGTTTATTAAAGAAACAAATATAATAACAACCGAAAAACACCATTATGGAGAGACAAACAGCCTGCTAACAATAAAAACGTTTTCCTGAAGTGTCACATAACAGAAACATGGTAGGTGTTTGTGAGACCTTTTTTTAATTAATGTCTCTGAGAACATTCAAAGGTAGTTTTCTTGAAATAAATTAAACTAACACCTATGCTGACACCTATGCTGAATTTGAGAGACAGCAATACTATGGCTTCCCTTTTCTTCCTTCTTTTTTTGCAGTATAATGTGATATAGACTCATGGGGAATGTGAAGTGTGAGGGAGTAAGCATAAACCTGGGAAATGGGTGTTTTACGGCTAAATCCAGAATCTTGATTTGATTGCCTTAGCATAGGGATCTACTAGCATCTTGTTATTGGCTTTGTACGTTAACTGCCTCTCAAGCCAGTCACTGGTTTAAAACTTAAGAATTTTAAAGGCTTTATAAGGAGTTGCCTCTGAGTGGTATTGGGGTATTGGGGCCTGTGTCTCACGGTTGCAATCAGGATGATAATGCATTTATATGCAGGGATACTATAAAACTTTGTATAACGATATATTAGAATAATTATGGAGCCAATTTATCACAAACCATTTACCAAAGGCAAATACAGTGTTAAGTAAGGTAAAATAAAGCCGTATCAGGTTAGAGACAACTTTGGGAGGTCTCTAGTGCAACCTCCTGCTCGAAGCAGGGGCAACCTTCAACTCAGACTGGGTTACTTAAGACTTTGAAAGCAGGGTCTTGCAAACCTCCAACATATGCTTTTGTTCATACAAGGTCCCAGTTTCCCATAATGCCTTGACTGGATAATGAAATTAGGGAGAGGGTGATGAGAGGTATATGGATGTTTCCATGTTTAAGGCATGGAACCAGAACCCAGGATTCTTGGCACTGGCAGACTTTCTCTGTGATACTAGGTAAAACTGGGTAAAAATATGTAAAAGGACTCTGGTTGGTGTTGTGTAAGTAACCTATGTTCTGGCCTGTGTTGAATTTGTTAGTGATTAATTTTCCTGTCTGCATGGTTTTTCAAAGATATTTTTTGTGTAGATTTTTATAGATAATAATATAGCCTTTGTTCTACAGGATCCCAAAGTGCTTCTCAAGTTATACACCTAACTGGCCAAAGCCTACTCCTGCTGAGGCCAAAAGACATTTTGCCATTGATTTCATTTGGGTCAGGATTTAGCTGTATAGAAATGGAATACAAGCAATTCTGTATGTCCGTATGGCCTTTAATAAATTCTGGTTTCCCACCTGAGCAATAAATCTGCCAGCAGAAGAGTAGTACAAAATTTGGTGTCACTTACTGAAAAACTAAATGTTTCAATATTAACTTTGTAAGGTATCCGTAAGGCCATAATGACAGTTGCTCTAAAAGTATCAGTAATATAATTTAGACCCAGAGGTGGATGATGCACTGTATGGTGTGCGTGGATGTGTGTGTAGAATCTCTGTATATGCAGCAAATAATACATGTATTTTTAAATCATTTAATAAAAAACCAGCTCTAGTTAGTTGCATAATCTAAAATTCTGGAACAGTCTTGCTGTATTATGTCTGCAAAAGTTTTTCATTTAGGAACACACACGTTTCTTGTCAATGTTATTTCTACAATCACTTACTTAGAGCAGGGCATATTGTTCTCTGAATTTCTTGTTAAAATTTTTCACTTAATTAAACTTTTACAACCAGTTCTGCTCTATGTCTGACACTTGCTGTAAATTATAAAGAAAAGCCCCTCTGGCATTTATGAGAATTCAGATGATGAAGACTATAGGAAAAAATAAAAGAAGAAAAGAAACAGTGTCACTGAGCCCCAGATAGTTGCTGATCCCCTGTTATCTCCCACACGATTCAATTTAATGAAATATAGAACCAGACATACTGAACTAGACTGAAAAAAGAAGCCAAAATAGAACTAATAATATTTCAAATATTGCAAAAGTTTCATAAGTGAATTGCAGCAATATTTGGATAATTCTGGTTTTGTATACATTTCTGTAACATATGTGGAAAATAAGGTTAAAATTTTCTAAAAGCTGAAATAAAAAGAAAAACAACAAACAACAGGAAAAGTCATGGAAATTAAAGTTATACCTGGTTGCATATGCTTGTGGGAAGTACCTATGCACACATGTAAACATGCACAACTCCTTCCTGTGTCGGAATGCCAGAGTTTCAAAGGGGTGCTTCAGGTGACCTCTCTGGTGTGGGGATTTAACAGCAGCTAAGTTAGCTAGATTTTATTTTTGAGAGCAATGTTGTGCTTCCAGTCCCTCCCAAAACCAACTTGTGGGATGATTACAAGATGGCTGTCACATCGATTACAGGATTAAGAGCTTTAATCCAATTGGCTGCAATGCTGCTATGAGACTTGAAAATCTCCTCTAACCTCTAACCACAGTTTAGTGTGCAAACTATTGTGTTTGCTCTTGAGAAGCTTCACTCTTGCCAAAGAAAGCCAGTATTTATGCTATTTGGCATACTTATTATTCAGTTAACCCATTCCTTATAAGTAAATCCTTTTTAGAATTTATAACCCTCCCAAGAACGATGGATGATGGACAGAAATGAATACTCATGTGGGGAAAAACAAAATAAAACAAAACTAAATCTCTCTTCTCCCATAACTGTTATATTTTTTTCTATTGTTCTTTTATTTCACAGGGCTGTTTGTCATGATGAAGGGAAGCAAGAATCGAGCAGTCTCTGAGAAATCTGGTTGTGCTTAAACATTTGTGAAATTTAGGGAAATGAGTTGTGCAAATTGACATCAAATAAAGATCAGATGACCCATGGGCTTCAGTTTCCTTGGTAATGAAGATGAAAGGGCTCTGCAGCCAACATCTTTATTTACTGGGATACTCAGTAGGACAAGTAAACACGGATGTTTATACCTCTGGTTCTCCTGGGCAGGGTGACATATGCAGATTAATTCTATTCACAATGAAAACTCCTTATTTTACAGTTCACAGGGGACTACTCCATCTCTTTATCTGAGAATTATTGCTGTATTTGTAATGGATGAAAGCTTTAAAGAGAAAAGGGATTTACTTTACTTTCTAAGAGATGCCCCCTCTGCTGACAGCTAGATAGGTTTGTGTATACTGCTGTGCTTGTCGGGTTCTGATTTTGAGGTTAATGTAGCTCATCTGATAAAAATCATTACTGGCAGACTTAGGTAACAATATTAACTGGCAATAGGGATATTGAAATTCTATAGCCCAACTTGCTCTGAGATCTGGGTATGTTGGTGCAGATCAGCTATAGAGGTGGGAGCATTATTGCTGCATAAACTCAACACATGCACTGGAATCTCCCATCTCCAGGACCTGAGCTACCATCTTTACATGGTTCTGCTCTTTGCTGTAAATATGTATCTGCTGACACCAGACTCATTTGGGTATTTGTAAGCTGGTGCTCTGTGGCTTCATGTATGTAACCAATCATTCAATGGAATAAAATCAGACTCTCTGTTTATCCAGTAATGAACAATCAACAACCATATTGCAGAGTGAACTGATTGAATAAAAAACATATACACAACATTTCTAGTGTTGTTTGTTAAAGAGTTTATTCTCAAAGAGGTAACATTATTTCAGCCTGAGTATGCCTTTTTCAAGGACTGTCTATGTAGTATTCCAATAACTGAAAATAAACCAGAAGAGGTCCACATATTTTCCACTCAAAAGCAGTCCTATTTTCTGAGTGAATTCTTCAACATAATTTAAATTCATCTTTAAATTGAGAATTCATTTAAATGAGGCCTAGGTTTCAGCTGAGGAAGCTGAGGGAAAACTTCTTGACTCCCATCATTTACAGTCATGTCAGTGAAACTTTGACAGTTAACTAAACTCACAATAACTAGAAGTTAGACAATTTGATGTGAAACCAGAAATATCATGGGGAAACAGGTAAGAAAACCCTGTATTTCTGTATTATAAATTAGCCAGTAGAAAGAAAAACGATCTAAAATTCTTGGCATAGTTCTCTGAAAACAGGTACATGCATAAATTAATTTTTCTTAACAGAACATTGACATTATTATTTGCAGTTTTCCAGGAGTCAGATTTCTATATATGTTTATATTTCTATGGTTTTTTTTTACTTTTTGATGTTATTTCCATAATTCATTATTTTTTATCTTCATGGTTTTGTGTATATTTTTGCTGTTCTTTTTTTCCAAAACTTATCTATGAAGGTATCTGTGCTGGGAAATACATATGTTTCTACATTGTTCTTCAACTGGCTTATGAATGTAACCTTTCTCTTAAAACCTTTTTATTCTACGTATTCCATAGCTTTTGTGACTATTTACAAAATGTATTGCACATTATTGGCTTGATCCAACATACAGTGAAATTGAAGAAAAGACTTCCCATTGACCTTGACAACTGTTGGATTAAGCCCTATGGTCCAAGTAAAAGCAGCTGCAATGAAAAACACAAAAATGTAATAAAGAGCTCATTTATTTGCTTATTAAGCTTATTAAAATAACCTAGTGTAGATTATTCACTTTTCATTTACAAATTCAGATTCAAACAGTACCTAACTGAAGCTCCAGTATGTTAATTGCTGTTATTTTTAAATACATTGTGGTGCAAACTTACTACTTCTCTTCTTCTGGAGGTCCATTCAGGTCTTCATGTGCTGCTGTATATTTTCCATAATCTGCTGAAGACTCAGTTGCTCAGTTGCAAGTTGTTCATCAATGAATCTTTGCATTTCTTCCTATTTTCTGGAGCCTTGCTCAATGCCTTGCTGAATCAGTGTGTATGTTAGTTCCACTTTTTTTCTGAGTGCTCCTGCTTTTCTGGTGGCATTTGGTAAATGGACTGCCAATCAAATGGCTTGGGCACCTATTCTGAGCTCTCCTTGACCAACAGCTATATATGGCTTTATGCTCTCAGCTGCTATTTGCTCAAACCAACGAAGAAGCTCTGAGATATATTGCAGGAATGCAGAGTAATTTTCTATAGTTAAATCGATTAACCTTTTGGCCTCACTGACTAGCTTTTCTTGGGAATGACTAAGCTGCTCATAGATCTCCTGGAGTTTTTCTTTGAATTCCTTGTTATATTCATTGATTTTCCTCTTAGTGGCTGCAGACCAATACTGGATTTTTTCCTGAGCAGCAGATGATAGCTCCATGACCTTCTGTCTTCCTTTTCCTCCAACATCAGTTATAACGTCATAATACTCCTGTCTGTACTTTTCCACTAGTTCTCTAACTTGGTCTGTCAGGTGTGTAACTGAGTCAGCAAGATCTCTGACGTATTTGTTGTGCCAATCCACTAGTGTATCTATTAAATTCTTCAGCCATCTTAGTACCTTGTCTTCCACTTCATAGTATTTCACTGACCATCCAAGTGTAGTTGGATCAAAATATTCCTCCCGCAAAGCCTTTACATAAAGGAGCAGATGGTGCAGCTTTTCTGAAAGGTCCTGGAATGTCTTCTGGCTAAAATCTTTAAGCTGAGAAATGTATTTTTTAACATCTTCTGCCAAATATCTCAGTTTCTGTGCATACTCTGAAGCCATTGCATCTTTGTACAGCTGCTGTGCTTGGACTTTGATGTCTTCAAAATTTTTAGATTGCAAGCTTCTCACCATTTCTTCTACCTTCTGAAAAACTTCTTGCACTATTTGTTTCAGTTGCTTAAGCCTTCCTGCAAAGTCAGCTTCCTGGAGAGTAGCAAATGTTTGCCTGATTTTTTCCTGCAAATGTTTCAGCATTTCTTTAATTTGGTCAAGTACATTACGACCTCTCAGAATTGTTTCAGAAGCAGGAACTCTAACTTCCAGCTCATTGATAGCTGCAATCAAGGCATCAAAATACTCCTGAAGTTTTGAAAGGCATAAATCAGTGGTTTTTGCTACCTTCTCTGTAGTCATAAGGTATATTTCTTCACCAGTGTACTTTTCAGTCAGCCCAGGGACCTGGAATTTTGTGGTCTTCAGGAATTCAATGGCTGAGTCAATTAGGTGTTTTATTCTCTTGTGATACTCTTCTATTATGTCAATTGTAGCATCCAAAACCTTTGCTTTTATTTTTTGATAGTCAAACTGTTCAGCTTGATCTGCTGTTTTTTGATACAGCTGTTTAGCTTTGACCTTCATCTCCTGATATTTGCCAGAGGCCTCATTGGCAGCTGTGCGAAGCTGAGCATCTATTTGATCTATTTGTTTTACAGCAAAAGTGTATGCTTTGTCAGCATTATTCTGCATGATATTCTTCATCTTTAAGGTAGCAGCACTAATTTCCAGTCCCATATGCTCCTTATGATACCGATTAACATACTTATAGACTGCATTTGTCACTTTAGGTACCTTTTCTTTTAGACCCAACAGCAAGTCTTTGGCAGCATCCTCTTTCCAGTGGAATTTTATTTGAATCAGGCCATTTTTGTTGGAGGATATCTCACTTTTTAATATGTCAATGTCCTTCTGAGGAGCAAACTGAAAATATAGAAAAGAAGAAGAAAAAGGTAGCTTGTATATGAAATAAATCCAAAATTATTTGTGGGCATATTTCACAGAGTCACAGAATCATTAGGGTTGGAAGAGACATCTGGAGATCATCTAGTCCAGCCCCCTCCCAAGTCAGGACCACCATAGAGCAGGTTACACAGGAACACGTCCAGGTAGGGTTTGAATGTCTCCATAGAGGGAGATTCCACAGCCTATTCTGGTGCTCTTTCTCAAGTTGAAGTGAAACTTTCTGTGTTTCAGTTTATGGTCATTGCTCCTCGTCCTGTCACTGGGCACCACTGTGAAGAGTCTGGCACCACCTACCTTTGAGCCTTTGTATTTCAGCACCCTCATTTTCTATCTTTAATTTTATTATATATTAAGACAAATGCACTAAAATTTTTTTGTTTACTGTGTGTTCCTCTCATCTTGAAAAGTTATTTTGGAAAAAAATATATAGTATCAAGCTACTATGTGCCTCTTCAAATAGCAGCACCAGAACATAACTGCCTGTTAATATTTAAAATTAGACTGCAAATAAGATTTTTTCTTCCTTTGTAATAAATGCCTCTCATGTCTCATAAGGCATGTGAATTACTTGGGAAAATAAGCCTACTCATTCTTGAAATAACTTAAAGTGAATTAAAAAAGCATTTTCTTCATATGAAAATGCTAAATAATTCAATTTTGTAATAATTTAAATCAATGAGACAGTTTAGTTACCCAGAGTAATTAAAGGTCCTCAAATGAGAAACAATTTACAGAAACAAATTTTCCATTTTTTGGTGATAATTCACTCATAATAGTGATTTTTGAGTTGCTTGGGATTCCTAAATTAGCATTTCATTGTGGAAGGTAAGATTTTAAGTTTGACATTGTTGTAGTATGCCAAAAAACCAGAATGTTTTGTTAGTAAATCTAGTAAGATTTTTAATTCTCAGAATGTATTGTGATGTATTAATGGATTAAAAAAGACAGTCAACAGATGGTGACTTCTTCCAGTGGCCTGATTCCTAGAATAGCCACTTCTATAGTAATTACAAGTAGCCTGATGGGTATACCTTAAAGCTGATGGGTGGCTTATCTAAAAATGGCTTTGTACATTCTTCACTTTCAACAAGTGTGTCTTCTTCAGCACGGGAGAGGGTAAATTAACTGTGTGGAGGAGCTGAAACAGCCTCAGACAGACGCTACTTTTAGTACTGGAAAGGCCAATGTAAGAATCAAAAACTTTGATTACTGATAATATACTTTGGAGAAAGAGTGGCTAATTTATGTCTCAACATAAACATATACAAGCCTGAAAAGCTAACTTTTACCCTGGCCACACCCAACCTTTTTACTTTCTTTTGCTCATATCAAGCTTACCCGAGTTCGGTAGTAAACTTTTGCTGTGAGAATGTCATCGCCCAAATCAATGACATAGCCCAAGGTCCCAGCAGAGGGTGAAGATACAGAGCCAGATGACCTGCTCTCCGTCTCTTCATAATGCATATGAATATCTATGAAAGTTGGGCTGATGATGTCTAGTGATGCACTGTTTTCTGTGACACTGCAACAATGAATACACAGCTGTGAATAAATGCACAAAGCAAAAAGCCCAATGCAGGACGCCTAAATACAATACCACCTATTAAATGCATGTAAACAATGGCTTTGTCATCAAGCAAAAATGTAGGAGTTTACTATCCATATTTCTTAGCCTAATGTATTGAGAACTTCACATCACTCTAATTTTCCTGGTTTAGATAAAAGTATATTGAGCTTTGCTAAGATTTTGCATTAAATTAGGGCAGCAAAACAAAACCTTTAGCTGTACTGCTGTCAGCTTTCTACAGTTTTGCACAAGCTGTGTTGTTTTAAACCAACACAACTAGAGGCAGTACTTTTTATCTGCATCTGTACTTGACTTCACAAACTCTGTCCCTTGGACATATCAAGAGAACACTTGCAGATCAAAACAGGCAGTTAAAAGGCCAAGTCTGTAATCCCTAGTACTGGTACTTCTAAATAAAAATTATTCTTTGATGGCTTGTGGTGACAGAGGGATTCAGTGAAAAATAACCCCAGCTATGTTGATGGTTGGATCTAGAACTGATCTGATTATAAAATACTGTGTTTATATCTCAACAGTTTTCTCAAATGGGGCTGCTGAGAGGGAATAGCTTTCCAGCTATCTCAAGAGGGAAAAATGCACAGCCAATAATGACATGGTAGCTAAACACATTCTTATTAACTACAACAAAGCACTCTGGGGCATTAGAGAGCAAAGCAACAATACTTCATTGGCAATTTTGTCCATTATACATTATGTTATTAGAGCAAATCTTTACCTAATTCCTGAAACAGTAAGATCTTCCTTGTAGTTTGCACTCATATCACGATGTGAAAAGCTGCCAGTTGTCTTCATAATTAACACACCTTCTTCATATTTATAGTGTGAATCCACTGTGAAAAAGATTTCAGCTGTGTATTTCAAGAACTTTCCAGCAAACAATGCAAAATACATATCCAATTGTACCTTAAATAGCCAGTTGTGGGGTGTTTCAGTAAGATGTAAAATTATGCATCAAGAAACTGAATGCCCATAATGCCCCAAATAAAAAGATTCAAAAATATTTGGTCAGCCAGAGTATTTTAAAAATCAATTCTCTCCATATTTATAGCAACATGGATAGAACATTTTGCATTCATCAGTTCATAAATGGGGATTCTAATTTCTTGAGTGTTTAGAAATTTATTCTGATGCATATTTTTAGTATTATTATAAAGTCTAGAACTCAGAGCTATATGGAACTCCAGAGTTTTTGGAGTTTAAATAATTTTTGAAATCAAATATGCTCATTGCCTAAGGTAAAACATAGGTATTTCTTTATCAGATAAAAAGTGAGCCTGCCTTCTCTCCTTTGCATGTAAGTAATGAAGAAATGTTATGTCACTCACAATTTAAAGCAAGAAACTGCTACACAAAAAAGAGATCTTTCCCATTTTTTTCACAGTATGAAAAAATATATCTAGCCACTAGCCTTCAGGGTGACTGACAACAGTCTGACTGATGTGACTGACTGATAACAATTCATGAAAACATTCTGCTACTGGTAAAAGTATAGTCTAATGTCAATGTTAAATAGACAGCAACAACTTCATAGAAAAATCACTAAAAAAAACCCCAAACCTAACCCTGAAAAAAGCCAGTATAAAGTATTACCCCCAACTTCGTGGCTTATTGAATTTTAATGCCTTACCATTCAAGTCATATTCCAGGAATTGCAATGTTGAGCTGCAGGTAGAGTCAATGGACTGTTCAAAAGAGTCTTTTTTGTTTGTTAAGTCTGTTCTCCAGGTGACATTGTACAAAGGGGAAGCAACTTTGAAAGATCCAGTCAAGGCACCAAATGATGGGATGTATATTCCAGCAGGCAAGGATAATTTGAGAGGGGGTATCTCAATTTTCTGTTCAGGAATTGTAATTGTAGGCAGATCAAAATCTGCAATCTTATTAGCTACTTCATCCAGATCTACATGGAAACTGCCAAGAGAAATACTCTTTGGAAGAGTGAATTGAGACACAGTTATTTGGTATTCAGGTACTGTCACTTCAAGATATGGTATTTTATATTCTTCTAATGTAATATAGTTGGTTCCTACATCCACTTTGGGGAATCTTAACTTTGGCAATGTGGGTAAGTTGACATCAAACGGCATTGTGTTTAGAGTGTGTGGAACTTTTATGTTGCGCAAGTCAATAGTTTGTGCTGGGATCTGGAGAGTGGTGAAAGGAACTCTGAACTCTGGAGTGCTAAGAACAGGGCTTGGAGCCTTTAGGTGTAACTCTGGAATACTGAAAGTGAAGCCATCGGTGAGCTTATTCACAGGTATGGGGAAAAAGTAACCATCATCACTCTTTGTGTACACAAGGGATGCTGAACCATTTAAGTACTGTTTTCTGTCAGTACTGGTAGTGACGTCCAATTTCAAGATGTCCCATAAGCTCTTTTCTGAAATGGGGCACTTCATGTTTTTGAGGAAATCCATGTATGCTTCCAAAGATCCAGAAATATCAAACTTTGCCTTTGAGTTTTCATTTGATAACTGCATGTCATGACTAAGAGATAATGACTGAATTTGGCCTTCACCCTTCCAGCTAACTTTCTGGTTTGCAGTACTGATTTTCACTGCGACAACTTGATTAACTGAGGCTGTGTCCAGGAAGGTATTTGGCTGATTGGCTTGAATCTGAAGATCTGCTGATATGTGCCAAGGAGCCAGCTCCAAGGTTGCTTTGCATTTCTGAGCCCCTGTTGTTGTGAAAAGAGGTGTATGTCGTGCATAGTTCTTCCCATTGTGCTCCCAGACAGCATAAACACGACGGGTAGATGCTTCAACTGCAAGTATTTCTTTCATTTCATTGCTCCAGAGTCCATCTGCTTTGGAGTGCGCCTCAAGCTTGAGAGATGACCGAGCCCCATTAGCATTCAGATAGGTGTTTGCCTCATGGTCTAGATGTCCAGAAAATGCACTTCCAGTGTAAAATGCTCCATCAATATCCCCATTTGTAGAAGTTTCTACTGATATGTAAGATGTAAGGCTCTCTAAAGCAAATTTGTGAGCAATTCCTCCCTTAGCACTGGTACCATAATTAGGAGTATTAAAATCATACATCAGTTTTAGTCCTGAGGAAAGAGTGGGTTTAGACTTAGTATTTCCAGAAAGTTCTTGGCTGAAGTTAATTTTTAAAACTGGTGTGTTGATTTCTGCATTTGTTTCCACTGAAGTTTCCATGTTTCTCTTTGTGAGACTAACACTGCTGTCATGATTTCCTCCTAGAAATTTGTTATTACTCAGGGACAATGCTGTGGCCAGCTTTAGCCCCCTTTTTCTTGTCAAACTTGTTGAGCCATCCAGCTTAAATTGCAGTGCATCAATGACAGAAGAGGATGAGACACTGAGTTGCCCAGCAATATCTGACTGATTGAATAGCCCAGCATTTGCAGTTAAAGTGATCACAGTGGATTTAAATGAGAAGTCGTAAGTAATGTTTCCCATGGCAGGAATTAAGATGTGGTTTGATGGGCTGTTGATTCTGAATCTAGGAAGCTTTAGAGTGCGCAGATCCTGTGGGACATGAAGGACTGGAAGCTCCAGAGAAGGTAAGACAAGTGTGTAAGATGGTACCGAAAAGCCAATAAATGGGACTGTGAATCCTGTTGTACTTATTTCTTTTGGGAGCATGTAACCAAAGGCTGGCATCTCAGCAGTAAAAGAAGAAACCTCAATATTCACAATTGGAATGGTGTATCCTGGAATCCTGAAGGTTCGTGGTAATTTGTTCAGTGAAGTCTGTATTTTGTATTTGTCAAATTTTGTTTTGGCTTCATTATATGACTTTGTGAGAAAATCTAAAGCGATGTTTCTTCCTCTCTCAAAATACTTGTTGAAGAATATGATGTATTTATTAAGTGCTTCATGCACTGTTGCTAAAGGAAGTGGGATTACATGCATGTCTTTGTTTTTCTCATACCGAGCATTCAAATTTAAATCAAAGGATTGTCTTGTTGTCTTCAATAAATCTTTCAGGCCTACCTGTTCCCACAATGAATAATCTTTTAGCTGAGGAGTTTTGATTCCAGTGTAGGGAACCTGAAGCTGAGGAATGGTTAGAGGAATATTTAGGAAGTCCAGATTGGCATCTCCATTCATTTCAACATGAGCTTCAATTCTGTCATCATTGTTGCCAGCAGACATATTATGGGAATATCTGTACTGATTGAACCTGCCAGTAGCTTGCCAGTTAACCTGCTGAACAGAGGAACTGAGTGCAAAACCATAGTTATTCAGGAAGTCAATTTTCCCAGTCAGTTTCATTGGGAAGCTGATTTTCACATTTCCATCATTGTTTGTTAATAGACGAATTTCAAAAGGCTGTGCCAAGAAGAAAAACTCATTATTTACAGTTCCAGTAATCCGTCCATTGAGCCGAGCATTGTGAGAGCCTGTTAATTCTACTTTCATTCCTCCAAGCTGTCCTGAGCCTTTTACATTCAGAACGCTACGCCCCACACGCTGTGACTCAATTTCAGACTGAATCTGAAGTGTTGCATAATTCAGGACACCGCATTCATACCTCATAGCTTGGTTGACTTTCAGGTACTTATCATTTATCCTGTTGTTGGCAGAAAATGTAATAATGGGGCCCTCAGCCCTGAAAGTGGCATGAGAATCATGAGTGCCTTCATCAGAGAAATTAGGAGAAGCCAATTTCCAGTTTCCTTTACCAGTGGAAATAAAAGCTATGTGTCCTGCTTCTACCTCTGTTGTCATATTATTCACCAAATCAGCCTGGCTGGAGAAATCAGCTTGTGGAATGTTCAGTCTGTGGGAATATGCCGTTCCACTCTGGATCCAAATTTTTCTTTGCAGCTTGACCATTAAATTATTCTGTAGTTCTATTGAATTTTTCGTTGTATATAAGTTTGCTCTAGTTTCAGCTTCACCTTCTACAGAAGTCCCTAAAAATACTACTTCGTTGGTGTGATCAACTTTAAGGAACCTGTGGTTGACCTTCATGGAATTTTTAAGGTTCAGCTGCTTCATCTCAGGGGCTAAGAGACGTGAATCTGCAATAACACTGAAAACTAGGAAGTCTGATTTGGACGCTGTTTGAGCTGAAAGAGAGGTCACAAATTCTGGACTGTTTGTGGATGCTGTAGTATTATGAACCTCAGCTTGTGCAGACAGTGTAAAGAACGGAGAGGTGACTCTGAAAGCACCAGACAATTTGCCAAATGTAGGGACAATCACAGTATGTGGGATACGTGGAAGCTGGAACTCTGGTATCTTCATGTTAGGAATCTGGAGCTCATTTAGAGTTAGCTTTGGAACCAATAATTCTGGTATTTGAAATGATGGCATTTGTATTTCTGGGAAAGAAATGTCAGAAAAAGGCATATCTCTCATCTTCAGATCTTTAAAATACAAATCAATTGCTGGCAACTGAAATTCACCAGACATGAGCTTGTCTATTGTTCTCAAAATCTGGGATTTAATCTCATTCAAGTCAATTGTGTAGGAAGGAACTTTAAAGATATTTAGAACTGTAAATTCTGGAGTAGTAAATTTCACTGGGATTTTCATGTCCTTTAGTCTCTTAATATTTATCTCATAGGAGGGGATATGCAGATCAGTCAATGGAACAAAGAAGTCTGGTGTTAGAAATGTTGCTTCCCGAAGACTTCGGAGACTAACCTCAAAGGCAGGTATAGTGACTATAAGTGCTCTGATTTCAGGGAATTTAAATCCTGCTTCAACAAACTGGTTTAAATTTTCAGCCCAATTTTTTAGATCATACTGTTCAGCCAAAGCAACGATTTTCTTAAAAGCTATGTTCCACTGGTCAGAAATGTATATGACAACAGAATTGTACAATTGGCTTATCTGCTGAAGATACCAGTGGAATTCCTGGGAAATATCCATTTCAGAAATCCTCTCTCGCAGGTCTTCCAGATGTTCATTTACCTTGCCTTTAAGGTTAGCAAATGTTGTTGAGTTTATGAGCTCCTTGAACCAGTTAATTATTACAGCAAATTTGGTGTTTCTTAGTTGTTCGACATATTTTGAAATCACAGCTCTAAAATCTCTCATATACTGTTTCAGAGCTTCTGCTTTCTGTGGAAGCTCAAGATTTCTGAGTTCCTCATTTATTTTCTGAGTTACTTCTTGGATTTTCTTATTTGTGTCATCAACAAACTGGTTATAGTCGAAAGACTTCAGCTTTTTAATAACCACATCCAGGAACTTGTTGACTTCCTTTATCATCATTTCATAATCAAATGTTTGCACTTTCTTGACAGCATCATCAATAAAAGCAACAACTTTATCAAAGCATGACTTCACATCAATATTTTTCAGGTAGATAGTCAGTTTATAGACAGTTTCTTTTATTCTGTACTGGTTAAGCAGTTCTACCATTCTGTCCATTAAAAAATATACCTGCTTATCAATTTCATATTTTACAATCAGTTTGTGCATACGATCTCGAAAAGCACTGATCTTTTCAGACACTTCATACTCCTCCATCCAATTTAGAATAAAGTTTTTGATTTGTTCAAGAATTTCATTAATTTTTTCAATTGGTAATGAAAGCTTCAATTTTTCTAAAACTTCTTTAGTGTCGAAGGTTTTAATCTGCTGTTTCAAATTTTCTGCAATGTGTCTGACATCAATATTCTGAATCTGAATCTTGAGTTGTTCTAGGTTTTCCTGTATTCTGGCAGTAATCCTATATTCATCATCTATGTTTTTAATCCAAGCCAAAGCGCTGCTTCCGATTTTGCTAGGATGATACTGGTAAAAAAAAAATTGAATTTTTTGAATAGTGTCAACTACAGTATTTCTTAATTTATATTTGTTATCTAGATCTGTCAGTGTTTCAGCTATTTGATCAAGAAGCTGAGCAATAAGTGCTTTAATATCATAATGCCCATAATGATCTTTGATGTATTGCTCAATTTGTATCAGATAGACCTGCAACTGAGACAGTATTTCTTGAAGATTGTCCCTAACTTTTTCCAGCATAATTTGGAGGTCATCAGATGTTATTCTGTAGTCCTTTGTGAAAGCAATCAAATTGTTTTTCATGCTGCTAACTCTGCCTTTCATATCTAATTTGTCCATGTAATCATTAATGTGCTGCGGGATTTTATCCAAAGTTGCTTTGTATTTTCTCATATGTTGTTCTATGTCAATGTTCTTCAGGTAACTTTGTATGGCTTGCAGTGTGGATAGAATGGTGCCTCTGACTTGTTCAAAGTAAACTGGTAAATGTTCTAAGAATGGTAGGTTAATGACATGCATATCTTTATTTTTGTCATACTTCACTGAACCAGAGATGCTGAATTCTTGAGGCTGTGACACACTGTCCCTGAGGCCCAATGCATCAATTACATTAACTTCTTCAGATGCGAATGGTAGTATGACTGACATATCCATTACAGAGAGATCTGCTAAAGCTCTCCCACTAAGTTCCACACCGGTCTTTTCTGCATCATTGTAAGCACTGAGATCTTGTGAATACACATTATTGTTTAGCTGACTTTTCAATTTCCAAGCACTTGACTGCTCTGATGGAGTAAAAAGCATATGAACTTTGTTATCAAGCAGTGTAGTGTATCTTCCTCTAGACCTCAAGCTATGACTAGTAGATCCTCTGTAATCATGGGAGAAAGTGAAAGCAAGAGGCTCTGCTTTAAACAGGAATTTGCTGTAAAGGTCTCCTGTGTGTTCACCCATAGCAATTAGCTTTCCATTGCCATTGGTACGTATGTCAGCAGAGATAGCAAATGGGGCCATAGTGGAACGCACAGCATTGCTGAAACGGAGAGATTTGGAATCACAGGTTGTGTCAATAGTCACTGAGGAAGCAAGTCCTGCCACATTCAGATGAACTCTGTGACTCACTGCTGCACTTTGAACATTTGCAACTGTATCTGTTTTAAAGTTTGCAGCTAGATCAGCATATGTAATGGTGTAGGTATGCCTTATTTCATCTGCTCCATAGGCTCCTCTGACATTGCCACCTAAGTTCAGCTTCAAAGGCTCCAGAAGAAGTTCTGCTTTGTTGGAAACCTCTGTTTTAGTGTATTTAACATTATTGCTCAGTTTAGCTGCAAGTGAGCTAGGCTGCAGTTGTAGGTCAAAAACATGCTTGTGGAACTTATCAAAGCTGAAGCTGTTGTCTAACTTCGAAGCAAATGTTAAGGATAAGCCAGGAATATTCAAGTCATTTATGTACTCCAACTTAATCTCTTTGAATGATCCTTGGAAATTATTTGAAAACTTGAGTCCTTCTCTATTAACTCTGAAGTTTAAAACATGTTTGTTGTCCATACCCAGAACTGTACTCTGATACTCACTTCCCAGCGTTATTTCCGTTAGGCTCACTCTTCCACCTAGATTGAGTTTTGCATTGTTTTTACCATACCGCCCATAAGAAGATAGCGACATGGAGCCTCCAGCAGTGTCAAGTTTGGCATTCATTTCACTCTGCATTGTCAATGGACTAAACTGCACACTTGTGGTTGCACTGCTGGCTAGACCGTACTGATTTACATTGAGTGATGACTTGTGTGCAGCTCGATTCCTTTGATCAGTTATAGAGATATCAGTGTTGAAAACAAGATCCTGGGAATTGAGAGAACCTGCAAATAAGGCATAACACTGGGTTTGCTTGTAAGTGGCTTGGTACTCAGATCGAAGTGCTGCCATCTTCTTTGACAAAATCAAATCAAGCTTATTGACACCTGCAATATATCGACACCTTCCATTTGTTTCAGATGTGATTTTTAGCTGGCTGTTTTCATACTTCAGTGAAGCTGTGTTTTTTAATAGTCCACTTTGTACATCAGAAACTGAAGTAATGGAAACTAAATCATCACTGTATCTGCCAGATATCTGATTGGTTGCCTGAAGGTAAGAAGAATCCAACTTCAGATTTGATTTTCCTTCTAACACCCGCCTCTTTTCATTGTATGAGCTGGACAGAGTATAAAAGCTTCTTGCAAAGACAGAAGCCACTTCCAGCTGCCCTTCCATCTTGACATTATTAATATTCACATTACTTGTCTTTTCAGAAACAATATCACTGGAAAATGAGAGCTGAGGACCCAGAGTACTGGATGCCATAAGTGATATGGTGTAGTTTGCAACTGGACTAGGTTCATAACTCTTTGTCCTGGCCACCTTGAAAACTGATGTTAACAGTCTGTGCTTCAGGTGATTTTCGTATGCACAGGTGAATCCATTTCTATTATATGATGCTTCTCCAGAACCTAAAATAAGAAAAAGAAGACAAAAGTAATGGTGTAACTTATACCTTTTTGTCTTTAAGACTTTGATGCCAATGTTACTGCTTGAATTGCAATTACTGCTATTATACCATTTTGCTTTAAAGGCCAAAATGTTTTGGTAAATCATGAATATTTCTGTGAAAATTGTTATTATTTTTAAATTTGGGGCTAAAGTTTTGAACTATGAATAAATTAAATCTCTACACTACTAGATATAGTTCTGTAAAACAATACAAAGTTATGTCATTATTTAAACTTAAAGTAAGAATATTTATTCAGAAGAATAACCGATATTTAACATTCCTGGTTTTTAATGTTTTTTTTATCATGCTTCATTATGGTGGAGCATTTAAAAAAGACTGAAGTTAACTTGTCCTTTTGCGATTTGAGATTTCAAACTGCAATTTTAGGGGAACTAACTTAAAAACGCCAGTCTTAAGACCTATCCAGCCTGAGTCCGGGATAACTGCTATGTAGTTTTCGCAGTATATATACATATATAAATGACTTTATATATATATATATATATATATGATTTGAGATTGTACAACACCTTTCTTTAAATAAGCAACAGGAAAATGAATGTGCTGTAACTGATACATGGAAAATATAGTAATTAAAATAGTTCTGCCGACATTGCTGTATTAGCACACATTCTTACCTTTCACACTGTAGGAAAGTAGCTCAAAAACTGAATCAGCATTCGTGGTATAAGTAGTTATTATGCTTGTTGTTTTCTCTGTTGTGCTATTAGCCAAAGTGTAAGCTGCTGTCCAGTTGTAATAGTTGCTGTACACATTAGCAGATACCTCTAAAGCACCAAGTAAAGGCACATGAAGTGGATAGGATTCTGGAACAGTAAATGTTGGGATTCTGTACTCCTGAGATGGCACACTTATTCCCATTGACTCCACTACCAGAGGGGGTGTTTTAACGGTCTGTGGCACATTTATGTCATGGGATGATCTTCCACCAAATGGCAATGGGATATTAATTATAAAACTGTTTTTATTTAAGCTGTATCTGATCCGTCCTTCACTAGAAAAAAAAAAATTACTCTATTAGAAACTGTAAGTCTATGAGGCATATACAGAAATTTCCACAATTCCTATTATTCCCATGATACTAAGCTTGCTTACATGCTTACACCAATGTCCTGACATTAGGTTTAGAGAGAAACATAATGAAATGTAATAATGATCTATTATTATCATCATCTTTTTAAGCACTCCTCTATCAGAATTTAGTGAATGCACTTCTGATATTGATGAATTCTGGTCAATGTTTTTTCTCCTTATTTCATAATCTGTGAGACTCATAGGTCAAGTAGCCCAGAAACACATTCTTTCTGTAAAACCTTGCATTAGAGTTCACAGGTTCCTGATTCTTTGTTCAGAGCTTAACTAATTTTAGCTCACAGGTGGAAAGTGTCATTCAGGAGGCTAAATACACAACTGTTATGAATCTTGTGTTTGATTTTCTACTCTGAGAATCCAACTCTGCTTTATGAACTTTAATGAAAAGATGTACTGGCATGAAAATGATCCTCAAAATGAAGGAATTTGAATGAAAATAGCTGTCATGTAGGAAAAAAACCCTCCAAAAACATGGTAATACTTGTGCAACATGGCATGCTGAGTATCAGAAAAAGGTGATTATATTCTTCTTAGAAAAACATTGACGCATTCTTACAGAAATCCATGAACATTCTTGTTAGCATTAGAAGTTATAAGAACCCAAATTATAAGGAATTTATCTTACTGATTATAAGTGTTTTGAAACATTCATACAAATATTCCTCATTTATTTTATTCTCAATAAAAATAAACTAAAATCTAACCATTTCACCAGAAGCTAGGACTGGAAAAATGGATTGTCAGCTGAAAAGCTTGTAGGGAAATCTATAATTGCAAAAAGGCAAAACAGGAGGAAACTCAGCCTTATTTGTACATGAATAATAAGCCGGCAAAGATGCTTTTCTTGTTTGCCTAACTGGTCTTTTATATTACAAAATCTTTTTTTTTTTCCTACACTTAGAGCACATCCTAAGATGGAAATTAATGAAACATTTTTAAAATTTGTTCTTTTCCATCAAATGGTTAAGAAATCAACATGACAGAGCAATAGAAGTTCCTATTATTATTATTATTATATTGTGCTTTGCTGATAGGAATATAGGAGAAAAAACAGCTTTTTCCTTGTGTATACTTAGCTTAGGAACACAATGGAAGCAATAGAGATGTGTGTCATTAGCCTACAGTTTCATATTACCACAGTGTACATGGAAAAACAGTGCTAAGAGAGATAAAATGCAAGTTTGTTCTCCATCTGTTTTTATAATCCAGTATTACACTAACTTCTGTTGTTCTTTACATTCATTTCAGCCATCAATATTTACCTAGCTTATGGGAAAACTATAGACATGTTTGTATTTATCACAGTGGTAGCTGCGAGTGTATTCTGAAGATACTTCCAAGCAACACTGTTTCTCAAACTCTTATGCAAAGGCAGAGCAGCAATGTGATATGAACACTAAATAGAAAGAACAATAGGTGCTAGAACATAGTGAGAGCAAATTCTGGCAGGTGCATCAGTATTTTAAAGCCTAGAACTACTCTGGCTGATTTACTGTCTCATTTCCTAGAAACAGAATAAAGGTATTTATCTTCCTTCCAGTCTCTCTTCTTGTTTTTCAAACCTTACTTAGGAATTTTAAACATATTAGATGATTTCTATCAAATTTGCCAGAAGGGTAAAACCTTCAAGGTTCTAAATTCATGCAAGTTCTGTGAAACTCTCCATTAGGTGGATGAGATGGGCCTAAACTAGTGCAAGCATCCAGTCCATATGTCTACAACTATGGCACATGTTGCCTCTGAGCAAGTGACAGATGGAGTCACACATGGGAAGAGGTCAGAGTACTATATTAGTGGAGGTCAAACAGTATACGCAAAGGAATGAGAAAAACTGTCCAATAGGACTGCACAGAAAGAAGTAAAGATATTAGGGTTATGACCAAAGACAAAGGGCCTGTAGGGACACAAGGCAAAAATCTGCGGGAAACCTGGCTTAATCACTTTTGTAGCTTGGAGTAAAGATTGTTGAACACTGTATTTTTGTTTAGTTTTCTTACTATATAATACAATACTTCAGGATATATTCAGATAATACAGGAGTGACTGTTGTAAAGTCAAATCTGTATTAAAGACACGCATAATTTCCTCCATACAATTTCGTCTCTGTGGTCTTAAAATTTGTTGTCATAATTCCATTTTTATGCTAATGTTTAGAGCAATTTCATGCTGTTTTTATAAAACACAGTAAGATAAAATATCTCAAAAATATTAACAAATATCTATTTTCAGTTTCCTGTGTGACTGTCCTAATTTCTCTCCATACCTTTTCAGGAAAAGTTCTTCAGGAATTCTGATAACAGGCAGGTTAATGTTCTGAATGTTCAGTTCCTGCAGTCCTCTTAGTTTGTCTTGCAGAGTCTGGGCATAGGGGACATCTTTTGATGCCTTTTGCAGCCAGGTGTTGGTTGCCTGCAATAAGGAGACAAGTTTTTTGAAGTAAATAATAAGTTTTAAGACTTTCCACTAAGTAATCTGAAAGCCCTCGTAACCATCCATATACTGAGCCTTAGGCATCTGATAAAGTGTCTGGCTCAATCAAAGTTGAAAATATACATCTCATTCAATCTGATGAGTGCTTTTACAAGTAGTTCCCAGTTTGACTTCCACGGGGGAGGCAGGAATTCACCAGGGCTATATGGTCAATCTGTAATATCTACGGTAGGTCAAAACATACCACAATAAATTGTGACACAATATGTCGCAGTGTCATATCTGTATGAGCCACTTTCCGATCCAGTAGTTCATTGGCATGCTTCTCTAAAGTTTTTGGGTAGTCTGAAAAGTCAATTTGGAAGGCAGAAGACATTTTTTTCACAGCAGCACTGCCGCCTGAATTCCACTCTAGCTCAACTTTCTCAGAATCTGAAAATCATCAATGTAAAAGAAAAAGTTAAAATTAGTAATATTCTTATTCTATTTAGGGATATACTGCAAACTAATGCAACAAGATGTTTAACTTTATAGGTTGCACTTGTGGATCATGCTTTTGTCCCTACCATATCTGAGAAGAACTCTTTCTGAAATTGAGTTTCCATGAGTTGTTGCAGCTGAGCTCATCTCAAGATACCCTTTGTTTGGTGAATAATTAACCAATGCTTCACTTCTAAGTTCAGTTTGCAGACGAGGAATAGAAAGAGTGCCCCTTAACATTGCCTCTCCCATTCCAGCATACCTGTGAAAGCAAAAAAGTAGCTGTGAATATTAAACATTTCACTCTACTTTTTCAGTTATGTTTCAGGAGCAATTTCAGCATTTAAATCTATAGTAAAGGCAGAATAGGTGTTATAAAAAACCAAAATAAAACCTGTAAACTCTGTCCTAATTCAATTAGTGTTTTCAGCTTCGCTAGCTACTTTGGGAAATATGTGGTAAATTATTATGATGCTTTGTGCAGATGCACACTATAATTCAGTACTAATTCTATAATACTAAAATGGATGGAAATATGTACCTGTCTTGGTAAAGTTGTACCTGAACCAAATTCTAAACTCGTTACTCAAGCTGAATTCTCTACTAAGGATACAGACTGTGGCCATGAATCACATATAAACAAAACATTTGTCAAAATATATTATACCACTGGGCTTCATTTTCCTTTATTCACATCTATTTTATATCTCTGTAGCTTTGTTGACTTGAGCAAACTTTAATATTATGTTAGTGCAAATGAAAGGGAATTGAGGTCCCTGACATCTGTCCAAAGCTCCCACTGATATCAGAGGCAATTCTGCATGAACAGTAAAGACAAAGACTCCCCGGGGCACCATCAAGATCACAGAATTCCATGGAAGATTGAGGTTTATTAAAGAATGTGATCAGCTCATTTCACTATGGGCTTGTGAGGCGGACAATTTTAGAAACCCTGGCAGGCTGAACATTTTTGTTAGCTCCCCTGTAGATGTTCCCGGAAATATTCTCATCATGAAGCGTGGGAATTTTTACAGGAAGCTCTCAGTTATTTTTGGTTTTGTTGCTTATTGAGTGCCATTAGATTTTTTCATGGGGAGATGTAACAACTTTTTGTAGAGCTGAAAATAACCAGTAAAAGATAATATTTCTCTGAACAAACTTTGCCTTGTTTATATCCTTGGATTATCGCACCTGCAATAACATTAGTACAATGTCATTTTTGTAGTCATGTGTGTGCAAACACAGAAGAACTAGCTCAAGGAACTTGTAATACAAATTACAGATATACATACAGTAGGAAAGATCACTTGGTGTATTAGCTGTATACATGACGTATTTCAAACAAAATACCTCAAGGGTTTTTTAAGAGGGTTTGAATGGCAAGAAATGACAAGCAATTTCTTCACAAAGGGATAAAATTTTCTACCTTCAGTAGAACATTCAGCTATCTTATACAAAGATGTAAGTGGTTTTCTGAGTTACCTTATCTGGCCAGTAAGAGTAACTTCAGAAATCTTCTTGTTGTTAAAGTCTAAGACAAAGGTATATGCTTTCTTCCCAGGGATGGAGTCATCAGTAATTCTGAAGTTTGCACCAAAGTCAACATCCACATCAGGAATGTGGACATCACTGGTCAAAATCGTTCTGTCTCTGTTGTACCTGAAGGTCAGTGTGGCCTCATGCTGCTTTACACCTGGAAAATACAGTGTACTTTGGTTATTAGCAAACATGAAATCTGTTTGGACTTTTCTTAAAAGGAGAATTAAAAAGGATCAACTGGAAATCATATCACCCTGAAGATCTAACACAACTTTTGATGAGCTTGAATCAGAAACTGAGTCATCTGTTTTCTCATCTTCTAAACATACCACGTGCTGATCCACTAATCCCATCACTACTTCTGTCACGTAAACTTACCATCCCACAGATTCTCCCTTTGAAAAAATTTGCTGGTTATGCAGTTCTTCTCAATTTCTATGCTTTACATCCATATTTCATCAGAAATGGCATTTTTCTCTTGCTTATACAGAATCCATTAACGTCTCGTCCTTGCTTCTGTTCACCAATATCACAGTTTTATTTAAAACTTGGAGAAGCATTTTGGGGATATAAAAATAGCCTATGATTGTGAAAATCTTGCACTGGGATTGCATATATGAAATGAAAAAGTTTTGGCCTGTTTGGATGTGAAAATGATATTCTATTTTATACTGTTAAGAATTATATTATGATTTATTCATACGAATATTTTTCATATTAAATGACACAGTTCCAAACTGAGGTAAACCACACTGTTTTTTTCAAACTCTTACCTTCTGCCTGAATAGCAAACTTTAAGGTGTCTATCAGGTAATTTCCCTCTCTCTGCAGGCCATAGTTTGCACTTGCAGAGTATTCCTTCACTTCACCTGTGGACACTATTTCAACTTCAAATCTAAAGAAGGAGTAAACAAATGTTTTGTAAATAACTATTTTGTTCATGACCACAAACATAAGAAATCATACAGTTCTCAACAGCTCTCCTGAGCTGCTCCTGCTAGTGTGTTTTTAAAGATTTTTAAAGGTCAGCTTTATGTGACAGGATACTGTAGATGCTAAGCTTTAAGAGAGAAGGTTAGTTAACACAAAATAAACATAGTTAAAGATTATATGACTTACCTGGATTCTCCAGTCAAGGGATAATATGGAGCTGCCTCTGTGGCACTGGCATTAGAGTACAATAATTTGGTGCAGAAATTTAGACCAGCAATGAAAGGCTTGCATGAAGTCCAGGTTTCTCGGTTCTCAATCAGAGGCGGAATCTCTTCACTTTTGGTTGGAGACACCAAATGTAGTGTGTTGCTGGAACAGAAAGGTGAACCATTTATTCCCAGGACATGTGTTCAGACATTGTCCTATTAACAAGGGTATTTTCTAAATAAAAAAAATCACTTATTAAGGTAGAGGTTAATGAAATAACATTTGATGGTTAAATGAAAAAGTGGTTTATTATTATGATTATTGACAATTATAATGCTATCTATTTAGCCACTCTTTCTAAAATTAATGTAAGTAGTTGATTTAAATTCAATTTTAAAAGAGCATTACTATTATAAAATAGAAGTGTTGTTGAAAAATTCATAAAATAGTGATGAATTAAAGAGTCCACTTATCTGGGCTATTTGCTTATCTCATAAAAGAAGTTAACCCAGTTTTACAATGCCTGGGATTTTTCTGAACTGAAAATTTTTCCATGCCAGCCCTAGCCTCTCAATTCCATCACAATAAAGATAATGAAGAGAAGGGAAGACCATAGCCCTGAAAGTTCTCATTCAGTTCTTTTTACCTGATACTGAGGAGTTTTGTTGGAGTCTTCGGAGCAGGAATGCTGAATTTCAGCTGTCCAGCTTTCATAGTAACATGTGCTTCAATTCCAGACTCATGGAATATATTAGAATTAATCTCCACACCACTTCTAGCAAATTCAGGCATGTTTATTCCCAGGTGTGTTACAAAGTCAATTGCCACTGAAGGTTTAGCAAGGAGTTCTGCTTGCATCTATTTAAAAACAAAATGTTGTATTTATTTGTCTAATAACTTCCTGGGTTTATAAAACAAATTAATATTGTTGATAATCTAGAAGTAAGTTTCCTATAATTGATTTTGCTATTAAAAAAAATTGATCCCCAAGTCACACAGGCAGAAGGATCACATAGAATCATAGAATCATAGAATAGTTAGGGTTGGAAAGGACCTTAAGATCATCTAGTTCCAACCCCCCTGCCATGGGCAGGGACACCTATATATGTATATATAATGTGACCCAGTAAGTGGTGACTGTAAAATGACAAATACAGCAAAACTATAGCACTAAGGAACCTTACCCACTTTAATGTAAAAAATATTCATGCTTCAGAAAGATTTTGTACATGGGACTACTTGCATATACTTTAAATCTGAAGAAAAGAGCCAGTTTTCCATTGTAAAAACAAAAATAGCAATTTTCAAAAACAGTGAGCAAGCTGTCTGACAAAAAAATAATGGATCCAAGATTTTAAATTCTCTTAACAGAAAACAGCTTAATTTCAAGATTTTGGTTTGGCCATTACAGAAAGAATGCACAGAATGAAAAATTCTGGAAAAGATTCCAAAGGTAACTAAAAGGCAATCAGCACTAAACTTGAGGATGTACTTTTTATTTGTATCATGTATTAAAAGTTTAGGTGAACTGAAACTATTGACAAATTTATATAAAATATTTACTAAATTAGAGCAAAATAATTACTAAAACTGTTAAAAAAAAGTTATTTTTGTTTGTTTGTTTTTTGGTGTTGTTTTTTTTCTTTTATCCAGAGAAACACTTTTGTGTAACATGCTCTTTAATTGTTATAATTTTAAAATGTTTCCTTTCTGATCAAAAAATGTTCCATTTAACTCAATTTTCACTATTTCTTTTAACTGAAAATAAAAAAAATCACTTTGAATTGGTCACATCAGAATTTTTTATAAACTGGTTGGTTTGAACAGGAATTTGTAATATTCTCATTTGAGAGAGTGAGAAATAAACACAGATTAAAAGGATTATTTTTGAAAGGGTGATTAAAATACTTTAATAAATTTTATTGTGTCTTATACTTAATTTATTATATGCATTACTTCTTACTTCAATGTAAATGTCATCCAAAAATTAACTGAAGGCCTCTAATAAGTAAGTTCTTTTTTTTTTCATTTCAAGAGTATTTTATAGTCTTTAAAATTCTTCTGGTGTTACACATTTATCATGGAATGAGATTGTAGATTACTAGGAGACAAAATATTGACAGCTGTCAAGACTTACACTTTTTTGATGAAGCTTCATAGCTACTTTGGCCCCAGGTGTCACTATTCCAGACAAGGCAAACTTCAGTTGCAAGCCTGCTCCAGTTGGGAGCTCAAACTCATTGTCCATGAACATGTAGTGGATGAATAAATCCCTGTCAACACCTTTTGAAATGGCTTGTGCAATCTGTGAAGCAAACAAGGAAATAAACACTAATATCTACACTTTGGAATATGTACATCTCATATTTTAAAAATTGATCATGGTATGACTGTAACTGCATAATCCAAAAATTAGTTACATAGATAGTAAAGAATCTTAATTCCTACAGATTACTTGCTTCAAAAGAGTGCACTAAAGACTGTTCATCAAAATCTCAGCTTTAAATGAATACTGGATTTTATTATCTGCCTTCATACACACAGATCATCTACGCTGACATACACACACAAATGTGAATTGGTTTAGATAATATTTAACATTCTGGCTTCCCCAAAGTCAATGGCAAAGCGTTTGTTTTTTTTTTTAAATTCAACGAAAGAAGGCTTTCACCAAATATTCCTGTACTTCAACTGTACTACAACTTCTTTTCTTCTTAACACGATGAATGGTTGTTTAATATTAATATGCATTTTCATAATTAGATATTTAGTAGTATAACATAATCGCCAGAAAAGATTTAGAGCATTGTTCCAGTAGGTAATTCAGTCATACAATAAAATCCTTTTCCTTTCCTTTCACCCATCTTCCGGGAGGACTCCACTTGGATATTGACAGGAGTCTTCATCGGTTTCTCAGAGTTCTTCACACTAAACCTGGATATTTTAAATAATTTTATTTTCATGTTGGTATCAAATAGCCATTCCTTACATCATAAACACAGCCTAAGTCTTAAAAAAATCTTGTCGAAAACCCCCAAATTAATAATACACATTCGTGCATCAGAAACATACCATTTCGGGAACAGTCTGAAGAGTTTTAACACTCTTTAAAATCATGCTTCCCAGCAATTTGAAATCATTGAGTTTCATGTACCCAAGCTCTTCTCCCAGGATTCTCAGATATGCTCTTCCTTCAGGAGCTTCTTTGTTGCCCAATTCTTTTAGCAGTTTTTCAAGGTTAAGAATGATTCCTTTCATGACATCCTGAGAATTCAATAAAAAAGAAGTAAAACAGATTTATGAGAAATCTGTAAGACGATGTATCTAGAACAGTCATTTAGTGAATGTGAACTAATCTGCACATGCAATTCTCACAGATTTGCCTTCAAAGGCCCCTCTCTCATACAATTATGAAAAAAACCATTATTAAATAGCATTAAGTATTTCTGGTTTAGCTTATCAGAAGAGGAAAAGGCTCATATACAATAAAGAGGGAAGTGCTGTAATTATTGTGTAAATATAGGAATGCCATGCTGCACAGAGAATGTTTTCAAGCTTACTTGATCATGCTTGCCATCCTGGGAGTAACCAAAATAGTCAAAAAGCATCTTGGAAACTGGCTCTGGCACTTTGCCATCAACCCAGTACAAGGCCTTGCTTGCAGTGTCTGGGAAAAATCCCTTCTCTCCAAACAAAGCTTCCAGTGTTTGTTCAAACCCCTTTCCATCCAATCCAAGCTGTAACAAACAGGATAATGCAATAACTGAGACAGATTCTCCATTTCTTCAGAGCTTTACAACAAAGAGACTTTCTGGGCAACAAACAATGCATTTCAAGGCTATCCTGCAAGTCTACAATTTCTAAGGGAAGATATGGAATATTAGGTATTACAACTGATTATACATCTCTGGTGAGATCCAACAAAAAACCTACAAATAAGCTGGATCTTACTGAAACCCTACTATGAGTATGTCAGTGTGCCGGTAGTGATTCATTAGCATGAAGGCAATTTGTTACAGATGGGTTCATTTTACCCTAGCTGAGGCCTTTCGTAACTCCAACAAGGTCGTCCATCCAGTCAGTGCCAAGTGACATCACATAATGGCTGACTTGCTCTAAAACCCATTGAGATTAAATGAAAGTCCCCTTGTAAGCATAGTGATATTTAGATTTCTCCCAAAGCTTGTAAAAACAATACATTATTCAGAGAAAGTTGTTGTAAGAAAACAGAAATAAGAAAGAAAACAGCTGAATACTAGCAAAAGTTTTTGATAATTGTACCTCAAAGATATCACTTGAGCCAAATCCATACACGTTCAGGGTGGTTTTTAGCATAGTCTCTTTAGGAACATAGCTCTTTGGATCAAATACAACATTTCCTTCTACTTTGGCAGAGATGGGATCAATGCCAGGTACAGACACTCTTTTGGAAATCTGGTAATTTTGTGAGAATTTTCTGAAATCTTTGACTGTTGGAACCTGGTTTCCTTTCAGAGCTTCTTCAACTTGGCTTTTTAGACTAGGAAAGAGGACAGCAATGCAAATATGGTTAGTATAAATTCCAAAAAGTAATTTAGTCTTAGTTGAGGGATTTCTTGTGACACTTGCAGACATTCATACGACTGAGGTGATTGCAAATGGCTAGCACTGTGCTCTGCACAGTAAAAATAAGACTGTAAGCTGGCACTGCTCTAACAGCCACAGATTTACTCACGTGATATGCTTGTTCAAACAAAGAAAACAAACCAAAAAAAAACCCCAAACAATCAGAAAAAAGAGAAAAAAGGCATTGCTAAATAACTAGTGCTGCAATTATGGTCAGAACTTTGATCTCCCTAGAAGACCAGCACATAACCAGTATCTAACTAAATTTTACTTACTCTTCAATGCCTAATTCTTCAGAGTCTAGGATGTTGGCAACATGTGAGGCAACGAAGCTTTTCACTTGCTCATTCTTCTCCTTTGTGAGGACTCTCAAAATCTTAGCAAGATCATTTGGGGAAGGATTTTTCATCAGTATGAGATAAGCTGCTAGACGTTTGTCTGTAGGTGCATCCCCTTCTTGGAATGCTTTCAGAAGTGCTGAACGGTCCTATATAAGAAAGGTTTGCACTGATGAGCTGGCTAGCAGATGATGTTGCTAAACTGTTTTGGGAATATATAGGGTGAAATAACTTCCAGGATGTAATGTGTTCAAGACTGCATAACTATTTCTATGCCTTAGTTCTACAACTGATCAAAAATGTTTCATTGAAGCTATTTTGATAAAATTCGTTTTGATAGAAAATGTCACAGAAATGATGGGTTTATTAAAGCTAGTTTTCTTATCCTATATCAGGCAGGTTACTTTTTTGTTTAGAATACTCAGTTTTCATTTTTGGGAATCAGAAGAGTTCTGGTCAGCAGACAAATTGTCAAATTTTGGAAAAAGATAATTCAGTTTGAGAAGGTGATAAAAATCTTCTGTTGCAGAAAATTAAAAACATATTTTGAATTAAAAAAAATTCTTTAAATTTAACTGAATCTGAGGATGTGAACTCCAGGTGTTTCCATGCTCCCAGTCTCATTAAGCCTTGTCAGGAAACAAGAGCATATCTTCTTGATATTGAAACTATATCAATATACTAAGCTGGCACCCATTCTGTAGAAGGTGCTTTAATGGCATTGTAATGTAATAATAACCTAGACAATAAATCTAACCAGTACTATTAATAACAATGACAATAAAATTTAAATTGAGTGCTTTGTTAATTAAAACCACTTTTAAATAAGTAGAACTCCATTTAAGACATTAACAGGAACAGATCCAGACTTCACATTTAAACTGAGACTGCCTATACAAAGCAACTGCATCTCAAAGAAGCAACAGCCACTGAGTCAGAACTCTGCAGAACTTCTCAGATATGTGTATGGAAACTAACTAAAGGAGTTCTAAAAAAGCAGGAGACAGCTAAAAAGGGAGATAACAAAACTATCGAATAATGGGAATGGTTTTGCATATTCAATAACTTCTCTGAACAAAGTGAAGTAAAACCAGTTTGTGCTGGTTCTTGTGACTCAATTTACCTCTTCAGTAACAGTCATTTTCCTGAATGCCTGGATGGCTGCTTTCTGAACTGAAAGTGATGCAGCTTCATTTCTCATACATGTCTTAAGAAAAGACTTCAGGTTGGGCTTAGCTTTCTCCATAACTGTGCCCATGTTTCCAATAGCCTGTCAGTAATGAAAACACAGAAAAATGATAAACATAATTTCTCCACTAAGATAGTAATATTTGAGCTACAATTCAAACTAGTAGCAGCATAAGGAAAAAAGGAAATAAAAATACCCGAAGCGTTAGGTATGTGAGTTCGTCTTCCCCAGAACAATCAGCACCAAGCAGTGAAATCATGAAGTCTGCAACATTTGTTATTTCCTCTGTCACAGTCATCTTCTCATTGTAGAATCTGAAGAAATAGAGAAACACATTAGGAAAAAAAGGAGAAAATGAGGAATGTCTATTTTTTAATCCCAAACAACAATAAATAACAAAAAAGAGAGTAACCAAAAATCCTCAAAAAATGACTAGTTTTAGGGTTTACTCTCAGCATTCTTGAGGATATTTTGTCCAATTACACGCTATCATTACTTACTTAGTAACAGAATGACTCAAGCCATAAAAAGAAGCTCTACTTGGCTGATACTGGGCCATGTAAAGAATTTCCTGTATTCTTTTTGGAGTTGGAGAAGGCAATAGTCCCAGTGTATATGTGACCAGGTCTACCACAAGTGGATTCACATTTCCAGTTCTCAGTATTTGAAGGACTGCACCATTGCACCCTGGAGTCCCACACTGAGTCAGGGCCTGAACTGTGATGGAACTGAAAGGAAAAGAGACTACTTAAGTTATACTAATAATATGATTAGCTGTGAACAACAAGAAAGTATTAGCAAAACTATAATTACACAGACATATCTTTTTTTTCTTCATCAGAGGCTTTCCTACAACTCTAAGTATTATAATATGTTGAACTAGACTGAGGCTCTAGTCTCTGTACAGGCTGAGATCATTAAGTATGTGCAAACTGATGCCAGCTAGGACAGAAGAGTATGGGTAGGAAGTAGAGGGCATGGTTAGACCAAAGAATTGCACTCTTCCATGTCTCCAGAAATCTTGTTTTAAAAACTGTATTTTTTGCTGTAAGTCATACTTGGGAGTTTGAACTTACAGTCACTGTCCTTGAGCAAAACTCAAGATATTTGGCTATAATAACATATCCACAGGATTGCATCTGGCATACATGCATGGGATGGTGGTGAGGAAAAAACCCTGCACTGGGCCACATTATATTCTAATTTAGAGTTTGGCTTCTCCAATAAGTTTGGAAGGTTTTGTGGGTTCTTCATAGAAGGCTAGAACTTTCAGATCTATTTGAATTCTGATACTGTTCTCATATATTTAATATTCAAGTTTCAATTAACAACTGAGTGTTTCTGATGGAAAAATGTGTAATCCACAGGTTTTACTCTCAATTCCTTATTTCTTTTTCTAGATAATCCTGATGATACTAATCTCTCTGAAACACACTGTTTACATCTAATTAACCTCTAATGGAAAACCACTTGCAGCAAAAATTTAGAATGTGGCATTGAGATATGTTGTGCTTTTGCAATGAACTGTTGTAACATACCTTGAGGTTTCCATCATCTTTGGCACAAGAGAGCTAAGAGTGGTGTCGTGTAAACTTCTGAGCCCAGAAACAAATTTGTAAAACAGTCTTGCTCTCTGCTGGTTCTGCTGGGAAGCTGTAAGTTTCTGCAGTTCTTGAAGGATTTTCAGAACAGCATCCCCCTGCTTGGGAAATTTGGCATCTGTACTTTCTAGGGCAAGTCCCTTCTCTTCCAATCCATCTGGCAATTAAAAAAATCACATTCTTTATGTCTTTATCAAGGAGCTATGTTCATTTTTATCTTCCACCATACATTTAGTATAAATATAAAGTCTGTGGATTGTATTAGATGATAATTGTTGAAGTTTAACAGCTGAACAGTTACTAAAAATAATGGAGTAGAATTTAAATATAATTCCCCTCAAAAGCCAAATTATACTTTTGCATAATTCTTTTAAATTTTCATTAAGATGATTCCTTAACACCTTTTAAATTAGCATAGTTTGATTTTTTAACCTTTAATGAGCATACCTTAGGAGAGTTATTTATGACTAGAATTACCAACTGCATATCAGAAAAAAATGTTTTGGAACCAAATATATAGTAATGATGGACTGTTTAGGTTTGGCAGCTGAAGCTAAAAGTTTCATAAGAAATTATGTTTAGCTAAAAAGGGTTCATCAAAGTAACTTCCAATAAGATTAAAATTACTTTCCAAGCAATTTTAAAATTTTTAATTATAAATAATATTTTTTAAAAGATAAAATGAGAATACAAAGATTATTCAAAATTGCAGTGGTTTTAAATGTTTCTGGTTTTTCCATTTTATGCCTCAACCTTTTTTCCTGGCTAAATTTATCAACAATCATTAAAAATTATGAATTGTTTTGGTCCCCTCAACTGCATCTTTATTTAATCCAGTGTTGTTTTTTGGCGGTTTTGTTTTTTGTTTTTGTTTTGTTTTTTTTTTTTTTAAATATCCCTGTATTTAATCTGTATTTTGTGCTTGTATTATTGAGAATTGCAGCTATACCTCCATCAAAATTTCTGTTATTGATCTTTGGGGTATCTTCAAGCTTCAGTGTCTGGTTGACCTCCGTCATTACACCATAGCGATTTCTAGCAAATAAAGAAAAATTCAGTCCTTTAGTTGAGTCTAAGTACCACTGAGGGGTCTCCTGCCTTTTTGAGAACAAAATGCATATTTGGGGATGCAGTCATTGCAGAATGTGATACATCACCATTTAAAATGAATATTCATAAAGAAAGTGTAATGATAAATAGTGAGCAACCCACTTGTATGAGGAAGGCAGAAACAGGTGTTTTTCACTGCAGACAGCATCCCTTATATGCCTTTTCTTTGCATCAATATTGTAATGACAGAACTGTGTGCTCCTTAGAAGGGTAGATAACGGGATGTTCTGTAAAATAAATAGTTTGGCAGTCATTTTACTGACTTGTATGGGAAAAAAACAGTTTTGAGGCTGCCATAGTTTTACTGTACTATTAAGTTACAGCATATTAGAAACAAAGGTGCATAACTGTAATCATTCTCACACAAAGACAAAATTGTGCCAGTAACAATCTTTAGTCTTGAGTCTCTTCACAGGCAAAAATCCCACTGAAATTTTCCCTCAGGCCTTACTGAGGTGTTTGGCTTAGCAGTTACTTCATGATTGATCCCCTGCTGCCTACAACAAAGGACTCCTTCATAGAAACCAGTTTGTAATTTTTAGAGTAGTTCAAGCCCCTCGTAACAGCTCATGTTCCTTTTAATTTCACTCTTATCATACAAATTTTACATATTTCTACAAGCTGTAGAAGTGGCAGAAAATATAAAATGTGGTTTTAGCATGATATGAACTCCTAATAATTGAGAGGAAACACGCAAAAGCACAGATGCCATAAAACCAGGAAAAAATCTGCTGATATTCAAGCAACTGCATTTGATCATCATGGATTAAGAGGTAGCCTGAACAGCATGTAAAACCATTTACTTTGGAGCATTTAAAGCCCTCTCCTCCTGCACATCATATACATATCAGGGTTTTGGTGAACAACACGTTTTCTGTGAAACTGGAATGGTGAAAATTTTGACCCACAAAACTAAAAATACGGATTTGACCTGATAGGTTATCATGTAATCAATAGTACTAAGTCCATCTAAGAGAAGTTTTCTTTTAAAAAATAATAACAAGAATATGAAAGAAGATAATTACACTCTTTCTCTGCATCTTTGTTTCTCTATTGCTTGCCAACAAAACCACAGTGTGACCTAATGCAAGGGTGCAGAAAACCTATTTGAGCTTTTAGAAGATAAATACAAAATTTAGTTGTTTATAGTATATAAACAGTTTATAGTAGTAGTTGTTTATAATTTTAGGTGATGTATTGAAGAATTTCATGTAATTTTTAATGGCATACTTACTAGTCCCTTTACAATGGCAATAGGGCTGACATAATCTCTGATAGGACTGAAGTTGTCACAGGCTTTCAGGTCTCTGTTAATTGAAATATCTTCTGCAATATTTCCTTTTCTAGATTTGAATTCAACTTCACTGTTACACTTTCCATATACAGTATCCTGGAAGTAGGAAAGAAATCAGTGTCTTTTTTCATGCTGTCAGACGTTTTCTGATCTAGCTGAAAGGTACCCTTTCTGATCTGAATTAAGAGGTCTTTTGAAAACGGTGTTCAGGAGTAATTCTACTAGGTAAGGTTTCTTCCATTTTTTAAGGAAATAAAGTGAATATTTTCAAAACACCTACCATTGAAATAGTTTGTACGCTTTCTACTGTTTCTGTTGGCACAAGTAGAGCTGAGATGATCCCTCTCTTGAGATTCAGTACGTTCAGAGGTTCATCCTTCTCTGGATACAGCTTGACTTTTGTTCCATCCTGAATGCTGAATTTTAGTTCATGTCTGCCCCCCCCCCCCCGAAAAAAAATCATTGTTAGTGTGAAATTACATTAAAGCCACCCAGTGAAGAACATGTTATCAATAAACTGCTGGGCAATAGCTAGCATGAATGAAGCAACATGTTTATCTTGGTCTATCATTATTTACAATTCACTGTTGTTACTATTAGAAAGTATTACTATTAAAGCAGCAAAATTCTAACTAAGGTCATTCTGATACCATCAGACTACGTCATCTAAGGACAAGCAAATATCAAAAGCAATGGCTGGAAGTTGGAATTGCACAAATTCAGAGAGGAGAAAAGTTAGTTTTTAGAATGAGGTAACTATTAACTACTGCAATAGGCTACAAAATGATCCGAAGGATTCTCTACTAGTTGCAGTCTTTAAATTATACTTTGTTTTCTGAAAAACGTAGTTTAATTGTTTCAAGTTGTTTTGAGATCTATGGCTTGTGAAACAAGAGGGAGTGGATACTGAGGCACTGAAACAGCATGACGGTGCATGAGTAAAACATGCACTGACAAGCACTAAAGACTAGCTGGGTGGAGGGAGTAGCAGCAATAAGTTACGAAAGCAGATAAGTAAGGAAAAGGTAAGTTGCATAGGTCATTAAAGATTTGGATAGGAAACCTGGACTTCAATCTCTAATGCCTTTCTATTGCACAGTCTTTGTACCATGTCAACAGAGGAAAATTATCTTAAAATGGCTGCACAGAGCTATTTAAGAATTTGTTTATAAGAAGAAACATTCCACTTGTAATAATCTTTTAGGAGACTACCCAACAGTTTCTTGATGTAGATGATATAGACAACAAAAATATTCCAGGTGAAAATTCTGGATAGGAAAAACCTCCTCTACTAGCAATTGAGAACTGTGCCAAGTTAGCTTTAAAAAACTTTGCCGTGGAACCAGCTTATAAATCTAACATGCTATCGTGAAACATGTTCTATGCCTAGCGAAACATAGGGTGGACTGTAACACTGAAGCCTGTTCCATATTAAGGCTACAAGTACTTATAATAATTGATAACGCTTACTTGGACATGGCATTTGCAAAGTCCTCAGAGTTCTTTGACTTCTTTAGCATTGCCCTTCCTTCAGTGTCAACACCAAATGTCTCCCTCAGGGAGCAATGCATTGTCCTCAGGATGAAGTGGCACAGCTGTGGTACCTCCAGTTCAACCTGGAAACACAAATATGATGTATTTATCCTTTTTTCATTATAATTTTTCCAGGATCATCCAATACAGTTTTGAAAATATGATATGCCTTGGGTTTTCGGAGTGTCAGAATCACCCTGCCAGAAACTTTTGGGAAACATTCCAGAGTACTCTAAATAACTTATGGTAGCTTGAGGGAAATGATATAAAAGCAGGTCTTTGCTTGGTTTGATGGTAGGGAGTATGCTATATACATGTTAAGCAATCAGCTTAGGTTCTGAAAATTTTTAGTGCTAGAAAAACTGTATGAAAACTTGAGTCATTGCACTGATTACTGTCAGTGATCTGTCATGAACAGTGTGTGCTAAACAAAAAATATTTTCCTTAGTTATCCATTTCAGAAAAAAAAACAACCAACAAACCCATGATAGGGAAAGTTTGGGGTTAAATGGAGGGACATTGGGTAATTTAATCACCTACAGGATCTTTTACTCCTATAGCTCCAGTTCTGCCTTGACTGTTACCATCAACAAGCAATTAAGTGGTCTTCATGGCACCAATAAGCTGTTTTAGTTCAACTTCTAGAATTGTTTGTGGACATTGGCAGACTCAGCCTGAGAGCTAAGGAAAACCAAAATACCAGGTTTTCCCTCTCTCATGTAAAAGTACAGCTAGATCAGGATTGAAATGCATTTGGCACAGTGGTATGAAGGACTTCTGCCACCCTCACTCAGTGCCCCCTCTGGGACAGGAAGGGCTTAGTCTTCAGGACTCTTAACATGTGCCTTTCAAAAGAATTATCTTGTTTGGAAAAACATTGAAGAATGCTCCCCAGCTGCCAGCTTCCATGTTATTCTGTACAGATAACATATAACAGTCCAAATCAGTTTTATTTACTCCTCTTTCTCTACCTTGCAAGTAATCTTTGAACCACTTCGAGAGTCTGCTGTTCCCGTGATCCCATTTGATGTTTCTGCTTCATATGAATAAACATATTTTCTGAGGTGTTTAAATCTGGCTGCATCTTCTGAAATTGGGAAAACAAGAGTGCTTTTATGATTCGTGTAGAATATGTATATGTAGACCCTTACAATACATGTTTAGTGTTGTGCAAGTAAAATGAATGCCACATATAAAGGAAGCATGAGGACCCTCCCACTATTTTGCTGTGCGGAACAGCTTTCAGACAAAGAAGTAATGTCATAGAGATATATTCTGAAGAGTAAGACAAAACTTGTGGGGGAGACATAATTTTTGGGGTCCACTGCTCTGTATGATGAGATCTGACAACATGACCCCATCTGGCCTTCAAATAATACCCCATTAAAGTTACTGACAAAAGCAGGAGAAAACTTCAGATATGGAACATTTTAAAAATCATAGAATTGTTTGGATTGGAAGAGACCTTATAGACCATCTAGTTCCAAACCCCCTGGCATGGACAAGGACACCTTCCACTACACCAGGTTGCTCAAATGACCCTATTGCTTCTAAATTAAATCAACCAAATGGTAGCTTTCAAACTGGTAACAAAATTATTAATTTCAGCTTAGATTTATCCATCATAATTCAAATGCAAGGAGATGCTTTATCTAAATCACATGATTGAGACTGAAAGCAAATAGACACAGAAAGAGACAGAACACCAAATCTAGGATTCCTCAATATCATTTCACCCAAATCTACAGAGTATCTTTCTGCTCCAGACTCTCCTGAAACATGATCTACTCTAATTCACTTATTAGATCATAAAATTTTACTAATGGAGAAAGACATCAGTTATATGAAAAGCATCCAGAACAAGGCAAAAGCACTAACTTATGACTAAGAACAAAGCAGGAGGAAGTATTTGCAGAGGTGTTTCTTTTTCTGTCAAAGGAAGCCTCAAAACCTAGTGAGCTTCCTCAAAGGGATGAATTTCACCTGTGTTTTATCTGTTCCTGTTGCTTTTAGAGCAATTCACCTGTAATTCTAAACCTTAAAAGTAGGAATGAACTTAGTAATAGAGACATAAAGAAAAGAATTTTTTGTTTCAGTATTAAACATAGGGTTATAAGATCCTTTGATGTCTGGAATGCATAATGTAGGCCAAACAATGTTCTCAATTACAATTCATTCCCATTATAACTGCAGGAATTCTTTTTTAAATGAACATATGATGATCAGATATATTAAGTGACTGTGTTAGAGCAGTTTAAGCCTATCTGAACCAGAAGTTACTGCTCCTTCTGTTTAGACTGAACAGCTCACTGGGATTATGACATTGTTGCGATGCTGAGTGAAAAGGAATTTCCTAAATTGCTCCTTTGCAGTTATTTGTGACTGTTTGAACATATTAGAGTCCTGATCTGGTTTTATAGAAAAAAAAAGTAAAGTTATCTTGGTGTAAACCCACATGCTCACCATCAAATCTGTATGATTTTGCCTTTCTATATGTGCCATGAATGTAGGTTGCTTTTTTTTTATGTGACAGAATTACATATTTAAAAGGAGAACAGAATAGTACTATAAATCTCATATTTCCTCCTTGGACTATCACTTTTATAAACTTTACATAATGTAATAATGTTTCAATCGAGATTACTTTCATGTATTTCTAAACAGAATTAATACAATTAATACTATCATGCAGTAATTAGCATCAAAAACATCTGCAAACTGAATTATCTAATTAACACTAAAATTAACTGCTATAAGAAAATTCAGCATTATCCCTGTCACTTGTGGCTGTCCTGAACTATAATACTGTTTAACGGAATGTTCTCAAAAATTTTCTCAACACCATTATCTACTATGTTAAAGCCAAAAGGCTGATTATTCCTTCATGTCCTGCTTTTAAACAGAAATAAATGGAAAAGGAATAGGGAAATTATTATATTAGAATTGCAAATATAATGTAATTTATTGCATCAAAATACATGAGAAATTGGCGATGAAGCCCAGAAGTCTCCAAGTTGGTTCAGGCAGCTGAAATAAACGCAGTTGCCCGGAGATGGCGCTATAGCAAAAAACAAGGGGAAAAAAAGGCAACGAAGACAGAGAACAAAACAGCTTCTGCAGTACTTTGACCCTATGGTGGAACATTATGTATCTAACCAAGCAGTCAAGGCTAGTCAGAGTTCATTACAAAGATAGGGCATAAAGTCAGCATTTCCTGAGTCTTGACTTGTTTAAAGAAACTGCTGTCCTTGCTGACAGAGTTGATGATTTATTCTACAGGTATTTAGTTACATATCCAAGTGCAATTCTGTGAGTTTAGCAGTCACTGGAAGGGGTAAATGGGAAGACAAATTCAGCCCACGGTAGAGTTTAATGTACATAACCTCACTGCTAAAGTATCACATCTAATAAACTGGGATTTCTAGATTAAGGAATTTGCACCTGACAATTAAGAAATCAACAAAACAAAGTAGTTAATTAATGGCAGCTTTTTAAAAATTTAGAAGCTCAATCACTACTTAGGAAACTTTTGAGATTATTTGAGCCAAGCTTTTTGGCTAATTAAATACCTAAAGTAAGTGGCAATAAAGAATATTACCATCACTTCTATTTCAGAGGAAGAGGTTTATGGAAAAGTCAGCCTTAGAAAGATGTATTCAGTTACTATAGTGAAATAAGATAACAAAAGCAGATTTAAGAAATCAGTTACTTGAACATCCTGGATTTCCACTTTCAGGTGTTTCTTCTTCTGTAAAGAATAAAAAACCCCAAAGAATTAAAAGCTGGAAAAGCAGTTTATAGCTATAAAACAAGTGCTATAGAAATATAATCAGAAATACTAGATTTTCATTGTCAGGCTTTTTAAATTCATACCAACTTTTGAACACTGATGTAAATAACAAAGCTACTATTAACAGTACAGAGTCAAATCCAGAGGGAATTACAGCAGTTGCAATGATACTGTGAACTAAGACCTCAGAATAATGTCTTTAAGTCACTGAATTAAATTATTTTGACTTAAACTGAGAAGCATCAGCTTTTTGGTTAACAAGTATTTTTAAAAACACTATGTTATGTGAAATAGAAAGTTTATAAATTATGAGCAAACAATGTATAGAGGTAGACAAATGAAATGTGCCATATAACGTGGTTTACTTTAAAATTTTAGCCTATTTGAGCACAAAAAGTACTGCATAATGGATACATGGCTGTATTTTGCTTCTTGTGCATTTAAAAAGGTAAAATCTTGAAGATTAATACTACGTTTCTTTTCTATTAAATCTTTTCTGAATATTTAGAGTTCATTCTTTGGAGGAAAAGAACACTTATTGGAAGCCTATTCAAATTAGGAAGAATAATTTGCTCCAATCTGTTTTAGATATGTCCCATATGACTCTATTTAAAATAAAATAAAGTATATCATATATATAATATAGAAAATATGTAGTGCAGCAAATCTATAATTTGCTGCATTCACTTGATGCTATGTCATTCTTTAGGATGAACACCAGCACTTATCACAATATTCTCTGCACACTTTCAAAGTTTTCATTCTGGAAATTCTAAGATTGACCATTCTAATTCTAAGATTGACCACACTATAGAAACAGAGTGTCTCATTAGCTACAGTAACAGCAATAGCAATAGTTATACTACAATTACTATTACAATAGTAAGAGTAATAACACTATTAATAATCACTAGAAAAAAAGTGCATCCTTTGAAATTGTGTATCAGTCATCAGTAGAATATTAGTTCAACAAAGGTGTATTTATGGTGAATTCAATTTATATATAAAACCAGACCTGCATAATTGGCCTCAGACTCAGTCTTCTCCTTAAGCTTCCTGAAGTCTTAAGTAACACTACAGTGTCATATTCTAAAAAAGCCACTTCTTGGGAAGGAAGGATAGCTTACACTCCACAGCATCATATTGATCTAGGCTGTCTTTTCTGATTTTAGGGGAAAAGTACCTTTTATTGGCTTACCTCTTTAACCACTACTACTACTGATGACTATGTGCCTTTAACACAAAATTGTGTTTCAAATGTCAGTATTACCTGCCAAAGACATTTTGCTTTACTGCTCCCTATCTTCACATTTGCCACAAAATAGGTTAAAACCAGCTTGGATAAATCTGTATGGTATCTCCAAACTTCAGTATCTTCATGGGGGTTTAAAAGGACAGCATTACAGAAAAACAATGAGGCCAAAATAAATTATGTGAATTCCTTACAAGTTGCAAAATACATTAAATCTGATAAAAAGATACCAGAAAATTTTGTGAATTTTTGATGGGATCTTCCTGATTGCCCATTCCTACAAAGGGAAGAGATGAGATCTTTGCCACACTTACCCTAATTCTGTAAGCCACTGTCCTGTTGATTTTTGCATTGTTGTTGTTTTAATGGGTTCATAAATAAAGCAGCAAAAAACCACTAACATTAAAAGCAGTACTTACGTGTAAGAACACCACTGCTGAGCAGCAGCAAGAGCAGCAAGAGCTGTACAGGGCCCATGGTGAGCCCTGGACACTCTTGTTGCTTTTTATTTTCCACTGTTTTTCCTTCCCTCCCCTCTTCACCTCTTCCCTACAGCCTCAGAGGGAGAATGAGCCTTCTGACTTGGACTTCCATTTATATAGTGTGTAGCAAGCAGCTGAGGCAAACGGTTTAGAAAGCTCAGAGCAAATTGCCAAAGGTCCAAAGGTGAGAGTTCCAGATACTCACTGCACTCCAGACAATGCTCCACTTTGCTTGTTGGGAGCCCCTGAAGGCAGAAGACTGAGCATATATTGTGGATAAGTCACTGTTCCACTTCATTTATTTTTTTTTCTTTAACAGAGTCCTAAAAGCAAAGTCCTCCAGCTAACAATGTATTCAAGTAAATCTCCCACATCTACACAGGAACAATTACAATTCATAGATTATAGCTAGAAGAAATGATCACTGTAGCATGCTTTCAGTATAGATGCTGAGAGGCTTAAGGGCATGGGTACTTGAGAAAATGAGAATATTATGCAATTTAGACATCTCTCCTTTACAGGCAGAAGAATGAAAGTTTAGTTTTTTTCCACTGTTGCACCAAAGTTTGTCATTTACCATTCTAAAAATAATTTTACATTTACTTGCAATATTCCAGTCATGCTCATGCTGAAAGTAAGGTCTGCATAATTCTTTTGTTTCCTTATTTTTAATTTCTTTCTTTGCTAATAATAGCAAAAATATGAAAATAGATGATAAAATTTATCTGAATGAAGATAAACCTGATTAAAATATAAACAAAAGAACCTTTTAATGAATATGCATATTGGTAAAAAAGACTGGGTTTATGGCTTTAGAAATTTGAGTTTAGTTTCTTTCTCTACTTGTATCTATCAAAGCTAACTGCAGTAAAAAAAAAAAATACTACGGAATTAGTTAAGAACATTTTGTTCAGAAAATTTAATTTTCATGTATCTGATGAAACGGAAATGTTTTGACATGCCCAAATCAAAACATTTCCTTTTAGCCAGTTGACTCAAAAACCAAATTTTGTCTTAGCTAAGCAGTAATTTCTTTCCCCTTGAAATGTTACCATGTTACCATGCATCCTGGTAGTTATCTTTAAAGTCTCTAATTTCTTCATACCCTCTCTCAGACTTGAGAGTTGGGTTATATCTCCCAGGATGCACTATGACCATGTAACTCCTAACATCAGTTCAACCAAATGGTAAGCACTGATGTACAATGGAGCGTACTTTCCAATAACAAAGACATCTTCCTTTGTAATTAGGATTTTGTCTGATGACATCAACAAGAGCATGCTATTTCAGAGATTTGTTGCAGTGATTTCTATTGTGGATTCATCAGTATTGGAGGCATCATGAAGAAAGCATTTCTTAGATTTTTCCATTGTGGTTTCTGTCCTTGGCATATACCAATCACAGATACAATAAAACAACCAATAGGAGATCATTATTTTTTACTTCCAAAAAGCGACACAGCTTCTTGTTTACTTTTGTGTCCACAGTTGCCTCAATGTGTGTTGTGATATATAATGATTTTATTTTGTAGCATGATTCTGCCAAAGAGACTGTACATAAATATAATATTTTTATTCACATAGAATTTAATCCTTTAAAACATCAAGAAGTTTTGATTATTACTTAAAATACACGTATTTATTCACTTTAGCACTGCAGATAAATAGAACTCTGAAGTGTCCAGCATCGACAGATTTGTTAGCTATCTCCCAATTTTGCCTGTGTCTCCTCACTGCCTCCAGGTGGTCATCTGGGCTTCAGACTGAAGCTGATTGTATTAATATAACATTGCATGGACATAAACAGTTTACAGAAGTTATGACTCAGCCCATAAGCATGCAGATAAAAAGGGTGCACCACTCTACTGTGACAGGTTTATATTGCTGGATTACCTAGTCAAGGGACAGCTTTTTTTCCCATAACAGGTGCCACAAAATGCCACACACTGCTTTTACCTATTCAATCATCAAGGAATCCTCATGTTTTCATCTCATTGGAAGAAGTCAATGTTCACATGGAGCTAGACAACGAAGTTCTTATTTCACCTTTGTCCGTGAAATCATGGGCTTTGACCCCAGAACACAGTTTATCTTCCATACTAATCTGTTTTAAATCATATTATCTCATTTCATTCTTTGTGTTTCTCAATATGTTTGGCTAAGTACCACTTTCCTCTGAGTGCGTCTCTTGGAAGTGAAATGAAGACTTCGGAGACGGAACCATTCTAAAGCCTGGTGACTAAATCACAGGTCTTACATCTTTGTATCTTTTGCATGTTTTATGGCAAAGGCAGGCACAGTTTATTGGTGCAGATTTGAAAAGAGAAAGAATGACAGGAACCTCAAGCTCTACTCCTTGATGTTCTACACTGGAAATTGCTCCAACCTGTGGTATATGCTGTGTATCTCTAATCTGCACAGATTTGGTCCTGATCTAAACTCAAATCCCTTAAACAGAAGTTCTCCAGTTGTCTTTGGATCAAGACCATGTGAGATGACTGCTTTGTTTTTGCTTTTCCCTTAAAATTATTTTTTTTCCCCTTAGTCCACAAAGCTTAGAAATAAGGACAATTTGGGCCTTGGTACTCACCCTTGTAAGGTAACATTGTTGAATCAGTAGGTACCGCCAAGAGACCATTAAGTTGGCTCACCATTCCTTTCAAAAACCTTAAATACCAATATTAAAAAATATTAAAAACCAAAGACGAAACTATATTTAGAGAGGAACCATTTCTGGACATTCCACACCTTTTTTCCTTAGGAAAACCTAGTGAGGGGAAAATGCCTTAAAGGAGATAAATATGTCATCAGCTTCTGGAAACTAACCATTCTGAAATGAAATTTCATGGCTTATTGAGGAAAGTTTAGGGCATTTATTAATTCTGATGAAATAAGCTAGCTAGAGCTGTCATATATTAATGAATTTTGCCAATTATGTCTTCTTTTTTTCATTCTTCATTCTTCATTTCTTCCTCTCATTCTTCAATCTTGTCATTGGTTTAGGATGTCCTGCACATTCATATGTTGGTTCTACCTAAAAATTAAAAGCATGGAATATGCACAAAACATGTACAGATTCTTTGTAGAACACAGAGCAAGTGCAGTTCATATACATAAAGAATGACTGATAAATTGAATTTGCCACACATACGTGCATGGACTGGGTGTTCAAAAATCTTCACGCATTCGTCAGACATACTCAAGTAATGATCTTATGAAATATAGTAAGTATGACAATACTTCCAATATGCTGAATTAATTTTTTATGGAGAGACAATTTGTGCATGGGTATTATGGATATGGAAAACCTCTGACATCATCTGACATCACATGGAAGCCTTAGCAATTTTAGACTTACAGAATAAACTTGGTTTGGAAGGGACCTCTAAGAGTCATCTAGTCAGCTCCACACTCAAAACATATCTTACCAGATCAGGATGCTCTGGGCCTTGTACAGTGGAGTCCAACCAGTTATGAAGGTACGATCGTTTAATATTCTGTCCTTCATGGACTTCAATCTAGCTGCAGCATTAACAGGCTACTGCCTTCTCACACATACATGAAGGAGTTATGCATCTGGTTGGGTAACTCTACTTTAAATGACTGATAAACAGGTGAATTTCCATTGGAACTGCAGCACTTGCTTGAGAATTGGCTGACCAAGTTTCCTGCTTTGCTATCATGAGTCAGGGTTTGATTCTAATAGGATTCGATCCTATGTATATGTCCTAAGTAGAAGGCTACATGTAATTTTGGGTGGAAGCAGCCATTCTGATGAATCTGGACTACTACGTAGCCACAATTAGAAGTTTGTAGAGCCAGAAAATTGAACAAGTAAATAATGAAACAACTCCTCTGCATGTTGGGACATGTATCTGGAAGTACAAAGTCCTAGCTGCAAACATAATACTTTTCCTCTCCTCTCCTCTCCTCTCCTCTCCTCTCCTCTCCTCTCCTCTCCTCTCCTCTCCTCTCCTCTCCTCTCCTCTCCTCTCCTCTCCTCTCCTCTCTTCTCCTCTTCTTTCTGATATACCCACTACACAGTGTTCACTTTTTTTTTTTTTTTTTTGCTTTTACTCATTCACATTAATGCCCAGCACTTCTGGTTCTTTAGGAGCTCCTTGGAAACATTGGCCTTAGTCTTCCACTATGTTTCCCAGATCACAGTGTCATCTGTTTAGGTCTTTGCATGTCCCTCATCAGAGAAAAATGGTTGTATTTTCTGGCGAAACACCTATGGTGTTAACTATAACCCAATGGCAACTGGAGGAAACTGTGTCTCCCAAAGGAGGTGTTGGAGGTGCATAAACATACACTCTGTTTGTCTAAGAACCACTGCCAGAAGCCTGCTGAGGCATCAGGAGTAGAAAAATATTTGGCACAAGCATCTCCTCCAGAATTTCTCTCCTTGTAGGTAGTGGAAAATGTTTCCTTTTTACGTATTTATTCAGTTCTTTTGAGAATATTCCTGGGCATAGGGTCTGTCTTTTTGAGCTAACAAAAAAATGTACGGATTCTGTTGAACCTTTTATTCATGCACTCCTTTCAAAGTATTAAACTTGCCCGGTTCCTTCATTTTCTGTTTTGTCCCTAGGCAAAGTAATGTACTTTTGAACTGAGATAGGTTGGGATCTCTAAATTCAATTTTGAATTCTGCCATGAGATTCCTACGAAGACATTGCAAACCTCTACTTTATTACAGTCTCTCACCAACAAGGTGACACTGTGAAGTGCTCAGTATATTTCTAAACCAGCATCTTTTCTGTGTTTCCACCTCCCTCTCTCTCTCTCTCACCCTGATCCTCACCCCATTAATTCCAATTTCTTATTTATCCATACATTTCACTCAAACGTTCCCTTCTAAGCTCACCACTAGAAGACTGATCTGCTGTCTCTTTTAGTACTAATAACACTGTTTCTGGTACAGATGTTCAGTGCATCCGCAAAAAGGTAAGACTAAGAAATAACCTATTTGCTTTCACAACGACAATCCAGGGATTTCCTGTACCAAAATTACCTGCTGCTGTTCTAGTAACTTCCATTGAACCAGTGGTGTTTTTCTCATCCTTTTTGTCCAGGTTGTAATGGTCCAGTATTGCCAGCCATGACAACATATCATATTCCAGTGGAGTGTCATGACATAAGTGGTTCAGTGTATCATGGTTTTTGAAAACTCCAACTTGAAAATCTGTGCACCTCTTTGCTTCATTTCTCCCATGGTTTCAACCCTTCATACTGCCAGAGCTCATGCTGTCTTCACAGGCTTTCATGTACACAGGATGTCATCTCTGCCTGCAAAATTCCAACTGCTTTCCCAAAATTAATTCACACCACTACTGCGCTTTCTATGATGCTTTACCTCATCTCTGCATCTGGCCACTTCTCAGAGACTCAATTTGTTTTCCAGACTTATGAATTGAGTTCATCAACATAGAAACAGTTTCCTTCCTTTTTCTATTCTTTCTTTTCAAATATTTATCTGTCACATGTTAATTTTCTACAGAAGACCATGTTCCTCAAATGGACAACACTACAGTTAAATACTTAGCCTTCAGCACTTCAAATAAATGGAAGCTTTGACTGTAAGAACTATCGTTTATAGAACTACTGACTTGCTGTTTTTGCTGGCTTCTGCTGCTCAAAAATACACCAAGGAATAATGTTTAAATCTTTTCCATTTGTTTTGGGAGCTCATTTTTCCACTACTCTGAACAGTTCATTTTTCTTTCTGCTTATGAGAGCTGTTCAATAATCACTCAAAGTCAAACAGTCTGACATGTCGTCTTCACTCAGCGTCTGAGCTGATCCATCAGTCTGATAGTTTTAACTGATAGGTATTGTGCCACACAAATTTCTACATAATATTATAGGGAATTTTACTAGATCATTCTTAAGCCTTTTCAAGACACTGTTCTTCTTAGATAGGGAAAAAATTTTGTCTTTACATTAGCAATAGGGAATAGAACGACACATGGACTACCTTGCCTTGCAGAGCATAGGAAGCCCTAACTACTAGCTTTCTCCTAATGTTAGATAATTAATACTGCGGAATATACCCCCTATGACATATTAGCTGCTTGAAGGCCACAATGAAGGCTCTGTGGACAAAGCTCGCACATGATAATTAAGGAAATAGGTTTGCCCAGTGTCTCATCTGAGGAGGAGAAAGAGATTTTTTTCTTTTTTCATCTTACTAAGGCACTGATGTAATACAAGGAAGAAAAGAAAAAAATAAAAATGAGTCAGTACTTTTTGCATGACATTACCAGGAATGATAATGAAATGTATGAAGCCACAAAAGTGATAGTAGATATAGCTGTCAGGTGGGGGCTGATATTTAATCTATATATGGACCAGGTTATAAATTTCATTACTGGATGATGAATTGCACCTGTTAGGCTTGAGGCTCTGAAAAGTTAGAAGGAAGGGGACATGTCATTCATCTTATTGGTACTGACATCAAAGGCTTTTCCCTTTCTGGTCACCTTCATAAATACAGCCTTAACGAGCAGTGCGTTTAGTTTCCTTCCCAGGGTAAAAATGTTTTCAAAATTAAAAATGTTATTGTAGTGGTTGTGATTCTAAATTCTAGGACAAGCCAAGAGTCACAGAGATTTGAGAAAAAAACCCTGTCTTTTATCCCTAAAGAAGTTTTGCATTGTGTCATTGACATATCTTCAGTTTACTCATCTGATTAAACAGCACAATTCTACTGATGATAACAAAAATTCTTGATTTTTAGAAATGTCCTCTAAGAAGAAAGGTCTTTTTAACCTCTGTTTGCATTCCTCTTTAAACTCAATATGTCATCCTAGATGAACATACAACTGACAGGAATCAGATTCATATTTTAAAGACATTAAAAAAGAAAAAAACGTAGCAGTCTTCTAACCACCATGAGACTTTGTTTTTGTTTTTTTTTTTGTTATTGTATTACTGAAAATGAAAATGTGTCTCCTAAAATCCACATTATTAACAGTTATAAGTTTGCAAATGAAATTCAGTTTTGATGGAATATGAGAATATGATATGGAATATAAATCAGCATAAAAGAAGTGTATTTATTCAGAATACTAACTTGTCCCTATTATTTCACATAGTAAATAGGAGTTTTACTGTGAAGATTTTGCATGTGGAATGCAAATCCGTGCATTGATTGATATGGACTTCTGACAAAATCAAGGGGTTTCAAAATCTGAAGTGTTGGTTAAAACTTATGTCCAATATTAGTATATTTTTATTAGTAAAATCATGTTACTTTTGTTAATGTCACAATACAGCCAGAAATAATCCTGTTGGAAATAAGCATGCTACCTCTTACTGGCATTCCCTACACATTTGACGATGTCCCAGGGGCTACAGTGACATTGTAACATGATTCCAACTTGAAGTATCAAATTATATGGTTGGGTTTTCACATTGGGCACTGAATTCTTTTTGTATAAAGATTCTGTTTTGAGGTCTGAGGATTTGAAAACCAGTCCATGACATCTTTGAAAAATGTGTCTCTCTGGCTAATAAGGGGTTGCAAAAAGTTGCCACTTAAGCTAAAATTCCTTTACATCAAGGGTTTAGTGAAGATGGAGCATTTTGTTTTATAGTTTTGTCTGACTGTCCAATTGCCTCTGCTATCAACAATGCAGTGATTCATTATGCTGATCATTCAAACGAAACTAACCTCATTTAACACTAAGATAAGGTATAAACTGCAAAAATAGGTTAAAGTTCATCTTTCAATAGTAGCTGGGGCTCACAGAAGAAAAGGGAACATCCTGTTGTTCAAATGTCATTTAGTTCAGCTGTTATTTAGTAACCGAAGGAAAACTTCCAGAAGTTAATTTTTTAAAGTTGTTTGAAAGCATGCTTAATCAAGTTAAATAAAACATTTAAATATTTATTTAGTTGGCAAGAATGACGATTTCTGAATTATATTTTTTTGGCCTAAAATCCCAACATATCAACATGCCAATAATGAAATAGTTCAATGAAAAATGACAGGTTTCATAAAGAAATGTTAGCACTAACAGTCACTTTATCTGCAGTAATGAATTGGTTGACAATGACAGAGTTAGCTATGTTACTCTATCTGATACGACGATTTGGCTCAGTTCTGAAGCTTCCTCTGTAATTTGATGCTCCACCATTCACCATTCTATTCCTTGACTTATCACCATCTTTCCCCTTGTATCGGGTACCTCTGTTTGATTTTTCATTGCCACAATTGCACCTAAAGAATTTTATTCTCTAGTGTTATTCTTTAGATTTTTATTCCTATGATTTTCTCTGTTTCAGCACATTACTTATGGTATCCCAGTGTTACCTTTACTTCTGCTTTGTCATTTGCTAAGTCTTGCTTTGGTGTCAGACTGCTGAAATAATCTCTTCACCTTCCTGTTCACTCAGCCCTTGTAGTCCACCATCTCATCCATAATTCCTCTGGGAGAACAATCTAGCAGATTCTCATCTCACAGCACTTCAGCTCTTTAAAATAGCCAATTCTGTTGCATTAAACTACATATAACCTCGAAGTGCTTTACTGTGGAGCTTCCTGAAATAACCCTCTGCCCATTTCCTAAGCCCATGATGCAATAATTCTACACTATTTCCTTGGCTAGTGTAGATTTCAGGCCTACAGTGTTCCTATAGTAAATTTAGATAAGATGTATTCCACTGTAATGGTAAGGATTTGCTGGGCAGAGAATGTGGACATAGTTTTCAGCAATTCAGAATTGTGGTCAGTGTGTACCAGTGGCAAAAAAACAAAGCACATAATGAAGGAAGAGAATGGAAATCCGTGTCAAAATATTGTAACAGCTTTATAGTAATGCAAACAATGGTATGTTCTCAACAGTAACAATAATAATAATAGAAGCAAACAAAGCCATTATTCAGCTCCTGTGGTTCCATTTCAAGGAATATATAGTAGACACGGAGAAGTATCAGAGATATGCAGGTCACAGCCATGGAAAATATTACTATCTGAGAGAGACTAAAGAGACTGTAATTGTTTGCTTTAAAGAGGAGATAAGATAAAGGCACACAAACCAATTACAAATACAGAGAAGGATGAAAAGCACTGAGAAACTCCTTTTCTTGCAGTACTAGAAGACATTTGTGGGGTGCTTGCATGTGGAATAAGTTCCTGAAATATAGCCATCGAAGTTTGTTTTCAGCTTTTTGGGTATCAAGGACATATGTATGGTGGTTGGAGATAACAGGAGATTTGCATACTTCTCAGTCAGAAACTGAAGGTCAGAGAAGACAGATAGTCCACTGAGGAAAAAATGATACTAAATGTCTAAGTTTATTTAATCTTACTTTCAGTGAATTTGAAAGTTGGCAATAAATCTGAATGTAAAAGCTAAACCAGCTGAATAAAAACAAGTATTAAACATGATTCAGAGGTACCTCTGGAGACCTCTGGTTTAAGTCAATCCATTTATGTACCTCTTGGTTTAGATTATCTCCTGGATGTCCTATTCTAGCTGGACTGGGATCTTATCACCTGATATTGCTGGGGAAAGAGTGTAGTTGTATCTGTATGTCTACTTTATATTTTATAAAAATCCATCTTTTAGTCTGAATACTAATTCATGAGGCATGAAACATTTCAAAGTGTCAATTATGTTCCCACATAAAATTTGCTCTCAACAGACTTACATCAATATACCTTTATTTTCCAGTATCTTGACTAAAGTAATTAATGATTCACCCAAGTAAGAGTGTAGAATGTAGATTAAGGAAGAATGTAGAATGTAGAATCAGGTTCCCTCATGATGGATGGTACAGTTTGAAATGAGTGAAGCTAAGAATGTAAAACTTCTCCAGTTCTTTGAAAAGACAGTTTTGTTTAGAAATTCAGATGTTAGAACTTTTATTACTCAGTTTCAGGGGATTAATATCAAGCCTAATGTTGAATCTCAGTTAGCCGAGATTTATGTTGGGAGAGTGTTTGAAATTTTCCCATGAATTTACTCTTTGGTAAAAAAATGATCCTGAAATGAAATTACACACAGGCTTAACATTTCTATGTCAGCTCTTAGCTGAGTCTGTGCTGGAAGCTTTCTGCCTTCAGTCACTGTTGATGGACATCTAACTCAGCCACAGCACAGAAGCAGGATTGCATTGAAACACTAAATGGTCAGCAGTCAAATAGACTGCAAACAGGCTATTTCATGAACAGAAATGAAGATACCCCTTACTACAGAAAAACTGATTTGACAAACAGATTTCCTGTAGGGGAGAATAAGAGACAAACAGAAAATGTCTGGCAAAGAAGAACAGAAATTCAACTAGTTCCAGGGGAAAATGGTAATGAGGACAGCTGGGTTTGTTTGTACTAAAAAATGAAATGGGTAAAGGATCACTTTCTGGGTCTGAGTCCAGGGGCTGTGATACAGTCCATGTCCATCAAGTTAAATTCTCTCATGTCACCAAACAAGGAGCTCACATGCAGTATGTGTATTGGGAATGGTTCCTGACTTGAGATAAGTCTCAAGTGGTGCCTCGGCATTATTTGGGAAAGTGCTTGTTGGCCTGGGCTGAAAACATTCTGTTGACTATCCTATTTAGCCGTAACAAAAAGGTAAAGCCTAATTGCCACCATTCTGTTTAGTTTACTAGTGTGGGTGTAGCTTGGGAGAGTAGAGTCCAAGGAGACATGAAGATAATACGCAAAGTACTGCAAGATAAAATGGAATGCCATGACCCGAGGACCGAAGAAAATCAGGGAGGAAAAATGCTGGAATTTCTCTCAAGTACAGGAAAGATCAAGTCTACAAACCTGCAAAACATCTTAACAAGAAATACTTATAAAGCCACCAAAGCCAGTATATTTTGTTATCGAAGTGTATACAGTGAACAAAAGGATATGTTTGCTAAAAGTAAGGATACGAAATATGAACCTGAGAAAGCCTGAAAAACTGTGTTAATTTTTAGGTGCACTGGAAAACAATGATTCTGCTGGTTTCCTACTGGAAGAGATCTAGATTATGCCAGTTTAGAGAAAACTTTCAAGAAAGTGGTGTTATTCTCAGTGATTCTTCCACTGGAATTTCAGAGTATTTTTCTTCCAAAGGATGAGGATAAAGATTTGACAAGGGAAGGAAAATAAGTAGATTATTAATATTTCTAGGAAACTGAGGATTGTTCAGCCACTAACAACCATTTATGAAAAGAAAATTGTTCTTCTGGGAAAAAAAATGAAGATCATGATAAGTATGTGGAAGAAGAATATAACTTCTTTACTTCAATACCACTTCAGAATTTCCATGTTAAACAAGAGGAAAAACCCTGAAAGGAAGAACTCCAAGCCTAATTCGATAAGTGACTATGTCAGAAAATGCCACTAAAATAAACAGAACATAAGCAATGAAGAAGAAAAAGGAGCAGATCAGCAAAAATGTTAAATCTTGGAAGGGTTAAGGGAGAACTGCCAGAAGTCCAGAGGGAAGGTATGAGTGCTGCAAAAAAAAGAAAGCAAAGGAAGGATCGTAAGAAAGGAGTTCATAGAAAGATGCTGTTAAGGTTGGTCTGAAAATTAAATTGACATCAGCCTCAATTCTCACTATCAAAACTTGGGGCACATGTAGAAACAGAATTATTATGGTACTTTTTGGTGATATAATGACAATGCCATCAGAGATAGTGAGGTACTCAGCAAAACCAGCAAACCTAAAATTTTGACTGAATCCTGCTGTACCTTTCTGTGGATCTAGCCTATAGTCAACACAGAAGAGGTTAGAAGGTCACCCAGGAAGGGACCAAATTATCTCAAGAACTAGGACATTAGGAATAACATGAATTTCTATATTACAAAGGGAAAGGTCATTCACTTAAGAACAGATAGGAGTAACTTCTGCTTTAAGCTAGAAAATTTTATATTGGGAAAAAAAAAAAGGAAGGGAAGGATTTATATATATTGCTATGGGCAGGATAACTGTGAATACTGAGCTGTGATTAAGTGGAAAGCAGCTGCCATCTTAAACTCTATCAATCAAAATATTTGTACTAGTGATAGGGATGTATTACATGTTACTCATTAGAATGTAACAGCAATTACCTATTATTTTTCCTGTGAAAATAATTTCAGCTGGGAGTACATGTAGAACATTCTAAGCACTTCCGGTTACTCACATTCAGCAAACATGGACTCAAACTAGATGGGAACGAAAGGACTATTCAAATCAATGCAGAAACAAAATGGGTTTTTTCCAGGAGGGGACAAAGCAGCCTGATACTTCTATCCTAGAAAAGTCTGAAGGCTATGGCTGATTCCCTGTAAATCCACAGGCAGAAAGAAGAGCCATACAAGATTAAGGATTATGTTGCTACAGGCTCAAAATAAGGCAGTCAAAGGTACATCAAGACTGAAACCTGGAAATTATGCATCAGTCTATGACTATTTGCAGAGGAATGATAGTATCTAAAGGACCAAACCCAAACATTTTTAGAGATTAGTTCAATAGATTTATGACTAGCATAAGAAAACAGTTGCTCGTGATAGCAGGCAGGACTGTGGTCCTAAGGATTTCAATAGTTCCTTTCCCATTTTACACTTCAGAAATGCTGCAGAACTATGCTAAGCAGAAATGAATTAAGAGAACAATGAAAATACACAGTGGTTACTTCTTAGACTAAAACTACAGAGTTCTTAAAGAAAAACTTTTCTGTTTGAGTACATTTATACCTAAGATAAAACATTACCCTGAAAGCTGAAGCCCCTCATTGCAACATCAGATGGTATTTTGATTCTAACACTAACAGGCTTTTAAAAAACAAAACAAAAAAATTCCTGTAAAACCTACACCAAAGATTTCAGGAATGTTGCTTCTAAAATAAGAACTGTGTCTAGTGTCAATGGCTGACAACTATGCAGAAAACCACAGATTATTAAACTGTTATGACACTGAAATACTCAGGCCCAATATTGCAATTTTATGTTTTTATTAGATGCATGATTACGTCAGGGAATGCATAAACAGAGAGGAAGACAAAAAGCAAGATTTTCAAAGGCACCCAGAACAGTTTATCAATGGAAATTAAGGTGCCTAATGGGTACTATCCCTTTTCATATAGATTCCATAATTTCTCCAATTAATTATGTTTATAGGGCTACCAGTACATGCAAAAATGCATGCAATAATAATAGATCTGGGAGTTCTGTAAGAGCAACTGCTATGCAATTGGATATATTCTTTCTTTGAAAGATTCTTTCCCTTAAAATCTTTAGTCAAATTTTGCCTTGACTAAAGAAATTAGCCTCATCACACCTCAGTCAAAAATTCATACTTTTATAACACAAAAAATTATTAAACCAGACATTTTTCCACAATGACCAGAACTGGTAGAAAATCTCAGTTTTTATGGAGGTATTTAATTTAGAGTGACAATGTTATTCTCCTAAACTATCTGCTAACCCCAAGTTAGTCAGACTGCTCACAAGAACTCTGCCTGTAGAATCACAGAATAGTTAGGGTTGGAAAGGACCTTAAGATCATCAAGTTCTAACCCCCCTGCCATGGGCAGGGACACCCCACACTAAACCATGTCACCCAAGGCCTCATCCAACCTGGCCTTGAACACCACCAGGGATGGAGCATTCGCAGCTTCCTTGGGCAACACATTCCAGTGCCTCACCACCCTCGCAGTAAAAACTTCCTCCTTATATTCAATCTAAATTTCCCCTGTTTAAGTTTGAACCCATTACCCTTTGTCCTATCACTACAGTCCCAGATGAAGAGTCCCTCCCCAGCATCCTTGTAGGCCTCCTTCAGATACTGGAAGACTGCTATGAGGTCTCCACGCAGCCTTCCCTTCTCCAGGCTGAACAGCCCTGACTTTCTCAGCCTATCTTCATATGGGAGGTGCTCCAGTCCCCTGATCATCCTCGTGGCCCTCCTCTGGACTTGTTCCAACAGTTCCATGTCCTTTTTGTGTTGAGGACACCAGAACTGTGCACAATACTCCAAGTGAGGTCTCATGAGAGCAGAGGGGCAGGATCACTCCTTCGACCTGCTGGTCACGCTTCTTGTGATGCAGCCACCTATATAAAGCATTGTTTTTATTAAACACTCCAAAGTATTGATTAATGTTTAAAATAATTTCCTCTTAACTATGCAATACGGGCTGGAGTAAGTGGTGGACAGAATTTAAGGAGAATCATACCCAAGGATGTATATTTCAACATTGTAAGAAGCTGCCCATGGATCATCCCAACTTTCTTCAGCAGAAGGAATAGTCACCTCTATTGACAGTCACACCTTGCCAGGTCCTATTTTGCCCTTTACTGGCTTTTCTCCCAAAATACTCACTAAAAAATTCTCTACAGTGGGGCTTTTTATTAACACAACTGAGGATTATATTGCACTTTATTAGAATATGCTTAATAATTTGTGATATTCTGTGGCAAGAAAAGGATTATGAGGAATAGAAGGCATTTCAATGAACTGATGAATGGCAGCAGAACTCATCAAACTGTCTTTGAACTTTATCTTTCTGTTATAATTCTGGCAATATGATGGCCATGCAAAGAGTTTCATAAAGCACTTAATGCTGTAAATGAACGTTGACACTTTACCGGCAGAAAGTAGTGACTATCCTGAAATCCTGGTGGTGTTCAAGGCCAGGTTGGACAACAACCTATGAGTGGCATAGTTTAGTGTGAGGTGTCCCTGCCCATGGCAGGGGGGTTGGAACTAGATGATCTTAAGGTCTTTTCCAACCCTAACTATTCTATGATTCTATGATTTGCAGGGGGAGTCTATTAATGTATTATTCTGTCATTAGCCATGATAATTCTTACGTATATTTAAAGATTTTTTTACCATTGGCTTACAGTTAGCTAAGTTATGTCAGCCAAAGAATGATTTCCAAGCGGTGTAGGAAGGCAGCATGTACATTGTATTTCACAAGCACAGGCATAAATTCAACAGTGAAAACCTCATGATATCATGAACAGAGTTAAAAGAGAGACACTTTTAAGTTACATATTTATTGGCGTTTGATATAGATAGTCATAGAAGTTACTGATGGAAAACAGCTGAGCCAAGATTTTGAAAAATAGCAATAATTAAAATGAGGCTGTTAACTGTGCTAAATATGAATTCATATTTAAACAATTAAATAAGGACCACAGAGATTTTTTCAGAATGCGGTAGCCGCCATTGAATTTTAAAAAGTTGATTAAAAAGTTAGTTGCAGTGGAAATCAGGCTACTAGTTTCCTATATTAAATATAGTCTTGGGAACCTAACTTTTTAAAAACATTTGGCCTTGTTACACTAATAGCTTGTTGCCACTCAGTGATACCTTTCATCTTTTTTTTGTGAATGGATTTATAAAGGCACTAATGAGATGCATTGTGTTCACTAATGTATCTGGAAAACTGTGGTGTAAATTAGTTCTCAGAGTTCTTGACCAAAAATGGTGACATTTCCTCAAGTATCTGAAATTGTTTAAAGGTAATAATTCTTGACATACCATTTTGCTGTATGTGAAATGCGTGCCCTGTGTTGACTGGGAATTCATGTGAAAACCTGGAAAGAGGCACAGGCTCAGAAAAATTGCTTCTTTGAAACAGCAGTAGCTGCTTCCATGGAATATCTCCAAGAAAGTAAGCAGTGTCATCAAAAATGCTTTGTCTTTGAATTTGCATTCATTTTAGTACAATACATTTTTGCAATTACAGACATTAAAAAACATGTAGAGTATCAATTATTTTCCAACCTAACTATTCTATGATTCTATCAATTATTTCTGCATTAGTAAAGCTGCTAACCATTTTCTAGCATTTTGCTACAATCCGAGTATCAATTCTGTTTTTTAACAGTAAAATAGGGGGAAGGACAATTTTAGGCTGTTATCAGTCATGATAACAAAGCTGAGAGAAGGCAGCAAAACCCACCTTAAGAGCTGGGTGAATGGTTGGGCAGTGAAGCTACAGTGAGCTCTGCCCTGCTCTGTGCTCGAGGGCAGAACCACTATTACCAAGTTCAAAATCGTTTTCATGCACTGCAGTCTGTACTACATAGATATGTGTCAAGCTGAGCTCAGTCTAACTGAGGAAGGGGTTAAGGACTGAAATGTATGGAATGAAAAGAAGAAAGGTAAAGAAACTCAGCACAAACTTGTTAACATAGCAGATAATGAAGGCATTAAAAAAGAATAAATAAATATTATTTTGATATGGGAGAGTTTGCCATGATATGGTTGATTGACAGAATCTCTTTTATTAGATTAAAAAGAGCAAGACCTGATAGAAAGAAGTTTAAGGGATATCAGAGCAGGCTCCTTTACAGCTGACATGGTCTCATCACCCTTATATGGCACTACCAGTATGTTCCACGAGCCCTTAGTGATATGGTTTAGTGGTGGACTTGGCAGTCCTGGGGTAATGGTTGGACTTGATGATCTTAAAGGTCTTTTCCAACCTAGCTGATTCTATGATTCTATAATATTACCTGTTTAAAAAAAAAATTAGATAACTAACCACCTTATTATTGTTCTTTCTATCCTGATTTTGGCAAATGCACTAAGCATTCCTGAAGTCTCTGGACATTGCTTGCTCTGACATTGGCTTGCTGAACTACAGGACTATCATTTGACAAAACCATAACCTGAGGACATAGATAAATCAAAGCTAACAAATATGACCACTGCTTCCATGCTGATTCTCTGCTATGTAGCCCAGCTGGAGACAGCAGATTATGTTTCCAGAGCTGACAAGTAAGCAAATAGTCATGTGAGAAAATGATGTTCAGCATCATAAAAGATTATAGCCTATTTCTTAGAGGGGGAGGTGGTTGCACTGGGCTCATGGTGAAATAACCTTACATGGAGACAAAGTATTCCTAATTTTTCAATTCAGTAAAACCTATGCAAGATTTCCATACCACACCTTTTCTATTAGGATAAGGTTTTGCCAGCCATGCTATGTCAAAGCTTCCGTTCATTTTGCTTTCTTTTTTATACTTTTATCATTTTTAAAGTATGTATTTCCACAATTTCCTCAGTGCCATGCATCCTTGTGATCTTCTAGTTAGAGTAAAAATAGATCGCCCCAAAACCTGCAAAAAACAGACAGAGTTCATCCACAGATAACCAGTTACTGGCAAATCAGTCCCATTATGCACCTTATGGCCAGAGAAAATGATGTATTATCAGAATTCCACACAGGAGTAACAAAATAAGAACTCCCGTTTTCAAATTACTCTCTTCCTCACGATGAGCAAACAAAACAGAACAGGCACAAATGAAAGGATTAAAAAAGATGTTCTGTATGAGCCTGCCTTCTGATAAGTACTAGTATGATTTTTGTTATCCTTTCATATGCAGAGAAGGGACCTAAATGTTTGTTTCCAATAAACCAAGTAGACGCTTCAATTACATCATCACAAGTAGAAAAAGGAGTAAAGGAGAGCATAAAAAAAAATTCAGTGTGAAATTAGTGATTTACCCACCTCACTCCAAAAAACATTTAGATGTACACTAGATACTAACTTTTGTCCCTGTCTGTGAAGTCTACCCTTATTTAATCTTGGAGGGTATTCTCCTGAAGTGTATATATTTTACTTTCAACTACTTAAAACTTCCTAGGCTTGTAGACGGACATGAACACCAGAAAACTCCCCATTTTCAAATGACTTTTTATGTTAAATCACCTCCAGTTAGCTGTTGGTTTTGTTTTCTCTTGACTTACATCTTCAGACAACATTTTAATGGCATTTATATACATACAGGTATGGAATCAGAGTGGAATTATCTTCACTTAATTTAATGTATCTGTAATCATAAATTGACCGTCTAGATTAATTTGATCAAACATTTTTAATACAAATATATGTATTTCGTCTAGAACCCAAGTTCCTCCCATACCTAACAGGAGAGAAAAAGGGACCTCTAGGTAAATCTCATCTCCTTCTATAAAGTTAAATCTAAAATAGAGCAGGTGACTTGTGCTAAACATGCCTACTTCTCTCCACTGAATATAAAGCTATCTTGGACAACTGGTTCAGATTTTAATGCTATACACTAAATACTTACAAGATGCACTCTCCTAAATTCCAAAGTCTAAAGAGATTTTTATGAAATTTCAAAGTTCTTATTTTCTTATTTTGGTGCCTTAAGAATTTTTACAATACATCTCTCAGGAGTCTTAAGTCTTGCTTAAACAAGATTATAAATACCTTTATTACCTAGGAATTATTTCATATCACTTTGCACATCTAACCTAGTCTAACTTTTATGAAGCACTTAAAAGAGACACCTAGTGATTCTGTGTTTACAGTTACATGAACTGTGCTGAATTTCACCCTCTGGGTGTTCTTAAATGGTTGAAACTTTTATTACTCCTCCTCCTTAGAAGAAAAGCTATGAGATTAAGTTACTGCTTCATAGATATCTTAAGTTGTTTTTGTACATGCATTCGATGTTTATGTCACCATTCCCAGTTCTTTCTAAACCAATAATAAGACATTTACTACTTGGGAGTCTAAATAAAAAAGGAGACTTTCATAATCTGAAATAGGATCATTTATCCATACCTTTCACACAGCACTGTAAGGAAAATTGCACGGCTTTCATCAAGGACAATTAATTAACTGCAAACTACTATTCAGGTCGTGTAAAGATTCAACCTCTGATGATAAACTAGAATAGAGAGGATGCCAGCATTTGCTTATGTTTTAGAGATACAGTATGGAAATTAGAACTGCCCCAAGCTCAGTTTCACAAGCAGATGTGTGAATTTCAAGTAGCAATCTTGCTATACATACATATGATATGTCTTCTTATGATTGTACAAACTGGGAAAAATAGTTTTCTTATACTAAAAATCATGTACTAATGAGTACAAAAAAATTTTTACCAAGTAACTTCTTTTCTGACTTGGAAATACTTTTTATGTAAGACATGGCAGTGGAAATGATTAGACAAAAGATGATTACTTCATAGGCTTATGAGAACTCTGTTAAAAGATTGTTGCAACCCCTGGTTAGGGTCACCAGTCCTCCAAATACAGGATTAAAAACCCCAGTAAAAACAACTTATGTAAAAGACCTTTTTCTCTTTCCTCTATCTGTCTTTTAAAGGATGAAGTATCTTTCTGTGGCCCTTACAGGCAGCAAGAATGATTTCAAGATTCCTCTTTGATAAGAGACACTGAAAAGTAACATGCAAATTCAATATTACATAAGAGAATTTTCTCATTTGCATCAAATTAATTAGCAGAGGTGTTCTTTTGCGGCACAGAGAAAATGAAGAGACCACTGCACCCAGCCAGTTATAGTCCATACAGGAAAGATGTCCGCATACTAAATCAAATCTACAAAAACACAAATTACTTGTTTTCTTGTATAAAGCAGCCAATAGTGGGATATTCATCTCTAACTGCAACGTATACACAAATGCCAAGTAATTTGTGGATATATTTATACAATGTAAAGCAAATTATTTAAAATCATTATCTTCTCTCATGTCTTTAAATTGCAAATTTCAATATTTACTGACACCTTCATAGGTACTCTGTTAACTGCAGTTCTTATTTTTTACTTTCTCTTGTAAAAGGTGGAATCATAGAATCATAGAGGAATAGGACTGTACAAAAAGAGTCCAGCTCTCACTTACTTAAACAGTGAAAAACAGCTCATAATCACTATTAAGTCCTGTGCCATTAGGTATATAGCACCACTCTGCCACTTTTTCTTTATTAATTATTTCCTTTTAAATAGCAATCAGTGAATCCAGATATCTGAATGTGAGAGATTCACAGATTCCAGAAGTAAGTCTGCTATTGGCATTTAAACTGAATCACACTCTAAGTATTTATACTGCCTTTGGCTTGCTGTGTTATTGTGCATTTATTAATAAGCCCGTGTGCTTACATTTTGACTTGGGAATACCCTGTGCACTTTGGCAGAAAACTTATCCCCACTGAAGTCAATGGGAGTTTTGCCATCAACTACAAGAGAGCCAGGATTTCATCCTCTGAGTTTTTGCTCACAGGGATGAACTGAGCTCCCCTTAAGCAGGCTCTTCCATCCTCCAAGCCCTCAATGCTTATCCATTAAAAAAAATCTGCTGAAAGAAGAGGTTAAGCCAAAAGATCCTGATTGCTCTGTCTTTATATTATCAGCACAATCATATATCTCCAATTTGAACAAGGTCAGCACAGAACATGCTCAGATTGAGACTTTCAAAGCACTCACAGGATGGGTGACATCAGGCAAAGAGTTTTTGGCCCAAAGTTAAAGGCAGGATACACTGGACTCACAGTTCTGTTACTTCCTTCTTGCTAAAACCAGTCATGTGCCATGTTGCCGTGGACCCTCCCCGTGGTGGTTTTGCACTTCCAACACTATTTGAAAGCCATAAATATTTATAGTTAAAGATACATCTTTAAAAAGAAAAAAAAAAAAAAAACAAGAAAAAACCACAAACATCACTGAACTCAAATCTGTTAAACTGAGATTCATCACATATTTTGTGAGCTTTTAAAAGCTTCTTAAAGACAGAAAACTCAGGAACAAATTCTAATAGAAATCAAAACAGTTTGAGAATGGAGTTCTTTTTCTTTAATCTTAAAATATTGTTTTTCATGAAATGGGAATGAAAAGTGCTGGGAAACCTTCTGTGTACTTTTCAGTGTCCTGGTTATTTTGCCAAAGAAATCTAGGGCAAATTTATTTTAGTTAAACATTTATTTGGTGGCCACTGTTTCTCCAAATATTATTTTGCTATCCTCACCATTAACCATTTGTTTCTCTGAATGCCAATAAGTGCCACAATATTCATCTACAAAGAGGAAGTATCATTTATTAAGGAAAAGTTGCAGAACTAGTTTTCATGGTTTAAAATCTTGGGGTTTGCAGCTCAGTATCATTCAGGTCATGAACCATTCCCACTGCTTTATAGTGAATTTTAAAACCTATCAATCCTTATTACCCCAATGAATAGAAATAATAATATGCAAGGTAAATAGCTGCCTTTTTTTTTTTTTTTTTTCATATGGTGGAATGCTTATCTACTAAGAACAGAACAAAGGTTTAGTCAAACAGCCAAGTTACCAGAGTAATTCTCCATGTGCTCACTCTTAGCTTGCAGCAAATGAAACTCTCAATGTCAGGTTAAGTTCACATCTCCTTAGGGTTAGGCATCTGTATGTCAACAGCTAGATTAGCTTAGCTGACATGGAATAACTTCTGAAGCCAGAATAAATTGAGCATATATCTGAGTTGAAAGTTGAATGCTAATATTTAGGTTTTATTTCTTTTTATTTTAATAAATATAGTATTTCGGTTATGAAATTCTGAAATGGACCAGCATTTGGTTACAATGCTTACGATCTGTCTGCACTTTATATCTACTGCTCCTCAAAGCTACCTAAGTTCATACCTTTTCGGATTACCAGTATAGTCCAAAGCTCTGCCTGTCTGTATATTTTAGCTTCTTTTTTCTAAGTGACATTCTATAAGGATATTCTGATTACAAAAACATGTCTGGCTCATGGATTTTAAATTTCCATTGAAAACTGCCTTTCTTGTCAGTTCATTGCCATGCCTTGGAAAGCTTGCTTTTCTCTACTTTGCCCACTGTCAGCAGTTATCTAACACTGGTTTCCTATCTTATCAGATGAGGTTATTCTTTTGAGCTGGCACATTTTGCCTGGTTTTGCATTGACTTCTGCATATCTTTCTTCTGATCAATCTTTCTCTGGGAATTCATATGAAAACTGTGAGAAAGCTCAATATTTATTGCTTATTGCTCTCTCTGCTGACCCAGGCAGAATAGATTCTGAGGAAACCATGGATGTGGTAACAAATGGCCAACACATTCCTACCAGGAAAATAAAAAAAAGAAAAGTAAGCGCACAGCAAATGCTGAGGAAGGAAACAACTTCATATTAATTTTTAAATAATTCCTGGGCATTAACCATACTATACCTTCACCAGGAAACACTGCAGTTCAGAAGGAATGGACATGGAGAGCAAAATTGTTCCTGCCAAAGACCTAGTAGCCATAGTATGCACTTTTTGTGGACTTCAGACTAGTTTTGATCTAGTTTTACAGACAATACAAGTTAGGACTGGAGAGCTTACGGTGCATACCTGGTTTAATCTTATTTGGAAGGAATGCAGTTTGTGCAGTCCAAGACAGCTCTGTAATGTGGATCAGAGCAGAGTAAGAGAGAGGTTTACTTTTGAAGCACATGCTGGATCCACATTAAAAAGTGAATGTAGTTATATCTTTAGGTTATCTGAAGTGATTCACTCCATTTTTGAGTGCCTACCTGCGTCACGACCTACTTCTCATTAACTTGTTCCTTCCTCATAAAAGAGAGAGTTAGAATAAGCTAAAGGAGTGTTTTGTATCTCCTCTTACCCTGCAAGACTGTCAGCCATCACTAGAAAAGTTTAGCTATTTCTCTGCTTCTTCAACTATTCAATGATTTGATTGCTTCTTTTTTTCATTTCTTTAGGTTGTTTCTTTTTAATTTCTTTGCTTTTATTTTATGTGCTTTGGAAAGGAGAAAGGTTACAGTGTCTCTTCCACTAAAAAACATGTAAGATTAAGCATTACTTCTCAGAAATTGGCATTTTAAACAGAGATTAATTCAAGGAATCAGTATAACTAACATTATAATCTTCCCAGAAATTAAAAAGATGGTGTTAGACTTTTATTGTTACTTTTGGTAAGAAACAAAGCTTAGCCTTGTATTCTTTGCTTGCTCAGAACTTCTTATCTAGGTAGGAATTTTGACTGAGCATGAAATACACGGGTAAAATATCTGAGTAAAAGTAAAAATAAGATGTTCTTCAAATTTACTTACTAAATTATCTAGTAAGAGGAATGGTGACTGGTTCACATTGCATTTTTGTCTATCAGCTAAGGGATAGAGCAGTCACATGAAAGTTGAGTAAAATCAGATAGAACATGTATGGACTGAGAAGAGTCTGGAAACTCTGACTTCCATTTCCTGGACAACTGCTTTAACTCTCTAGACTGTTATACACCAGTCTGATGCTTCCTCCAGTTGCAATTCTGGATGAAACTGTGACTGCTGTACTTCATGCTGAAGTAAATGTGTGTTAGAGGTGTCGAGAGACCACTGATTGAACTGACCTTCCAAAGCAGCTGACATGGAAATGCCTTGTTTGTAAATCATAAACAGCTTTAAGGGATAGAGCAGCACTGAGAAGCCAAGATGGTGATGCTTCAGGGGACATAAAATATTTTGACACCAAATTAAGTTTTCACTAAAATAATAAGCATCCACAAAATCTTAGGTGCCAAAAAAAGATTTATATAAACAACTCTATTGAACTGAGCTGCCTACAATCCTAATTGCATTGAATTTCATGTACCCAAAGGTCTTTTTTTACCTTGCCCTTTGAAAGCAAATGGATTAAATTCAGGCTTTGTGTTAGTCCAATGCACTTTCATGCGCGGCATTCTACACCATCTTCCTGTAAAACATGCATGTTAAAAATAACCAGATAAGTTTGAACACTGGGAATTAACAAAATATGAGCATTTCTCAAATTTACACCTGGACTGATCTTTTAAAGAAAAAAAGAGAGAGAAAAAAAAAGATTTGCAAGTAGCTTGCATTTCTTTTTCTAACCTAAAGCATCTAAAACCATTGAAAATAGAATAGTGGCTATAGCCAGTTTTCCAAAAGCCTTAAAACAATCTTATGTTACATAAAGACACCTAATGGGAACTCCAGTTTAGATTTTTCATTTATGTCATTACTCCAAGCAATTCCATTTATGTCACTTGTACTTTGCTGCCTGGGTGCTTTAAATAATTCTCTTGTAGGCCCAGTTCCCTTAAAAATTTCAACTCTTAACACTATAACTATAGGTCTGTTTACTTGACTGAAAATTGCAAAGGGGAAATTTATGCAAATATCATGTGTATTTTCTGCTTTTCCCAGGGGAAAAAAAAATAGTGTAGGTGTAAACAACTACATAAAATATGAATTACTTATCTGGGTTTAGTTTTCCTTGAGGTATATCAGAGTACATGTAGTATTACAGTTGGCACATATTAAATTGTTTTTCTAGCCAAAAGGTACTTTTTTGTTTGTTTATATCTGACTTCCGTGTCTGAGTAAAATTCAAATATTGCTTTAAAGCTATGATTCATTAACAGTACTAAAAGACAAAGACTATATTCCTCTCTTAAGATAATTTCTTCATTCAAATATATGCTTTATAGCATATATTTGCTGTAAAGCAGTGGTTCCTTCTGCATTTAAGAATATTTTTACATGACTAACTTTAAACCATTTCTTTGTTTTTCTGTTACTAACTCAACGAGCTCACTGGCACGCAGCAGACAAATTTACTGTGCTGTGCAAAGGTTGCGGCCAACAGAGGTTTGTTATGTGCAAAGTCCAGGTATCTGGGATCTTAGTAATTAAAACATGGTGTTTCTTGTTACTTCTTTATAATCCAAATAGGTTCAGATAGAACAGCTTCTTTATAACTTCTCTGATAAGAACTGCGGTAAACACGAGGCACAGGCAGACACTGGTTTCAGGCTTGAGTTTGTTCACTCACTGACACCAGTTTTAACCCACATGCACAAGACTGATAAACAGTGGTAGAGTCAGCACTATTGGTAAGACTCCTGTTCCCTGTACAAATACTGCACAGGTCTTGCAGTTGAAAAAATTCACAAGACTGCTTGTCAAAGTTGTTTTTCGGCTAAGAACCTACTACACTGTACATGCATCTACAGAGTCTAACCTATCTGAGCTCCTCCAAGTCCACACAGTAGTCAGGAAATATCAGGAGATATGTGTCATAGTCTTTTCAATGAAACTGAATCTGAACCATGAATCTGAACTAGGAAAGTTTCATTGTTCTACCATTAACTAGAGTTTGGAAGTACTTCTCTCATCTCATTCTCCACTGGATGATAAAACTATAAAGAGGACAAAAATCTATGGAAGGAATTATAACATTAGCCATAAAAGTGAGATAATTAAGTGAGCAACTATACACTAATTGACAACTGCTTAAATACACACACTCCTGACTATGATAGTACAGAAAACTAGCTTATATTCCACTCCCAGATAATGGTCTTAGTGTTACCAGGAAGATGTACAAATTTATTAAAATATGATTGTGTCCATTTTTCAGTTTTCAGAGCTGTCACTGTGATGTTTGCTAATTACCCACAAGATCACCACACATTACAGGAAATTGGTACGGAAGTCTTTCTACTTCCAAGGAATAGGTTCCATTTAATTTCTTAAGACAGCTGGTGATACAAAGGTGGTTCTGCCCAGTACTGTTTCATGACTCAGACACGTGCTGATGTATAAGACTGTGACAGGGCTTAACTGGATTTCAGTTTTGCTTCTGTCCCACTAGCAGTTTTCTAGCATTACGCACAGACAGGTTCAGCACATTTCTTTCATCCCCAGGTAGGAAGGAGATAAACAGAAGACAGTAACAAAACCTTGCCTGCACCCTAACAAAGGATCAGGCAACAGACTGCTACTGGAAAGGGCCAAAAGCAAATTACCTCCTCTTCAAGAACCCATACCTACGACAGGCAGTTATTTATCATTTCTATATGGAACTGGTAGTTAAAAACAATTGATGCCTGAAGCACTTAAGAGTTTTGGTAAAAATAAGCTATAAATATATTTCATTGCTTATTTTAGTTGAAAAGCACCAACATGAATGGCTATGCTATAAGTAATACTAACATATTGTGATACTGTGATACTGTGAGTTACTGCTACTCAAAGTGAAGAGATATTTTCAAGACTAACCTATATCCTTTCATTCTGAAAGGAAACATTTTTAAAATGGCTTCAGAATACAGAAACATTTTTGTGACATTACAGAAGTTGAAAAGCATCCAGTTGAGACAGATGAAGAATGTTTTCAAAAGCTGCATCTTTCAAATTTGGACCACCCAAATAAAAGATATTTCTTTCTTATATTTGATATGAACTTAGATGAAATGTTATGTATATTTCTGCCATTAACTTTACATTTCCTTCATATTTTTGAGGGATTTTGTGTTATTGGTGTAGTTGAGTTTTATTTTTTCCTCTTTTCTCTATGAGAAGTTAAATTATTTTAGCAATTATAAATGGATATCTTGATTTGTGGCAGTAACAGAGCCCTATTATCCAAACTGTGTACAAGAAAGTCCATAAATTATGGAAATTTAGCATTAAATGGTTGATCCACTTTACTGGATATATCACAGAATCATACAAGAAATTAGGCTGGCAGGGCTAATCAGGAAGTCATCTATATTGACTTCCCTAGACCTCCCAGCTACTCTGCTGCTCTCCACAGCTTCTTATAAGGTAGGCCTTCATAGCTGGAGAGACATACTGCTGACATGTTCAGCTTGTCTACTAGTTCCCGTTCTGCAAGTCTGTTTTTCTATCAAGTCACTCCCTATTCTAACCGCTGACTGTTAACCTCTAAAGCACTGTAGTCTCATCAAGTCTTCTAGGCAACTCTAGTCCCTTTACCCAGTACACACCTCCTCACTTTGATTTCAAGAAGCTATTACACACTATTTTGAAACCTTGCTACAGTCTACATAAAGAAATAGGAACTTGCTGACACAATGCTAGCTTTCCTCCAGTCCTTAAGAAGTATCTAAAGACTTACTAGAATCAGTATGAAAAGTACAGAGGCCTCCTCTGGCATCTTTAAAAAAAACACACCCAAAGAGAACACATTTGGATGCAAGTTATGCCTATATACTTAAAGGATGCATTATCACAGATCACAGAATCACAGAATTGTTAGGGTTGGAAGGGAACTCTGGAGATCATCAAGTCCAAACCCCCTGCCAAGGGGGTTATAATGGCTGACGTCTAATTTCTCCATTAGTTAATATTGGAGTGGAAAATATTTGGGCATGACCTTACCGTAGAGTCACCTAATATCCTTTCAAAAAATGAAAAGAACAATATTTCTAGAAGATTTTTTTCTATTCTGCATGATTATTGGCAGCATATCTTTGCATTCCTATAAATAGACAAAAACCATTATCAGAAAACCTTTTATTCCTGATACAGTTAAAACTTCTAAAATTGTCTTTAAGTCTTCCAAACATGGTTTTCTCCTTATGTCTTTTTACTTTCCTTTTAACCTTTCTTCAATGTCTAACTTCTCAGTGAAATCCATTTATGTGACTCTCACCTTTCTGCATATTTGATCCTATTGTATTTGTTCCCCCTTATATTTTCAGTCCTGTGTGACTGTTTTTATGTGGTTTCCCAGGACCTAGTATGCTATGAAAATAAAGTCAGTTACCACTAACATTCTCCTATCTAAATTTATAATGAATTGGCTCATGATTTTTCCCTAATTTTAAGATGTCATGAGGGTGCTTCAAGACTAGTGGAATGATGTCTACAGGTTGTTGCTCACATTGAAATCTCCATAAAAGTACAGCTTGCTTTCTTCTCCTTAAGTAATCTAAAGAAAATAAACAGATGGGCTATTCTTTTAAGCTCCACTCAAAGTAATTGTTCTGTGGAAGGCAGGAACAATTGCTGTCATAGTTAGACGAAGACAGCTTATGCTGAAGACAAGGGCTGTAACAGCCTCATGTGACTGTTTATCTGGTCTGCTTCTACTGCCTGCGCTTCTCTCAGGTCTCAGAACCAGCAGGCTAGGTGTGCCTGCAGTAGCAGCCAGCTTTTATCTGCTGTTTATTGGAAACGGTTGAGGTTCTTTCCTATCATGTGATAGACATGTATGTAGGGCGATGATCAGTGACATACTGAAACACTAGTCACTGAAGGTGAGGAACAGAAATGCTATGGTAGAATAGGTTCATAGAATCTTAAAATCTTAGAATCATAGAATCTTAGAATCATAGAGTCATAGAATTATAGATTCAAAGAATCAAAGAATGGTTCAGTTTAGAAGGCAACTAAAAGATCACCTAGTTTCAATCCCCCTGTCACAGGCAGGACGCCTTCCACTAGACCAGATTGCTCAAAGCCCCATCTAACCTGGTCTTGAAAACTTCCAGGGACAGGGCATCTACAACTTCTCTGGGCAACCTGTTCCAGTCCCGTAGGACACAGTCTGTGCTCACAGCAGAGGTGCTCCAGCCCTCTGATCATCTTCTTGGCCTCTTCTGGACTCACTCCAACAGGTCCATTTCCTTCTTATGTTGAGAACACCAGAACTGTACACAATACTCCAAGTGGGGTCTCACGAGAGCAGAGGGAAAGAATCACCTCCCTTGACCTACTTGACCTTCTTTTGACGGAGCCCAGGACACAGTGGGCTTTCTGGGCTGCAAGTGCCCATTGCTGGCTCATGTTGACCTTTTAATCCACCAACACCCCCAATCCCGTCCTCTTATGACTGCACTCAATCTAGTCTCTGCACAGCCTGTAGCTGCGTTCAGGACCTCGCACTTGGCCTTGTTGAACTTTATGAGCTTCACAGTGGCCCACCTGTCAGCCTGTCAAGGTCCCTCTGGGTGGCATCCATTCCATCCAGCGTTGTTGACTGCACCAAATAGAGTGGTGTCCTTGGCAAACTTGCTGAGGGTGCACTCAATCCCACTAGCAAATATGCTAAACACTGCTGGTCCTAATATCAATCTCTGAGGAACACCACTTGTTGCTGGAGCGGACATTGAGCCTATCCATGAAGACTTGTGCTTATCTATACTCAGATTTTCAAATGAGCTGATTGAAGCCTTCTCCTCTCAGCCACCATCTTTCTAAATTGCTCTTCCAGCATAGACAGGTGTAGATTTTGGGCAATGAATTATATGTATGTGTTATACAGTTGCAGCGCACTGCAATTCATCACAAAAATCTGGCATTTCAGATAAGCACTCAGAAATATACTGGATATGCATTGGTTTTCTGTGTTTGCAGTAACTCTGAGAGGAAAGAAATAACATGTATGTAAATCATATAGCTGGAGATGCTGGGGAAGAAGTATCTGATCTTGGCATATAGGCTCTACAGAATTAGAACAGCCATCAGCAAGCATTCATTGTCACTTGCTACAGAGCTGTTGGCAGCACAGATAGTTATTATTACTTCATATAAAAAATGTTGCTCTCTCTTCTTTTGCCTGATGTTCACTGTCCAAAAAACAATAACCCACTAACTCTAAGCTTTCCAGCTTTCATAAACTGACTAAATTAAGTTTCTTTCATTATTCTGACTCTTGGAATTAAAACTGGCAATTAAATATATAGGCCAAGACATCTGACATTAGTAGGATAAGCTGCACGAACAAGGAGCATCCACATACACGAGGACAGGGTCATGATCTGCAGCACACAAAGAGTTGTAGTCAATGGCTCGATGTCTGGCTGGAGACCGGTAATGAGTGGTGTCCCTCAGGGATCGGTGTTGGGACCGGTCGTGTTCAACATCTTTGTCGGTGACATGGACAGTGGGATTGAGGGCTCCCTCAGCAAGTTTGCTGATGACACCAAGCTGTGTGGTTCGGTTGATAACGCCGGAGGGAAGGGATGCCATCCAGAGGGACCTTGACATGCTTGTGAGGTGGGCTGATGCCAACCTTATGAAGTTTAACCATGCCAAGTGCAAGGTCCTACACCTGGGTCGCAGCAATCCCAGGCATGGCTACAGGTTGGGCAAAGAAGAGATTCAGAGCAGCACTGCGGAGAAGGACTTGGGGGTGTTGGTCAATGAGAGAACGAACATGAGCCGGCTTCAGTGTGTGCTTGCAGCCCAGAAAGTCAACCGTATCCTGGGCTGCATCAAAAGCAGCGTGACCTGCAGGTCGAAGGAGGTGATCCTGTCCCTCTACTCTGCTGTCGTGAGACCTCACTTGGAGTATTGTGTGCAGTTCTGGTGTCCTCAACATAAAAAGGACATGGAACTGTTGGAACAAGTCCAGAGGAGGGCCACGAGGATGATCAGGGGACTGGAGCACCTCCCATATGAAGAGAGGCTGAGAAAGTTGGGGCTGTTCAGCCTGGAGAAGAGAAGGCTGCGTGGAGACCTCATAGCAGCCTTCCAGTATCTGAAGGGGGCCTACAAGGATGCTGGGGATGAACTATTCATCAGGGACTGTAGTGATAGAACAAGGGGTAATGGTTTAAAACTTAAACAGGGGAAGTTTAGATTGGATCTAAGGAAGAAATTCTTTGCTGTGAGGGTGGTGAGGCACTGGAATGGGTTGCCCAGGGATGTTGTGAGTGCTCCATCCTTGGCGGTGTTCAAGGCCAGGTTGGATGAGGCCTTGGGTGGCATGGTTTAGTGTGGGGTGTCCCTGCCCATGGCAGTGGGGTTGGAACTAGGTGATCTTAAGGTCCTTTCCAACCCTAACTATTCTATGATTCTATGGTATCAATGTGTAAATTCTTTAGGGCAATTTCTATGTTTTTTAGCTCCATGATACCCGATTGTGACAAAACAGAAATATTTTAATTAATAGAAATTACTTAGTAGTCTGAGACTTAGACCAGCGGTCTTGGTAATCAAAGATTAAAAAAAAAATCAAATTAAATTAATGATAAAAAGACAGTATTTGTATCTCTGACCCAGAAAAACAAAAATACAAATTAGTGGTTGCCAAGGCCAAGGAAGGCAATGAATGTAGTTAATGTCATCACTAATTGCATGGCAATAATCTACAAGCAATAGCAATTTAGCAGTCCTCAAGATAAATTCAGGATTTGTAGTTTCTAGATACACACAATTTGTAGTGTGAGTTAGCTCATGGTTACACAGTGTGCGTGTTTACCAAATTCAAGTTTTGAAGTGCTGTTTTGCAGATTGAGCAATCTTCATTTATTCTTTTTTGTCATAAGATCAGATATACTAGTTATCCTCAGTAATTTACTCCCTGAAATTACCATGGATCTGACTTAACTTACTGATTACAAGAAAGGTTCATGTGAGAAGTCACACAGATGAGCATCATTACCCTTGACCCAACTTTCCGTAGACCTGTCTGTGAAGCTCATCTGCAAAATGATTATTTTTCTTGAAAATCATCAATACAGTCTTACCTTTAGGGTTTGTTTGCAAAGGCCCTTTTCTCAAGTCACTATTTTACCAGGTGTTAGCTCACTCTTGAAATGTGGCCTCAGTATATCTGGGCACAAATAAAACAGAGAAATATATACTTCAGAAGCAGCTATGAATTTCACTGAGACTTTCCTAGAGAAGGCATACTTAAGAGATGCCAACTATCAAGTCCTCCTCAGTTCTGAAGTAGCTGGAAACAAAGACTGCAGTTGGATCCGCCCATCCCAAGATTGCTTTTAATTTGATAGAAAACAACAGTCACCACTTTACATGGTACTATGTATCACTTGTAGTTAATTCCATAGGACTTTTTCCTATGTACGACAAAACCTATGTATCACTTGTAGTTAATTCCATAGGACTTTTTCCTATGTACGACAAAACCAAGCTTTTGAGGCACAGTTTCAACTCAGCTCACGAAGGTGGAAGCCTTGTGAGACGAACTGCCCTTAAGAGAGCTATTGGTATCACAGGACTGGCCCAACCCTCAGTTAAAACTTAAGTCAGATAGATTTCCATTTGAATTCCAAGTATAAATAGAGTTTTTCAATATATATGAAAACTCTAAATGAAATTTATCAGGACTGGTCTGTCTCCGCACCTGTGATTTCAAAGGCATTTGCATGACTATTCTTATTCTAAGGCAAATAATGTGGTAAATAAATGTTAAGTTTAATGTGGTACTGGTAGAGACGAAACATTAGTCTGCATCTGAGAAAAGAACTGAGAAAAGAAACCATGAAGACAGTCTGGCATTTAAAATGCAAAATAGGCAGGATTTACTTGCTTAAGAGAGAAATCTCGAAAGTCTAGATAACCTCAAACCCATTAAGCTCTGAAGTTTTATGCAACTTCAAAATCTGTATCAGCGTATTACGTACATTTTGATCCTGAAATTTCCTGGTTTGTCAAGGTCAAATCCAAGGACAAAGACAGATCAGGACAGAGTTCTGAATGAGTCTCAGAAGTTCATAGTTAATGTGACAGAAATGTATTAATTGGTATTCAAGAAAAAATTAAAACTGGAACAAAAATCCTACTAAAGCTGTTTTTCTTTTATTTAACAGAAAATACTCCCAATCTGTTAAAGATCTTAGCAAGTTTCTGATTGTAAAGAAGTTATTTTTATACTTGTGTTTGATTTTCAGTTTTACTAATGTCTTAACTGCTCTCAAATATGTATTTAATTTTTTTCCTTTTTTTTTTTTTGGGGGGGGTAGGGGGGGGAGAGTAGGGACAAGTCAGGGGAGAGCTGGGGGAGGAGTCCCAAAAGTGCCAAGACTCAAAGAACCTGGTACCTAATTCGGCTGTCAGTCTAGCTGTTTTGTGAGAATTCACAGCAGCTTTTCTCTGATGGAAGCTGACACTGCAACTGAAGGTGTGACTGCAGTGGAGAATAGTTTAAGCAAGTACCAAACACATTATCTGAAGACTGTGGAAGTCAGAGCAGAATAGCAAGTAAAGCATATGCCTAAGGTCCCCACTATGATTGCACAATCCATGGTGAAGTCTATGCAATTACCTCTTTCCTGCTGTTAACCCATGGTAGCCAGTTCAAAGCTACTATGTTTATAAACTTGCTTATATTCAATACGTGTTTACATTCTGATTTTTATTTTGCTGGATATGTACTGCTTGTGTATGTAGTTCTTGAATAATTTCATATTTTGTCAATTACTTATATTTTGTACTTGCTTGTCTATTCTTTCTACAGAAGACCTTTTAGAGGTATTGCACATTGTGTAATTCTTTGTGGGGGTGGGGGGCAGAGAATGATAAGAATTACACAAAGCAAACACTTTTAGGGCTTAGATCGACAGATAATGCTCAATTTCAGACCACACTGACCTGTCCAGCTGAAAGATCACCCTGACACAGAACACATGAAAGAAAATGAATCACTTCAATGAACCGCTATGACCATTTGACTGAATGTGACCGTCAAGCTCCTCTTACCTTTTCCAGTCCCTTGCATTATCCATGTAACAAAGAAAATTGCAGTAAAAATGTCAGTTAAGCTTCAAATCAATTTGGTTTGGAACCATTATATGGTTCCAAAAAAAAAACCTGAAAATGCTTCCTTCCTTCTAACATGGGTAAGGGTGTACTCTCTGCAGATGGAAAATAAGTAATTTCTACTTCTAATAACCCCTTTTTTACATTAGGTAAATGACAGTGTAGTTTTTCCAATGAAATATCTAGAAAAGTCACTGTGTACCCTGTGGAATGAAGTCAGCTTCTTAGAAATCAGCATATAAAATTAGAAATCAGCATATAGAGGCTACATCTGTGCCCCAGGTGTGCCAAAAAGGATCTGGAATTATTCTCTGCTCTTTACTCAACTGGCATAATGCAGTTGCACCCTCATCATTAAAATTCCGTACTCTCCAAACAAGGTCACTGCATTCAAACCTACTGTAAAATAGTTCCTGACCCAAGCTGAGTTTATAATTATGCCCAGGAAGTTTTTTTGTTGACTCATGACAAAACCATGACAATTAACACTCTGTACAGAAGAACTGTCCCCTTTTGCTCAAATCTTACATAAATCTGTCACTAAAAAAAAATCTAGACTTTTCCAGATTCAATCTGTCACTGACTTCCATAAGGGTAAATTTTCTTCTTTATTTTGAAAATAACATATGTGCAAATTTCACAAAACATCTAAATTTAGCCTTAAGAAAACTTCTTAGTATTAAACAGCGTAGAGCTAATGAAGCATTCTTTCTATTTGTTTGTGTCTTGGTTTTAATTGACAAAGTTTCATCCACAGATTATGGAGTGTGATGCAGGAATTAACAGATAACTTTTTAGGAAGATTGTCAGGAGGAATTGTGACCTATATATTACAGATCTACTAAAAACTTAACAACCTGCTTCACAAATGATAACATTTCACAGTATCACAGTATCAGTATGCTAGAGATTGGAAGGGACCTCAAAAGATCATCTAGTCCAATCCCCCTGCTGGAGCAGGAACACCTAGATAAGGTGTCATGGTTTAAGCCCAGGCCGTAAATCAGAACCACGAAGTCCACTTCCCCCCCCAACCTTTCTTCCCTCCGCTTCTGGAGGGACGGGGAGGAGAATCAAAAGAATGAAACTCCCACGGGTTGAGATAAGAACAGTTTAATAACTAAGGTATAACACAAATCACTACTGCTACCACCAATAATAATAATGATAAAGGAAATAACAAGGAAGAGAATACAACCGCTCACCAACCGGTACCTCACCCCCACCCTGCCATGATCCAGCCCTTCCGGGCCCCCAGTTCTACCTCCTGGGCATGACGTGCTATGGTATGGAATACCTCTTTGGCTAGTTTGGGTCAGGTGTCCTGTCTCTGCTTCCTCCCGGCTTCTCCTCCTCCCTGGCAGAGCATGAGACTCAGAAAGTCCTTGGTCAGTCTAAACATCGCTGTTATCAGCTCTGTTCCCAGGCCGAAAGTCAAAAACACAGTGCTGCAACAGCTACTAAGAAGGAGGAAAAATGACTGCTGCTGCTGAACCCAGGACATGAGGTTACACAGGAATGTGTCCAGGCGGGTTTTGAATGTCTCCAGAAAAGGAGACTCCACAACCCCCCTGGGCAGCCTGTTCCAGTGTTCTGTCACCCTCACTGAGAAGAAGTTTCTTCTCAAGTTTAAGTGGAACCTCTTGTGTTCCAGTTTGTACCCATTACCCCTTGTCCTATCATTGTTTGCCACTGAGAAGAGCCTGGCTCCATCCTCGTGACACTCCCCCTTTATATATTTATATACACTCATAAGGTCACCCCTCAGTCTCCTCTTCTCCAGACTATAGAGACCCAGCTCCCTCAGCCTTTCCTCATAAGGGAGATGCTCCACTCCCTTAATCATCTTAGTTGCCCTGCGCTGGACTCTCTCCAGCAGGTCCCTGTCCTTCTTGAACTGAGGGTCCCAGAACTGGACACAATATTCCAGATGTGGTCTCACCAGGGCAGAGTAGAGGGGAAGGAGGACCTCTCTCGACCTACTAACCACCCCCCTTCTAATACACCCCAGGATGCCATTGGCCTTCTTGGCCACAAGGGCACAGTGTTGGCTCATGGTCATCCTGCCGTCCACTAGGATCCCCAGGTCCCTCTCCCCTACACTGCTCTCTAACAGGTCGTTCCCCAACCTATACTGGAACCTGGGGTTGTTCCTGCCCAGATGCAGGACTCTACACTTTCCCTTGTTACATTTCATCAAATTATTCCCTGCCCAACTCTCCAGCCTGTCCAGGTCCCGCTGGATGGCAGCACAGCCTTCTGGCATGTCAGCCACTCCTCCCAGCTTAGTGTCATCAGCAAACTTGCTGATAGTACACTCAATTCCCTCATCTAAATCGTTGATGAATATATTAAATAATACTGGTCCCAATACTGACCCTTGAGGCACTCCACTAGATACAGGCCTCCAACTAGACTCCGCCCCATAGACTACAACTCTCTGGCTTCTCTCCTTCAGCCAGTTCGCGGTCCACCTCACTACCTGATCATCCAGACCACACCTCCTCAGTTTAGCTATGAGGATGCTGTGGGAGACTGTGTCAAATGCTTTGCTGAAGTCAAGGTAGACCACATCCACCGCTCTGCCATCATCCATCCACCGTGTTATTTCCTCATAAAAGGCTATGAGGTTGGTCAAGCATGACTTCCCCTTGGTAAAGCCATGTTGACTGCCCCTCATAACCCTCTTATCCTTGACATGCCTTAAGATGGCATCAAGGATAAGGTGTTCCATCACTTTCCCAGGGATGGAAGTGAGGCTGACCGGTCTATAGTTACCCTGGTCCTCCTTCTTGCCCTTTCTGAAGACTGGAGTGACATTTGCTTTCCTCCAGTCCTCAGGCACCTCTCCCATTTCCCAAGACTTGGTAAAGATGATGGAGAGTGGTCTAGCAATGACTTCCGCCAGTTCCCTCAGCACCCGCGGGTGCATCCCATCTGGACCCATGGATTTATGGATGTGCAGATTGCTCAATTTGATTAAACTCAAACTAGAAACATAGTTTTATTTTAACTTAGTTAAATAATTTATTCACCTTTTAACCTACAAGAACTGTCTGAAGCATAAACTTCAGTTTCACGGTAGCATTCTTTGGGAAGTAAGATATTAAGGAAGGATTGAGGATTATTGTATTTACATATGAATAAGATTCTCATTAAATACAAAACATTTGTAATTTGTGTTATTAAATAAAGTTATCAGGACTGTATTTACTATAGACAAGAAGAAAAAGAAATCTCTATAAACATGATTTGTATGTGAGGGTTTTTTTACTGAGCTCATATTTACCTCTCTATGTTGTAGATAGATACACCAGTAGCAATCTTAGTAGGTCATCATCCTTTATTACTCAAGAGTGTACTGGTTATCTTAAATGCTGTTCTCACCACATTAAGTATTTCAAGGTTAGATCATGCATTACGTAAAACATGAGTACCAGCACTTTGGTGTTACGTGTGGGAACTAGAGAGTTAATTTAATTTTGTTCATACATGGACTGTACATTAGCTGTGCGTAACTGCCCCTTGGAAATGTACTCATTATGAAGATGACTGGCTGTCTCAGTATTTGAAATCTATTCTTAACATACATGTGAAACACTTTGTTAACAACATCAAGTCATACCTTATAACTTCTTAGTTTAGAACATTCCCTCTTACTGTATAAAGAAATCTGTATAGAAAAAAAATGTATGGTTGTAAGAATTTATATGGAAATCCATAGGGTAATATTTGGAACCATGTTTATTCAGCCTTTTCAGCCCCTGGTTTAGATGTTGCTGTTTTGAAACTGAGGTATGATGCACTGTTAAACCTCATAGCACATCTGCGTAGAGTGTAAGGGGACTAGGTTTTGCGCTAAGGCAGTTGAGCTGATATCAAAAACCTACAATGTACAAAGCCTGAATGTGTTTTACATGGCTTAGACTGCAAGTAAAACTAAAGTATATGAAGCAGAAATCTCCAACTGCCCAGAAATACCACTTTACATGACAGAGAAGGGAAAACTTAAGGGTAGACTGAATGCTGGGAAAAGAGCTTAGCACAAAGTCTGGATCAAGAGGTGCAACTTACATAATTTTCTGAATGTGGCCAAGCTCTGTGTCAAGCAGGAGTGAATTCCAAATGAAAAATCATGTTACTGAGTACATTTTATCTTTTAATTGTAGTACTGTCGTCTTTGGAATCTTGATCCTACAATCAAATTCACAGATGAAAAATTCAAAGAAACGCTTACAGGCACATGGATGCAGTTGTGCAAGTCTGACAGTCCAAGCAAAACCTTTAAGTGAAAACTACCCATGTGTCATTTTTGCTTTAGTGGACTTGAGAATCAAAAACAATCTGCAGCATAAACAATGAAAAGCCAAATAGAAGCTGTTTTTTACTTTCCTCACAGTATTAGTAACAACACATAATACTTTTCTTGTTGCTTAAATATATGGAGTGAAATCCTTGTTCCAGCGAATTCAGTGGGAGCTTTGCCATTGCCTTCCAAAAGGACAAAATTTTCTTCCAGTGCTCGTGTGATTTTCAGCCTGTCTTTGCCCCTTTAATGCATGTGATGACAAAATCCTGTACTTCAATTCCAAGGATGGATCAGCACCCCACAGCAATTAAAATTGCTGCAGTATATCATGCTTTCCTAGTATACTGTCTGAAGGAACACAGCACAGAAATATTTTTGCTTTATGCTGTACGAATAACTAAAATTTACAAGAAAAACAGTTTTAAGATATTTTAACTTCAAATTTCTAAACTCATCTCTGAATGTATGAAATTACATATGCAGGTATGTCAGTACACAACAACCTTCTTTTACCTATCTGACAGTAGGATTTAGTCATTCATTAAAAACAGTAGTGCTATAGGCCACACACATTCATATAAACATCTGAGAGTACTAGTATGAAAGAACAGTTTGTGCAGAAAGTATGAAAAGGAAGCGTATGTTGTAATGAACATTGCTATAGTTTGTGCTATGATTTCAAATTTAATACAAATGACCAACAACAAATGACAGAAGAGTTTGAGAGAACTCCTTCTGTTTGTAAACAGAGACAAGATGTAAAATATTTAACAAGATGGATATAATGATTAACAGTCAAATCTAACATTGTAAGGCTTTTAAGAAAAATCAAACAAACATGGGATTAGCTTAAACCATAGACATCAGCTTCAAAAAGATGCTGAGCACTGCTACAGTGGGAAATAGAGATGTTCAACATTGCTAAATAAAAAAGCCTTTTACAGATTATAAACCTGAACTATGAGATGAAGAAACATTTTCCTTTCGGTATTTTTCCTCCCTGGATTATGTTTTTACATTTAAATGAAAATTGTGCATAGAGATTCCAGGTAAGAATATGTTCCTTAAACATTATGCATCCAGTGGAAACATGCATAGACATTGTTTTGGGGAAAAAAACCAAAACCACCCTCTTTTTTGAGACTGTGGGAAGTTTCAATTTTACTTGAATGTGTAAAAATTCACAAACAGGTTTGCTAAAGTTTTAAGTATGAATTAAGACCACAAAAGTGCTGTGAGATATGTATAATACAAAACACAATCCTCTGCAGACACTCATGGTATTCATTAAATTCTGCAAGAGGCTGTGGGTCTTTCTTCACATACTGTTTGTATGGCTTGGGTCAGAACTTAGTTAATCGATTTGCATGATAGAAATGACTTACATGAAGAACCTATTAGAACATTCAGTTTGTCTCTTCAGGGACAACTAGATGATTTAGCAGATCTTTTTCCACCTTTTAGTTCCTGTGACTTCATGACTCACAGTTCAATGAGCTCACCCACCATCAATACATCCAATAGTTTGCTCCACCACTCATCAGAAATATTATTCACTATTTCTAATGACAGAATTGCTACTGCATATGCAACTTCCTTTTCCCCCTCAGAATAAACTGATCTCAGAATTAAGAAAAAAAAAACAACCAACAATGAAACAAAACAAAAAACCTTTTTGATCTATACATCTTTAAAAATATTTGCTGTGCAAAATGGAACACTCTGAATCCAAAGAATTGAAATTCTTAAAATTTTATTCTCCTTTTCCTGTATGGTCATTCAACCTCTCCACTAGCCCTACTCTTCCACCCAAGCTGAAGAACTGGGAATTTACCCAGGGTGCCCAAGTCTAGCTTATCTCTGTGTGCTTTTACATTAGTTTACATTTAGTGAAGAACAGGAGGTGAATCTCCTTACCATTCCCACTTACCCTGCTTTGATCAGCACTGCTGACCTATTCCACAGTGAACAAATTCTTTGGAATGAAACTCAAAAACACTTTTCAACTGCTAGTAGACATCCAATCCGCATGACTTCACTAGAGCTAGTCTTAAATAATCCTTTGTCCCTTAAAACCTGTTGGATATTGGGTCACCAGCACCAATAATTTAACTTTACAGATCTACTCTGATTATGCCACAGCAATTGCCAATGCAGATGGATGCTAACATTCTCTCATCCCACACATCAGATGCAGGTACCCAGGGTAAGACTGCAGTGCAGGGTCTTCTTATGCATGGCTCTGCATTATGTGCCTAACTGATATTTAAGATGACATAGTTGGCATGACCATACCACACAGCATCATACAAATTGCACAGCAGAGAAACCCAACCTCACCACTAATACCAGGTCTGGACATGTATGTGCACAGATGTACTGGTTTGGTGTAGTATATGGCAAAAAAGAATCTATTTTGGGAGGCTCCTATTAACAGAAATTCTACCTTCTGATTTGTGTCCTTGTTTAACAAGTCTCAGTTCATTCTTTCACCTGTAAAATGAGCATGTCTTCCAACATAACGGGCATCTCTTTCTCTGTTCTGACACTTATTGCCACTGAAACATGCAATGTGAATTTTAAGAAGCAACAGACCTATTGCCTACTGCTGAAAGTATTTTGTAAAAGCTGTTTCAACCCTTTGCTTTTGTATATGTGAATTGTTGATTTAGTGACTAATTTCATATAAGTGATGGTATCAACATAATTTAAAAAATGACAGTGGTGGTAAGACAGACATGCGATCTAGCAAAACATTTGAAATGAAATTTTGTCTGCATATTGAGTAAGTAGACACTGCAAATTGAAAATATTTCAAGAGTTAGTTCAGGTTACCTGAAAATACTTAAAGTGGTTTCAGATTGTGCGATAAATGTGATGACCTGCCAGCGAAACTCTACAGCACATACCGCCCCATATTTTAGTGAAGGTCAGACTGAATTAGTTGCTTCTGCACTTCTTCCTTCTACTAAAGTAACACAAGTGTATTTCCCAAGCATCCAGCTAATCTTGTGGTTGTTCCTGACACCTAGTGGCTATCTTTCAAGTTAACAGAAACACAAACTAAGGACACATTAAGAAGAGACTTTGAAAGCCAAAATAGGAAAAAGTGCAAAATAGGAAAAAGTCTTGAGATAACTATTTTGAGTTCCGTTGTTTTTAAAGTGTTTGGCTACCTCAAAAAACAGCAAACCTTTTGGACTGAGTTGAGAGAAAAAAGAAAAAAAAGAGTTATAGAGATCTTGCAGCGTGAAAAGTTCTGAAGAGACACTGATTTTACTTATTTATTTTTTTTTTTTTTTAGGACAGCTAACAGGACGATGTGATTATTTTTAGAGCCAGTATTTAAAATGTAAGCATCATTGTTTAAACAATAAATATGGGCTTAACTAAGCTGGGAAAAAAATCTCTTTCATTGTGAGATTTATCTTAGGTGGAGGTGCTTTGACTGTTCATTTTTAGATCTTTGAAATGTCCTGTATTTCTGCTGTTGTCACTCACTTCTAACTCTGTCTTACGCACATTTTCTCTTTCAAAGCTATTTATTTAAAAGACAAACACAAATGATATTACAAGCAAAAGTTGCAGTCTCTTTCAGAAAAGCAATTTGATTACATGCAATAAAAAATGTTTCTGGCAACCAAAAACCACTTATGTATTTTCAGGTTTGCACAAGACTCAAACTGGAGAGGGATGGAACTAATCCAGGGAGTCTAAATTTGCCTGTCCACACAGTTTAGCATGTCATGACCTAATCAAACCCCATAGGAGACAATTTCAAAGTACTTTGGTAGGCCAGATTGTCCTCCCTAAAAAGTAAAAAGTGCAACGGTTATCTATTTAAGTAACATTTTATTATATTAATATTCAGAAACAATCTCAACAACACAAAGAATGGATCCTAGAACAGTCGTGGGGATTGAAGGTTGGAGATGCTTTGTTTAATTCTCCTTCTCTCCCCATGAAATCAAAGCAGTTATGATTTCCACATCATTCTTCATCAAAGTCAGGTGCTTCAGAATGGGATTCATTCCAGTAAGCATACACTGCATAGAACTAGCATCATGAGCATTCAGATATTTAGCCACCCAAGAAAGAAACACTAAGGAGAAGATTAAGCCTTAAACCCTCCACTGGGGAGAGAATCCGATCCTTTTGTAATCTGTATTTCTTGCCTGCCTTGGAGGGGGGTGGTTACCTAATCCTCCCCTCACTCTCCCCAAGGAATTCAGTGAGACTCACTTTTATTTTATAACTCAAACAGAAAGAAGATGCTGATAATTCCTCTCCTCTCTTTGAATGGTATCCTGCAGATTGCATGTTTCTCCCTTTTTTTCAAAACAATTCATCAAAACAAATACATATTTATCACCTGCCAATAATACTTTAAGAAGGCTGCAGACTACTGTTCCTGTTTAGACTGGGAGATGAATTGTCAATGCTATTAAAAGCCATCTATTCAGTATCCCCTTCAGTTTTTACAAGTGATAGCTTTGTCTTATGTTCCCTCCCCTCAAAACCAATTTTCGTAAGTGTTGATAGCCAGCTAGAACAGTGGGATAAGTTGTTTGTTATCCGATTTCAGCACAGGAGCTCACTTACACAGTGCTACATTCCACTTCCTGGCAGACAGCTGGCAGTAGAGCTTCATTTATGATACACCCTTAAGTGATGGTGTAATACTTTTACTCTCTTTATACTTACTACTCTTGAGTCTATAAGGAAAACTAGTATCCATTCCTCCACAAGATATTTCATGTGGAAGTGTACTGAAAGTAGTCAAACTCAGAAACAGACCATAATCTCTTACAGAATAAAAATGGTTATGAACAGACACTTCACCCCATGAGCACAGAAGAGTTTTTTGGTGAAATGTTCAGGTTTCTATTAACTGTTTTTAAGGAATATACTGGAGTCATAGCAAAATTTTCCTGATGAGAAATCATTCCTCAGTGATGAGAAATCATTCCTCAGATAGAGTCCTATTTTGGAAAACATGAAGAAATACCACCTTCCTCAGTAGTCTGCTATAGACAAAGAACAACTCGAGGCTCACTTCAGAAGTTTTGTCTTAGTTGAGATTCATTAAGAGAGTAAGGCTTTACACATCAAAATTCTTTTTCAATTGCATTTTATTTATATGGAATATAAACTGGAGTCTGTTGACCTTCCATACTGGACAAAATAGCAAAAAATATTTAACGTCTTCCTCACAATAATGACAAGGAAGGAACACATAGCTTTTTGTGGGAGTAACAGCAACACAAAATTTGTAAAGACAACAAAATGGAAAAGATGAAAACCCAGATTTGGTTGTACTACTTACACAGTAAACAAAGCTGGGAAAAACACTTTAGATTTAGTACTAATCAACATGGAATGTGCAGCTTCACCAATATTTTAAAACATGCACAATTCAAATGTAAACACTGAACAAGTTTTGCAAGCCTTCTGAAGTATACTATAGAGATGTTGTGGGATATTGCAACACTGCTATTTCTGCTTTTGTCTGCTATGTACACTTACAATGGCCTATAGTGACTCTTCATGTCTCAGATGTTATTGGAGGAGCTTAGCTGTGAGGTCTGGCAGCACTTTATGTATATTTAACACTTCCCAGTGTAGATATGAAATCAGGGCAGGAGATAATTAACAACTGTACTACTCTTGAGTAAACAAAAGATGTACCAACCCACCCCCCCACTGTCAGAAGAGGCATATTCCTGTACTGGCTGAAATGATATAAACTGCAAAGAAATCCTGTAACAAAGACATAGTAGCAAAAAAGCTCTTCTTTCCTTCCAAAAAGGGGTGAGAAGGCTCTAGCATCCAATCAGCCCTGACACGTTGCCTGGTTATGCCTTCTGTTTTCTGTTCCTCTCCTGCTTCCCTACCCCCCCCATCCATCACATAGCAGCACAACTTCAAAAAGGAGGGATACACTGCATTCCACCATAAATAATCACCCATGGTTAAGGCACACTGCAAGGAAGTAGTACACATTTTTTAAAATTCACTCATGCTGCAAGAATCTGACTTCTTTAACCATAGGATTATTATATTAACAGCTGCCATCACCACTGTAATTTGAGTAAAAACGTAGGTCTTGCTGCCTTTAAAGAAAGCCAGTGGTAGCAGTCTGCCTTCAGGAGTAAAGCCTACATAACAGGGAAAACACAGCCATATCCCACACCACTTTGTAATATTTAGTACTCATAAGCTCAAGACTGCTTCTTATGTAGTACCTTAGTCTTCTGAGCTGCCATTCTGCGGCAGCACTCCTCCTTTACACTGCAAAAGATGCCAAGACACCTACCTTGGGTTCTAGATTTCAGTCTGAGGTTTTAATCTTGCAAGAGCATAAAAGATTTGGTCTTATCTTTCCCCTCTAGAAATATGGTACTATTTAAGTTCATTCCTAAGGAACTCTGCCTAATCAGACTAACAACTTCTATGTGAAGTCTGATCATCTAACACCTCTGCCGTTGGGCCGTGCTGATTGGCCAGGCGCTGCTGTCGCGTGCCCACCAATCAACCTTGAGCCGCGGCTTCCACTCAAGCCTCCGGCGGCGCTTGCGCTTTGGCGACCAGCGTGTAGGAGCGGGTCCTCGCGCCGCCATCTTGCCAGCTCGGGGTGGGAGGTGGTACCGTGGGTGAGTTCCGTTCTATTGGGCTTCGGAGTAGTATAGAATGGTCGTGCTCTGGCGGTTGTGGCTCTCATCCGTCGTTTTCGCTCTTGCGGGTGGTAAGGAAGCTGCTGCTGAAGGGTGGCTGTCTTCGCTTTCAGGTCTCGCCTGGCGGCGGCGGCTCTCGCCCGCCGGGCCGCGCGCTGTGGAGATGAGCACAGCTCCGCGCCGGGCTCCTCTCAGGGGAGGGGTGCCTTGGGCGTCAAACTGCCCCCGTCTGAGCAGCCATTTTGTGGAGCATCGCGCATTCTTTAAACTGTCACTTGCGTCTTGTATTTGTTTGTATTTCAAAGCCATGTTATTATGCAGTGAGTTTGTATCTAGCCATACATGATGTCCGAGGTATTGCAAGCAAAAAAAGTATGTGACTGCTATTGCTTAGCAGGTATTTGGTAGATTACCTGTGTAGTGTGCTTCTGATTGGCGTGGTTTTTGAGCTGCTGTGAAGAAAGAGTGGTCTTACCATGATTTTCAGAAGGTGCATTCAGTTTCATAGTTATGCTTTTTTTTTATAATCTTAGCATTCTAGTTAAACTGTGTGTGAGGAGCTCTTCTGGGATGTATTTGTTGGGCAGAAGGAGGATTTAGAGAAGTAGTTCAAGGATGTTTAATGGTTTGGGTTTTGTTGTGGTTTTCCTTTTTTTTTTTTTTTCTCCCCCTCTAATTTCTTTCTATCATCTTTCCTTGTAGAGAGATGCAGAGTTGTTAATAGGAGGCTGAGGCTTCTGGAGGTGTGTTTTGAATGAATTAAGGCTGAACTGGTATATAGGTGAGTAAAAAACAAAAGATGATTTTGTGAATTGTGGAAATGTGACTGTATGTCATGGTTTAAAAGAGGAAGAAAATAAACACTATCCTAGCTGAAACCAGGATGCTATATCAGTGCAGTGCTGTTGTTTGGCCTGTGACCAGGAGCAAGCAAATGTTGATGCATACATTCTTTTCCTTTGTTACATGTTTCTGCAGCCAGGGCTTTGTTTCAGTAGTGATGGGAGGGAAGCAAAGGTGCCCAAAGCATAAGTGGTACACCTTCGGAAGTTTGATCCTCTGTAATGATCAGATATTTTTTCCAGGCAGACAGAATCCTTTCTTGAAGGCTGTTTGCTTTCATTAACAAATGTCCCCCACCCCTCCAAATTTAGTTTTCTATTTTATTACAGGAAAAGTGAAAAATAAGGGCACTTATTAAGCGGGCATTTGTCAGACCTCAGTCTGGTAGTGCTTTTACTGGGAGGTGTTTTGGGGTGGCTGGTGGTTTGGGGTTTTCTTTGAGAAGATGTATCTTTCTTCCTCCTGCCTGAGATGTTCTGTTCTGGTAAGCTTTATGGTAGGTGTGGTTTGAGTCTGCTTTTTGTTTGTTTAGTTTTGTTGGTTTTTTTCTTTGTGTGTGTGTGTGTAAATAGAATGATAGGGATCAATATTCTGAAGACAGATTATATAATCATGAGCATACTTCATGTATACTTGCAATAAAAACTATCTTGGTGTTTCTGTTGAAGTTTTTTTTGCAGGCTGAGAGAGATCTTGTCCTAAGAACTTGTAGTTGAAGCTGACTTTCAGCTGTATGTACAAATTCATGTATCAGGCATATGCTTCGTCCAGCCTATCCTTATGTGTTTATTCACTGTCTTGGCATTTGACAGGTGTCTAACTGTAATTACTTTGTTAGAATTTATTTAATGGAATTGCTTGGTTAAGCTGTAGAAGGACTGTGCATGCCTGAACAATGTGAAATCTCACAAATTTGAATGGAACTGAAAGCTGATCTTCAAGAGCAGATTATAGATGAAGTTCAAAGAAGAACTGAAGGGTTTTGAAGATACATAAACATCTCAACCTGAATGTTGAGATGGTACAAAACACACCTGGCACAGTTGTTACTTGATGCGCAGTGCAGAAGTGTTGGACATAAATAATGTATGTCCTTGCAATTACAAGAGCTTAAAATGTGCTGCAGCTATAACTGATAATGTATAGGCAGCCATATTATGTAAATAGTAAAGCACAGAGCTAGAAGATATTATTAATTTGAGGAGGTGATTTACACAGAAAATGCAGGGTCAATAGGGTTGGTCCTTCACATTTTATAAAGAGAGAGTAAAGCATACTGGAAGTACTTTTGCAGGTAAGCTCCTGCAAAACTCCTTGTAACAAGTCCAGTGCAACGAAATACTGAATTGGATCTTCTTTGGAGAGATGTGCAGTTAAGTTTACTGAATGTAGGTAACATTTGTGAAATGAGCAGAGATTGTGTAAATGACATTAATTGCTTTCCACTCAATTGTCAAGTGTATCCCAGTTGCATAAAACATGACATTGTTAAATACTTAGTATACAGTTTAACAGGAAGTGTAATAATATGCTATTAAAGCATTTTTAAAACAAATTTCACGTAGGGAATTAGTTAACAAAATAAAAATTTGGAAAATTGTAAGGCTGATCTTGCTCCTTTTCTTTGCAGACAGGATGGAACCTCTGACTCCCTCACCATACACAGTAGATATGAATCTGAAGATAACTTGCATAGAATGCCATCCTGAATGCTTGGTTATAGTGTTCCAAGGCCAACACAAGGCAGGATGTGAACTTGACTATTACATACTACAAAACGAAATTCAGCGTGTATTCAAAGTAAAAGATAAGATCAGCGTTGGTGGATCTTGTTTTGTGGAAGACACAGAAGGAAAATGGCATAGGGGAAGAGTTCTGGAAAAGAGAGAGAATGTCTCTAAGGTTTTTCTTATAGACACTGGGCAAGTTCTACCGGTTAAGGAAACACATCTTGCTTCTGCTTGTGATGAATTCTTTAAACTGCCTCCAAAGGTGGTTTTGGGTATTTTTGCAAGCATACTTCCTCTTGGAGAAAAATGGGGTCCAAAAGCCATTAACTATTTTTCATCTCTGGTGGGATTACAGATTGCAGGTCATGTGAAAACTGTTATGCCATACCAACTGTTTATTCTAGAAGTGCCAAAGATAATTAGTGATGTTCTTGAACTGCAGTTAGGAAAATTTATTGATGGGGATTCATTTTGTCTTATTGTAGAAACTTTAAGAGCATTTCCCCAAGAAATGCTTTGTAATAGAGTGCCACAGTTGTTACAACAGAAGCTTCCAGTCAAGGTTTTGCTTACTTTCAGTAATTCTGAGAAACCGACAGATTTTTGGCCAGTTCCAGGTGATCTCTGTCCACGTTTACCTGTTGGCAGTCAAGAAAACGTAAGAATAACTGTTGCAATTAGCCCAAATAGATTTTACTGTCAGATACAGAAATGGCAGAAAGAGCTGGAAGATTTGGCAGGAGCTATGCATTTGTACTATGAAGCTATCAGTACAGAAAATATGAAATCTTTTGATAGTTTAGGGCTACTCTGTGCTGCCAAAAGGCAAAATGGGAAATGGTATAGAGGAGTGATAAAACAGTTTCTCTCTGACCATGTTGAAGTCTGGTTTATGGATTTTGGCAATATTGAAGCTGTGCCATCTAGTTGCGTTCAGAAACTTAAAGTAGAGTTCATGGCATTACCAATGATCTCATTTCCATGTGCACTGTCTTGTTTTGATAGTCAGGATGAAACAGTAATAAAAACCCAGCTGAAAGAACTTACACAGGCCTTGATAGCACAAACTTCTGTGTGTGTTCATGTTGATTTATTCGATGACATCAAATGCTTGTATTATATTACGCTGCAAAAGCAAACCCTTGGAATTCATGCTAAGCAGTCAGAAAACCTGAATGAGGCAGTTGCTTTGCGTGTCTCACTTCCAGAAACAAAAATCACAAGTACTGCTGTAAACTACAAACCATGTTATGAGAGATACAATTCATTAAAGAATTGTACTGAAACTAAATGTACAAAAACCTGCTTGCCCGAAAGGGATATTTCTTTGTCAAGCCACTGCAAAAGGGTAGAAATGAAAATTAATTCCTTCCACACTGCTTTTGTGGTATATGTCATAAATCCATCTAACTTTTGGGTTCAAACCTGTGAATATCAGTATGAATTTCAGACCTTGATGAAAAATATTGCAGCCGCATATAACCAATGTGGAGCTGATGAAATGGTCCTTAAAAACCCAGAGCCTGGAGTGCTGTGCTGTGCCCGCTATAGCAAAGACATGCATTATTATCGGGGTGTTGTCATTGAAGTGCTTCATGTAAACATTTCTGTTTATTTTTTGGATTTTGGAAATACAGATACAGTACCCTGTTATGATGTGAAAACGTTGCTTCCTGAGTTTTCTAGTTTACCAGCTTTAGCTATGTGTTGTGCACTTGCTTGCACATTTCCTGTGGATGATGTATGGGTTCAAAAGGAAATTGATTTCTTCAAAGATGCTGTGTTTAATACACCACTGCTACTTCATGTAGTTGGAAAGCAAAACAACAAGCATATTGTTAATGTGCATTATAGGAATGGTTTGAAGCAAGGAAATGTTGCCACATGTATGATTCAAGCTGGATATGCTGAATACTGGGAAAGGGCACCAGATCCTGCTCGAAATTCAGCAAGAAAAAGTCAAGCACTGAATTCTTACAAAATTAAGAAACAAAAAGTAAATGTGCAGAGCACATGTAATACTCGTAAAAATAAGGTATCTGGAAATGGAGAGATATTGCATAAGGAAAAATCATTAAGTGTGCCTTCAGTGCCAAGAGAATCTGTTGTGCTGTCCTGTTTTGGAAAAGATGCTGTTGCTGAAAGGTGTAAATTGGTACATGAAGAGAAAGTATTTTATAAAGAGTTTGTGTTTAAACCAGGAGCTGTTTTTGAAGTGGTGTGTTCTTGCATTGTTTCTCCAGTAGATTTTTCATGCCAGTTGCAAAGCAAACTGCCAGAGCTAAATAACTTAATGGAACAAATTCAGACTTACTATGAAGAGCATACCAGTCCTTACAAAACTGGACAGCTTGCCTGTATTGTTAAATGTCCCAAAGATGGGAAGTGGTACAGAGCAACTGTTGTGCAACAAGTATCCGCAAGTGAAGTTGATGTGATATTTGTAGACTATGGTTATCGAGAAAGAGTTTTACTTAAAGATCTTCAGGCTGTTCTTCCTGATTTCCTTACTCTGGAAAGTCAAGCGTTTCGATGTGCACTTAAAAATGTACTTTTACAGATTGACTCGCTTAATTGGTCTGAAGAAATGTGTAGACGTTTTGAAGACTTCATTTCTGCTTCTAGAGGACGGCTGACTTGTATAATTTATGCTCTTGCTCTTGTAAGCCCCAACTGTTTATGCAATATAGTTGACTTACAGACTCCATTTATTAGTGTAGAGGAGTTCTTCAGAGAACTAGGTGGTGGACTCAATCAGTCTGAATGTACTGGTCCAAGGAATCTTGCATCTTTGGGTTCTCTGTACAGTTTTTGCTACTCATCTTTTAATTTAAAAGTTGGAGATGAGGAGGAAGTTTATATAACTCACGTACATAGTCCCACAAAATTCTATTGCCAGCTTAATAGAAACACTGAAAGTCTAGAGACATTGATGAAGAAGGTGAGTGCCATAAGTAAAATGCCAAATAATGCAAAATATGATACCTGCAGTACGCAATTATGTATAGCCAGATATTTTGAAGATGGTCTCTTTTATAGAGCTTTGGCTTTTCCTGTGGAATCGACATCCTACTTATGTGCTGACTTTGTGGATTTTGGAAATCAGAGTGTGGTAGAGAGAGACCAGCTGATGCCTATTCCAGACTTTGCCACTGACCTAATATTCACACCCATGCAAGCTATTAAATGTTGTCTGTCAGATCTTAGGGAGACAAAAATTCCAGGAAGAGTTACTAGATGGTTTGAGGAAACATTTCTTGATAAACTGCTGAAGGCTGTAATTGTATCCAAAGAATCAGATGGACAGATTCTTGTTGAGTTGTATGATGGACAGCTCAAAATAAGTCAGAGAATTAAAGAAAAAGTATTGGAAGAGTTGGCACTGAAAAATTATACTCAACAATGTATTGGAAGTAACAGAGGAGTGGTATGTCACAGGGAAGTTGACAAAGAAAGTAACAAAGTAACTGCTAAAAACCCTAAAAGAGTTACACTGAAAACTGAAGTGAAATGCCACCGATGGAGTGAGTACTCTCAGGCAGATACTGGACAGAATTTTGGAGATGAAGAGAATGTTGCATGTATCACACAAAAGTTGGGTAGTGGGTCCTCAAAACCTCCAACTTCACAGGACAGGGAAGAACCAGCTTATAGAAATACTGTCAGTGCTGTTCCGAAGCACAGAGAGGAACCTCTGGTTGGAGAGCCTGCTTTAAATTCAAAGGAAGCAACTGTAAATGCTGTCTCCAAATCTCGTAATGAAAGACCAAATTACACAGGTCAGCAGGAAAGGAGTAATGAAAATGTACCTAAATTAATCAGTCTTCCTCAACGTGATATTCGGGTAGATTCTGAAGTAACATGTTATATTTCTCATGTGAATAGTCCATCAAGTTTCTATGTTCAGTTTGCAGAGGATGAAAACTTAATAATGCAACTAGCAAAAGAGTTAAATGAAACTATGGAGAAAATAGGTCATGAAAATGGCTTAGATGAGCCCATGGTAGGGGACCTTATTGTTGCAGAGCATGACACTGTTTTTACTGTAGAGCAGTTATTAAAGCTCTGAAATGGAGAAACTCTGTTGAGATAGAGTTCATTGACTATGGTAATGCAGCAATTGTAAGTCCTTCAAAAATCTGCAGGATTCAGAGAAAGTTCTTAACTTTGCCAAGGCTCAGTGTTCATTGTTTCATTAGCAGAGTAAAAAGTGTTCCTACTGAAAGCTGGACTAATGAAAGTACTTCCTGTTTAGTAAGCAAAACAAATAACAAGCCAGTCACTTGCAAGTTCTTACACCAACATGGAGAGCAATGGGAAATAGATGTAATTTGTGATGGAAAATCTGTGTCTAATGACCTTCTGCAGAAAAAATGCAGGGCAAGGTGGCAAAACCCACCAATACATAATCAGGAAAATAGGCCAAACCATATTCTGGTTACAAGCGGTAATCCTCAAGATAGGAGGTCTAGGAATGGTTTAGTTGATCAAAGCAGAACTAAGGCTGTTAGGATGAAAAACACTTTCAAAACACCCTTAAATGTCCTTCCTCAATATCTAAATTCTGGACAAGTAGAAGGAGCAGAAGTAGTTAGTATTTTAGAGAGTGGAGAATTTCATGTACAATTACTTAGAAATGTGGAAGTATTGCACAAATTAAATGTAGTGCTTGTCAGAGAAGCACAGAGAAGTGATTTGCTTAGAGTGGATGACATTGAAGAAGGATTGGAATGCATGACAAAATCCAAAATTAACTTGGGGTGGTATCGGTCAAGAGTGATAAAGAAAAAGAAATTTGTCCAAGAGAAGTTAATGCTAGTTTTTTTCATGGATTATGGAAAGGGTGAGATGGTGTCCTTATATAATGCAGAGATGCTTAGTGATGAGGTTAGAAGTATTCCTAAACAAGCTGTGTTTTGTAAATGGGTTTGGTTTAAGAAAACAAGGAAAAATCAGTTTGTCCATGTGGTAAATGCACTCTTGGATCATGGAGTTAGGATCTTGTTTTTGAGATACTTGGAATGTTCTCATATCTGGGAAGTAGATATTTTAATAGGGGAAATTCTGCTTCAGGAGTATTTGGACACGCTGTTAAGTCATTGTCAGACTATTGTTGGACGAGAAACATCCAGTAATATAGATTGTAAGGAGTGTGATACGTCATTCAAAAAAAATTCAGTCACATGGTTGCTGCGGAGTGGCAGTAGGTATCCTGGGTTTGTATCTGCAGTTACTGATCCTTCAAACTTTTGCGTCCAGTTTGAAAATTCATTTGGTTGCATGCAAAACTTGTCTTTGCTGCTCTCTGACCTTCCTGACAGCTTGCCAGCTTTGCCACAAGAACTTGTGGCTCCTGGTGCTAGCTGCTTGATTAAGTTTGGATTGGAAGCACAGTGGAACAGGGCAGAAATTAGTGAAGTAACAAGTCAGTCTATTGTTCTTAGATTTATTGATTATGGCTTTCTGAAGAGCATCCCTTACTCTGATATCCATAAACTTAAAGTCATAACAAAAAGTCTGTCTTATTTACCACACTTGGCACACTCTTGCTCTTTACATGATATAGTTCCTGCCAAAGGGGAATACTGGAGTGATGAAGCTAAACTTCTGTTTCAGGAGCTTCTTAGTCATCCTGGTCTGGTATTTCATTTTAAACACTATGGCTCTGAAATGAAGTTAGAGGTGGATGTTCTGCACAAGGAGAACAGTCTAGCTCATGCCTTAATTGCTGCTGGCCATGCAGCCTGCTTTAGAAGTAGGTGCTGTCTTATTTCAGTTGACAGAATTAAATCAGAAAAAACAGATTTGTAGGCTAAGCATCCAAATCCTACTTACTGTGCTTCCCTTTGTGAACCAGATTATAACGAAACCTCTATTTTGCTGACAGAAATAAAGGAAGAGTGAAACAAAAAAAAAAAAAGGCTATCCAAACCATAGGGTTATCTGTGATAAAGTTTCGAATAAGGAAATCTGGTAAGGTGGGTGCTGGAATACCATTAACAAAGGATCTAAATTCATATATAAAACTGAAAGAAAAGCTGCAAAAGATGGACAATACTGTGAAGAATATGGATTTTTTTCAGCACTGTGATAAGTAGAATGACTTAATACTACCAGAAGCACTGAGTGAGACTTGTAATTCTATGCTCCACAATCTAGAAAGGCAGTGTGTGAAGATACTATCAAAAGATTTAAATAAGTAGACTGCAGTCAGGGAAGTACTATGTCAATTCATTAAAAAAACAAAACAATAACAACAACAAAACAACAATAAAAAAGGTATTATTCCAGGTACTTTTTTTTTTTTTTTCTCTCCAAGATCTCTCAACATGTTTATTTAATTAGACAATCATGGTTTTGGCAAACATCTGTCAGAGTGCTTTACAATTTATGTGTGTGTATATACGTATATAACTTTATTTGTCATAACATCTGGTGTATAGTGGTGGTGCTGCCTCCTTGCTTTGGATGCTCAGGAAATAAAGATGTCAAACATACTCTTCTCTTTGTTCCTAATTACAAAGTTTCCTTAAGAGTATCTTTGCTCTTGTTAGGAGAATGTTTGCTAAACAATAAGCCAGAACCTTGGATCCCCATTTATGGGAGAGATGCCCATTAGGTGGTTTTCATTTAGCTCTTGATACAGAGATGCCATTGACCTGTCTCAGAGTTCTCTTTGATATCTTAGTTGCATTGCAGTTGGGATTGTTTTCTCTCTTGAGTGTGCCTGTGTTCTCTCCTCCATCCTCCTCACCTATCTGTCAAAATGAAGACAGGAAGTTTTCTCCGTGGTTTAATCTGTTTATATTGAAGGGAAATATTTAGAGCCTGTTTGGTTGGTTTTTTTGTTTAATTCTTTGTAATAGGTGGAAATTTCAGAACTGAAAAGTGATGGTATGCGGCATATGTCTCAGTAAGCATTTTTCAGTAACCATTCTGAAATTACAAGAATTTGTTAGGTGTTTCTCTGATTTTTTTTTTTATTATTATTTTTAATTTTACATTTACCCCCTGCTTCCTTCCTCAGTTGTTGGGACAACAATAAGCATGAAGAGGCCTGAAGTGTAAGGGGCTTCTTTATATGCCTTGTGATTGTTTGAATTTAAATGAAAAAAATAATACAGCCCTAATGATAGTATATCTAATGCATCTCTGTTTGAAAATAAGATCTAAGAACACCTAGCCCTGCATATCATGATGTATTTAATTCCTGTGAAAACCTGAAAGCTTTATCTGGAAAACAAATTCCCTCTTTATTTTTTTAAAGGAGAGAGACATGTCCAGGAAATCTGAGTAAATAAGAAATAAGACAATGGCAGCAGATCTTTACAAAGTTAGTTCTGCATACAAATGAAAGATGCCCATTAGTAAATCAGAAAATGCATAAGATAATATTAGCTAAAGTATCAGAAGTCACGTTAATGTATTGATTAAATTGAGGGGTTTTGTGATTAACGGTTTTCTTTATATTGCAATATTTTAATTTATTGTTGCAGAATTTTAAGTTTTTCCTAGTTAAAATTACAAGCTTACCTGGCATGTTAGGTACTTCACTGGGCTACCTTCATTGTAGTGTCAAGTAATACTTTCATGTAGAGGCATTGACACTTAAGAGTTCCTTAACTCTGATTGTACATTCTGGCTGTCATTCAGTTGGAACAGCAGCTGCTTGGGTGTCTTTTATTTTTAAAGGTTATCTGGGTACCGTAAATGCAAGTTGCATTTTAATATTGCACAAACAGGACTGGCAAATTTTAAGTTAGGTTTTTTTGGTTTTGTTTGGGGGGTTTTTTTGCTAATGTAAAGTATATTGTGCTTTAACTTCTGTATAGTTGTAGAACACTGCTTGACTAATGTTACAAAACGGAGCCTAAAAATGATGATTAAGAAAAAAATAGCTTTGTGTGTACTATTTTTATGCTCTTGAATTTGCAAATGTTAGATTTATTTGCAAGAATGTGTGTGTTGTGCTCAATAATAAGTCTAGCTTGCAATAACAAAGTATTTCCTTTGCTGAAGGTCTGATACCCAAAGTGCATGAGGTAAAAACTAGATAATTGAAAGTATTTTCAGGATTGTGCTGCACCTGTAAATATATACAATTTCTTTTGTTGCCACTGTTGACATGGATTTTCAGAAGTGCATTGCAAGGTAATGTTACGGTTTTTAGATTACATAGCTGGGATGTCTGGCTTTGGATTTTTTTCCTGGTCACCTTTCTCTGGTGTGGACTTCCCCTGCCCCAACCTCAGATGTCACATAATTTTTCTTGGAAGTAGAAGAGGCTATACTTGTAATCTAGTTGAAAAAAAAATGTAATTTATTTAAGATTTGGAAGTTTAGGTGTGCTATCGTATTTGTGACTGTGCAAGTATAATTCTGAGCAAAACCACTACTATGATTTGGTAAAACTTTAATAGAAACTACTGCTTATCATTTGGTTGTATTTACTAAATGTATTTCTGTATTTGTTTATACTGTGTCATTGATTATTTTTACTTTTTTAATCCATGATAGTGATAGAGAACTGGTTGCATTTGTTTGTAATTAAAAATGTTCCTGTGTATATTGATGTATTCAGTATTCTGCCTTTTTGTCATGAATAAAAAAAATGCTTACTGTCCATGTGTAGCTTGCCATGCCTAAGTTACTCTGAATATTTTGAAGCTGTCTGTGGCCTTTGTGGTTGGTGAACACCTTGCAAAAAATCTCAAGCTACATCAGTACGTTCTTTGTGGGATAGTGCCAAGCAAGAATCCTTGCACTCTAGGTAGTAGTGTGGTGTGGATTATATCTGTTCTGTGCTGCATGAAGGTTTGCTTTTGAGCGCTGTATGAATGGCATCACCTTTCTGCCTATACATCTTTCTAGATGAGGTGCATACCATAGTTAGTCTTTGTCTGCTTTGTGCTGGTCAGATGTACTGTCTGTGAAGGCAGCCAGGCCGTACGTGCCAGATAGGCACGCTGTTATAATACCATTACTTAAAACATTTTTAGATTTTTATGCAGTTAGTTTAACAAACATTTTCCATTATTTACTTGTAAAGATGTGCATTGCTGAAGATTTAAAGTAGATTAAAAATATTACTTAAAATTATTGCTTAGATGTTTTTCTAATGTTCTGGCACTTTACAATGTTTCATAAAGGTCACCTGATACTGGTGGGGTGGTATGATGGGGACACATGGGACAGGGGATGTGTGTATGTAATTGTTATTTTGTTTTCCTGAGAGAGCTTTATAATACTGTAACTGTACAATAAGTTGCCTGAGTTTTAGTAGCTTACCACATGCAGTGTTACTCACTAGAGGAGAAGAGCATCTCTTCATGATTTCACTGATCCTTTCTGGCTGATTTAGGAGTAACCCTATACTATCTCCAGAAAAAAATGTGTTCAGACCTTGGCCAGCAGAAATAGTGGGCCTGAGAGGAGGAGATTTGGGATCATTAAGGATTCCTATAGAAAGAGAGGCCGAGAAGGAAAAGGCTTCACTGGAGATACGGAATGAGTGGCTCAGTAATTCTGAAATGGCTGACTAGTTATTGAATGTTCTTATATGCCAGGAGTCATAGAAGTTTGGGCTTTCAGACAGAAGTTTAGGTGTCAGTACTAACCTAGAGTGTAAAGACATTAAAATTTTGTAGTAAAAAGATAGGACATTAAGTATGAGTGTTGAGCGTGAAGAAGAGCTCATAGAAACTAACAAAAAATAATCTATTCCATAAAAGCAAACTTAAGAATGCAAAAGATCCTCTGATGCTTTTAATTACCCTTAATGTCTGCAGAAGATTGCATAAGTATGCTTGGGTGTGCTTTGTTAGCTGCAGACCAAAGTCTGGACTACTTCACTTCTACAGTGGGAATGGTTCTTGAACAAGGTATAAGCACCTCATTCTTCCCCCCTCCGCTCAACTTGCCCTTTTGCTGCCTGTGTGCCTTCATGTCTTTTCTCACACTCTTCCCATGTAAACAACCCATCCCAAATTACTTTTTGGTCATTGGTCCTGCGCCCCTGCCTAGATTTTGGTAGTTTTGACAGTGGTAAGCAGCCTGGGCCCTATATGGTGTTACTGTACGGTAACCTAGGTGTCAGCAGCCCTGTACCTCACAAGGCTGCTTACCTTTCATTTACTTTATATCATTCCTAGAGACAATTATCTGACTTGGTCTTTACTTTTCTACCTAAATAATTATGCACAAGTAATTTCTTACGTGTAATTTCCAATACCAGAGCAAGAGAATAATCTTGTTTGTGTTCACATGGTATCTTCACCCCTGAACAGTTTTCACCAGCCTCCCAGTTCCCATCAAAAACCTTGGCTAACTGAGAGACTTAGTGCTCTGTCAGAACCTTTTGCTCATACCTGGTGATCCAGGTGATGTTCTTAGTCCTTATGGAGGAGAGAAGAGGCTGAGGGAAGAGCAGATCCATCCTCTGGATTAATACCTGGTTATGCAGCTGATATTGACAGGAATTTTGGTTTTATGGCAGCAGGATCCTCTTTGATAATTGAGGATTGCTGGGCAAAGATGGGATCCACCTGACAAAGTATCACAGTATGTTAGAGATTGGAAGGGACCTCAAAAGATCATCTAGTCCAATCCCCCTGCCGGAGCAGGAATACCTAGATAAGGTTACACAGGAATGTGTCCAGGCGGGTTTTGAATGTCTCCAGAGGAGACTCCACAACCCCCCTGGGCAGCCTGTTCCAGTGTTCTGTCACCCTCACTGAGAAGAAGTTTCTTCTCAAGTTTAAGTGGAACCTCTTGTGTTCCAGTTTGTACCCATTACCCCTTGTCCTATCATTGTTTGCCACTGAGAAGAGCCTGGCTCCATCCTCGTGACACTCCCCCTTTATATATTTATATACACTCATAAGGTCACCCCTCAGTCTCCTCTTCTCCAGACTATAGAGACCCAGCTCCCTCAGCCTTTCCTCATAAGGGAGATGCTCCACTCCCTTAATCATCTTAGTTGCCCTGCGCTGGACTCTCTCCAGCAGGTCCCTGTCCTTCTTGAACTGAGGGTCCCAGAACTGGACACAATATTCCAGATGTGGTCTCACCAGGGCAGAGTAGAGGGGAAGGAGGACCTCTCTCGACCTACTAACCACCCCCCAAAGCGAGGAAAGGGCTTCTATGCCAACAAGCCAGCTGATGTTGTGTGGAAAACTTTAAACCAGGAGAAATGAGGGTAGGGAATGCGACTCATGGAGAATGGAGGACATAATTTACAATGACTTCTGCAAGGCTTTCAACATTCTACCATAATATTCTTGCATCTGGAGTGGAATGTTACTGTCTGGATGGGTCAAGAAGTGGTAAAAAGCTGTTTGGATAGTTGGGTTCAGAGCATAGTGGTTAAAGGGATATGCTCTGTCTGGAGGTTTTTCAGAAGTGGAGTACTGTTAAGAAGTAGAGTACTATCTTGTGTCTTGTCCTATCCAACATCTTTATTAATGGCCTGGAATAGAATAGTTAGGGTTGGAAAGGACCTTAAGATCATCGTGAAGTTCACACACTATACCAAGTTGGGAGGGCCAGCTGATACACCTTGAGGATCCCAGGCTGCAATCCAGGGGGAGAAGCTGGAGGAATGGGTCAGCAGAAATGCAATGAAATGTAGTGAGGACAAACAGCCATAAATTGAAATGAGAGCTTTAGACTGGAAAGCAAAACTTTTTTAGAATGAGGACAGTCAAGCCTTGCAGGATGCTGCCCAGAGACATTGTGTAGCCTCCATCTTCGGTGGTTTTCAACACACAACTGGATAAAGGTCTGACATACCTTATCTGACTTCATAGCTGACCCTCCTCTGAGCAAGAGGTTGACTAAGTGAACTCAAGATCCCTTGCACTTGAATTATCCTGTTACTGCTGCAGCTACTCTTCATACCTTAGTATCTTTCAAACGCTTTCTTTTGGAATGAACCATGCGAAAATCCCTGACTTGTTTTAGCACATGGCTATCCAGTCTCATTCAGGCTGTCTCCATACCTATTTAAGTGTAAATGGCAAAGGAATGAGGACTACATAGGTATTCTGCTTGGTTTTTTCCAGCTGTGGTTAGAAACTTCCACTGGGGAGAGCCTTTGCAAAACCAGCTTGTGTTTATAGAAAGAGACTGTTAGGACAGAGGTGCCCCAATAGGTTGAGGTACACAGAAAGCCTGTCAGCCTGCCAGGTGGTTCATGTCTCCTTAGATAACTGAGAGGTGGCTTTGGGAATAAAAGTTTAACTCTTTTCTTTTGCCTCATCTCTTCTGTCCTCTGATCTTCTCTTCTTCTCCCAGATGTTTAAAATGTCTCTGTAATTCCTTTGCTGAACACTCACCAGTGTACTTGTCTCTTTCACCAGCTGTCTGTGATGGTGTGCAGGAGTACTCATATGTTGGCTAATTGTGTAAATCTGAAGGGATAAACTAGTCTTGAGAATATATATGCTCACCTACTCATTGTCCCAGTTTTGCAGTCTTTCTGTAAGAAATGCTTCAATTAGAGGCATGCAAATATCTGTTACGTAGGTAATTTGTGAATTTTTAAGACACCTGTTTATATGACTTGTAGAAATGCTTACCAATAAATTTGGTGTGGGTCAGTGATCTAAAGTGTTTTGCTCCCCAGCGTGATCCATCAATGTTTTATTTGATCTTAGACTCCATGCCATAGGTATTAAAGGGTTTTGTCAGCTATGTTTTATAATTTATATGTTGATATGAGCTTCAGTGGAGACGTTGCAGAGTGTATGTGCTATAGAAATATGTAGAGGTATGAAAAGAGGGGAGGAAAGACTGTACTCGGAAAGTCAAGGAGTTGTTTGTAAGTGGGAGACAATGCAGTCTGCCAGGGCAAAAGCATCAGGATACACTTTGAATACTCCTGGGGGAGCAGGGATTCCCAAAAAATGACAGCTGTGCTATTGCAGAAAGCTTTACCAGCTGACTTGAGACTCGGAAAGCTGCTCCAGTTAGAGCTGGGAATGCTTTATAGCCCTCGGCATGTGTGGGGCAGGAGGAAACGCTTGATGTGAAAGCAGTTGTATTAGCTTAACACCTCTTTGGATTCACTTAGGAGGTGTTTGTATGGTGGTAGTGCCTCTGGAAGCCACCATGCTCTGAGCTCTTATCGGTTTACTGCTTGTTTCTGGTGAATCCAGTGAGCTGCAGTGACACCCGGCGACTCGCTGCACGCTGCCACGGCTCCAGCAGGCGTCTCTGGGGTGTTTGCCCCTCTTAAGTTTCCTTTAAGTCATGATCTCTCTGCTTTTTTTCTGAGAAAGGACAAAACGTTAGAATGAGCAGAGTATGAGAAAATGGTTGGGGATGCTGTTTTAGGGAAGCTCTGATGTAAGAAAATGTTTGGTGGCAAGTTCTTAATTTCTGTAGATACGTAGTCTATTTTCAGGCTGTTGCTCAAAAGCACTTAAAAATGCACATTGCTATTAGAGTCCAGTAAATTTCTATTTATTAACAAAATTTCATAGACATGTTTGAAAATACCTTTTTTATTTCTTTCAGAAATCAATTTTCTCATAATAATAAACATTGTGAAAAAAAAATAATGAAAACATATATTCAGCTCTGAACTGACTTTAAGGACAGCTAACTTGATTCCTGCAAATTTAATAAGAATGTTTCTAGGACTGCCATGTCCAGATCTGAATAGTGAAAGAATTAAACTTATGATTGTGATGTAATTTTAGTGAGCAGCAAGCATCAGGAATCTTACTAGGTGATCCTGAAATATAACTGGACCTAGTTCTGTAAAATTATCTTGCTGAAAATAATAATAATTTAAAAAAAATCAGAATAAAAGTGCAGTTTAAATGGATTTAGTTGTTTTTTGTTTGGTTTTTTTTTTTTTTTTTACTTTAAAGAAATAACGTGTTGAGAGAAAACACTGTTTGACAGACTTTGATTTTGATTAATTCTTTAGTGTTTAATCACCCTGATTTCATAGGAGTTTGAACTTAACACATAATATATGATCAAGCTCTTTAATTATGTTCATTTTCTTTTAAGCCATGGAGCCATTGATCTCCTCTAATCTGACATTCCATATAATGTGGAATTTCGCTTACTTTTGCATTAAGCCCCCTTCTGCCTCCAGGGGTTCAAAGCTTCGTCTCTCGTTTCCCACCTTCAAGCTATAAGCTTGCTGCTCACCCCCATGAAGCTGTTTTACTGTACAAAAAGTATTAAAGGGCTGTGATATGTCTCTCTTTAGCCACAGGAGTTCAGTCTAGGAGCTAGACAATTTCTTGGGCAGGGGAAAACCTATGCTTCACTTTCTCCTCAAAGGAATTCTTACTTGTTTCTATATGAAACACTCATTGATGAAACAACTCTGGGAACAGACAGTTGGACTTTCATAATCCAGTCATGTTCCCTGTGTTTTACACCCTTTATTTTCCCTAATTAATCTTGGATCCTTTTCTGCAAAGCAGGACACCTTCAGCAAGAGAGATCAAATAACTAATAGTTCTGGTATTAAGCACATATCTGAAAGAAATTAAAAATAAGAAAAAACAAATGAACAACTTTGGTCTGTAATAGAGAATTAGCTTTGCATTTCCTTCACTTGGATTGAATGCACTGGACTATTTCATAATAGAGTGTATTCTCCTTTTCTATTTTAAAGGATAAAGCACATTAGTGTATGAGACAAATTCGATTTCTAATTTTATTAGGATCTGTAGGGCTGTGAATGAGTGGATGGAGGAACCTACCTGCAGCATAAGCTGGCTAAAGAAGGGTAGCATCTCGGGTGCCTGTACTCAGTGTTTCTGGTTGGCTGGTTTACGCATTTCTCCACGGGACTTGTGAGGCATTTAGAGCATATTCTGAAATGTCTGTCCTGTGCTGTGATGTGGGCTGTGGTGTCTGCTGTGATAGCCAGACTGAAAAGTTGACTGAAACCTGGTATGCCTTATTTTGTGCTTAATGATACATAATGCCTTAAAAAAATTTACAGCTCTAAATCTAGCATCTAGCTGTGTTTTGGGTTTCCTGTCTCAGGCACAGAAATCTTTGGGGAATGCCAAGACTTCCTGTGGACTGTATGGGGAAAAGTCTTCACCTCTCAATATGGTATTTAAAATGGTCTACAAACTGGATGTGAAAAACTGAGGGTGCAAATCTATTCTAAATGCTACACCTTCTAGAACTAGGCACTTTATGTGGAGTCTTAAGAAGAGACTTCTGCCGGTGTTGTCTTTCCTGAGCTACATATCTGTAGGTAGCTCATTCAACACAGTGAGCAGTCATTCATAAAACACAAGTTCCCAGTAAACCTATAGCCACAACCCAGGAAAAGTGCCTACAGGCTATGGCATTTCAAGAAAGAACAGTTTCCGCTTTCTTCCAGAGATGTGCAGCAGTGCACTAAGGTATATGGGATTCCTTGTGTAGAAGAGTATGATTTTGTAGCCTAACTAGCAGGATTAAGGTATGCCCTTTAAAATGTTGCTTCTGTGACCTGGTCATTTTTGTCCACAGTAGAACAGTTTTAAGAGGAGGGAATGGAAGATTCCCTATGCCATTATAATTTGATGATGGAGGGTATGAAAGCTGAAAACATCTCTCATTTTCTAGGTGAATGATTTAACCATTAAGTGTTGATTAGTAATTGTTTGCAACTGTCTTCTCTGGCAAAATAAAAAGAAAACAAAAAAAAAAAAGGCTAAGAGCTTTGCCCCATGATTTGTGTGAGGTGTTCTCTCAGAGTAGCCTTTTCATAATTGGGAACCCATAAGGGCTAGGAAGTAGGAACATCTGCTTTTTTGAATGCTTGGCCCCAAAAGGATGTAGGTTGAAAAAAGGCCACGCTTGCATTCCAACTGGGTCTATGTGGGATATAAGCACTGAGGTGCTGAAACCGAAGTAGTTCAGGACATACTCGGGGTCACCATTCCCAGTGCCTGGGGAATCAGGAAAGCAGACGGAAAGGCAGCTAGTAATTGCAGGTGCCTGCAGGTACAGCAGCTGCTGAACAAGGTGCCAATAGCCATTTTGAACCTGGACAGTACAATTCTGCTTAATGCTTGCTGTTAAGATTTCATTTAGCCTGGTCTATTCATCCTAATTCATGCTGTTAGTTTTCTTCGTAAATATTATATTTTCAGTGTTTTGTTTCCACCAGAAATTTGAGGATGGATTAGGAAGATGGAGCTAGGGACCACTTCTGGGCAAACTGGACACACACAAGTCCAAGGGAGAGACAGTTGGAGTGGAACAACCCTGTACAACAGTACAAGTTGGGAACTGAGTGGCTGCAAGGCATGTCTGCAGAAAAAGAGGGTGTACCCCATATCAGGTGTTTGTGGTTCTGGTGGACAGCAGGTTGAGTGTGAGTGAGCAGTGTGCCTGTGTAGTGAGGAAGTCTACCAACATACTAGGCTGCATTTAGTTGCTGTTTTCAACTACCTAAACTGAAGGCATAGAGGAAGCACAGCCAGATGCTTCTCAGGGGTGTGCAGTAGAAGGTGGAAGAGCAGTGAACACAAGTTGCAGCAAGGGAAATTCCAGTCAGTTACAAGGGAAAAAAAAAATTATTCCCAGTGAGACCAGCTAAGCACTGCCAGAGAGGCTGTGGATTTTCCATTCCTTGGAGGTACAAAGCATTGACTGAAAACTATTCTATGATTCTAACAAGGCCCTGGGCAACCTGCCCTAGCTTGGAACTTACCTGTGCTTTAAGCACATGTTGTCACTCACTGGGACAAAGTTGTGCACTTTGAGCGTGGGTCAGAACAAACAGCTGTGAGGCATCTGTTCCACCTTTACTCTTTGACAATTGTTATTTTCTTAGATTATGCATGTTATGTTGTAGATATACCTGACCTAGTTATAGATGATTCAGTTTGGGAACAGATGGTTTCTCTAGTAACTAACAGCTTGGCCCCATTTGAGAAACTGGAGTAGTGCTCAATACTAGACTATATATCATATTCAGGCTAGTTACTATATAGAAACATACAAACAATCAAGATAATGTAGCATAGATGTAGTATAGATACACCTAATTACCTCCATGCCATACTTCAGAAACACATAACCTTTACCAGAACTATCAATAATAGGGCACCATCTTTATGTGTTTTAATGACAGACAATATACTACAGTAGCAAAAAGCTCTTTTTCTAGTTTCTTTTTAGTATACAAGTCTTCTAGTGTAACATCTTTTTGTCAGCGTCTTATAGCATCATAGAATCATTTGGGTTGGAAGGAACCTCCAGCGCCCCTGCCACAGGCAGAGAAACCTACTACACCAGGTTGCTCAAAGCCCCATCCAGCCTGGCCTTGAACACTTCCAGGAATGGGGCAGCCACAGCTTCTCTGGGTAACCTGTGCCAGTGTTTCACCACCCTCATACTCCAAATGTCTAATCTAAATCTCCCCTCTTTCAGTTTAAAGCCATTGCCCCTTGTCCTTTCCCTACATGCCCTTGTAAAAAGTCACTCTCCAGATTTCTTGTAAGCCCTCTTTAGGTACTGGAAGGCTAAGATCTCCATGGAGCCTTCTCTAGGCTGATCAAGCCCAGCTGTCTCAGTCTGCCTTCGTAGGAGAGGTGTTCCAGCACATATATGTGATGAGGAGTGTGAATTTGGCTGAGCTAAAAGTAGAGGAAAAAAGCTAGAAGTAAAGCAGAGAGCTTATTTCATTCATATAGGCATTTAATAAGAATTTAATAAGAATTTAGTGGAAGTTTTTGCCCCTTCCCTCTTATTTTTACACTCCAAATATTTTTAAGTAAGGAGGTTTTCAATTTAAGTGAATGGGCAGTTACCTAACATATCTCCTCAGTAATAATAACCCTAATTTTCAAGTGGGACACATTTGTAAGATACCTTGCAACATTATTATTTGTTAAATATATTGACAGAGAAATTTTTACTTGGATTTTACTTTGTAACCTTTCAACAGAATTAAGTTGATTTGAAGAAGAAAACCTTGTTGAAATGAGTAAGCTTATTAATGTTGGTAAGGGTTACTTTCTTGCAAAGAAAGATTGCTATTTACTGTATTTCAAGAAAATTTTACTGTATGAAGTATATGATATATATAACTAGAAGTAATAGGAGGAAATAAAAAATAATTTAAACTTCCTGAAAATGAGTTCTATTAAACTGTAGTATAGTTCCCAGGGGAACCTGTAGAAACCTCATTATGTGGCTTATTTAAAACTAAATTATATGAAGTGCCTGAAAGGAACCAGCTTGTGCTGTTTCCTGTAAGACTGAAGGAGATGACATTGGAGGGGTTTTTTTTTGTTTGTTTGGTTTTGTTTTTTTTTTTTTTTCTTCAGAATTACTTTGTGATGTGGTGCATCTGAGGTCTTGTTCATTCTTCTGTGAGAGTCTTTTGTAGGTGCTCCTCCTTCCACAATACTTCTGTATTATTTTTTAAATGAACTTTTTTTATTCTCCATAGCAGGAGTTTGTAGGTCTTTGATGCATATCACACTGAATGTAAGTAAAAATAATAGCTTTTTTAATACAACATCAGGAATAACTTGACAGAGGTAGAAGTACCCCCACAAATGCTTTCATTTTTGGTTTTGGTTATGGAGTTAAAAATTTGCAGTTAAATTGATTGTCCTTAAAACCTTGACTCTACAGATCCGTGGATGGCCTGACTGTTGCTGTGGCTGTGATGCTCCTTTCTCCCCACAGGCACACTGTCAGTGAGGAACTCAGCATACCTGTAGAGTACATAGTTGTGTGTGCTGGTGGGTGATCTTGTGCCATATAGGAGGCTGAGCCACAGTTTGGATGGGTACAGGAGGGAGCCTAGAGGTTAATCTTGAAGCTGCTCTGTGAAAGTCCAGATATGTTTTTTGAGATTTTATTATTCCCTGCTTCAGTGACTGTGTAACTATTTCATACAAGGTGGAATAGCCCCCAAAGGAAAGCATGTAGGAGAATGGCTACATCAGCAGTAGTGACTGTGTATCTAAGATGGCTGTTTTATTTTCTCATCTGCTGTTCTGGAAAGAGCAGTATTGTACAGTTCCACAGAAATCCTGTCCCATTCAAATCGAAACTCTTACACACGCATGCACACACACACAGAGTTTCTTCTAAAGCCACTATAGAACAGATTTTGTATTAAACAAAAAATTTTGCTAGTCTTACCAGTACACTATTTGCGGGGTTTGTTTTGATTTTTTTTTTTTTTCCTGCAAGTATTCAATCAGGATGCAAACTCTCAAAATGACTAAAAGACCAATGGCGTATAAATTTACAGTACTATAATATGAATCCACAGTATCTGCTCTAACAAGTTATGATTTGATAACTGATGACAAAGAGAATGTAGATATTCATTTAATTTTGGATCATTAGATCCAAAGCTGTTCTGGTGATTATGGCATGCTATTATTTTTGTCCCTGTCAAAACCAGTGAACAGTTGTGCTAGTGATGGGCTTAGCTCACCAGAGATACTCAAACCAGAAGATTAATGATGAAGTGGATCATGCACAAGATTGATTCAAGGAAGCTTTAGACAGAGAGTAAATGAAGTTCTTGTTTAAAATATATTTATGTAGGATTTGCATTAACCTTACAGTATAGTTGCAATGTTTTCATTAAAAAAAAAGGAAATAAAAAGATCCCTATGTAGTGCATTTAAACTTTTTTTTTTTTTTTTTTTTTTTTTCTTCATTTTTACTTGGAATGTATATCTTTGGACAATAATTATGCAAGTTAAGTCCTGTAATAGAAAAATATCTTCTTCACCAGATGGTACATTGTCATCCACTGCTACACTGCTAAGTGACCATTCAGCTATCAGGCATGGCAAGTGCACTGTTGTGATTTAAGCCCAGCCAGTTGCTTAGCACCATGCAGCCGTTCGCTCACTCCCTTTCTTCCCCTCCCCTCTAGGAGGGATGGTGTGGGGAATTGAAAGAATGTAAACTCCATGGATTGAGATAAGAACAGTCTAATAACTAAAGTGTAATATAAAACTACTACTAATAATGATAAAGGAAATAACAAGGGGAGAGAATATAAAACTAAAAGGGGAAAGGAAAAACAACAATAAACACAAGTGATGCACAATACAAATCCTCACCAACTGCTAACTGAGCAGCCTGACCTGAGCAGCAATTAGTCTCTTCTGGATAACTCCCCCAGTTTATATACTGGCTATGATGATATGCTGTGATATGCTGTGATATGATATGTTGTGGTATGATATGATGTGCTGTGATATGATATGATATGCTGTGGTATGGAATACCCCTTTAGCTAGTTTGGTTCAGGTGTTCTGTCTCTGCTCCCTCATGGCTTCCCATGCCCCTCCTTACTGGCAGGGCATGAAACTGCAAAGACAGTTTACCGATGACACCAAGCTGTGTGGTTCGGTTGATATACTGGAGGGAAGGAATGCCATCCAGAGGGACCTCGACACACTTGTGAAGTGGGCTGATGCCAACCTGATGAAGTTTAACCATGCCAAGTGCAAGGTCCTACACCTGGGTCGCAGCAATCCCAGGGACAGCTACAGGTTGGGCAGAGAAGAGATTCAGAGCAGCCCTGCAGAGAAGGACTTGGGGGTATTGGTCGAAGAGAAAATGAACATGAGCTGGCTTCAGCGTGTGCTCGCAGCCCAGAAAGCCAACCGTATCCTGGGCTGCATCAAAAGGAGTCTGACCAGCAGGTCGAAGCAGGTGATCCTGCCCCTCTGCTCTTGTGAGACCTCACTTGGAGTATTTTGCACAGTTCTGGTGTCCTCAACATAAAAAGGACATGGAACTGTTGGAACAAATCCAGAGGAGGGCCACGAGGATGATCAGGGGAGTGGAGCACCTCCTGTATGAAGATAGGCTGAGAAAGTTGGGGCTAGTCAGCCTGAAGAAGAGAAGGCTGCATGGAGACCTCATAGCAGCCTTCCAGTATCTGAAGGGGGCCTACAAGGATGCTGGGGATGAACTATTCATCAGGGACTGTAGTGATAGAACAAGGGGTAATGGTTTAAAACTTAAACAGGGGAAGTTTAGATTGGATCTAAGGAAGAAATTCTTTACTGTTAGGGTGGTGAGGCACTGGAATGGGTTGCCCAGGGAAGTTGTGAATGCTCCATCCCTGGCAGTGTTCAAGGCCAGGTTGGATGAAGCCTTGAGTGGCATGGTTTAGTGTGAGGTGTCCCTGCCCATGGCAGGGGGTTTGGAACTAGATGATCTTAAGGTCCTTTCCAACCCTAACTATTCTATGATTCTATGATCCTTGATCAGGATAAGTGCTACTTAGCAACAACTAGACCATTGGTGTGTTATCAGCATTGTTCTCAGACTAAAGCCAAAACACAGCACTGCACCAGCTACTAGGAAGGAGAAAAAGATAACTATTACAGCTGAAACCAGGACATGCATAGACTGATTTCTTTAAAATTGTGGTTAAATTTTGTTACTTCCAGTGGTACTGGAAGGCTGGGTTGGATGGGACTTTGAGCAACCTGGTCTAGTGGGAGGTGTCTCTGTGCATGGCAGGGCAGGGTGGAACTAGATGATCTTTAAGGTGATCTTCCAACCCAAGCCGTTCTATGGTAACTGCTAGATTACTGTTGAGTTTGCATGGCAAGGGTTTTGTTTTGGGGGCTTTTTTTGGGGGGGGAGGGGGAGAAGTTACAGGGGTGGCTTCTAGAAGCTGCCAGAAGCTTCCCACATGTCTGAAAGAGCGAATGCTAGCTGGCTCCAAGATGTAGCCCAGCTGTGATGGTGGTAGCACATCAAGGATAATGAATTTAAGAAGCGTAAAAAACTTCTGTGCAACTTCAGTGCGAGAGAGGCATGCGAATAGGTGAGAGCAGCAGCCCTGCAGACACCCAGGTCAGTGCAGAAAGGGAGGAGGTGCTCCAGGTGCTGGAACAGAGATTCACTCCCCTGCAGTTTGTTGTGCAGCCCATGGTGAGGCAGGCTGTGATCCTGCAGCCCATGGAGGTACATGGTGGATCAGACCTTCACCTGCAGCCAGCCCATGGAGGACCCCACACCAGAGCACAGGGATGCCTGAAGGAGCCTGTGACCCTATGGGAAGACCATGCTGGAGCTGGCTCCTGGCAGGAGCTGTGGCCCCATGGAGAAAGGAGCCCATGCTGGAGCAAGTTTGCTGCAGGACTTGTGACCCTGCGGGGGACCCACGCTGGAGCAGTTTGTTCCTGAAGGACTGCACCAACGGAAGGGACCCATGCTGGAGCATTTGATGAAGACCCATGGATCTTCGCAGCCCATGGGAAGGACTCATATTGAAGAGTTCATGAAGGACTGTCTCCTGTGGGAGGGACTCCACACTGGATCAGGGGAAGACTGTGAGGAGTCCTCCCCTGAGGAGGAAGGAATGATAGAGTCAGTGTGTGATGAATTGCTGGCCACAATCCCTATTCCCCATCCCCCTGCACTGCTGGGGAGAGGAGGTAGAGAAATTGGAATTGAAATTGAGCCCAAGAGGGGAGCATGGTGGAGGGAAGGTATTTTCAGATTCAGTTTTATTTCTCATTATCCTACTCTATTCTAAGAAATCGATTGCTAAGAAATGAAATTAACTTTTCCCAGGTTGGATCTGTTTTGTCCATGACAGTAATTGGTGAGTGGTCTCTCCCTATCCTTATCATGATGCATGAGCCTTTTGCTGTATTTTCTCTCCCCTGCCAGCTGAGGACCGGAGTGATAGAGCCGCTTTGGTGGGCACCTGGCTCCAGGTGGGCTCAACCCACCACACTGAGCTTTGTTCTTTGATGAACTGTCGTGTTCCTCTAATTACCTTTCTTTTTTTCTTTAGCTCATTTGTCCCATTCCTTATCTCTACCTCTGCTATGAATTTTTCAGTTTCTGATGGGAAATAGTTTAATTTTGTTTTTAATTTTGTATCACATACTACCCTGTTAAGCCCTTCCCCACATTTTTCTCTGCATGCTTGGTCTCCTCGGGTGTTGTGTGTATCAGAACTAAATATTAAGACACTGACACTTTTTTCTATTGCCCACATCAGTCTTCTCATTTTTGCTTGAGATGCAGAACAGATTTTGGAAAGATGTCACCTTTTAAGTTGAAGTTATCACATCATTCAGCATGGCCAGTAGAGTGCTAATCTGTGCAAAATTACAAACCAGGGAAGTACCATTGTATGCTCAGTAGATTAGTGATAGATTCTGAAATCTCTTTTTGGTGTGGTGTTTTGTGTTTGGTTTTTTTTTTTTCTATTTAACTGTAACAACCAATTTTAAGCAATAGCTTGACTACGTAGGAGAGAGACGAAAATATTTTGTTGACCAGGTAGCAAGATGTTTCGATTTCACCCAAATATGATTGGCCACCAGGTGGAGACTTTGCATTAACTTTTCCTAAACGAAGATACAAAAGGCAAAAGAAGATATCAGCATAAGAAGCCATTTGCACAAAAATAAAATAATCTCATTTATTTTTTAGGTGGTCTTGTAGATAATTCTCGCAATGAAAAGTTTCCCAGGCTGATCTGAGGAGGCTAAGTCTTAATTCTTTGAAAAAAGAGAAGTATATAGTATAAGATTTAGCAGCATAGTGCTGAATTGTCTCATGAAATGATGGAATTTGTTAAAGTTAAATATGTTCTATCTGCCTGATTCTTCTTTGTAGTGGCAGGGAATTGACCAATCTTGAATTACTGTCATTTAAAATGACCTACTTATAAAAACTCTGTGGCCTTTAGAATCTGCAGCAGGTTTAAATAGCATCTATCTTTGTGTAGCATAGTTAATAGCAAGACATAATTGCATGCTTTTTTATAAGTGGAAGTCTCTAAATGCAAATACTAATAGGCAGTGTCATATGTAACAATCTGCAAATTTATGGAGAAAATTGGTTTTCCAGGCTGGCTATTTATTAATGTGGAGGAGAAGAAGAATATTAAATTGGAGCTCCACCATCTTTCTTTCTATTTTTATGCAATGAAGAGGACACACAAAGAGGTGAGGACCCATTGCCCTGTAGCTAATCTGGCTGCAGAATTTCAGTAGGAACATAAAACCATTCTGTTTCTCTCTGATCAGCAGGAGTATTATTTTTCAGCTACAGAGTAGTTAGTTGTAAAGGAATAAGTGAGTATATGTGGGTGCTGAGTTGTAAGTGAATAAAGGGAATGAAAGGCTGGAACTGTGAATCAGATTAGTTTGTGCAGAATCTTACCCCCCAAAAAATGTGGATGAGGTGATCTTGGATAGATAAAAAAAAATCCATATAGACATAGTTTAAAAGGGTGCATGTGAGTGTCTTATGTGATAGAGCACTGAAAGCTGCAGGCAGGTGAGGAATGAGGCTGTAGTGGGAATGGGGAGCAGAGAGGTCTCACAGAGATTACAGCAGTATTGTGAACTCTGATGTGCCTAGTTTGTTCCCCGTTTTTCATCCTGAAGGGCTTTGGGCAAAAGGAGGATACCAACCCTATTGCTTCTTCTGGCATATCCCCTCAGCAGACACATTTAAAAATTGTTCATTTTCAAACAAAGTGAACTTAAGGCTCAAGCCAGGGTGAGTGACATCGGCCTTTGGCCTTGGGACAAATGCAGTATATGTCTGTAGCAGTGGGAGGGAATTGTAGAATGAAAGGAGATGCTCTGGTAGAAAAATGGTAACTGTCAGTGTTTCAAAAGAAGGAAAAAGAAAGTTAAAGAAATAAATACTAGAAAATCAGTTTCAAAGATCCCAAAGGGCTTTTATGATTAAGTAGTTAGATTTCTAGTGCATGGTATCTGGGCAGTTAAGGAGTTTGCAACAGATTTTGATTTGCTCTAGATTTTGTATGAAACCTGCATTTACTTGTAAAGCTCTGAGTAGGTACCCAGTGAGCTCTTCTGGGGTTACTACTGTGTCTAAATATGATGCTAGGTCACATTTATTTCTTGTGTGCTGTTGAAAAGAACTGGAGTGCCTTAGGCCAGGTAGGTCTGTATGGGCTTCAGTTTTCAGTACAGGACTAAGGATTTTTTTTCTCTTATTATCCACATCAATCTACTGATTTTTGCTTGAGATACAGAATGATTTTTGGAAAGGTATTACATCTGAATTTAAACTTGTCACATGACATCATTCATACAGAATGGCTAATTGACCATTTGTTATTAGAAATGTTCATCTTCAGTTTTGTTATGAGTTTGCCTTTTTTAACTTCCAGCCACTGGTGGTCTTCAGTGCTTGGCAGTTTGGCAGTGTAGGGAGTTAGTTATGAATCATTAGAAAAAATAACCAGAGACTTTTAAAATAAAACCAGAAGTAAGTAGTTAATGATAAAACCGTGAGCTTTAGTGCTGTTTGTAGAGTGATGTTGTCGTGGTTTAAGCCCAGGCCGTAAATCAGAGCCACGAAGTCCACTTCCCCCCCCACACCTTTCTTCCCCCCACTCCTGGAGGCACGGGGAGGAGAATCCAAAGAATGCAACTCCCATGGGTTGAGATAAGAACAGTTTAATAACTAAGGTATAACACAAATCACTACTGCTACCACCAATAATAATAATGATAAAGGAAATAACAAGGAAGAGAATACAACCGCTCACCGACCGGTACCTCACCCCCACCCCCCAGTGATCTAGCCCTTCCGGGGACTCTCAGTTCTACATCCTGGGCATGACGTGCTGTGGTATGGAATACCTCTTTGGCTAGTTTGGGTCAGGTGTCCTATCCCTGCTTCCTCCCGTCTTCTCCTCCTCCCTGGCAGAGCATGAGACTCAGAAAGTCCTTGGTCAGTCTAAACATCGGTGTTATCAGCCCTCTTCCCAGGCTGAAAGTCAAAAACACAGTGCTGCACCAGCTACTAAGAAGGAGAAAAAATGACTGCTGCTGCTGAACCCAGGACAGATGTCTAACACGTAGGGCAGGTTCTCCTACACTGGACGACTTGTCCAGTAAAACATAGTTCAACATTGTTAGAAGGAAGATAATCTAGCCCTCAAAGTAAGAGGTGAAAATTGCCTGATGTCCCTCATACTGTAATATGTGAAAAGCAGTTCATTTGGTGCCAGCATTAGTGTGAAATGCTAAGTGGAAGAAAGCTTGTGCTCACATCTTTAGGGTTAATCCTCTTATCTACATTAGAACTTTTATGATGATGCAGTCCACAGTTCTTCAAGGTGAGGTTTTGGCTCTGTAATACTGAGATCTGATTTATAGATGAGGGATGTTACATAATCAGCAGGTTTAAAAGGGTAGCTTACTCTTTTCCTTTCTTTTTAGATTTGTGCAATTTTTGTCTGTGTGTGTCAGAGGAAAAGACTTTCCACAGATTCTTTAAAAGGCAGTGAGGTTGATAGAGCATATTTAATGATTGGACAGTATTCTTAAGCCAAAGAAGAGCGTTAATTGCAGAAAAATATTAAACCCCTTATTGAGATTATTTTTTTTTTTTAAATACAGCTTTTGAGATTTGTTGAAATAAATCAGAGTAATGTAGACTGTTGTGGACATTATTTCCATTTGATCGACGCATGTGCTACCCTAAGCCTCTGACCTATTCAGGCTGAAGGTTTCCACCATTGTCCTTGCACCTGTAGATATCACAGAGGAGAAGATTAAGAGCATTATAACTTTAATGTAAAACTTATAATATAATGGGAAAAGATAGTCTACCTACAACAAAAGGCAAATTTGCATACACTTACTTTTATCCAAACATTTGACCTCCAGTTTAGGTAGCTTAAAAAGGAGGAAGAAAAACCTGTAAGCTTTTGTCTTGCTGCAGTAATCTGAAAGTTAATGCAGTGGGAAAAATTTCTCACTAACTCTGAGCTGGTTATGCCAATTATTTATTTTCTTAAACTAAAATTTGCATTTCTCATACCACTCCTGTGATGACTATCCTGTTGGAAAGTAATGTTTTGCATTCATTCAGCAGTCTTAATTCAAAGATCTAGAAACTGCTTTTCTGAATGTATCAGTCTTGTTTGAACTGTCTTCAGACCTCTTGACAGCTCTGTCTCTGGTTGTATCTTGGATTCTGTGTTCTGTCAAGTCCCCTTGACCTGGCTCTTTAAACTTTCCAGAGGTTCAACCACTAGTTTTGCTGGTAGCATCTTCACAGTAGTTTATGATTTTATCACACCGTGCTTCAGGAAAAGAAGATTTCTCTTTTCTGCGTTCACTAGAGCACTCTCACTCAAAGACTTAGGATTTCAGTTTTTGCCGTATATACGAGAACTGAATCTATAGCAACATAAACTAAAGGAAAGGGAATTCTTAAATCTGAATCCTCCTCAAAGTCTCAAGATATAGGCATCTCCCATTTCAAGTTGATTTTACCTTTCTCTTGTTGCGATGAATTGTCCAACACTGAATCAATATAGAATTGAAGGCTGTGGAAGTCGCTTTCAGCTGTGCAGGTCTTGCCACTGGCTGGTTAGAAGCACCTAAGGAGAAAGGGGGGTTGAAGGGATCATTTTTTGTACATTTATTGTCTTCAGTATAATTAAAGTTTCAGTTGATGCTGCTTTATTAAATTTATATTTAAATTTTTGTATTCCTTTAATGGTATCGTTCAATTCAAGGAGAATTGTATTAAGTAAGGGAGATTCTGCAGGAGTCTAGCTAAAAGTAGTCAGGCAACAACTTCCCAGACATCCTCCCTACCTACAAAATCAGATCTGCAGGGATTTGAATGTGCTCACTGCATTTCAATCTCTCTTTATTTGAATCCATTATGTATTTTACATTTTTATTCTGACAAAACAAACAGAATAGGAATGACATATTTAAGGCTGGTTTATAGTAGTATTTAAGGCTGGTTTATAGTAGTATTTAAGGCAGTATAAAAAAAGTGAGATGGTCTGGTTACTAAATCATTTTAATAAAGGACAGCATTGCTTAGTTTTATTTTACAGTCTCCTGAACAATAACAGGAGTAGCTTCTCCACTATTTTCATTTTTAGTGAAAGCAACTGTTCTGGAGGATAAGATGGGGAAAACATCAGAAGTATTGAAATAATTATGCTAATATTTGAAACAATGATTTGCAAGTCACTGTTATGTAAGAAATGCTTCCTTCTTTTTCTGATTTGATTTTTTTTTCTTTGTTTTTAATATGAAACATCTATCAAGTAAACAGGAAAGGAAAACTGCCTTTTTCTGAGTAGTTTCATTTCCAGTGTTTCTTCAGCGTCCCCTCAAGGGTCAGACTCAATAAACAGCTGCGCACTATGTGTGAATGAAATCAATGTTGCAGAACCACATAGCACACCAACAAGTAAGGGTTTTAATTCTTTTCCTTTTGAGTGTAACTGGGACATTTACGAGTTTAACTTTTCCCATTCCAGTCTTTACTCTTGGTGCTTGCACCAAGGAAAAATTCAAAGCAAGAAACAGCTGGAGCCTTTTCTTTACAGTTCACCTGCTAGTCACATCAATAACCTTTCAAAACACAAATACACTGGCAACTCACACACAATTTTCACTGAGCCCACTTTTGTGTGGAGAACAAAAATAACTTCATCATCTCACTTGGGGTAATAAATATTAGAAATCTGCATGATGCCATTTTCTGGGAAGGCTCTTATTTCCTGTATTACAGGACAAAAATGACTCACACATTAAGTACATTCTGACCTATATTTACAAAGATACACATATATGATTCATTTGTGTGCACATTTTTTTTTCTTCTTGGATTGTAAAGAACAAGATACACCTGATATTAGGTGTGAGATGTGAACAACAGCATCTATGCATGCAAAGGATGTTTTGTGTGTGATTTTCATAGAATTTTGTTCTTCCTCAGTGGATGCAAGACACTTCTTGACCACCCCAAAGAGCTTGGCTGCGTCGTACTTGGTTGAGCAGGCTGCTTCTACGTGGTAAGAATTGCGCATCTGCATTAGTTGTTGATAGAAGTGCCTTTGAGTAATGGAGTTGCAGAGAGGGGGACAGTGGTAGATGCTCACATTGTGCATGTGTCTGCATCAGGAATAGCTACAGCATGTTACAAAGCTTTTGGTTATTCTGTCTTGCAGCCTCAAAGATGGCCAGGGGTTCTTGCAAGCACCTAGGAGAACTTCAGCTGCCTGTTTGGGCTTCCTGAGTGACCACAAATGTATTCTTTTTATAAAGACATTGTGTATGTTTTGAGATGGTTCTCAGAGGGCCACCACCTTTCATGCAGCTTGTAATAGCATTCAGTGTGAGTGTATCCCACATGGTCTGCAATGAGCAGTCATGGAAAAATGTGAGGATAGGAGAAAGGCTTGGGTCTCTGTAAATTTTTGTTAGCAGACAGTAATATAAATTATATAGCCAATATAAAAAATATTGGCTATATATCAGTTTATATAGGTCCCTACATTGGTTCCCAGGTAGTTGCCTGAGGAAGCTTCACTAATGGGGGCAAGGACACAGAGATGGATGGGCAATGGAGTGTTGCAGATCCTCTCAGATTTACTCTGTGAGGTTTCAGATTGTCAGAGCAGATTCCATATTTCATTCTATGCCAGGCTAGCCTGCAAACATGGACTGAATGACTCTTCCTTGATCATCAAATTCATCTTACAGCTGCTTTAAGTCATGGAACATAAGTCCCAAAGAAATGGGAACATTTTTATGTTGATCTTACTGATATCCTTATAATGGCACAAACAGTTTTCTCTTCCTTCTGGTCCTATAAGATCTAATGTAACTAGAAGCATTTTTAAGGTCCTTGGAAGCTTTTCAGGGGGTTTCTGCAAATAAAACAGTATTGCTTTCTTTACAGACATGTCTAAGCAGTCTCCACATTGATTTCTCTATTGCCTATCTCACAATTGAAAAATGGGATAATGGTGGTTTCTCATTTCATGGTTAAGATTTCTAAGTAGAACATATTCATGTTTTCATACGTTTAATGATGTATGGTATAATATTACATGTCATACACATAAATTGTAAAATAGGAAAGGAGATCATTCTGTGACATAAGATAGTTTTGAAAACTAAGCTGCAAGACAGGGTTCTGACTTGCAGTAGGGATCTTGATTTGACTGAGGTAGAGGGGAAGAAGAGAACAAAGCCACAGCATGGCCATTCAAGTATTGACACCAGAAGGCTGTGCTGCCATCCAGCGAGACCTGGACAGGCTGGAGAGTTGGGCAGGGAGAAACTTGATGAAATATAACAAGGGAAAGTGTAGAGTCCTGCATCTGGGCAGGAACAACCCCAGGTTCCAATATAGGTTGGGGAACGACCTGTTAGAGAGTAGTGTAGGGGAGAGGGACCTGGGGGTCCTAGTGGATGGCAGGATGACCATGAGCCAACATTGTGCCCTTTTGGCCAAGAAGGCCAATGGCATCCTGGGGTGTATTAGAAGGGGGGTGGTTAGTAGGTCGAGAGAGGTCCTCCTCCCCCTCTACTCTGCCCTGGTGAGACCGCATCTGGAATATTGTGTCCAGTTCTGGGCCCCTCAGTTCAAGAGGGACAGGGACCTGCTGGAGAGAGTCCAGCGCAGGGCAACTAAGATGATTAAGGGAGTGGAGCATCTCCCTTATGAGGAAAGGCTGAGGGAGCTGGGTCTCTATAGTTTGGAGAAGAGGGGACTGCGGGGGGACCTTATTAGTGTATATAAATATATAAAGGGGGAGTGTCATGAGGATGGAGCCAGGCTCTTCTCAGTGGCAAACAATGATAGGACAAGGGGTAATGGGTATAAACTGGAACACAAGAGGTTCCACTTAAACTTGAGAAGAAACTTCTTCTCAGTGAGGGTGACGGAACACTGGAACAGGCTGCCCAGGGAGGTTGTGGAGTCTCCTTCTCTGGAGACATTCAAAACCCGCCTGGACACATTCCTGTGTAACCTTATCTAGGTGTTCCTGCTCTGGCAGGGGGATTGGACTAGGTGATCTTTTGAGGTCCCTTCCAATCTCTAACATACTGTGATACTGTGTGATAAAGTCATGGCTTCATATGTGGAAATACCTATCTTTTGCTTTCTCAAGTTAGAAATCTCTCCTGAGTTTTGATCTCTGGAATTTCAAGATTTCTCTCAGAGTGATATACTTGGGAAAATACAGAACTTCACTGACAACTGAGCAAACCGCAGATTGTTTCTTTAGGTTCACATTAAAAAAGAAAAAAATCAGACACAAATAAATAGGTAGACAAACGGGGCACTAGTAATACCCATAAAAGTCCAGTCAGTGCACATAATCAACATCTTTCTCATAGTACTATGCATTATATGTGTATGTTACACTTATGTAACTTGATGGGAAATTGGTTAAGCCAGCTATGAGGACTTTCATCTCTCTAAAATATGCACAGTCAGAAATTACCTGCTTAAGCCAGTGGAGATAAATAAGCACATCTAAGGAAATACTTCATCTTGTGGAACAGTTCTCCTGGAAGGTGATTTAAATGTCCTGCTTTTCTGTGTGGACTACAGGGGTAGCCTAGAGACATAAAACTGACTTTCAGATGCCTAAAGTTAGGGTAGTTGTACCCTATCTCTAGTATGTAGCCCTGAGTTAGACATGAAAATTCATTAGTCACTGTCCAGCTCTAGAAGTCTCCATAGTCAGTGCAGGCTATGATGGCTGCTCTTCAGAAATAGCTTTGCATTAAGAGCCTAAGATGAAATCCAAATCATCATGCTAAATCCAACCATCTCGTTTTCAGGTGTTAGCATGCCTTAGGTTGTTTGAGTCTGACCTCCAGCCTCTATCAGTGAAAAAATTATGTCCAATTTTATTCACTTATCTATTTAATCCAAACTGGTAATTAGTTTCCTTGTAGCTTGAGCCTTGGAGGAGGCAAGCACCTTTGTGTGAATTGTCAGTGGATCATGGTAAAGTAGAAGGATTCTCACTGCTAGATCTGCCTTCTGACTAACAGCGTATGCTCAGGGGCAGTTTCTTCTGCACATTGACAGTTTGACAGACATGATTTTTTTTCCCCAATCCTTAGAAGAAATAAGATTTCTCAAAACTGCTAAAGATGCTGATTCCCGAAGCTCTGTTTTCTGAGTTTTTTATTGAAGCTTTCCAGTGTCACAGCATCCAGACTTGTACCCTCTTAGTTGATAGTCATGGAGGATCTTTGTAGGACTGACTGCACAGTGACCTCAGGCTTGCAGCAACAGCAAAAATGCCTCAGGGAAAATCTAAGGATTTATCATAATGCTGTTTGTTTACATGAATTTTCAGGTACAACAGAGACTGACAAGTACCCTACCACACAGCTTAAACAGTAAAGAGCTTAGCAATAACAATATGGAAAGACAGGCAGTATATACATTGTATACAAAATTTCTGTCTTCTGGATGATGTTTAGAGTTCCCTAGAGCTGTTTTCCTTGTCTCTGCCCATGGCAGGCAGTTGGAACTAGATGATCTTAAGGTCCTTTCCAACCCAAACCATTCTATGATTCTATGATATGCTGACTTTGCTGGGCCTACAGTTCAACACACTGTACGGGTTAGCAGTGCACAGGGCTTTTTTTCTCCATCCGTTATTCCTCAAGAATAACGGTCAAACTTTGCAGAAAATTAAATGTTTTAAAGAGGATGTGGCTTAGTAGATCTGTGCTATTTTTCAGAGGCACTGCCTTGATTGTGTGATGAAGAGGTAGAATAAAGTAATACCATTAGCTAGCCGCAGTTTGGCATTTCTGTTTAGCCTGTGTAAAGGAAGGGTAAAGTCCTTACTGGTGAACTGAAGAGCTGTTTAGCTGGAAGGCAGGTTCCAAGTAAGAATCTCAGTTTTCTTTGATGTAAAGTGTCTCTCTTGGGTACCTATGTGGTCCATTGCTGCATAATCCGAATAATTCACAAATATATTTCTCCTCCTAAGTTTACATTATGAAAGAAAGGGACATATTGGTTGCCTTGCTGGACAGGCAGGGCTCTCAGACTAATGTTCCACTTCACAGACCTTTCTGAAAAAGTTGAATTTTAGGAGATTGGAATTAAACACTGAATTCCAAGTACATTAATTAAAATCTTTATATAATACCCCAGGTATACAGATTTTTGCCAGTGAAATTTCTTTAAATGCTTGTTCAGGTCTTCCAGTGAGATGAATCACTCTCTGTTCTTCCAAAGGGAGCATCAGCTTCCAGATTAGACTAGGTACTTTTCTTGCATACCTCTAAAGAAGCATGAGATAAACTGAGGTGTAAACACCTGAGCCCCGAGGACACATGTTTTCAGGTACAAATCCCACCATGGTATTTGCTGTTGTTTATGTAGGTAGCTCTTTGCTGATTGCTGTGAATGCTCAAAGCTACTGATGCCATCTGGGATATGGGCCCCTAAATGTTGGACAGGTAAGTTCACTTGTGAGTATAGATCACATACCATAATACTTCTACATCCAGGACAGGAAATTATAGGAATATTTTTCCTTCTACTAATTACTATAAATGTTTATGGCATTCGTTTTAAAATATTTTGCAATTATTAGGTCATTTTTGCCACTTTTTACTTTTAACAGTCAAGACATCTCAAATTTCAGCTCGGATACGTACAGTTCACCTTCACAAACATCTCACTCAGGTTCAGCTACATTTTTAGAATTTTGCTTTCCTTATTTACTGTTTCTACGTGCTGAAACATTTAGCATGTCTGCACCTAGAGGTGATACCACTTCTGGTTGAATAATGTTATGCCTATGCAAGTCATTACTGTTCATGAAAAATATAATACAGCTGTACATGAACTGCGACACTTCAGAGTTTCTGCTCTCCGGAACAAGGAAAATAATTCCATTCATAAGGTGGATGATTGGAGTAGAGGTTAAAAAAAACCAAACACACACAAAACCTGTAATGCAGAAATCAACATTTTCAGGATTTTTTTTTTTTTTAATATATGTGTGTGTGTATATTGTTGTGGTTTAAGCCAGGCTGTAAATTAGAACTAGGCAGTCTACTTCCCCCCACACCTTTCTTCCCTCCGCTCCTGGAGGCACGGGGAGGAGAATCGAAAGAATGTAACTCCCACAGGTTGAGATAAGAACAGTTTAATAACTAAGGTATAACACAAATCACTACTACCACCAATAATAATGATAAAGGAAATAACAAGGGAAGAGAATACAACCGCTCACCGACCGGTACCTCACCACTCACAGACCGATACCTCGCCCCCACCCAGCAGCGAGCCACGTAACTCTCCATTACATCCTGGGCATGACGTGCTGTGGTATGGAATACCTCTTTGGCTAGTTTGGGTCAGGTGTCCTGTCCCTGCTTCCTCCCGGCTTCTCCTCCTCCTTGGCAGAGCATGAGACTCACAAAGTCCTTGGTCAGGGTAAACATTCTGACCAGCAACTGAAAACGTCAGCTTTATCAGTATTATTCCCAGGCTGAAAGTCAAAACCACAGCACTGCACCAGCTACTAAGAAGGAGAAAAACTGACTGCTACTGCTGAACCCAGGGCAGTATATATATATGCATATATGTGTGTGAAAAACCAATGCAGTCTCCTGATCAACCACCCTTGAAATAAGCCATGAGCAAAAAGGACATAAAAATGACAGCTCTGACACCTATTTATAATAGCCTCCAAGGGCGAAAAACCCTAAATGTTGGTCTTACAAATCGGTGGTTGCCTGATGTCTAGACTGAAAACCACATTGGATTGTGCAGCTCTGAAGCCATGCAAGAATGGAGAGTATTATAGCAGCTGTTACCATGGATGTTGACAGAAGTCTGAAAAGTGCAAAGGATAAATATAACAAAAAAATAAAACCTTTCCAGGTGGCTCTACAGCTTCATAAAAATATACATTGCCACTGAAGGCTGGCTGGATTGAAAAGAAAATAAAAAAGATGTAGAAGCTGTTCTATGTTTAAAAAAAATTTTGGTAAATTGAATTTTTTCACCAGTCGCTGTAGAACTTAACTATACAATGAAAAGTTGCAGATGGGAGGTGTAACTAAGATTAGTGCATGGATGATAACATGAGCACTATTCTAAAAAGCGTGGATGGATGGTAAATCATAAATGCCATTTGGTTGCATTTTGATAAAACAAACATAATATTTTCTAGAGTAAGACAAGCAGCTAAACCCAGTGTTGACTACTAAGTCTGTCTGCTTCTTTTCTATACAGGTCTCACCACGCATGCCCATGCCTGTGTCACCTCAAGATTAGACTAATGTAACTGATTTATAGGAGTCTGTTTTTGGTATGTGGTCCCTAGCAAGTAAAAGAAATGAAGCTGGAACTCATGCATGAGAGCTTGTCAGTGTCTGCAAATTGTAGTTTCCTTGAATAACTGCCTGCTGTTTAAGATGAATGGCAATTCCATATATCATGGCACATAGTGAACACCATTAGCAGATATATTTCCTGATGCCAAAGCGCTCCTGATATTACCTTCTACTTTCAGAAACTTTCACCACTTTGGCTGAAATTTTCCTGACCCATTTGTCTGCAGGACAGAAATAAAAAGGAGATAATCATCACAACTCTTACCATATCAAGACTTAAAGGACATAGGGCTGCATTTCATGTGATCTAAAATGAGAAGTCAGTCAGTGTTTTACAGTGTTACTGCAATTAGAAGGTTAAAATTTAGCAAGGCTTATGCTGTTATGTCTGTCATCATGAGACTGTTATTAGAGGATGTTTCTTCTAGTCTCCAGCTCAAATTATTTGTGTCAGATTTATACTGTTTGTTCTTATACCAACATTATTCCTCAGATTTAAGTACTTCTTCCTTTCTTCTTGTTGTGTCGTCTCTGATGCATTTCTAGTTGGCTTCCCCTTCCCACTCCAGTTTCATTTGACTAGACCAAACAAGCCAACAATCTTTTGTTTGCTTAACTCCCATGAAGTATATTCTCTTTTCCCTTGGTTAGCTTCACAGGCCTTCAATGAATTTCTTCCAGTTTGATCATGGGCAACAGCCAGACGTGTGTGGTATTCTGGTGCTGGCAATGCACTGGAAACAAGGAAGGGGCAAAACCAGAGCCTGGCACCTTAACTCGGGGATTTTTATTTCTGAGCATTTAACTTTGATGTCTTAACATTCTCTAAACATTTTTGGTGCCAAAGAGGCACATGTAGAGCAGAGAGTGATATTTTTGAAATAACTATCTAAACTTCCACTGTCTGTCAGTATAATTCCACACTCTATTGCTAATTTCAATCTAAATTGCCTCCTTTCAGGCCTAAAACCATGCAATCTAAATAATATATTAAACATGAAGGATCCAAATGAAGCCTGGCAGTCACTCAAGGTGAGATTACAGGCTGTTTAAAATGAGCATGTGCCATTTTAGAGGCAGGTGTCTCAAAGGTAATTGTCATCATCTTCTCCTTTGGATTGTTCCAGAAATCATCAGAAAGATTGTGTACTTCCATTAGCCTCGACAGCTGGTTCTGCTGACGTCGGAATGTCATAAAAAGTGTTGTTAGAGTGATGCATTTCTCAGGGAGAGCACATGGGTACATGGAAGAAATACTGCTCTGAACCAGGTATTTGCCTGAATGACTCCTTCCTCCTGCAGAATATAACAATCACTTATTATTAAACTTGACAGAAAAGACACCAAAAGACGCTGTCCAAGCTATTGTGAAGTGCCTTGGATGCAACCTTCAGACAGTTTCTTGCTATAAAGTCCCTTACGGGAAAATGATACAACAGATGTCTCATTTTAAATGGTAGACTCTGCTTTCCTAACTACATTTCATAGACAATCAACAGAGTAATGATTTTGTTAAATGATTTAAAACATATCTATGATTTTATGAATGTATGGACTTTGTATACAGTCTGCAGTCTATATCATTCCACAGCCAAATTAGGAAGTTACATCCTGGCTGGGCAAAGTACTCACATAAAGAACAATTACTTCCACTGTTTATAGTGGTTGCTTAGGTGTTCCCTAGCTGCTTTGATTAATTAAGCCTCTAGAAAGCCTCCCTCCCCAAAATCAGCAATCCTTATTTATTAAAACCATTACACTCCATTCTCAGGATCTTCCTGTTGAGCTATAATTTCATTATCTCAGTGACTGGCTCCAGTGGGGTATTTTCTGTTTGAATGCAGAAGATTAGTATGTTAACCCTTTGTTTTGTATATTGTACACTGTTAGAAATCAGTCATTGTAACTGCACTACATGCAGTACCTCTAAGCAAAGTAAAAGAAACAAGCCATAGCTCTAAAAAGAAAAGCTTAGATTGCCAAGTGTGACAAAATCCAGCTAATCTCCATTCTAGATTACTGAAGGAACTAGTGCAGGAAATAGCAAGTCCAGCAGCAAGGATTTTTAATTAATGTTTTTGGTACAGTAGGATTGTATAATTAAAGAATATCAAAAGTCTTTTAAAAATAACTCCTCCTCCTCCCCCACAATCTTCTGCTCTCCTACTTCTCACAAGGACTAACTCAGGGCTTCTTAGCTGGGTGAACACAACTGAATTTTGCCACTGCATGAGTGAATATCAGGGATATTTATTTTTCCTCATTGTTTCTGGAGACATTACAGTTTTTTGATGGAGCAAAGAAAGATCTTGGGAGGACAGAGCAGACAGTAAGGAGTTTTAAGAAAATTTTAAAGTTCTGGTGAATTAGGGACAACTGCAAGGGACTGGTCTGAACTGTTTTACCCTCTGTCCCTGCCAGTCAAACCTCTGGTCTCTTCCAGAGAGAGCCTTCACTCCATGTAGAAAAGATGCTGGCCCAGGCTCAGCATGGACCGTGTGTGCAGGACATACAGAACCGAGCATGCAGAGCGTGAGAAGTACGGACTGTTGCTCCCAGGCTTCTCAGCTCCCCAAAGCCTCTTATTCCAGTGTCTCTATCCTTTCTTGTATCCCTTCTTTCATGTATTCCTTTACCTTCCTCCTGAATAAAATTTATTTCCATAGGGTGCTTTTCTTCTTGCTCAGCTTCTCATTCTCCAGTCCCTAACAACACCAACACAGGACACAGTCCCCTACTCTTCCTCTGAGCTCACCTTCTTGTTCTTCCTCTCATAGCAGGAGAAGGATCTGCTCTAGTCTTCACACCAGGCACACAACAACCTTCACAGGTTTCACCCTCTTCCCAGTCTTCCCATTTGCCTGTCTTCTTTCCTCTCCCTCCACCCTTCAGCTGGTGCTGAGAGCAGGAACCAGTCAGACATCGAAGGAAGGGGCTGGAGGTGATGCATATTCTCCCATCTCTCAGCTCCTGCTTCCAGTGTTGTTAGGGAAGCAGAGCCAAGACACAGAGAAAATGGGGGCAAGGTAAGCAGGTACAAAAACAGTGGCTACCACTGGCAGCTGCCTCCTAGGTCTAAACCCAACCCTGTACTAGGCAAAATATTAGAAGAGATTTTGGTTTCCTTGAATTAGAAGGAAAATATAATTAAGGAATGGAGGCAAATGGGAAACCGGATAAATTACTGGAGAGTTTTAACACATGTAATGTTTTTGAGATTAGCTTATTGTCTTTGTTTTGTTTATGTTTACATGCATAAGGTAATATAGTAGCTTTATTTCTTTAGATTTCAGTAAAGCACTTTCTGCAGTGCTGAGTAGGAATTTAATACTGTAGGTGGAGATGATGGCAATTAACAGAGAATGTGGGGTGGATTGAACAGCTGTTGAAAGGGGAGGATATGCAGAAGGGGATACTGGGATTGAGAAAAGCTACTGCAAGTATCCTCAAAGGATCAATCTGTGAGGAATCTTGTTTAATGTATTCATTAATGATCAAAATGTAGAGAACTAACTATGTGATTCTGAAATTAAGAACCGGGCATAGAGCTAGGACATAATGCTGAAACAGGGGCGTAGGGAGGGAATTGTCCATTAGAAAAAGGCAGGGGGGATCAGATGGCTCAGGCAACTGAAATGAAAAGTATGAGAGGAAACCTGAGAGTTTCAAATTACAACACGGGCAGTCAGAAACTACTAATAAAAATTCTGTTATAAACACAGGATTTGTGAAATGGAAGGCAAGAAACATCATCCTTAGCTAGAAGATGCCTGTGAAATGCCAAGGGCTTCAGGTGTTTTCCATTGTAGAATGCATTGGTTGGACCTTTTTGGCATATTAAAAGATTCCGCCTTTTTAACCCAACCAAACAAGTGTCAAAAGGGATAACTTTCTGCAAATGCTTTTGGAGGACAAATATATCAAACAGGGGGAAAAAAAAAAAAAAAAAGGTCTGAAGTTAAAAGATCAAAATTGATCTTCAGCAAGTTTAGGGAAAAAAAAAAAAAAGAAAAAGAAGGAACAGGTGAATTACTGGAATGGTCTCCAATTGGAGAAGGGATCAAAATTGTTTTAAGATGATGCTTGGGTAAGCTACTGAAAGGGATTGCATATCAAAATAGGGGAATTTAAGGAGACTGGAAATAAGGCTTGTGATGCAAGTCCTTGGACATTTGCTGAGTTTGAAACAAGAGTAAGTCACTTGATTACACTGTATATTAATGACATTTTTCTAGGCTTGTGATTGCCTGGGGGAGGGAGGGTGGATTTTTCCCTGTTGATCCATAGAAGACTACTGGAGAGTTGGCTTCCCCTGACCTTTGTGCAAAGAAGAAATAGCCACTCCCTGTTTTTCTGGAGCTATTACATGCTCAAGACACTACCATACAAATCTGCAGCTCAGCCTGGCAGGTACTTGTTTTGACCCACTCTTCCACTTTGTAGGATGTGGTCTGCTTTCTCAATTCATATGGCTCACCTGTGCTTAAGCAAGATGAGTTAATGTTAGAGTGGGTAGACAGCAGAGTTGAGCTTGAGTTACAGTAACTCTTTATTTAATAAATGCTTAATAACAGTAGCACTGTAGGACATCAAGTCTAGGTGGGATGGGGCTTTGAGCAACCTAGTCTAGAGGAAGGTGTTCCTGCCCATGGTAGGAGGGTTGGACCTATATGAGCTTTAAGGTCCCTTCCAAAGCACATCATTCAGTGATTCTATGACACTGGTAACACACTCGGTCTCTTTGAATTCCCTTCAGAGGAATTCCTTACGCTGTATTTGGAGCTTTCCATTTTCTATTGCAAGTCATAAGGTTCTGTTAGGTTGTAAGAAAGGAATTCATGACCTGTTGTGTGGGAGCACTAGGATGTTTCACCTAGTGCTCCACTGCAGAAGCTGCATTCAGTAGCACAGGCAATCCCTTTCAGTCCTATGTTCCTGTTAAAAATTGGTTGAAACATGAAGTCTTTAACCAGGCAAATTTTTTTCTAAGAACTCCACTGAAATTTTAGTTCCCTTTAATATTTCTTCTGTGAAGGCTCTGCTCTCTCTCAAACATTTCTTTTCCCTAAATAGCAATCCATTCCCATAAAAAACATCACAACGAGCCAAAACTCTATATAGTCCCTATAATTTTTCCCAGCAAGACACATCTCAAATAATGGTAAAGAGAACTAATGATAAAGGAAGGCATTAAGAAATAGGAACTAAAAATTTTCCATTCCTTTTATCAAATAGCAATAAATTAACTTTTCAAATCTCCACCAAAATTTATTTTGTTAATACGTGTTTTACTTCAAGAAGATTAGATAAGAAATAAAAAAGCAGAAGTGATAAAAAGGACAGAATAAATATTACTGTTCAAAATAAAAGGAAACATTTTATTTTTGTTTAAAAAGCAATATTTTAAAATAACTGAAAATCTAGTATTGAAAAAAGTTTCTAAAGAAACATATTTTTCACTGGGATTTTTTTTGACAACCTGTAATTATCTTTATTTAGTATTAAAAAAAAACCCCTAAATTTTGTTTGATTCAGACACAGACTGGACATTTAAGTGGGTAATGAGAGCATTCAGTGCATCAGTGATTAAAGACAACTGGAAGATGCATTTCAAAGCATAGCTCAAGAAGGTTACAGTATTTCAAAAGGGAAAGTATAATTGCCTTCTTTTGTTTTTTCTTAATTTATTTTTAAAGCTGATCTGTTCTGGCATCTGTTTATTGAACCACAGAGACCATTCTCTGCATTTAATTCAGCAACTTTTATGATCATAACTGAGTGTTTTTGAAAGGCCTTTTTAAGTATAGACATAGTAAGTTCACTGTGCTCTGAGAAACACAGGTGATTTAAATTGTTTCCTTTTAGACAGGATTTGGGGAGTTTACTGTCACATTGTATTGCAAAAAATGTATAAAACCCCATTGTTTCCAGGCCCCATTCTAACAATATCATTCTGAATGTGACACTCTCTAATTTTACTTGAAGAAAACCAGTGCCTGTTAACTCCAGTTCCCATGGCTGGTATTCCTTGTTCATGTACGTCTTGTGTGGATAAGCATTTCCTAATATACTTCTTTTCTGTGTGAAAGCCTTAATTTTCTGTGTGAAACCTTTGAAAACAGAATAGAGGAGGCACCTTTCCTTCACTCCGAAGAGAAAATTTTGAACTGTGAGATTCATGCTAAGTCTACCAAGTACTTGAACAAATCAAGGTCAAAGGCCCATGTATTGTAAATTGACTGTACTGTTGTATGGCTACAGGAATTCTTGGCATGCTTCTGACCTGAGGTAAACAGTGCTATTCCAGGCTATTCCTAGGCACGGTCCAGGAGTAAACTTGTGCCAGCAAGCATTCCTTGTTGGCAGATTAAACGTGGACCTAGTGTTGGAGAGCACGGGGGTTTTCTGTTGTGGGCATGGAGAGAATTGTCATGGGTTGGTTCATTAATATAGAAAGAGCCATAGTGTCCTGTGCTAGAAAGCTAGAAGATAGGGAGTTAGTCTACCAATTGCGTGCCTGTCAATAGAAACAAGTAGGTGTAATGTGACTGGGTAGCTAAGGGTGGTGTAGAAACATGACCAGGTTAGGTAGAATGACGATCTTGTCTTTGCAAAGAATATCACAGAAGGTGTGTCTGTCAAAAGATCAAAATAGTTATGGGGTTACAGGAAGTGAGATTGCAGATAAAAGTGCCAACTATGTAAAGTTTTGGTTACGTGGGAGTAGGGATGATAGACTGATGGATGGAAAGACATCAAGAATTTGAAAGAACAGACTTTTTTTCCAAAGGCAATAGAATTACTGGAGGAAAAATACAGTGAAGAAAAGCTTCCTTACAATGAGATTGAATAGACTATGAAATAGTTTTTCCGGGAAAGCAGAGAAAGCTGTGCCAACTACAGATTGTACAGCTGTACTGATTTTGCCTGGGATTGAGTTAATTTTCCTCATAGTAGCTCATACGGTGCTATGTTTTCAATCTCTGATGAAAACAGTGCTGATAACAGAGGGATGTTTTAGTTATTAGTGAACAGCACTTACACAGAGTCAAGGCCTTTTCTGCTTCTCAGTGTGCTCCCCATTAAGTAGTCTGGGGTGCAGAAGAAGCTGGGAAGGGCCAAAGCCAGGACATCTGTCTCCAACTGACCAAAAGGGTATCCCATACCGCAACATGTCATGCTAAGCAATAAAACCAGAGGGGGTTATTTTGTCAGGGCTGCCATTGCTTGAGAACTGACTGCGCATCAGTCAGCTGCTGGTGAGTGATTGTGGCGTCTGCATCACTTTCTTGGTTTGTCTTGCGTTCTATTGGTTTTATTTGTTTTTTCTTGGTTTTATTTTTAAATAAACCAAGTTTTTCTTGGTTTTATTTTTCATAGAATCACAGAATGATTTGAGTTCTAAAGGACCTTAAAGCTCATCTAGTTCCAGTTCCCCTGCCATGAGCAGGGACACCTTCCATTAGACCAGGTTGCTCAAAGCCCCATCCAGCCTGGCCTTGGTTTTTCTTAGTTTTGTTTCATTTCACTTCTTTCTAATCCTCTGCCTTTTCTTAGTAGATTGTCTTTATATCAACCCACAAATTTTTTCACTTTTCCCCTTCTCATCCTCTCTCCTATCTCACTTCAGGGCAGTGAGGAAGCATTTGTGTGGTGCTCAGCTGCTGGTTGGGGATAACACCACAAACTGAAAAAGGACTAAAAACTGTACTGCTTGGAAAATTCTGCCCAGAAAAAGCTTGTCTAGAACTGCTGAAGGCAGTGAGTATGATAGGCTCATATGGAGGTGTGAGAAAGATAGAAGTGAATAAGATGAACCTCAGAAAGTTACAAAACCTAGAGTAGTAGTACTCCCAAGCATGTTGTCTGGATCACAAGAATTAAAAAAGAATTATCATTAGGTTGTATATAGAGAGACATTTGATATTGAGGGATAAACTACTGCAGATTTCATAGAAAGATTGAGAGATGAGAGTGTATCCATCATTAAGTCATATAAACATTAAAAGAAAAATGATAGTATGTTATTAGAAGGTAATTATATTCCTTCCGCAGATCATGATGGTGAAGATGTTTGTCTCAAAACAACTCAAAGAAGGAACTGACAGCTCATTATCGCTTGGGCAAAGGGCAGAGGGTCAGGGAAGAATCCTGCTCCTCCAACGTGGGGGTGATGCTTTCCTGTGTTGTCTGCTCTGAGGCCGTGAAGATCAACTGCCCGGGAACAAACTGCCCGACAACGAACTGCCCGGAGACAGCGGCACAGACATGGCGGTGCCTGCCAGGGAACAACGTGAGCTGGGGCGGGGGCTCACCAGATCCCCTGCGGATGAGTCTCACCTGGGGGAGGGTTCCAGGAGAGCCTGGCCCTAGAAAAAGGTAAAACCGTCCTTCAGCTGTGTCATGTGTATCGCACTATTTTGGACACCAGCGGAGTGGTTGACTACAAGGACCACAGTTGAAAGGACCACAGTTGAAAGAACTGCTGACCTAGAAGACGCTGGATCTACAGGTTGGTGAGCCTGTTTCTCTGTTTTCTTCTTTCTTTTCTCCCTCTACTTCTTATCTTTTATAAGAATAAGAACCTGCCACCTCGTGACAGAGTTTTAAGGAAGTATACAGTAAAATTGTTATGGTTTTCAGTCTCTGGAGGGCCTGGCGTTTCTCCTGCAGACCACACAGAGTATTGTAAGAGGTCACCTTCCCCCAGGCTTGGCGGGGCGGGACACAGGCATTCTCAACTGGTGTAAGCCAGCAGATTTCTTTTGCAGTGAGAATTCTGATAATTTATAAGTAGAAGAGAACTTGGCTGGATGGCTGTTTTCCCATGCTGTCCTTGTGTCGCTGTTTGGACCAGAAAAATTCATAATCATGTTTTCCCAAATTTTAAGATACTGTGGATGGCAAAATAGTTGGTAGCTTGGTAACTGCCATCTATCACTCCTGTTAGCTTAATGGAACAGCTGTTTGACCACGCAGAATACTTCACAAAAACAACAAAATAGGAACTGGTTTAAAATTCCAATTAATTAGGAATGATGAGCCCAGTCTTCAGAGGTGCTAAATGTGCATTCTCTTCAGTGAACAGGGCAGATTTAAAAAGAAACAGTTTCTCCAGGGCTTATTCCCGAAAGGAGGTGAAAATCTAGGAAGTGTAGAGTGCTCCGGATTCCCACTGAATTCTTATAATTCTGTCCTTCTTTCTCTTACATCTTTTAAGCAAGTATACAACATTGTGCTTCTAAATCTGGAGGCTGGGTTGGTTTGTTTGTGTTGTTTTTTTTTTTTTTTTTTTATCTTAATGAAACATGGTTTTATTTTCAGTTCAAAATAGTTGCTTTAAAAAAATATACTTTATCTGACAAAATGAAACTAATAATTTTGTTTGCCGCTAGTATCCTCCAAGTGGTAATGTGAACTGAGGTATCAATTATTTAGTACTATGCAACACTAATATGGATATGGTGATTTCTCATTAATACTAACAACTTCAAAACTAATTCTCATTAGCTTGAAATAATTATTTAGCTGTTTAATAAGTGATTAAATTCAAACAGAAGTATGCAATGTGTTTACAAAGAAAGAATTGGTTGATGTTACAAAATGTTAATGGCTTTATTCCTTCAAACTTATTATTGGATTGGCCCATACTTTTAAGAAATGTTCTTAAAACTGTGGACCACCTTTTTATTTTGTGTGGAAATTGTGTCCAATTTGGAAAAGCATTGTGGATCTATGAGCTGCAAATTAAAACAGCCATTGCAAAAATAATAAAGCCCCAAATAAATCCTAGAAGAATGTAATTCAGATTTTAATGGAAAAACAAGATTATTTGCTCATAATTGTTTGGCTAAGGCTGTTCACTGTTTGAAAACTTGAAGCTTTTTGCTGAGGGAGAAGCCTTCTTTTGTGATTCTTCACCTACATTTCAGGTTTTAGGACTAAGTGCTGAGCAGTGATGAAAAGTATTGAGAAGCAAGTGTGAAAATGGAATGATGAGAAATGTTCTCTCTGCATTTTAGCTTCCGTCTTGAATGATGCACAGGGAACTTAAGTGAGAAGCTCAAGAGCAGGTGCATGGATGCTATTAAAGCTTATGTGCCAAAGCATTAAAACTAGAACTGTTCTTCTCCATAAAGGACAGACAAAAGAAGGCTCTGCAGCCATAAATTTGCCAGTAAAATGCATATGCACTGTATCATTTGGTTCAATAAAAAATGCGACATGTGGAAAAATTTTAGACAGATAAATGTAATTAACAGATGGCAAAGAAAAGGGACATGAGCAGAAAAAAATACATGAGGATGAGATGCAGTGACAGTCTCTAACATTAAAAGTACATTAAGAATTCCATCCTCGTAGAGAACTATATTGAAATGCTTCCCTAAACAGAAGAATATGCTGTAGATTTTTTACTGAGTTAGAGCCTAATTTTTAAAATGAGGGTCAGTGTATATTGGTTAAGGCATTCACTGTTATACATTGTTGTTATCCAAAGTGTAAGTTTCAAGCATCCTGGTGTTAAGAAATGTGTTTTAAGGGTGGCAGTTATGCAATTTCTTACAGGTATGATAAGAAGTGTCAGTACCCTGCATAACAAATCATGTTTATGTTACAGTAGAAAGTAAACATTTGCATTTCAAACCCACACAAACTGTGGGTAATATGTTAAGGTTGCTCTAAGGCAGCCTTGCAAAAAGTTCTGGAGTCTGCATTCTGAGCAAGGTTACTGTTTTTGAACAACTAACATGTACTTCATTTCGCCCTTAGCAACTTATGGTTAAGAATGTCAAACAGTGGAGGATTTTCAGTACTTGGATTTAATAGAGAGATAATGGCAAGGAGTGCATTAGAAAAAGGGAGGAGTGAGGTAGAATTAAACTGGGATTTTAAGAAATGGAAAATCAAAGTATGAGGTTTCAGGGCTGTCAAAATGTTTAATTCTTCTTGTTCAAGCTGCAGATGGTTTGAGTCATCTTGTGCCAGAATTAACTTGGTGACACAGTAAAATAACATTTCAGAAATACATTTCCCATATTTTATTCATTGTTGCACTTTAGCTGAACCTATTCTTTGCATGAATAAGGTATTTGAGATCAGATGCCCTCTTCATACTTACTTGGTGGGAATTAGAATGTGACTTAAGACCTAAGCCTAACTATGAAATGGAGGCATGAAATGTTGCTTTTGCTTACAGTGTGTTGTGCATCTTCAACTGTCTATGCAAAATACTTATGAAGTGTGCTAAAAATGAAACCCTTGTGTCTACATCATGCAACCAATCTGGAATGCCACCTTCTGTTGTATAATAAATGCAGGCTTGTCTATAGAGAAGAAAAATAAACCACAATTAAAATTTGTAAAGTTGAACTGGCTATTTAATTTAAGACAAAAGCATCTGTTCTACCATTTTGATGATTCTTTAGATCCCAAAGCATTGGACAGCAATGAAGTAAAAGTTATGGTGTGGCCCCTGGAACAATACCAGGTACCAGGTACCTTGGCTGGTCAAGGTACCAACTAAAAAGCTGGGAGCAAATGTCAAAAGTTGCCTGTTTCAGGGGTGGCATGTTTTATTCCTTCTAGCAGAGGTTCTTTCTGCCTTCTACCAGGCGGTCAGTGTATACTGCAGACGGGGGCTATAGGGGGTCCTATACGGAGCAGAGACCATTAGAGCAGAACTCTGTGCAAGATCTGAAAGATGCTCTGTATCTCTGAGAGACAGATTTTGAGCGTGTTTTTGACGTTGCTTGAATCAATTTTGTTTAGTATAATGTTTCTTTTTAAAATGGAATAGAGTCTGCTTGTAAGGATGCACAGAAAGAACAGAATCTGCTTTGAACCGTATTACTGGTTCAGATGGCTGTTAATGAAATAATATGTGCATATATGTTTTCACGATGCACACATCTCATTATACAATTAATTAAAAATACAGTATTTATCCAATGCAAGCTGCATGCATATTCAAGTGGTTTCAGTAAAAAGATTATTCTGAATTTTAAGTATTTTTTTTTTCTATCAAGAAAAGATTCTCTGTGCTTCAAGCAGAGTATTTTATTCAAGCAGATGACATCTTTCAAATTATAAGCAGCATTTTAAGTTCAAGTGCTACATTTTGGTCTGAGGCAGGTGATTACTTTTATAAATCAGCTGTAAAAGGTAATCCTGAAAGCTCTCCATAAATAATAACCAAGACTGAAAATTTCTGTGTAGTGTGTGTGTGTGTATAAGGGGAGGAAAATAGAGTTGAGGGAAATGGAGTTGAGGTTAAATGACTTTCTTCATGTAGCTAAATGGGTGTTTCTGCTATTGAAATCAAATGAGGGGTATACATATGGAAAGAGGACAGGATCTGGTACCAGCTTTGCAGATGCTTCAAAAAATAATGCTGAGCAGCCCAGTCTGTTACAGCTTTTGAACAAAATCTGGAGGAGTGTTCATAACAAGTATAGAGCAATTTACATATTTTTCAGTTGTCAGACACTGTGCACCACAAACTAACAGGGATGACTGGGTAGTATGGAAATCCGCTGCTGAAAAATTGTCCAAATAGATTTCAGTTCAGCGTGTTCTCCCATTATTGTCTGTGAGCACTTGTACAAGTGAAACTTTCTTTGGAACTGGTGAATTGTAAACCTTCACAAAAGGTTTATTTACTCTATGCTGTATTTGCGCCAACATGGAAAATAGTTTAGCACAATTAGGTCGCGTAGTTGGGAAATAGTAATGCTATTTCTTGTGTGATTTTGATAACTATTCATGAAGCTGCAATAGTGAAGTCTTGGCTTTTGGGCTGACAACAGGTGCAAATAGATACAGCTCAAACACACCTTTGGAAGTAATTTCTAAATTTTCAGATAAATAACTTCTCAAATTCTGAACAATGTTTTCTGTTTTTCCTGTACTAAAATGTTATGAACTTATAAATAAATATTAGGCATTGGTCTTATTCAGCATTTGTATTGAGTAAGTCTGAATAAAGTAATCTGTAATCTTTCTGACCATTTCATAAGTGGGCATAAAGGGAAAATTTATTGAATGAAAAATTTTTTTAGCAAACATTTGTTATTGCTTCTTCAGCGTGTATGCTTGTCCTTGAAATTTAAAGAGAAATATAGAAGTATTGTGTTACCTGTCATGTATATCTGGATGCAGTTCAGATTACATATAAGTGGAATCTTAGCTGTAGAAGTATAGCTTTATAAAGGACCCTCATCAAAGAGTTCCCACAAACCCTGGAGAAACACCTACCACTATCACATAAAATGGTACTCTCACACACAACACAGTGGTTTCTCCTCCACTTCAGGTCACAGTATTTTCAGTTTTCCTCTCTTTCTGTCTGGATTTGTATTAGTAGAAAGATACAAGAATTACTGAAAATGCTCACTTTCATGTTGTAGAGATTAAGGAGAAATGAAAAGCATTTTTTTAAGAGACAGGATGTTTATTATTATGACTGATGAAAAAATAGAGATTATTTCCATTGAAAAAAAATATTTAGACAATAACCCTTAACCAAGATGCTAAGACACGTCCCCAAATTTTTTGCGGTTAAAAACTGATATAAAATTCAGTTTGAGAACACTATAGTGTGATTTTTCAGCTTTCCAGCTATGGCCATGGAAGCATTTTCACAGTTGGGAGAAAGGGGAATTGGACAGGAACCTTCCAGAGCAGCATATGGGGAGCCATCGTTTTGATTTTTCCTAAAAGAAAATTGTTAGAAATTTTTTTCAGTGCCAAGTTCCAAACCTGCTGTATTTGTTGTTCTTGCGGTCACAGCTGTCCACTCTCAGAATTCCTTCGTCATGTTAAAGGATGGTTGCAGCTTTGTTTTCCTGATAGCAATTTGATTTTCTTGCTGTATTAAGTTCTTTATGGTGCAAGCCTTCAACAACATGCAATTTTCCTTGTATTTTCTTGCTTTTTAACACTTTAACCATCTGTGTTTGTTATTGCTTTTGATCACCACAGTTTTGTAGCTCACCCTTTCTAGATATTTCAGTTCTTGTGTGTTCCTTTGTTCTTCTTGCTGCTTTTCTTACCTCACAAGGGTAATAGCTTCACCACAGCAGATCAAAAATATTGCAGATCATAAGGAGTTTTCACTATCATGAATCATGAAGAATTTCACAGCATTTAAAACAGTGGCCAATCTTAAAACTGTTTGCTTACACAATATGTTATAAACTTTTTCCCAAAATTTAAAAATATTCCTATCAAAACTCAAAATTAGCAGAAAAGTCAGTTATTTTTATGCCTCACAAAAGGTGGTATTGTTTAGTTAGCAGTTTCTAAAAACTTGGAGATACACTACTTGCAGGTTACAAATTGCTTAAAGTTAATCTCCATGTTAAGAGATTGGAACATGTGAGTTAAGACAAAGCAGCATAAAGATATCTTAGCAAAATTCTGTTTAAATTATGTTTCGTCTCTAGAAGAACATCTTTCTAGTACATATTGATCAGAAGACTTATTCTGTCCTCATAACAACATGATTTTCTTGTGTTAATGTCAGAAATGTAGTTCTAATGGTCTGAATTTATAGTTTCACTGTCAGATCAATGCGTTGTATCTATCAGATGTCAAAATGATGACTAAAAGTATGGTGTGTTCTGTAATGCAATTATTTTGACTAGCAGCTTACTTTTGCTCTTTAATAGCAGCCACTGGTCATATATGTAATATTTGAGGGCCTAAATAATTAGATGTCTTTCTGAAACACTCATTTAGGAGCTTGATGTTTTTCATGCTTTTCTGTATCAGAGAAAATAGTATATATGAGAGGTTGATGCAATTATCGAGATACAGTTCCTTCAGCTATTCTTGAGTTATAGGTTTCTGTTGAAAGAACACTTTTCCTATTGTTTAAAAATATATATAACTACTATTTTTTTGTGAACAGAACTGCAGCAAAATGTTTGAAGTTTGAAACTCAGATCTTCACACATGGATTCTTTTATAAGGAATCAGTATTTTTGTTGGTTTGAGGGAAAAATAGTCACACATGAGTGAAAAAGTGTTTTTTATTTGCCTAGCTTAACACAAAGCTCGCAGCAAATGTAAATTTACTCACGAACATTCAACTTGGTGAATGAAGAACATCAAAGTCTAACTGGAACATTTAAAAATCAACTTGTTATGTGAAGGCTGTGTCCCTCTCTGTAGGGATTGGCACACGGAAGATCACGTGATGTGACGGGAAGTTGCCAGGAGGGACAGGAACCAGCTGACTCTGGGGAGATGCTTAGGCAACAGATATAAGGAATTGTAACTGCGCTATAAATTGTTGTTGACCCGCATTCTGTGAATGCTCTATGTCTTAACCCTAGTTCGGAGGGAACTAGTGCTTCCGTCCCTCACCACACGAGTAGCGAGAAACTACACTCTCCTTTCTTTTTCTTAGCAGAGTGATTCATAGAAAAGCTCTAAGAACTCGCCAACAACGTTTAAATTGACAAGCAGGTATTCTTTATTGTGCCGCCGGGAAACACGGGGGATAACTCCTCCAAGTTTGTCCCGCTCGAGCACCAAACAAGCTGTGATTATATAATCATTAAACATACATATTCATTACATTACATGCATATTCATGAAGTTACTTATGCATTACAACATATCTCTAGAAAATTCTTCCCTCATGCGCAGAATAATGTGGTAATGGTCTTTGGGACCCCTGGTGGTTGTTTCTTCATCATCTTCCTCTTCATCACTTCGCCCTTTGGCTGAACTTTGGAGTTGGCCAGCTCCTTAGCTGGTTCTAACTGTTTTCCCTAAACATTAACTGAAGAGTTCCCTTCCTTATCATTGTTATAAGTCCACCTGTGGTCCAGGTCGCTTAGTTACAAGCAAAGTGTTCGTTCTGTTTACAATGAGCTATCCTTCATTCTGTCTTTCTTGTTCTTTCTCCATCTCAAGAGGGATGTAATACTTAGTAATCTACTGCTTTGTTTGTTTGTTTGTTTTGTAGTGAAGTGCGTAGGTTATTACTGCTTTCAGTTTCAAAATGTAGCAAGTAGGTCAGTTTTGGGAATCAAATAAAATTGTTATTAAAGTTTTATTGGAAAATGATTTCTTAGGCTCAGAAGGGGGTCTGTCATCAAAAGGAGAGACTGACTGCACAGAATAGCCAATAGCCTGGACAGCTGAAGAATATGCACTTTCAAGTCTTTGCTGTGCTTGGTTCAAGCTACTGGTGTGGATGGGAGCATGTTCTTCTCAGGTAAAGGCCTGATCATTGATCTTACTATCTTGCTTGAGTGTGTGTCTGCCAGTCCTTTCTGTCCTCTCTCTTCCTCACATATTTTTACCTTGCCTTATATGGAGTTGGAATAAAAACATGGAAGTATTTTGTAGGATGGGAAAACAGTTTCAAGCCCAGCACTTAAAAGAAAAACTACAGAATATGCGTGGTGGCTGTATTGTTACATTTGGCACCTTTAACATCATATTCTTTTTTTTTTTCATCCTATCGCTGGATACAAGGGAGAAGAGACTAATACCTTCCTCTCCATGTCCCCTCCTCAGGAAGCTGTAGAGAGCACTGATGTCCTTTCTCCAAACTAGACAAACCCAGAGTCCTTAGCTTCTCCTCAGAGGACATGCCTCCAGCCTTGTCAGCAGCTTTCTTGCCCTCTTCTGGATGCACTCAAGGAGTGCCACATTGTTCTTAAATTGTGGGGCTCAGAACTGCACACAGTACTCACCAACACTAAATACAGTGGGATGGATAATCACCTCCTTAGACCAGCTACCTAGGCTGTGTTTGATGCACCCAGGATGCAGTTTGCCCTCCTGGCTACCAGCACATGCTGACCTGTGCTGAGCCTCCAGCAACCAGCACCCTAGGTCCCTTTCTGCAAGGCTGCTCTCCAGCCACTCCTCTCCCAGTTTATATTGTAACTGGCACTGCTCCACCCCAGGTGCAAAATCCGTAATTCGTTCTTGTTAAATTTCATCACATTGCCCATTGCTACAATCTATCTAGATTCCTCTGTGAGGCATCTTGTTCCTCAAGAGACTCAACAGCACCTCCCCATTTGGTATCATTATCAAGTTTGCTAATGGTGCATTCAACTCCTATATCCAGACCTTCGCTAAAAGTATTGAACAGAACCAGCCCTAGAATTGAGCCCTGAGGAACACTGCTGGTGTCTGATGACCAGCTGGATGTAGCTCCATTCACTACAACCCTTGGAGCTCTGGTGTTCAGCCAGTTCTTCACCCAGAGCACCATGAACCCGCTCATCCCACAGGTGGGCAACTTGTCCAGAAGGATGCTGTGAGGGACAGTATCAAAAGCCTTATTACAATTCAGAAAAACTACATGCACCGCCTTCCCTTCATCCATGGGGCAGGTGACCTTATCATGCAAAGATATCAAATTAGCAATTTCCCTTTGTGAACCCTGATGACTGTGCCTGATGATTGCGTTATTCTTTAAATGCCTTTCAGTAGCACTCAGTATAATCTTCTCAGTAATTTTTCCAGGATCTGAGGTTAGACTAACACATCTGTAGTTTTCTTTTGTCTTCCTTAATGCCCTTCTTGTAGATTGGAATAAATTTGCTATTTTCCAGCCAGCAGAGACTTCCCCAAACACCCAAGATCTTTGGTAGATGACTGATGTCCTGCCATAACATCTGCTAGCTCCTTCAGAACCGTGGGATGAATCCCATTAGGCCCCATAGAGTTGTGAACATTCATCTAATGCAGCTGGTCCCTTACAGTTTCATTGTCCACAGATGCGAAATCACTGTTCCCACACTTGTGGTCCTCCAGCTTGGGGGACCAGGAAGCCCAAGGTCAATCTGTATTATGAAATAGAGGCAAAAAGCACATTGAATGCTTTCACTTCTTCATCCCTGTTAGTCAGATGACCATCTTCAACAAGTAGTGGTTCCCATGCTCTGCCAGTAAGGAGGGAAAATGGGAGGAAGCAGAGGGAGGACACCTGATCCAAACTAGCCAAAGGGATATTCCATACCATAGAACTTCATGCTAAGTATATAAACTGGGGAGAACTGGCTGGGAGCCATTGATTGTTGCTCAGGGATGAGCTGGGCATCTATGAGTGGATGGTGAGCAATTGTATTGTGCATCTCTTGGTAATGTTTTTGTTTGTTTGTTTGTTTTGTGGGGTGTTTTTTTTTTTTTCCTTTCTCTCTTTCTTTATTTCCTATTATAATTATATTTTATTTCAGTTATGAAACAGTTCTTATCTCAACCCATGGGTGTTTACCTTTTTCCCAGTTCTCATCCCTGTCCCACTGGGGAGGAAGAGGGGAGAGTGAGCCAGTGGCTGCATGGTACTGTGTTGCTGATTGGGCTTAAACCACTACAGGGCTGCATCATAAGACTTTCAATAGGCATGGTTCTTCGTGGGCAGAAGGCCTTGGAGTAATTTGTAATAATTGTGCAAGTCTCAGAGGACTGTGAATCTCCTGAACTTTTCCATAGCATTTGCTGGAAAACTTGCAACAAGTAAGGACAGAGTAATCAAATATATGAATGCAGGCTTCACAATTTATCCTTGCAGGCTCTATAATTTATCCTTCTGTGGAGTGGGTTCTACTGAAATTGTGTATGTAAAGGGCATTTTGTGTGTATGTAAAAGGAATTCCGTATGTACAGCTTTGCATCTATTCCACTGACTATAGTCAGTTAAACAAATATAGCCAGAGTCCCATGTCTACTAAACCTTGACAATATCCAATAGCCATCTCTCTGCCATTCATGAGTCTTGCCTCAAGAGTGATGGAGCAAGTAATTCTTCATAGCTGTTTACATGAGGAATCTGCTGCCTTTTGTGTCAGTAACACAAAGATATAAATATGTGTTTCTAGAGTGCACATGAGGCACATAGCCTTTACTTAGACTGTACATGCATATTGTCGTGAGGATAGATACCCCCTGGAAAATGATGAGAAAACAATTAATCTATTGCTGTAGGGGCTTAGGGCAAGAGCCAGCCAACTGTTGTATGTCCATAGAATCACTCAGCCCTAAGAAAGTATGTCTTAATGATTTAATTACTTTTCTCATCTGAGTGGATATTGTAATTCTGATTGCAGAAGCTGAGGATGAACATGGTTAAAACTAATAAATACAAAGTGCATTCAACTGAGACTAACATCATCAGCACTCACAATGAAATTTCATTTATGGGCATTGTTTCATTAAATGTAACCTAGCTTATTACAGACATATTATTTTTCATTTTTTATGCATGATGTCATTCCTTTATTTAAACAGACCATATTAAATATTTTATGAAACCATTAAAGGAACAAATAATAAATTTCTGCATTAAAAATGGATCTGTGAAAATGCCTGGCAACTAAAATATGAACAAACAAATAAACGGAAAGGGTGGAATTACGCTGCAATCTGTCAGAAATTCTCCTGGAGTTTTATCTGTGATTTGGCCACTGTTACTCTATTTCTCACTCAGTTGGCCAATTAATATGAGATGTGTAAAATGGTAAAAATATGTGAGTTACCTTAGGGCAGAATATCTTGCTCTACCTCAGACCTTTAGAGGATGCTAATTGTATGCTAGGCTTTTTGTTTCCCCCAAACCCCTGTTTGATATATTTAATTTGAGATTTTTAACTTACAAAGCTTTTGCTGTGTGCACTGACAAGTATTTTTAAGAACCATGTCCTATGTACTGAGGCAATTGTGCAGATTAGCTAAAAGAGTCATTAAGCATATCTGCTTGCACAAGACTCATAATCCAGTCTCCTAGCATAATTTTATGGCTGCTGCAAAAAGCAGGATACAGATGGGGTGTTGAACTTTCAGCTTAGCACCTCCTGTGAATCCCACTGATTTCAGTAAGTGCTGAAAGAATTCTTCAGTTTGTAAAATCTGGCCCCTCAAAAGATAGTAATTAATCTAATGGCAAACCCCAGAGTCTTTGTGCAAAGGAAACTCACACTGAATTTACTGAAAGTGCAGTACAGTTCTACTGAAATCAAGAGAGAGTCCCATTGACTTCATAGAGAGCTGAATCAAGTAACTAATAAGGAAAGATGGGACCCTGCAGGAAGCTGGGCCAATGCTTCATCTCCCAAAGGGCATGGTTGTGGTGCTGATGGGAAGAATTCATTGTACTCAGCACCTTCCAGCACTGCCCTGCACGTGAGTGGTTTGAATCCTAAATTAATGAAATTGAAGAGATATTTTCTTCCTGCTGCAGAAAAAAAGAACAGTAAAAAACAATGACAGAAATCTGAATACACAGATTTGAGTTTCAGCACTAGTATGTCACTGCCAGCTATTAGTTTTCAATTTTCTGCTTGCAGAAGGGGGTAGCTTTGTCAAGGTCATGCCACAAATAAATGATTTCTCTGTTTCAGCAAGGTCTTGGTAAAGCAACAGTAATCGGGACCTTCTGTAAATTAGAGTTTCTTTCTAAGAAATGTATTCTTATTTCAAATGACTCCTTGCCTCTTTTCCTTTTTCTTCTGTTTTTAACATCTAAGTGATTCGCAAACTTCTCGCATTTCAAGGACATAATTAAGAATGTTGATTATATTGACATCAATCTCAGAGCTGAAGACTGCGAACAGTAGCACACTCACAGCTTTTTAAATACTTTTGTCCATCCTCTACAAATAATAGAACTTGAGAAATAAAACAAGGCATGGTCCCTCCTCAAAAGATGCCAGGCTAACAGTGTAGATCTCTGTGCATCAAGAAGAGAATGTAGCTCGTAATATGTTGTCTTCAAAAGAGAACAACGTCTGTTTATGACAAGGCTTGGGCTTGATGAGAGTAAACGGATGCTGCTCTGATACCATTATTTCTTCATGGTACGCATTAATATCTTTTAAATGCAAGTCATGGCTTTCATTAATGCCATTATTTTGAATTACTAAGACCTTAATCCATTAGTTTGGTTATAATATTCTTAATTAATAGGTGACCTATCTGTAACCTGATTTAATGTTTTACATAGATTGTCTGCTGATTACCCAAGACAAATATCAATGCATGATTAATTTTATTTTTTAATTAATTCTCAATATATGATGCTGTGTGGGTTCAAAACCAGGAAGGTACTAACTAGAATTTTGTCTTAATTAGCCTTGCATATGCTAAGTGTATTCTGCAGTGTTCAGTGGAACAGACTCGGTGATCAGGAGGATGGTTTAAAACTCCTGATGGGGTTAGAAGTACACCTCAATAGTAACATAAGTGGTATCAGTGCTGCTCAAGAAGGAAAACTGCAGAGCCATTTTTCTATAGTCTTTTTTCTTTTTTTTTTTTCCTGGTTGTGCAATGTAGTGTATCTCCCATCTGTGATCCAAGAGCAGTTTCAAATTAGAAAAGAAGTTAAGGAGTGGAGATGTTACTGTGGTGGTCTGTAACTGGCAAGGAAAGCAAGTAGCATTTCATGGAGCCATGACTTAATCTATCACTTGCATGACATTGTAAGAGCTTTTGTGTGTCCCTTTCTGTGACTTTGCAAGTGGTAGATAGTGAAATTCTCTATAAGGAAATTTTGCATCAGCTGAATGCCTCAAGCTCATCTAAAACCACCTGGATTATGGTCCTGCATGTAACAGCAATTAGAAGGATTTTTGTTTTCAAGAGTTGCAATAGCCAGTCTAGGGTATGTGATAATAGCACTAAGCATGAATCTGAATAAACACATCAGAGAACCTTCTTTATCTCTCTCAGGCTTTTTGCTTTTTCTGTTTGTCTCTTGATAATTTTGTTGTTTTCAAATGCTGATAGGAGCCTGAATTATTTAGATGGCTTGAAAAATGTCACCTTTCTCTGCTGTGAGGGTACTGGTCTCTCTGCTGCTGAGCTGTTTCCTTCCATTATCTTCAAAGTGTACCACAGAACAAAGATGTTAATGCTATTTTCCCTACTGTCTGAGAGATCCACCATTATGGTCTTTAAGGCCATCAGTAAAAGCTACATTTTGGCCTGTTCTTTCCCTGTCTTGCACCTTCTTACCATCCAGTTGTACCTCTGAAGCCAAGGATGCTCTGTGACCTGGACCTTTAGCAGTTGTCCAAGTGCCACAGACCAGCTTTGCTCATCCCCTCTTGTGGGGAGGAATATACTGAAAAATGTGAGACTTGGATGTTGGTAATGTAAAAGAAGTGATCTTTTCAAGGCCTTTTTTTAAAGTTATGAATCTTCAGCATATTAAGAGACTTTATAGGGGAACATGTGTTCATGCAACATTATTCAAAAAATCTGGAGTATGGAAATGATGACTAACTTTTAGAGAATAAGGAGATTTCCAGTTTATTTAGATTATTGGGGTTTTCATTTGCTTTTTTACTCCTATAGAGCTTAACTCCTATAGTGCTCCTTGCATTGGGTTAAATGTCATCAGTAGAAAACAAGAAAATGCCATGCTAGCAAAGTGACAATAATGAAGAACTATGTATCTGGAATTAAAGTAACACACTGTGGAATTCCAATTGAAGATTTCCTTTCAGTGCTAAAGTAAACTTATATTACAGATGGGAAAAGCAATTTCTGTGCAGTTACTCAAATAGCAGTATTCTTGTAAGCTTTTGCTTTTTTATTTCCTTTCAGAAGAAAAACACAATTTTTTTTTTAATTTCCTAAGGAAAAGTTTAGTAATGGCTGAGAGTTGGAAATGTGAAATTTTGCTTTGGGTGACAGCATAAATTGTTCAGCTTAAAATTTTAATTTTATCTGTTTAATGGCTACGCCTTGGAATGCACATTTGAGAAAAATTATGATTTTTTGAATTACTGTAAAGCAGATTTACCTGTTTTTCTGTTAGGTGATATCGCAGATATTAAGGAGAGCATAATCTAAGTCTTTCTGTGTACATTAAAATCATATCAGGTCAGAGCCTATGGAAAAAAGAAAGATTATGTTTATTATAATAGCTTTTTGGAAAAAAAAAATAGCTTATGTTCAGATTCATATGTATCCATTTAAAAAATAATCTTACAGTATCTGTTTGACCTTAAAACAATTCGGTGTAATGATATACCATAGACCACAGCAATACTAAATATCTTATTTATTTGTGGATTGGAAGTATCATTTCTTATCATCTGGCACCATATTTCTTGCTAAGCATAATAACAAAGAAAGCATATTAATTCTGATACAGAAGGACATTTCTCTACTCTCATTTATGTCACAGAAACCCCCATGAAATCAAGTAGGCTTGAACTTCACTAGAAGGTAGGAAAGTGTGTCTCTGTAATAATGCTTCTGCTTCTTGTGAGGTATCTTCCATATGGAGTTCATCTATTACCTACAGAGAAATTAAGAGGGAAGATTGCCTCTTACCACCCTATTTGATGTTCTGCACTGAGATCCAACCTTTGTATCAGGAAAGCTGTAAGAGCTTGTTTCTTCACTTTTGTCCATGGTGGCTGCATTACAAAGTCCAAAAGATTTCCTTCCCCCAGCTTTTTCAAAACCATGTATATTCCCTCACCATGCATCTTCTTGCCAGTCTTTGAAGAGAGCAACCTCCTGCAGGCAAGCCAGATGATGATGAAGTGTCTGACCAGCAGGTTCTTATGGTTCTCTCTGCATGTATTTATAAAGGAAGGCAGAAAAGGATGTTCATAACCTGAATTTTGTCTGACCTGTGGCTTCTTAGAGAATAATATATGGCAGTGTAACTCATAAGATTTGCCATTGGCCAAATGATGTCAAAAACATGTTTGGAAGTTAGATATAGTAGGCCAGATGTGATCTCAGTAACACTGCTATGAATGTAAGGGTACGTAGCTTTTCAGAGGTATAGAGAAGACCAGAATCCAGCAATTTATAACTGAAGTGCACCCTGCAGATTAACAGATTACTTTTGGATTACTAGGCAGAATTGTGCTAGATATAATGATATAAGGATGCAATAAAATCCAAACTATTTTTGGTGATTATACCCATAAAAGCTTGTTTTAGCCCATCCATTATAGGTAAAAGTAATAGAAATAATTTTGAATTATGAATGATACACTACCAGGAAATGGAATTCAAAAAATGAGGGTTAGTTTCAGCTATTTGTTAAGCAGAAGAAACTGTCTTGTAATATGAAATAGCTATCCTGTTCAGGTGTCACAATGAATTTATCACCTCCAATAAAATGTAGAAAGTATTGTTTTTCTAATATCAGTGAAAGATGATGCCCATTTAAATTAGATTTTTCATTCATTTCTAATTGGCTTAAAATCCGGTTTAGCTACAGCTCTTTCACTCATAACTTGTTTAAAGGATTCTAATTCTTATAGATAAATAGGCATCCTGACGTTTTTCATTTTCATCCATCATTAAGTTTCTTATGGCTTAGGTTGCTGGTTGCGCATTGCCTTTCCAATATGCTGTCTAACTTCTGAAGTAACTGGGTTCAGATTGGATCCATTTATTTCGTTCAGTGCCTTATCTGCCTCTTTCTCCTACTTTTTTTAAGCACTGACGAGGGTCATATTGAAAAACTATCTCCAATTCCAACTGAAATCAACCAGGAAATGGCTTTATTTTACTTTTAACTGTGACTGAAATCAAACAGGACTGCATCATTTTATAAAATGGCCATTTACAATACAGCAGCTTGTATGCTATGTTGAAAGCACCCTAAATTTCCTATATATGTTTGTTTTTCATTTCATTCATTTAGAATTGCTTAAGAAATAGACAATATTGTGAGAATATGCTGGGTTTGGGGTAGAGTTAATTTTCTTCATAGTAGCTAGTATGGGGCTATGTTTTGGATTTGTGATAAAAACAGTTCATAACACAGGGATGTTTTAGCTGTTGCCACCCCATCAGTGAGCAGCCTGCGGGGGGGTGCTCAAAGACTTGGGAGGGGACACAGTTGGGACAGCTGACCCCAACTTACCCAAGGGATATTCCATACCACAGGACGTCATGCTTAGTATATAAGAATGGGGGAAGAAGAAGGAAAGTGGGGGGATGACACACATTTGGAATTACGGCATGTTGTCTTTCCAGGTAACCATTACACATAGAATAATAGAATCAACTAGGTTGGAAAAGACCTTCTTTCCTGGAGATGGCCAAACACCTGCCTGTTGCTGGGGAGTCATGAATGAATTCCTTGTTTTGCTTTGCTTGTGCACATGGCTTTCGCTTTACCTATTAACTGTCTTCATCTTAACCCATGAGTTTTCTCACCTTCACCATTCCGAGTGAGCGAGTGGCTGCGTGGGGCTTCAGTTGCTGCCTAGGGTTAAAGAATAACAGTCCTAAAGAAAAGTAGGGTGTCATTAAAAAAATCCATATTTTTTGAAAACAAACCATTTCTGTATACTGGAAAGAAGGAAAATGTGTACTTTATATGGGTAAGAATAATAGGCTCTGAAGGGCAAAATAGAATCATAGAATAGCTAGGGTTGGAAAGGACCTTAAGATCATCTAGTTCCAACCCCCCTGCCATGGGCAGGGACACCTCACACTAAACCATGTCACCCAAGGCTCTGTCCAACCTGGCCTTGAACACCGCCAAGGATGGAGCATTCACAACTTCCCCTTCTTGAAAATGGGGATTATCTTTCCCTTATTCCAGTCATCGGGAACATCACCTGACTGCCATGATTTTTCAAATATGATGGCCAGTGGCTTAGCAACTTCATTTGCCAGCTTATTCAGGACCCACAGATGGATTTCGTCAGATCCCATGGACTTGTGTACGTTTAGGTTTTTAAGATGGTCTCGAACCAGATCCTCTCCTACAGTGGGCCTAGGGTCTTCATTCTTACAGTCCCTGCATCTACCTTCCAAGACTTGGCTGGTGTGGTGCAATCAGAGCCTTTGTCAGTGAAGACTGAGGCAAAGAAGTCATTAAGAACCTCAGCCTTCTCCAAATCCCAGCTAGCCAGTTCTCCCAATATCTTCCGGAGGGGGCCTACGTTATCCCTAGTCCGTCTTTTATTCACTACTTACCTATAGAATCCCTTCCTGTTATCCTGAACATCCCTAGCCAAGTTTAATTCTAACTGGGCCTTAGCTTTCCTAACCAGGTCCCTAGCTTCCCGGACAACATCCCTGTATTCTTCCCAGGCTGCCTGTCCCTGCTTCCACCTTCTATAAGCCTTTTTTTTCCTTTGAATTTTCCTCATCAGCTCCTTATCCATCCAAGGAGGTCTCCTGGCCTCCTGCTGCACTTCCTTCTAGTTGGGACGCAACACTCCTGAGCTTGTAGCAGGTGATCCTTGAATAACAACCAGCAGTCTTGGGCCCCCCTGCCCTCTAGGGCTGTATCCCATGGAACCTTACAAAGCAGGCTCCTGAAGAGGCCAAAGTCTGCTCTACTGAAGTCCAGGGCAGTGAGCTTGCTGCACGCTCTTCTCACTGTCCTGAGGATCTCGAATTCAACCATCTCGTGTTCGCTGCATCCAAGGCTGCCCTGGAGCGTCACATTTCCAACCAGCCCTTCCCTGTTGGTGACACAAGGTCAAGCATGGCACCTCTCCTTGTCAGCTCCTCTATTACTTTCAGAAAGAAGTTGTCTTCCACACAATCGAGGAACCTCCTGGATTGCTTGTGCCGGGCCGTACCTTCATTCCAACAGATGTCAGGGTGGTTGAAGTCTCCCATGAGAACAAGGGCCTGGGAGCGTGAGGCTGTTCCTATCTGCCTATAGAGCACTTCATCCACAGATTCCTCTTGATCAGGCGGTCTGCAACAGATCCCCACAGTAATGTCCCCTATCACTGTTCTCCCTTTAACCTTGACCCACAAACTCTCTGTCGACTGCTCACCCGTCCCCAGACACAGTTCCATACTCTCCAGCCTACCCCTAACATAAATAGCAACTCCCGCTCCCTGCCTGCTGGGTCTGTCTTTTCTAAAGAGCCTGTAACCTTCCATTCCAACACTCTAGTCATAGGAGCCATCCCACCATGTTTCTGTGATGCCTACTATATCATACTCCTGTAGTTGTGCACACATCTCTAATTCCTCTTGTTTGTTCCCCATGCTACAGGCGTTTGTATAGAGGCATCTGAGCTGAGCTCCAAATGAAGCCAGCTCATTGGCTGGAGTGGCTGGAATATCTCTGCATCGCTCCGAGCATTTATTATAGGTGCTGGCAACTGACTGGGTGTGTTGGGATGAAACAATGCCCCCCTCCCCCAACACATCTAGTTTAAAGAAACCTTGACCAGCCTGGCAAGCCTCCTACCAAAACCTCTCTTCTTTGTCAGATCAGCTCCACCAGCCCCCAGTAGACCTGGCCTACTAACTTGGGTCCCATGTTCAAAACACCCAAACCCCTGATTATGGCACCACCCTTTTAACCATTTATTAACTTGGCCAATCCTCCTAGCTTTTTTCAGGTACTCCCCTGTATCCTGGAGAATTGATGAAAAGACAATCTGAGCTCCAGAGCCCCTAACCACCTCTCCCAAGGGCTCTGTAGTCCTTCTTTATGTTCTCCAGGCTACTTCTATCAACATTGCTAGCACCCACATGGATCACCAGAAGTGGGTAATAGTCCGTGGGACTCACTAGAGCAGGCAGCCTCTATGTTTGTTAAACATATCCATGTGTCCTGGATACACACACCTCAGGGCTCTCCAGTGTTTTCACTGTTGGCTTTTTGAAAGGTTTTGTATCCTATCCTTGCCCTATTCCTTATATTCTTTCACCAAGTGTCTGGGGCTTTAAGGATAAAAATAATATTAACCTGGATCATTACTGCAGTTTATGGTACCCCTCCAGATTTTGGATCAGTTTCTGTGTATGCCAGCAAGGCATAAGCATTATTTCAAAGAAAGGGTGTCTTTGGCAAGGGCTACTGTCAGCATCCTGTAGTCCCTTCTTTAGGATCTCCGATGTGCTGAGCAAACCTAGCCGATAGCATGCAGTCAATGCCATTATATCAAATATCCTCAGGAACAGAATGGAGGACCTCCAGGGCTGAATCCAGGAGGTCTGACAGTATGTGCTGTATCTCAGATAATTACAAGATGCTCGTATTGGCTCCCAGTTCTCTGTGTGAAACGTGTTTGACTGTGTGGTGGTGGTGATAAAGAAGAGTATGTTGGGGGAGGGTAATATATTTGTCTTTTGTGCATGATTTTCCTTCACTCATCCAGTCCTGCCCTTCATAAGCCATGAATTTGCAGACATTTGGCATGAGCTCCTTGATGTCTGGGAAGAGGTAGCACAGGAAAAGGAAAGATGAATGGAAAAAAGCTTTCATAAGCATTTTACAGAACATTAAGGGGAATATTTTGTTTCAGTAGATTTTGGAATTCCTTGCAAATAAAGATGTAACACAGAAGCAGTGCTTTTTAAGTTTTGGAGACTTTGATCCCTGAACTCTTTTCTACTGATTTATTTGAGTGAATTTCAGATTTTAAATTGCACCTCCGATAATGATTGAATTCACTGTCCGTATACCCACTATTTATGGTGCAGCTGTTGGCAATGTTAATGTGAAAAGCACATCTTCTGAACATTGTCAAGCTCTTATTGTCACCTTTAGTTCCCTGGGAGATGGGGACAGAATTTTATTTCAGATTAAAAGGAAGAAAACTGTTACCTTTTAGGGAAAACATATATTTATGTTTCTGGATGTCTCTAAAGTGGCTCAGACAAAGAGACACATATTTGAGTTATTGTTGCTAGATTTTATTATGCTTGGTGCCTGGGTGACTATACTATATTTTATGCTGCAAGGTTTAAGAGTTATTTTGGAAAGGAAGAGAAGGGAAGCATTTTTTGGATCTTGATGAGGATGATAAAATGTAAATTCTAAATTCAGAGGTGATGCCATTTGGGAATGAAAGTTCAATTTTTCATACATGACAGTCATTTAAGTTCAGGCCTCATCTCTTCTCTCTATTCCACCTATTTATGCCTGTTTTTTCAATGAGTAAATATGTCAAAATTGGTGAAATGAGTGTGCTGGTAACCTATAGAAGATATGACTTAAAATCTAATGATAACAAAGTTAGGCTTAAGCCCACCATACATAGGCATATGTCTTGCTAATATATTTTATGTGTCTTATCAGTAAGCCTTCCTAAGGTATATGTCTAAATTGCTTGTGTGGTCAGTAGACAGAGCAGATGCTTCTGAATGCCTCCAGAGGGAGAATCTGCCAGTCTCATATTAGGTATTGTATTAATTAGATGACTTCTTTCCTGGAAAGCCTTTACGATCACCTGCCTCTTTTCACTGATACTGTGCAGCATATTTTTGAAGGTCTGCCTCATTAAGCCTCTGAAATTTAAGAACAAGTTTGGTGCAAGAAAGATGAACTTGATCCTACCCGAACTGAGTCTCACAGGGAGTCGTCATGAGTACAAGGAGAGCATGTATCTGTGAGCCAAAGGTTCCCAAAGAACTGTTTCTCCTAGCTCAGGCTGTGACACTGCAGATAGGGTCACCAGCCCAACAGAAATTCTATTGCTAATTCAGGCTCCCAGCGGAAAGCAGGGTCAAAAGCCTAAATATGAAACCTAATTAGATATTGAGTATATGCAAAATAGAGCTCCTCCTTCCTTTCCTGTTCAACATAATGTTATATACACATTTCAACTTTCTGTGGTACAGTGGTACTACGTATGAATGCAGCACTTCTAATTAAGGAGTGGTAGTGTATGGACTTTACATTTAAAGTTGATAAATTTTGATGGAAAAATATGTCCCTGTTTCAGTGTAATCACAGAATCACAGAATCCCGAGGGTTGGAAGGGACCTCAAAAGATCATCTAGTCCAACCCCCCTGCAACAGCAGGGTAACCTAGAGTACATCACACAGGAACTTGTCCAGCCGGGCCTTGAATATCTCCAACGTAGGAGACTCCACAACCCCCCTGGGCAATCTGTTCCAGTGCTCTGTCACTCTCACAGTAAAGAAGTTTTTCCTGATGTTCACATGGAACCTCTTATGCTCCAGTTTACACCCATTACCCCTTGCCCTATCACTGGACATCACTGAGAAAAGCCTAGATGTCATTGTAAGTAACGATAACAAAAAATAATAAGGTTAAATTGTACCGCTTAACTGGAGCACATATGATGATTTATAATAAAATCCCTCTTTTGCTGGATGGAAGAAAAGGCATAGCAATATAGCACGTTGTACCAGAAGGTTTGTATGACTTTGAGTATGGGTTTTCTCTGCAAGTCAATACAGACATAAATATGCACACATATATGCATACACACACACATCTTAACGGCTTCTAGCTTGAGATGCAGATAAGTTGACCATAAAATAAAGGTTGCCTTTTTATAAATTTGATCATTATTTTTTAGTTAACTGAAATTATTTAGCAACGATAGTATCATGAAAAGGGAGAAGTAACCTGTGGATTGCTAGATTTCTGTGATAAAGGTCCTCAAGTAGGATAGTATGTGTGCACTGTGGGGAAAAAAAGTTACAAACATATGTGGATAGTGTGAGACACCATGGTACTGTTGCTCCACAATGGATTCCTGGTTCAGAATTCATGCCCAGGGAAGGTGCATTTCTACAAAGCTCTTGTGGGTTAGCACAGTCTTCAGTCAGCATGGGCTTGTAGACATCAAGGAAATCTTAACCCTTCTGTTGACACATATTTGGCTTTCTTTGTGAATGCAAGTCTAACATTTTTCCTGTTCTGACCAGTCTTTTTAAAAAGTGCTGGGCCACTTGTGCACCAGCCTTTTTTTAGTATTATTATGAAACACCTAGTAATGTGCTATTTAAAATTCATGTGGGTCTGGATACCGTGAGCTTCTCATTCAACAGCAAAACAGGTATATTTTTGTTGGGGAAGAAGCTTTTATGCATTAACTTAAGAGTTAGAGTATGTCTTCATGTCGCAGTTCGGTGCTTTGCGGTGATACACAGGCTCTGAATTAGCTGTGTAATTAGCTGAGGAACAGGGTGTATTAGGCTCTTAAAAAATCCTTTTTAGTGGATCTCCATGGTTTCTGACTCCTGAGCTGGCTTTCTCAGGACTGAGTACCACTTTGTAACACTGCTATGGCATGCATCTACTCTTTGGATTTAGGTTCTCTTTTGTGTGGACAGACATGTCTGAAGCTAAAAAAAAAAAAAATAAAAAAAATTAATTTTGAAAATTGTGTTATCAGATAAATGAATAAAAATAATATACCTCCGGTAATCTTGGGGCTCAAGTACACTTTTTGAAGAAACAGATCTGTCCTGCTAAAGCTGAGGTGTACACAGTGGAAGCTAAACTAAATATGTAAACTCCTTCATAATCAATAGAGAGGGTGATTCATTCTGTGCTAAGGTGCAGAGGTAGGTGTGCCCTTACTTCATATTAAAATTAATTCTTGCTATGCACATAACTAGAAATCTTCAAAAAATTACAGAATATGGACTGTGAAGGAAAACCAGTGGACCAATATCAGCATTGCTGTCTCTGAAAACTTACATTTTATACGACCTGTGATCACATTTTGAATTGCTTTAACTGAACATCACAATGAAGAAGCTACCTAGACTTTTCAAAACTTTTTTTTTTTCTTTTTTTTTTATTTTTCTCTGGTGGACTTAAACTCACTTGTATCCAAATCCAGATATTTAATTTAGATAAACGTCAAACTGGTATGAGTGAGTAGGACTTTGTATGGAATAACTACAAAATTAATTTGAAATTTCTAGAAATAAAACCAAAATAATTTAATACACTGTAGATTTTCCCCCCTTATAATAAAATTCCACACTTGCAAAACTGGCAAGAGCTTTCTTTCATTATTAGAATTTTTTTAATTTTCCTTTTTTCTGTTATTGCAGTTTTCAGTTTTCTACCAAAACACCCACAAAAATGTATATGCCCTGGATTTCAATTTATTTCATTATTTCAGGTTACCACAAGTTTCAGTTTGGATGAGAAATAATGAAAATAGCATATGTCAGTTATTTCCTGTAGCAGGCAGCTCTCAGAGGAGCTTATGTGCTGCTCAGCTGCATTTATAGTGTAGGAAAAAAAAAGATTAAAATGTCATACAATAAGCCCAAAGCTACATTTCATCCAGGGTCACGAATTATTTATGAACTTAACATTTAGCACTACAAAGTGTCCTTCAGCACCCATTGTCCAAGGTGGTATTTTATTTTCTTGGGCTAGATGGCACTGTGGTACATAAAATTTAAATCCCTGCCACCCAGCACAAGGGTTGTGCTTAATCCGCATAGAGTTGCAGTCGACTTCTCTCCTGCTTAGGAAAGAAAAAAGCCTTTCGTACATGCAGACATTTAGTTCTTTGTTTCTGTACCGACAAGCAAAATGATAACTCTTCTTGGTTTATTTTTAAGGTTATTAGAAGTGCCTATTTCACTTGGTATATATTCTGTTGTGGAGAAGTGTGGCAAAGCTGTATATTATGCGTGGAGTATTGTATATTTGCCAGAAATTGAACATGTACATGAAACCCACATATGTTTTCTGTGAACATTAAGCTGTTTTTTAGCCTGGAGGAGACAGCAGAGGGAAAAATAGTTGTGGTATTCCCTGGTATAGTCTGTGTTTCTGTTACAGGAGATGAGGACTTTAAGTCTAAAGATTTGGAAGTATTGAGATCTACCAGGGCTAGTGTCAAACACCACTAATGTTCTGATGATACTCTGTTACATTCCATCCTACTAAACCAGGACCTTCTTTCTGCTATGCAAATCCTTTGTGCCTCTTTCTCTACCATCTGCTTTATACATCTCTATGTGGAGTTCAGGATATGGCACAATGCCTGTGCTTCAGCACTGGGAAGAAGTGACTGTAGATGAGCTGAGTGCCCACCTGCAGCCTCTGTTCCAGGAAATGAATGTTCTCATCTCCTCCAGAAAGAGGAGATAAGATCTTCCTGTCACCTTGTGGTGAAACTTGAGCGGTCCAGTGATGTCCTCCCGGAACAGGAAGTAGTTCCCTTTAACAAGCCCAAACTGGGTATCTATTCGGTTAGAGGAAGAAAGACTTACTAAGAAGGAAATCCATCACAGCCATCATGCCTGAAAACCCACTGGTCCCAGGGCTGAGCTGTGTATCACTGCCTGCTGTCATAGTAACTTTATGTGCAGCTGATACTATGTAAGATTCAGTTATTGACCCAGCTTTCGAGTGAAGGTCAAATACAGGAGTAAGAAGGAAGTGGTCCTGTGGCCTTGCATGGCCACAGAATGTTTTCTATCAATTAACTGTTGAGCTTTCAACACCAGCCAGAGATGCTCTCCAAATGTGACTAGGCTGAGGTGACAGAAGAGGTGAGCTAACCTGCAGTGATTGTGCTCAGGTCCTTCACTTGCGGATAGCTATGTAGTAGTAATAAAAACAGACTACTTTTTGAACAGCATCTTTAAAATTGTTTGCTAGTAGTGTTATTCTGAATACTGTATGTACTCCTTTGATCTGGGCATAGAAATGAGTGTCATTCAGAGACTATAAGCTACTTTCTTTGAAAGCTTGCTGGAGTTATTGATAACTGTTTGAGTTTTTACATACATGTTCTAAGTTAATGTTTTATGAAAATACAGATCAGGTCTTGACCTTCAGAAAAGAGTTAAAACAAATTTCAGAAGAAAAAGAGTAGTGAAGTAAGTTTTTACATATTATACAACACTGCGTATACATTCCTTTCTTATGTTCCTGATGACATTGGTGTTATTGTTCCATAGCACAGGAAAACCGGGGAGAGTAGCTGGAAGGTGAGATGCAGGCAGGGGCTGCTCTGGCACCCTTGCCCATCTCATACCTGTCATTTTCTATTTCCCCAGTGTCAATGCCAGGGTAGCTACTCCTAACCCTTTATTTTCTGACTCATGCCTGCATCTGCACTGTGTTCTGTGCAATGCTGTTTTGGTGAACTGACACAAGTTACTAAAAAACCTTGCTTGAATTGCTGTCCCAGGGGCTTAGATTGAGCTGCCAGAGACAGGTTCTGCACAAGCAGTGGTGTTGCTGAATGTGGAAGCACAGCTATTGCCTGTCGATGGATGTGCTGAAGAAAACCAGCCAGAGACCTCTTTAATCTATTGGCAGGATACTATTACAGATGAAAGAGTAAAAATCGGCCCTCTTTGTTAAATTCTGCTCTTTGGGTGCAAAGCTGCTTCTACCTTTCATGTGTAAAGTCAGGCACAAAGCATGGAAACTATTTGGTAGAAAATCTACCCCCATGCTAATCTTTTCTCCCTTTACAGATTCAACTTGATCTGTGTTTATTTGCTGCTCTGGAGAGATATTGTCCTCTTTTCCACACAGTCACATGCGATTCTGTTAAGGGCTCATTCTGCCATTGACTGGGCAGTGGAGCTTAAATTCACTGCACAGTTAAATTAACACAGATTGGGAACAACTGAGTTGATGCTGGTAGCACTGAACTCTAATTCTGTCATGCTGCTTGATGTAAAACTGCAAGCAGATACAGAAATTCCGGGCCTGTTTGGTTTTGTTTGTTTGTTTCCTTTAAAATTTCTTAATGATATTTTTAAGCATCCTGGAGAAAAAAAACCACAACAAAACAACAGATTATTTAAGGGACTATTAAATTCATTTCACTTTTTAGCATAAAATGGGAATTTAAATTGGCTTTGCTGTTGGAAAAGAGCAATACTGCTTACATCTCTGATCTTGCATACTTTGTTACTCTTCTCCTTGACTGTGCTTTTGTGTAGGGAGTTTACGGTCTGGATCTCAGTAATTACATGATACAAAAAATATCTGTTCAGAGTCTTGAGTCTTGAAACATTCTAGAAGATGTCTGTATTCTTTTGATTTCAATAGGCCTTGGGGACACCTAGACTTGAGTTGAGTTACTGCAAGCTCTCTGGGGAAAGTCAACCATTTCAAAAGATCTTATTAAAATTAAAGATGAAATTGATGAGACTGAAATAAGCAACATGATCTACTTCTCTTGGCTTACAGAATTACCTTGGTTCTATAGCTGTTATATATGCTCTTAAAAAGAATATTAAAAGCAGCTGTCACATATTTTTTTCCATCAAGATATATAAATTTTAAATAGCTCTTGCTATGACAGCTAGGTCAATATTCTATGCTGGAATGAAGAAATAAGTCTACATGTAAGGCAAAAGATAATAAGGATAATTTAAATATGTGTTTCTTAGAAAAAAAAGTTTTAATATGTATTTTATTTGTCTGCTAATAAGAAATGGCAGATAGGTAAAGTCTGGCAAAAAGGAGTATCCCTGATGTGTTGCATCCAATCTTTATAACCTCCCCCTGTATCAATAACAAGGCATTTCTTTCTGTTGAATTGCAGACATTGTTGAAGACGCACATCTTTTCTAGTACACCTAGGTTTAGTACGTTAGTATTCAATGAACCTTCCCAAGCATGGATGCCAGATAGTTTGCTCTTTTAATCTAGGATTCAGATTAAAGATCAGCCTCTGTCTTTTATTCTACTTAAATTGAGCTGTTCACCAGGTTCTGTGAGTGTGTTTGGGCTTTGTTCCCATTACCTTCAGTACTGCTTCAGATCCTGTCCTGATCACTATAGTTTCTGACCACAATCCAGTTGTTCACAATGAGACATGACTAATGGCTGTCATGTATAGTTTGGTTTTGTTTTGTTCTTGGTCTTCCCTTGAGTTGTTGCAGGTCCTTATCATTTCATCAAATTCCTCCATTTTTAGGAAGCCTCACTTTTTGTGTTCTGACTGTCTCACATCATAAATGAAGTGTCATATCTGCATATGCAGACAGAGGTATCTAACATGCAAGATGCAAAATTTTGGAGGCAGATTAATTAGTACAAAAATCTAAAATGCATGTGATCTACCAAGTGTCTCAAAATCTGGCTCTGCAAGTGGAATTATCTCCAGACACTGTTAGAAGTGTCTCTTATGCCAAAGGCAAAACCACCTTTAGAATCTTGCAACTACTGGAGGAAGCACATTGCCAGCGGACTTGGGCGCAGGGATCTAATAAGTTCTTATTAATTTCTTCTAAGTCTCTGATGTGATACAATTTTCAGAATAAGAACAAAAATTAAATGGTGCAGTGAGGAACTTGTCTATTAACACAAGAGAGCAGTTTGCTACAAATGGTGCAATAAGAAGAGAAGGGAGGATTGGACCAGATGACCTCTGGAAGTCACTTCCAACATAAATTATCTGTAAGCCTATATTCTTTTTCAGTATCATTTGGCTGCTAGAATCTTTGTTTCTTTATATACTATGTTTAAAATTAAAGATTTTCTGACCTCTATGAGGTGTCTGTGTCCATTCACACTTTGTCGTTTGTATTTCAGAACCAACTTATGACCACTGCAGAAGCACTCTTATTTTTGTTAAAAGTTAATGCCAGCTGCAAAGCACTTCAGTGTAATAAACAGCTCAAGGGTGATGGGGAGAACAGCCGTACAAAACTGAATAATTTGCCCACGTTCATAGAAAAGCTCTATAGCCAAGGTGGAAATATATTTTTTCTAATGCATGGATACTGCTCTGTAATCTGTGTTCACTCCTGCCTATTTTGCCTCCAAATATATTTAGCCCTAAAATTATTTTTGAAGCCAAATGACTAATTTTACAGCCAAAATCGTATGCCAAACAGTAGACTGTCAGCTATGTGATACTGTTGTAGACATAGGCACATTTTAAGAGGAAAGTTTTTGTTTGGCAAAAGAAATTAATTGCAATAGCACTGAATTGCCTACACCTCTTCTTCCACTCATGTGTGATACAACTGCTGAAGGCAAATTGGCAAGATTTTTAGTTTCTAGCACATTGTTAGGTTAAGAAAAGAGAAGTCAGTCCACTTAAACCCATCTCCTTCCTGACATGGTCTATATATAGGCAAATGGAAGTCCAGCACTTGGGGCAGGAGCAGCAGTACATGCAGGAGACTGGCTGGCAGGTGTTTCAGCACTGATCTGTAATAGTCCCACCTGCTTCTGTGTGATGTCAGATGTTCTCACCATGATCCCTATTACTTGGAAGACTGCATACACACTGGTAGCCAGATGTTGGCACAGGGTGCAAATCAAGTCAACCCACAGTGATACCATGCTATACCTTTTCAGTTGTTTCAGATATTGTTCTGTCACTTGCTGATCCATACCTGTATGAAACCTCATCACACTCAGGTGTTGTTTGCACTGTCTTGCTGTCTGCAGCTCATTATTTTTAGGCACTCAGCTCTTGATCAAGGCAATGTTCTAATGCTTCCATGACACATTCATTTGCAACAGTGAAGGCAAACTCTCCTGGGCTGCATTAGCAACAGTATATCCTGAAGATCCAGGGATGTGATTTTACCATTTGGCATTTGTTAGGCCATACCTGAACTATGATGTCTAGTTGGACTTTCTCCATGTAGTTTCTCGCTACTCGTGTGGTGAGGGACGGAAGCACTAGTTCCCTCCGAACTAGGGCTGAGACAGAGCATTCACGGAATGCGGGTCATCAACGATTTATTGCGCAGTTAGAATTCCTTATATCTGCTGCCTAAGCACCTCCCCAGGGTCAGCTGGTTCCTGTCCCTCCTGGCAACCTCCCGTCCATGCACCAATCCCTACATCTCCCCCGCCTCAAGACTAGAAAACTCAGGGTTTTAACAGCTATTCCAGATAACAACTTATAACTCTAATTAACTAAGTAAGAAAGGTTTGTGCCACTAAGTATTCACGCACAGTGCGTATTACATAATCAAACAAGAAGGAAACAAACATCCTAATACTAATAAACACAGAGCGTCAGCCTAAAGGGACCTAGACGTAGGTGTTTCCGGCCTGAGTGATGTCGTATTCAACAGCCGGTTGATGGCACTACCATCATATTAGAATCTTTCTAGCTTTTGTCTTAGCATTTTCCAGCAGCTGCTGCAAATTTGCATGCTCTAACATCTCTTTTACAAAAAACAAATCCACACAATACAAGGTATAGTTTCTCATTAGCAACTGGCTAGTAAATACAGGTGGTTTTATGCACAAAATCACAGCCTGTAATAATAGCTACGTTACAAGCACACACATTCAAGTTGTTACTTTTTAGTTGCCCTCAAGTGATGTCCTGTAATCATTTATTTTTCTCCTCCTCTATCTCATTCTGCTCAGGGTGTTCACTGTCAGCTCCTGTAGCTGAGGCATCGAGTTCCTCCACTTGTCTGTCCAGCTCATGGCAAGGCTTTGCAAACTTTGCAGGCAGCTGCCATGGACCTGTAGGTAGGAGGACACAAACATACCCCCTCTCCCACATTATCAGCTCTTGAGAAGGAGGCAGGTTAAAGTGATTCAAAGGCATTCTGATGGGAACGAAATGTGAAGCTACAGCTGCCTGCCTGCTTATCAGCAGCAGTAAATACCTGCCAGCAACGGCACTTTGCATTAACCCTTTCTTGTCCAAAATGTTAATCTGCTACCAATTAAAACTTTTACACAAACCCAACAAAAAATACACAGAACACTATCTGCCCTCAGCACACACACACACATGCATGGGATCCCACAAGCACACTCCATACAATTACAATCCTTGAAACACAAAACCTAGACAATCATTATTCCCACTCTACGGTCCCTCATACAGAACGTGGCGTAACGACCCTGTGAAGACAACCAAAAAATCAGCTCCAAGCAGCATCATTGCAGTGTGAGGTTGCAGGCTCAACTTCAGCGGGCGTCCCCACAGAGGCTCTGCCTCCCCCACATCGCATGAGCCTTGGGCTTTTACACTGACCAAAATGCACACTCATTCCGATGCAAGTGGCCAGCCTACATTGGAAGAAGTGGTCAGCAATATCCATAAAAAATCTCCAAGGGCTAATAGAAACATAAATATACATGGATATATATTTGCCAACTTCTAGTACATGTGGATCAGAGACTATCAAATGAGTTGTATATGGGGTCCCAAGTCCACAGCCCACCACAGCACTCACACACCGTGTTCAAAAGGCTATAAGGGTACCTCTTCTCCCTTTTTTTTTTTTTTTTTTTTTTTTTCCTAGAAAATCAAAACCAAACTGAACACTCCAGCCTGGTAGCCAAGGATAAAGACAATGTCTTTAGTAGGGAGGATTCCCCCAGGGTAGGCTTTGAGGGTTGCTGTCGCTCGGTGTGGGGAACCCCCCTGTCCCCTGCCCTGTCGCACAAAGGGGAGTGTTACCAGGGCTCACAACACTCCACTTCCCGGTTTTTTGCTGCTGCCGTTGTTGCTGTTGCCGCGGCCGCGGTTTCTGGCAGTCGCGCTGCAGCTCTGGCGCTGCCCGCTCGGCCGCGCGGCCCGGGGGCTCCGGTCGCGCCTCCCGGGGTACCTTCCTCCACAGCTCCCGTGCTTGCACCCGCGGCTTCTCCACTCGCAGCACCTCCGTGTCCCGCAGCCGCTCCAGCAGCTCCTGTCCTGGAGACAACTTTTCTCGATGGCACCCCACGTCTCCCCTAGATCTCCTGCTTTCTTTTCCCCAGCCAAGACCGCTTCCAAAAGCTCTTGGCGGATCCGTCCCCATCGGGAGGTATCTAATACGTCCACGGGGGCCTCCACCGTCCCCCGGCCTCGCATCCATTGGATGCAGTGGCCCGCTGGCCCCGAGTATATCGCCTTTGGCAACCCAGCTTGCTGCACGAGGGCCTCCAGTACCTGTACCACGTGGCTCACATCCATCGCTATCACGTCGGGGTCACCACTTGTAGTTTCTCGCTACTTGTGTGGTGAGGGACGGAAGCACTAGTTCCCTCCGAACTAGGGCTGAGACATAGAGCATTCACGGAATGCGGGTCAACAACAAGTTATTGCGCAGTTAGAATTCCTTATATCTGCTGCCTAAGCACCTCCCCAGGGTCAGCTGGTTCCTGTCCCTCCTGGCAACCTCCCGTCCATGCACCAATCCCTACACTCCACTTCGAGAGACTCAAAAAATTAGTTCTACAAAGGGCCAGCAAAAGCATTAGAGGGCTTGTGAACTTGACATATGAAGAAAGGCTGAAGGAATAGGGTTCAGACAGAGAAGAGGAGGTTCCAAAGGAATCTAATAATGGTCCCCCAATGACTGAAATTTATTTATGTGGAAGATGGAAGCAATCACTTCACAAGGATGCATGGTGGCAGGACAAGAAGCAACAGGCACAAGTGGCTTTAGGGGTGTCATGGTGAGCAGCTGCTCATTCACTCCACTCCCTCCCTGGGTGTAACGGGGACAAGAATTGGAAGAAGGTAAAACCCAGGGTTTGATATAAGTACAGTTTAGTAATTGAAATTAAGTAAAATATAATAGTGATAAAAATTATAACAATAACAATATAGATATTAAAAATAGATGAAAAAAAGGTGCAATGAAAATTTAGGAAACACAAGTGATTCACAATACAATTGCTCACCACCCATTGATCGATACCCAGCCCATCCCTAAGTAGAAGTCGGTCCCTTGTGGCCAACTACCCCAGTTTATACACTGGTCATGACATGCTGTGGTATGGAATACCCCTTTGGTTACTTTGGGTCAGGTGTCCTGTCTCTGCGGTCTCCCAGCTTCTTGTGCCCCTCCACCGTGGCAGAGCATGAGAGACTGAAAAGTCCTTGATTAGGGTAAGCATTACTGAGCAACAATGAAAACATCAGTGTTGTCAGCATTGTTCTTAGACTAAAGCCAAAACATAGCACTGCACTAGCTACTGGGAAGAAAAATAACTTTATCCCAACTGAAACCAGGACAAGTGAAAATTCTGTAAGGAGATAAGAATCAAATTCTTCATCATGGGGACAATTTAATATGGGAGTCATGGAATCTCTCTTGCTGGAAACCTTTATGACTTGGCTTGACAGGACCCTGAATAAACCAGGCTAAAGGCTGCTTTCAATAGAACGTTGGACCAGATCATTTTCAAAGATTCCTTCCCACTCAGACACTTGTACTATGCTATGATTATTTTACTTTCTGCATATTCAACTCAGTAAACCCTAAAATTGCTTGCTGCAGCAAATAATATCTTTTAGGAAATCACAGATTTATTCTGCTGTTAGCTTGATGACACTAGCTACTGACAAAAACTTATTTTAATTTTGTGACTTCTATTAATTACTCAGTAAGCCTGCAAAATTTCCCATCAGCCTTTTCCTTATTGAAATCTCTTACATAAACTGGTTGGATCTTGCAGATTTTTTACCTAGTACCTTACTATCCAATTAGAAAGATAAATAGACAGTGGAAAAATCAATTAAAGCAGAACAGTTGTAATGTGTTAAACTAGAATTGATTCTGACCTGGAAGAATTTGGGTCATTATCTAAATATTCCCATGTCTTGGAATTACTTTCATCCTGTGGTTGAGCTCTGGTTCCACTGTACTTCTTAAGAAGATTAATCTAAATTTTATTTTAAAGTAGGAGTTCTGAAGAGTTTGAAGTTTGCTATATTTACAACATCAAACAATTTAGAGGCAAAATGAATGACTTTATGCTTCTATTCAGACTTGTGAAATTATGAGGTCGTGGAAGGAGAAGGGTTCTCTTATTAACTATTTCCATAATTAACATTCATTTGGCTACTTGAGGTTTAGCATGCCATTTCATTAAAATAATGCATTTGCAGATAGAGAAAAAAAGTTTTGAAAGTATAATTGGTTTTCATTGTCAATATAACTTAAAATCCCATTAGCCACAAAATTTCAGCATTGTTTTCCTAATGACTTGCGTAATTGGATCATCAGATTTCTCTCCTTTTAAAAAAACCACCAACCCTCACTTGGTGTTTTTAAAGGTTATTATTTGCATGAATTTTCCCCCCTCAATGTTACATTTCCACTTCTGTTTCCACCAATGCTGACAGGTCAGAAACCTAGTGAATTAAATGAAATCATGTCAAGCGCAACTAGAGCTGTTACTTCCCCCTCTCTCTCTTTGTTTTTTTTGAGATACTGACAACTACTGGCAAATGCATGCATTTGATTTGAGATACTTGTCTACCTCAACCCATTAAGACAATTCAAAGAACTCTTCCAGGTCTTCCATGGTGCTGTTCTCTCTTTTAAATGTGCCTGTGGCAAGTTTTGTCACTTCATTACAGGAATTCCAGTGCACTCTTTCTTGACTTAAATGAAGACCATTTTGGAGACGCTGAAAATGCAAAGTGTAACAAAGAGATATGGACAGTCATATCAATAAATATTTTTATATTTTATATTTTCATGTAAAGAAACTAGACCTGCCATACATATTACTAGAAAAAATCCATTCTTATGTTTAATGTGTCAGTGTCATCACAGGGGTCGTGCATATAAAAAAAATCATGGAGAAATCACATTTCTGGAAGAGATCTTGAGAAATTGTCCAGTACAAACTCTTGCCCCCAAGGCGTGTTCAGCTCCTCCTAAACAGATGTTCCACTTACGGATTCTTAAAAATCTCCCATGTTGAAAAGTCCATATTTTCTCTTGGCACATTAATCAAGTGTTTAACAATATTTACCATTTTTTCCTCTACTATAGATAAGTTAGATAACTTAGTGTCCTGGTTTCATCTGGGGTAGAGTTCATTTTCTTCCTAGTAGCTTGTACAGAGCTGTGTTTTGGGTTTAGTCTGAGAACAATGCTGATAACACACCAATGTTTTACTTGTTGCTCAGTAATGCTTACCACAGATCAAAGACTTTTCAGTCTCTCATGCTCTGCCAGTGAGGAGGGGCACAAGAAGCTGGGTGGGAGCAGGGACAGGATACCTGACCCAAACTAGCCAAAGGGGGTATTCCATACCATAGAACTTCATGCTTGGTATGTAAACTGAGGGCAGTTGGCTGGAAGGCGCAGTTTTGCTGCTCAGAAATGGGCTGGGCACTCATTGGTCAGCAGATGGTGAGCAATTGTACAGTGCTTCACTTGTGATTATTGTTTTTTATTCCTCACATTATCATCATCATCACCATCATCATCATTGTTATTATTATATTTTACTTTATTTCAATTATTAAACTGTTCCTATCTCAACCTGTGGGTTTTATCTTCTTATTATCCTCCCCATCCTACCTGTGGGTGGAGTGACGAGTGAGTGTGTGGCAGCATGGTATTTAGTTGTCAACTGGTGTTAAACCATGATACTTATATCTCTACTGCTGTATTTGAGACTGATTTGTTCCTTTCCTTTGTGAATTTCTCCTGTCCTCTGTGCAGTAATCTTTTAAAATTTTTGAAGACCATTCAAAAGCTCTTCAAATGCCACTTACCTACACTAAAAAACCCAAAAACTCATTTTGGTTTGTCCTCAAACATGATTTACATCTCTTTGATTTTTCTTGGCTTTTTAGTTGGTGTTCTGGATTCAGTAGTAGCAGTCATTTTTTCTCCTTCTTAGTAGCTGGTGCAGTGCTGTGTTTTTGCCTTTCGGTCTGGGAACAGCACTGATAACACTGATGTTTTTAGTTACTGTTCAAATGTTTGGTCTGACCAAGGATTTTCTGAGTCTCATGCTCTGCCAGGGAGAAGGGGAAGCCGGGAGGAAGCAGAGACAGGACGCCTGACCCAAACTAGCCAAAGAGGTATTCCAAACCACAGCACGTCATGCCCAGGATGTAAACTGGGGGCAGTTACCTGGAAGGGCTAGTGCACTGCTGGGGTCGGGCTGGGTATTATCAATCGGCAGGTGGTGAGCAGTTGTATTCTCTTCCCTTGTTATTTCCCTTATCATTATTATTATTGGTGGTAGCAGTAGTGATTTGTGTTATACCTTAGTTATTAAACTGTTCTTATCTCAACCTGTGGGAGTTACAGTCTTTCGATTCTCCTCCCCATCCCTCTGGTAGTGGGGGAAGGAAAGGGGGGGAGTGAGAGAGCGACTGCGTGATTTACGGCAGAGCTTAAACCACTACGGTTGGTCAGCATCTTTCCTGAAGATATCCTAAATCTAGACTTCAGATGAGTGACAGAAAGTTTATTTCCTATATCTTCTATATGATTCTTTTGTTTATACCTTCCAGGCTAAAGCTTCCTTTTTGTCTTTGAAATAGCCTAGCAGTGGTGAGTCATGCTCAATTTATGATCCACTATAGCCCATGCATCTTTTTTCAGAAGAACTGTTGTTATCCCTCATTCTATAGTTGTGTAGACGGTTACTCTTGCCTAAGTGGGAACTTTTGATTTTTTGCCTTTATTAAGTTGCATCCCAGTCACTTCAGACCATTTCTCCGATTTATAATGATCAGTTTGAATTCTAACCTCATCATCTACATGCTTTTTCAGCTTGTCCCAGCTTTGAATAATCTGCAAATATAGCAAGTATATTCCCTACTCCATTGTGCAGTTTTTATTATTGGAAGTGTTCCATCGACCTAGACTTCAAATCAGTCCCCAGTGGACCTCATTGTTAGATCCTTCCAGCTGAACAGTTTCTTTTTATGCACAGTATCCCAATCAGTTATGTCCCTACCTTATGGCAGTTTCAGGAAGACTCTAGATTGCATAAAAAATGTCATAAAAGACACTGTCAAAAGCTTTACTAAAGTAAAGATATTTTTCTTTTCAATACACAGGCCTGTCACCATGTCATAGGAGAAAACTAAGTTGCTTTGACGTGATTTGTTCTTGACAAATCCACATTGGCTGGTTCATATCCCCTTGTTACCATCCAGATGTTTGAATATTTGAACGAGTATTTTTATTTTTTTCTTTTGGTAATAGAACTTAGATTGACTGATCTCCACTTTTTTCAGTTTTTTAAAGATAAGAACCATGATTGCCTTTTCTGTTTTCTGAAACTTTACCTGTCCTCACTCTCTTCTCAAAATAATTGCTAAGGGCTCTGAGATCACTTCAGCCAGTTCTCTAAGCACTCTCAGGTGAATGTCATCAGGCAGCTAGTTCAAAGACATCCAGCTTCTAAAAGTAGAATTAAGCCTCTGCTTTACCTTTTCCATCCTGAGTTCTTAACCTCTTGTCATTGATGCTAATTATGTTGGACATCTAATCACAGCCACTCTATCAAGTGAAGACTGAGAAAAAGCCTACATTCTACTCTTTGGCCATCTGTGCACCATTGAGAACCTCTCAATGGAGGGTATTTGGGAACCTCTGAAATGTTTTGATAATCTCTACTTTTTGTAGTGGAAGTGAAGAGTCTAATTTGAGCCAGCCATATGTGTGAGATTCATCTCACTCATTTTGAGCAATAAAAAAATTGATATCTAATTTCAACATGCTCTTCAAGTGTCCCTCTGTAGTCAGTGGAAGACAGAAAGTGACTTCAAGGATCAGGGCTTCTGCTCTCTTTCCAGATACCTGCGTTAGATGAAACCCAACCTGTCAAGAACACATGATGATGATGCCAATGCAAGCAGACTTTGAGGACCGCAATTTGGTGCTTAGAAAGTCTTTGTTACATTTGATGGCCAGTGACTATGAGTAAATGGCCAAGTTACATCATAAATCTTAAGACTGCATTGCTTTAGCCCCATCATTTATAAAAGTCACAGTTTACATTCTGATTCTCAAGATGTTTGATTTTGTGCACAGCATTGTGTTTGACACACCACTGGTTTTACTTTTTTTTTTTTTTTTTTTGGTTAGGAATCTGGATTATGCAAGAATTGTTCATGAGTGTATGTATGTATATTGGTCAAAATAATCTCTTTCAAAATAATCTCTAAGAAAGGAAGTTGCCAGCAGGCATATATTGGCTACATCTCACTTCTTGTGCCTGAAAAGTAACTTTCAAGTCTAGGAAAAGATGTATTCCAGCCAGGTTTAAAATGGCTTCCAAAAGATGATTTTTTAAATAGTTTGGCTTATAGCACGGTATGTTTCAGGCAGCTTGACTTTGTATCATGTAAGCATTTTAGTGACATAGTGAAGCCAAGTCTGTTTTACAGGGCTGAATATTTTTGTATCACCAATGTAGTCAAACAGTCCAACTTATTGCCTCAGTTTCCCCACTTTTGGAGGCTTGTTTATTCAGGGGCTCATTACAGAATTTACATCTTTCTTTCCTTTCTATTCCTGTACCTGACTAGAATTTGATGTATGCACTGTGCATTATGCAAGTCTCTTTAGCTTGGCTATGTTATGACTCTGTGTGTGTATGTGCATCAGTGTGTGTATGTGTCTGTGTATATGCAGGGACACACATACATGTGTGATAGGTCCCTGAAAAAGTAAAAACAAAGAAGGTTTTCCTTTCATGCCAGTTTGAATGATTACCCGTCACTTGATAAAGTCTGGCACATACCTTGGTGTTTCATATGAACTGTCACAATAACCTGACTATAATGCAGATTCCTGCCCCAGCTTCCTGAGGTTTGTGATAAGTCTCCTTATTCCATTAGCACTTTGTCATCTGCCCCTCTGATGCCAGTGTTATACGGAGAAGGGGTTTATGGTGAGGTTCTCGATAATGTTGAAATCTTTTTGTATTGTACTCACTCTGTCTCTCTCAGTTTGCACAATGCCTATTTATATGTTTCTGCTTATCTCACCAACTGATGCTGCAACTTCTGCAGCCTTATTGTGGAGGCTTATGAATTTAAATATTTGGGGTTTATTTTGAACATGATATATAGTATAATAACAAGGCTGTTATCTGTTCAGTTCTGCGTAGTTCCTTATCAGTGTTTCAGAGAAGGACACTTCCTCTGACATGACAGTAAGAATTGGCTGAATGAGTTTCTGGAATGTCTGTAAAGGAGGGGTTTTAGCCACAGATTTCCTTCTGGGCTGGTGAGCTCATTTCTGTGTGTTTTTTTTTTTTTTGTGTGTGTGTGATTCCTAATAAAGTCCATCTATTTCAGCCTGCCCCCACAAAGAAGGTAACAGAACAGGAGTGACTGAACAGATGAATAAAAAATACAAAGCAGAAAGGAACTGCATAGTATTTCCTTCTTTTTGTTTGGATAATTTTAAAGATATGCAAAATGTTCCTGTAGTGAACTTCTATACCTCTATTAAGCAGCTATATTTAATCATAGTTAATATTAATATTTAATATTACTGGTGACGTCATATAAATATAATTTATATTACTTATATAAAATGACCGTAAGCATATAATTTTTACTCTACATGCCAGTAATAAGATATTGCATATAAGGATGATATAATATTTCTATAATTGCAGTGCAGATAAAGTCAATTAGAAAGACTTTGCCAAAGCACAGGAACAGGAGCCAGAAAAACATTACTTGAAATTTCTCTATAGCTTAGTGCAAATAACTTCACTGCTCTGCCTCAATTTTCTGATCTCTGAATAGGGGACAGTAGCTGAGTGTTAGTCCTTGGCAAATGACTTAAACAGGACTACATTTCTGTGACTTAAATATAAGATATATTTAGAGATCTTTTTTTTTCCTGTTGAATTTCTTCTTTTATTTTTCACATAATTTATTTCAATTTGCTAAATAACTACTTGGTTTTCAGCTTTCAAGGCTATATTGAATTATATTTATTTTTCTGATTGTATTTGAACTGGAATCCTTATCAACACAGGAAAAAAGGTTCAGATTGTAATTTGATGTAGCTGTGAATTTCTATATGGCATTGTTAGTGCAACATGCCCAATATCTTTATCTGTGGAGGTTTGAAAAGCAAGTTGGAAGAAGCACCTTGTAGGACAGATTTAAGTTTAATTTTGCTCCAACTGTGGGGACATAGTTAAAAATTAAATGCTCTGCTTTCTACCCCATTCTGTTACTATAAGGCTTGTTTCAAGCACGGTGATGAGCGGTTTCCTACATGGGCTGAAAAGACGAGTCTGTTTACAAAACTGGGATAAATTCACTGGTCCTTTTCTCAGCAGATTTTTGGCTCAGTTGCATGGGGTCAGAGGGTTTCCTTCTAGAATAATTCACAATTTTGCTACATTTTATCTGTTTTGTTACATCTGTCTGTTGGAGGGACAACACAGGAGAGCATAAGCAATCCATGAGGTTCTTCAAGAGACAGACAGGAGCCAGCATGTTGTGCTGGACGTTTTTCTCCCAAACAAGAGTGATAGGGGAATGGTTTTAAACTGAAAGAGGGGAGATTTAGATCAGATACAAGGGAAAAATTCTTTCCTGTGAGGTTGGTGAGGCACTGGCACAGGTTGCCCTGAGGAGCTGTGGCTGCCCCATCCCTGGCAGTGTTCAAGGCCAGGTTGGAAAGGGCTTGGAGCAACCTGGTCTAGTGGAAGGTTCCTTCCAACCCAAAGCATTCAATGATTCTGTGATTTATTAGGCAAAGCACAGGTACATGGGAAAGCCCTGGTATATGCTGCATGGTTTATACCAGCGTGCACCTAATGCATTAGTTCTCAGATACAACCCATCACTTTGTCTAGATATATTCTGTACAACAGAATGTTTAAAACTGATTCTTTTCCCACTGTAGAAATTGTCCTTTGTTGGAAGAGATGATGGACAGTGCCCATGCTCAAAGACAGAGTTAGTGGTGGACACTGAAGTATGTGGTGGACACTGAAGAAGTATGGTCCATACTGCTGCTAAAGCAGACATGGTGTCAGTGGAAGCTTGATGTGGCTTAATCATGTTGTATTCCTCCATTGTTATAGTGAGAATCACAGCCTTAGACTCTTCTGGCATGGTAATAGGGTGACAGCTGCCCTTTTAGTTGTCATTTGAGATTCAGTCCAGGAACATTTTGAACCTAAAACCAGAAGTATCTGCAGCTTGAGCTGAAAACAAAGTGTCTGTAACCAAAAGAGTAATAGTTTTATATCCTTTTGGTAGACTGGGAACCTGTAGAGAGGTTCATGGTGTCGCCAAGAATAGCTGTAACCCCAGTCTAAGTGGAATGTATATATGGTGGTGTCAGGCAATATGGCAGTGCTTATCCCCATGCTTAGTGGCATAGCACTGTGGGAATTGGGAAGGTAAATGCATATTTGGCTGACTATACCCTTTTGGTAAACCTAGAGTGAACATATATTAGGAGTAGATTGCAGAACATATAGTTGCCAATTCATTTCTATTAATCAGCATACAAACACCCAAACCTTTCAGCAATTAGAAAACTTGCAGAAAGTAATGCTACTAGTGGTGTCTATAGCTCAAGAGCAAATAAACAATCATTAAAATTCTTCCACAGTAACAGAATCAGATAGTGACTCAGAAGCAGTAAGCGAGAATAGATTGTTTAGCTCCCTAATGGAGAAGGATTTGTGCCAGCTAATAATTTGCTGTTTCTTTCAGAAAATAAGTGCAAGTATCCTGGGTTGCAGGCTGGGTAACTAATGTCAGCTGAATCACCTATGTTCTGAGCTTGATGCACAGCCAAATCCAAATGGCAGTTTCTTTAATAACTGATATAGTCACCCCTACATATGTTTTTGGAATCCACGTTGACATTAATGAGAAAGGTAATCCTATGTGTACATGTAAGGCAAACATAGAGTCAAAAACTTTTCACATCTTTCCATCCTTGTTAGGCAGAGATGGAAAAAAGTTCCTATTGCTAGGTCCTCACACAGATTAAGACAAAAATGTGCTTCTTTTTCTCCTGTCACATATAATCCTGGCTGAATGCAGGATGTTGGTTATGAGTTATATAAATATTTCAGGTCTCTCTGGAAAACTCTGGAATGGCTCATTCATATCATACCATATTAATATATTATTCTGTACCAACATATTTTGTTTTTCAACAAGAAAGCTGATGTATACAAGACATAAGTTACATGCTTTTTATTCAGCTGGATTTAAATGTTCCCACTGAAGAGCTTTGGAAGGGCTGGCTGCATCTCTCTCTTGGAATACTTTTGCTTGTTTTCCATTAGTCTTGGAAAACTTAGCCTGAAAAAAAAAAAAAAAACAAAACCAAACCCCAGAAAGAGGTTTGAAAGAAAATAAGTGTACGCTATTGATAATTATGAGCCTGTTTACCTGACATTGATCTGAGGGACAGTAGTGAAATGGTTGATGCAGTTCAAATTAATAGAGTTAAAAGGGTTACCTCAATTATTAAGCAACAACAGTATATGCTAATAGGATTTTTTAATCTCCAAGGCATTTGATTTAGTACAGAAATACATTTAATTAAGTAGAAAGAATGGTGCAAAATCATTCAATGGATTAATAAGTATGGAATAAAAGTAATTCATGGGCTTCAAAATACAGTTGTGTATTGAGTCTGGCTGGGATGGATTTAACTTTTCCTTTAGCAGCCTTCGTAGTGCTTTATATTGGTATCTAGAAAAGTGTTGATAATACACCAGTGTTTCAGCTATTGCTGAGCAGTGCTTACACAGCATCAAGGCTGCCTTTCCACTTCCCCCACCAAAGGCCAATATGCTGGGTGGGATGGGTTGGAGGTTGGAGGGGACACAGCTGGGACAGGCTTACCAAGACTGACCAAATGGATATTCGATACCCTATGTTGTCATGCTCAGCAATAAAACCTATGAGAAAGGATGTAGGGGGCATTCATGATTAAGGCTTTTGTCTTCTGAAGCAGCACTGTGCATATCGAAGCCCTGCTTCCCAGGATATGGCTGAACTTCCTGATGGGAAGCAGAAAATAAATCTTCCTTTATCTTTTTGCTTCCAGAAGCAGCATCTGCTTTCTTTCATTAAACTACCTATATCTCAACCCACTAGGTTTATCATTTTATTTTCTCCCTCTGTCCTGCTGAGTAGGGGATGTGAGAGAGTGGCTTGGTGAGCACCTGTCACCAGCCAAGTTCAACCCACCACAAATTGTAAATGGGAATTATTAGGAAGCAGACATTGTCTGAGGGAAGCTGCAGTAGGGTCCATTGTTTACATGCATTGTCACAATTTGGAAAATAGAGAATTGTACCGATAAGGCTTGTGACTGAGAAAAATACAGGGGATGAGGTAAATAATGAAGAAAATAGGTTGCTAAAATGTAGACAAGTTGATTGCTTGGAACTGAGGCACTGTAGATTATTTCCCAGTATTGTCCAATATATAGTCACAGGGCAGGAAAAAAAAAGTCAGTTATACATAGAGGACTGGAAATATATTCTTGGGAGCAGAGAGTGTGAAAAGGACTTATAGGTCATGGAAGTTAATCTGATGAAAATGAGCTGCTAAAGATAACACTGTGGAAAAAAGGTTAATGAGACCACTACATGAATTCACAAGAGGATATGAGAAGTTATAGAGAGATTAAATTACTGTATTGTTGGGTTTTGCACTGACCCCTCTGTATTAGGATCATTTCTGATCAAGTGAAGAGTGTTATAAAATGGGAGAAGATTTAGAGAAGGGGTATGAGAATGATTAATCATCTGGAAAACATGTTGTACTGAATGACTAAATTAGTTCCATGTATTTAGTTTATCAAAGAAAAGATTAAGGAGTCAATGTCTGTTTGGTGAGCAAACTGCAATAGTGCATTCTTAAATCTAACCAACAAAATATAACTTGAATATTCATCTAGGACTTGAAGTTAGACATGTTAAGACTGGAAATGTGAACATGTCTTTGAGAGAAGAATTGCTTGGTTTTAGCACAGCTTACCAAGGGATTCTTCTTCAATGGTAAATTTAAAATCAGGATTGGGGTTTGTTTTCTAAAAGCTGTCTTCTTGTTGAGATACATCTTTTTATCTGAATCAAGAATTCACACAGGAATAAAGTCTGTGAGAAACTTACAGTTGACCACAAAAGTATCTTTTGGCCTCATCATATAAACATCTGACTCTGAAATGAGTGGTTCTTTTAAAAGACTCTATAATTGATTAGTGCCTGTTGGTAGAAGACTGTAATCAGGATTGTTAGGGCAAAATATTGATCTTTTTAAGTGCAAAAAGAATTTCTTTCCATGGTTGATGTTCCTGACACTGTTCTATTTTTCTGTATTTATATTATCTTCATTTGTAATTACATAGAATCACTGTTGAATGCTAATGAATTAGCACCCTTAAAAACATGAATGTGGCATTCATTTACATCTTTCTGATACTTTGGTCCAAGAACATCATGAGCAGTACAGATGGTATTATTGCTCCACAGCTCATCTCCTTGACATGTTCTGGATCTGTGCTCTGTCTCACTGATGGGTGTCTTTGTGGAAAGGTTATGTTCTGCCAGCATATTTGCAAATGCCCCCTTTGCCTTCACACTTACTGAAAATTGATTAGTATGGTAAACTACTGTGCTCACTTCAGCTCACTAGTCCTAATCACAGAATGTCAGGCAAGGTTATGCCCTTTGCAGCTATTATGGTTCCACAGACTTGTGGAACAGGGCTGGGGTGCGGGAAGATGGGAGGATCTTTTAATTTTTATATTTTTCCATCAGAAAAGAAAGAAAGTCAAAAAGTTCAAAAGACTGGGAAAAAATGTTTTCACATTGTGTTCAATCTGATGATCTGCACTTTTGTCTTCTCCAAAATGTCTTCAGTACAACAGTATATAAATTGAAAGACAAGGAGATAAAACAGATCAGGACAAAACAGTGAGCTAGGAAGAGAAAAAAGAAAACAAGAAAGAAAAGGTGTGATATGGATCAGATTGCAGTCAGCCAAGAAAAAAAATCTTATTTTCCTACCAAAACCATGTTTCTGAATCTCAGTCTTCCATATTGTGCTCTCTGTCATCTCCCATAAGACAAGTATGTTAGCAAAAAGGCTCTTTACCTATTCCATTTTTCAAGTTGCATAGTAGAACTTATGACCACTTGATGGTGAGTGAAAAAATACAGCTTCCAAGGCAATGACACATGCCAGAAATCACACACAGAAATGTGACAAGGCACTGGCCAGAAAAGGAACAATTGCAATTATTGCTTGATGTTGCACAAGGAGAATCTCTGTCAATTCATCGAAGACATTAGAAGTCCTGTCATATACAATGCACATACATGCATATACATGCACAGTTGTGCGTTACATGCTTGGAACCCAACCCTCCAAACTTCTATATGATTCTACCATAGAAAAAAGTGTCTATGTTTAGGAACACCTTATCCTTCAATAGTTGTATTTTTTAGGGAAATAATGAACCCCATTTAGTGCTTTGAAGGAACATCTTAAGAAGATCCTCGCCCTGAAAATTCACTCTGCTATTTTGTTCTGCAAATTCTGTCTTTTTAAAACTTAAGAAAAAGATATGAAGAGGGAAGAACCATCCCCTCATTAATTTACTTATGAAAGAACTCTAGTTTA